>NC_090399.1:19788528-20534849 GCF_036365525.1 Heterodontus francisci
TCCCGCTCCACCCCTCTCCTCATTCTCCCCGCTCCACCCCTCTCCTCACTCTCCTCGCGCTCCCTGCCCTCACACTCTCCGTTCCTCCTCCACCCTCACTCTACCCGCTCCCCCCCGCCCTCACTCTCTCCACTCCTCCTCTGCCCTCACTCTGCCCGCTCCCCCCTGCCCTCACTCTCTCCGCTCCTCCTCCGCCCTCACTCTCCCCGCTCCCCGCTCCCCGCCGCCCTCACTCTCCCTGCTCCCCCCGCCCTCACTCTCCCCGCTCCCCGCCGCCTGCACTGTCCCCCGCGCCCCCTGCCCTCACTCTCTCCGCTCCTCCTCCGCCCTCACTCTACCCGCTCCCCCTGCCCTCACTCTCTCCGCTCCTCCTCCGCCCTCACTCTCCCCGCTCCTCCTCCGCCCTCACTCTCCCCGCTGCCCCCCCGCCCTCACTCTCCCCGCTCCACCCCTTTCCTCACTCTCCTCGTGCCCCCTGCCCTCACTCTCCCCGCGCCCCCTGCCCTCACTTTCTCCACTCCACCTCCGCCGTCACTCTCCCCGCTCCACCCCTCTCCTCATTCTCCCCGCTCCCCCCCGCCCTCACACTCTATCCGCTCCACCCCTCTCCTCACTCTCCCCGCTCTCCCCGCCCTCACTCTACCCACTCCACCCCTCTCCTCATTCTCCTCGCGCCCCCTGCCCTCACTCTCCTCGCGCCCCCTGCCCTCACTCTCCCCGCGCCCCCTGCCCTCACTCTCTCCGCTCCACCTCCGCCGTCACTCTCCCCACTCCCCCTGCCCCCCTCTCCCCGCTCCCCCCACCCTCACTCTCTCCGCTCCCCCCACCCTCACTCTCCCCCCTCCTCCCGTCCTCACTCTCCCCGCTCCCCCTGCCCTCACTCTCCCCACTCCCCGCCGCCCTCACTCTCCCCCTCCGCCCTCACTCTCCCCCTCCCCGCCTTCACTTTCCCCGCTCCACCCTCGCCCTCACTCTCCCCGCTAGCCCCCACCCCTGCCTGCTCTCTCCCCGCTCCCCACCCCCCCGACTGCTCTACCTCCATGAGGTCACATGCCAAATACACAACCGGTCCATTGGTCCTGATGAGCTTTGATATCAACTACACAACGGAATATTTCCCTTCGGCCTCCTATGAGTGAATATATCATGAACACAATGGAAATATCCCCTTGGGTCCTGATGAGCATTGATATTATATACACATGAGGAGATACGCTTTGATCTTTATGAATGAAATTATCGTCCACGCAATAGTTAATTTCCTTTGGTTCTCATGACTGACAATGTATTCACAAAGGGAAGATTCCCTTCAGTCCATATCAGTAAACATGGCAGATATACCACGGGCAGATTTTGACCGGGCTGTACGTGTGAGGACTTCAGCAACTGATCAGGAATATCTTTGCTTCCAATGTGTAAAGGTGTCAGCAAGAAATTGATATATGTTTATCCTAAAAATGTAAGTAATTGCACAGTTAAATCTTGAAGGTAATTTGCCGCTAATTTGATCGTCTGTGTGGATGCAGGATGTTTTTTGACCTATGCTGCACCATCGGCTGAATTCAGCCTGAGATGGTAATGCCGTTGATTGTCTGTACTATCCCCTTCCTCTTTCTCACCAACATGCTGACTCTCAGTGACATCATGGGAAAAAATACAACTTCTGGTTCCAAATGTATGCCGACGACAACCAGCTCTGCCTCAGCTCCACCTTTCCATTGTTCTTTGTTTATCACACTGCTGGTCAAGCATCCAGTAATGGATGAGCAGATACTTCCTCCAACTGAATAACTGGAAGGTCAAAGTCATTGTCTTTGGTCCACCAACAAACTCAGTACCCTTTCTGTTTTCTCTGTCACTCTCCCTGTCTGAGGCTAAATCAAACCAATTGTAAACTTGTCCTAATTAAGCCTGAGCTATGGTTCCGAATTCAAATCCTCTCCTTCACCAAGACCGCCTACCTCCTCTTACAATCATAGAATCATAGAATAGTTACAACACAGAAGAGCCCATTCAGCCCATCGTCTCTGTGCCAGCTCTCTGCAAGAGTCACTCAGCTAGCCCCACAGCCATACCCTTTTGCCACGGCCCTGCAATTTATTTCACTTCTAGGGCTTATCCAATACCACCTTGAAAGTCCCAATATTATCTGCTCCCACCACACTCTCAGGTAGTGCCGTCCAGATCCTAACCACTCTCTGCATAAAAAAGATTTTCCTCATGTCACCACTGGTCCTTTTACACAGCACCACAAATCGGTGTCCTCTGGTTCTAGACATCCAGTCCAGTTACCAACAAGACCCAAATGCAAATTAAAGCAAGGATCTTCAAGTTTTCAAGCTGATGTGCATATCTGCAATACAGGACGTGCATTCTCCATTTCACAGGCTGTAAGTCACCAAACTGTGCCCTTGATTTTATATTGCCTTTCCTCGTTCTCTCTACCACAATGCATCACTCCATACTTCTCTGCATTAATCTTCATCTGCTGTATGTCCACCTATTCCGTCAGCCTCCAATGTCCTCTTGAGCTCTATAACTATCCTTCACACAGTTAACAATACTTCGAAATTTGTGTCATCTGCAAACTTTCAAATGTGTCCTGCACACAAGTCTAGGTCATTAAACTATATCAAGAAACACAATGACCCCCGTACAATCACCTGCACAATGGGCAAATAATTGGCGTAGGAAGTTCAACGTGGAAAAATGTGAGGTAGCACAGTTTGTTTGGAAGAATAGGAAGATCACTGATTACTTGGAAGGTGTGAGTCTAGGTTAGAGGAACAATGGGATCTGGGAGTACAAATACACCACCAGCTAAATGTTGCATAACAGGTTAGCAAGGCCATAAAGCAGCAACTCAAGCACTCGGCTTTATCTCTAGAGGGATAGAACTGAAAATTAGGGCAGTTACGCTAAACCTGTAATGAACCTTGATTAGACCTTAGTGAAAGAACTGCATTCAGTTCTGGTTGTCATATTATAAAAAGTATATAGACACACTGGAGAGGGTGCAGAGAAGATTTGCAAGAATGATACCAGAAATGCGTGGGTTTACTTGTGAGGAAAGGATAAATAGGCTGATTCTCATTTCTTCTGAAACAAGAAGACTGAGGTGTGACCTGACATGGGTATTTAAAATTATGAAAAGCTTTTTTAGAGTTGATGCAGAGAAAATGTTTCCACTTGCGGCGAACAGCAAACTCGAGGCCATTAACATAATGTAGTCACCAAGAAATTCGATGGGGAATTCAGAAGAAACTTCTTTACCCAAAGAGTGGTGAGGCTGTGGAACTTGCCACCAAAGTGAGTCATAGAGTCATAGAGTTATACAGCACAGAAACAGGCCCTTCGGCCCATCGTGTCTGTGTCAGCCATCAAGCACCTAACTATTCTAATCCCATTTTCCAGCACGTGGCCCATAGCCTTGTATGCGATGGCGTTTCAAGTGCTCATCTAAATACTTCTTAAATGTTGTGAGGGTTCCTGTCTCTACCACCTCTTCAGGCAGTGTGTTCCAGATTCCAACCACTCTCTGGGTGATAAAGCTTTTCCTCAAATCTCCTCTAAACTGCTTGCCCCTTACCTTAAATCTATGCCCCCGGTTATTGAATCCTCTGCTCGGGGAAAAATGTTTCTTCCTATCTAACCTATCTATGCCCCTCATAATTTTGTATACCTCAATTAGGTCCCCCCTCAGCCTTCTCTGCTCTGAGGAAAACAACCCTAGTTTATCCAGTCTCTCTTCATAGCTGAAATACTCCAGTCCAGGCAACATCCTGTGTATCTGCTCTGCACCCTCTTCTGCACAATCACATCCTTCCTATAGTGTGGTGACCAGAACTGCACACAATACTCCAGCTGCAGCCTCACTAGTGTTTTATACAGCTCCATAATAACCTCCCTGCTCTTATATTCTATGCCTTGGCTAATAAAGGCAAGCATCCCATATGCCTTCCGAACCACCTTATCTACCTGTGCTGCTGCATTCAGTGAACTATAGACAAATACACCAAGGTCCCTCTGACCCTCTGTACTTCCTAGGATCCTACCATACATTGTATATTCCCTTGCCTTGTTAGTCCTCCAAAAATGCATCACTTCACACTTCTCAGCCCATCTATATCGTCCTGTAATCTAAGGCTTTCCTCCTCAATATTTACAACACCACCAATTTTCATGTCATCTGCGAATTTACTGATCATACCTCCTATATTCACGTCTAAATCATTAATGTACACTACAAACAGTAAGGGTCCAAGCACCAATCCCTGTCGTACACCACTGGTCACAGGCTTCCACTCGCAAAAACAAACCTTGACCATCACCATCTGCCTCCTGCCACTAAGCCAATTTTGGATCTAATTTGCCAAATTGCCCTGGATACCATGGGCTCTTACCTTCTTAACCAATCTCCCATGCGGGACCTTATCAAAAACCTTACAGAAGTCCATGTAGACTACATCAACTGCTTTACCCTCATCTACACATCTACACAGCCTGCAATTACCTGGTTTATCCCTGCTACCCTTCTTGAATAATGGTACCACATTCGCAGTCCTCCAATCCTCGGGTACCTCTCCTGTGGCCAGAGAGGATTTGAAAATTTGTGTCACAGCCCCCGCTATCTCCTCCCTTGCCTCACATAACAGCCTGGGATACAGCTCATCTGGGCCTGGGGATTTATCCACTTTTAAGCCCACTAAAACAGCTAATATTTCCTCCCTTTCAATGCTAATATGTTCAAGTATATCACAACCCCCCTCCCTGATCTCTACACCGACATCATCCTTTTCCATAGTGAATGCAGATGAAAAGTAATCATTTACAACCTCACCTATGTCCTCTGGCTCCACACACATTGCCACTTTGGTCCCTAATGGGCTCTACTCTTTCCCTGGTTATCCTCTTGCCCTTAATATACTTATAAAATGCCTGAGGATTTTCTTTCCTTTATCTTGCCCGCCAGTATTTTTTCATGTTCCCTCTTCGCTCTCCTAATTACTTTTTAAGTACCCCTCCCCCCCCCCCCACACCCCACACATTCTATACTCCTCCAGTGGCTCCGCTGTTTTCAGCGCTCTGAATCTGCCAAAAGTCTCTTTTTTCCCTGATCCAATCCTCTATAATCCCTTGACATCCAGGGTTCCCTGGACTTGTTGATCCTACCCTTCACCTGAAGAGGGAACATGTTGGCAACTGGATTTGAAGTGATAAGTATTGCTGCATTTAAAGGGATGAACGAGGCCATGGATTGGTTGGGCCGAATTGCCCGTTTCCCTGTCATATATGTTTGTAATTCTATGATTCAGGCGTCGCTTGTTACATTATGTGTCCGTTAAGATTCACGGCTACAGTAAATAAGCAGTAACCTGTGACACCTGTCGGTCTCGACATTCCCTTACACTAGCGTAAATTGAGCGTAAAGTTTACTCATTGCATAGATTCACGTTTACATTTAGTACAACGCACAGTCAGGATTCTATTCAAGAAATAAAATCTGCTTAGTGCAGGAGGAATCGGTTGGTGAAGTGATAGAAAGGAGTGGAGAGAATGGTCCAGTTATATTCAGATATGAGCTCTAGCCGGACTGAAGCTTTAAATTCATTAATTTAGTAACTCGAGTTAACAGATATTTAACCGCCTTCTTCACCTCCTCTCTGAACTTGCTCTGGGTCAATCCATAGATACAGGTGTTTGCACAGGAGTTCATGAGCATGAGCAGACGTCCAACATCCTTGGCGATGAAGGCGGGACTGGTGTGATTCTGCTTCAAACCAATGACTGTGATTCGAGTGCACACATAAGTCACCGTTTCCGTCATCCACAACAGTATATAACTGCCAGACACAGCGAAGAGTAAGATGATGGATTTCTGCCGATTCTCCATCTCACTATCAACCTGGTTCTGTCCGCTGCCCAGTCCCTTCAGGACCCTGCGGACCCGACTGGCCGCGAGGATGTGCCTGACCGTGAGACCATTGAGCAGCAAGATGAGAAAGAACGGGAGGAATGAGACAGAGAGACTGCAAATCCAGGCGAAAGTCACCCATCCTGCAGAAGTAAAGAAGATCGCTTTAGGCCGACAGCCCCAATGTACATTGTCAATAATAAACTGGGGCTCAAACATGAAGTAGAAGGGGATGAATTTTAAACAACTCAGCACACACATGGACACAATAACCACAGCTGCAGTTCTCTCCGTGCAATATCTGAGTCTCAACTTCTGACAGCAAATGCTGATGAAACGGTCAAAGGTGAACGACACTGTTAACCAGACGGAGTAATCCAGAGAAATGATTCTCAGGTAGGCGCAAGAAGGGCAGATTGCAGTGAGTGACGTGAATGAATAGGGGAAATGGTAAGTAAAGATTTGATCCAGCAGTACATGAAAGATCATCACCAGGAGGTCTGAGATTGCCATCGCCACCATGTAACGAGTGATTCCCCTGGAGAGACCGCATTTTCCCCGGGACAGGATCACAGCCGTCATCAGATTCGCTGTAGGACACAAAACAACAAGAAAATTATTAATTAAACAGTGCAAATCGATGTATTAGAAGGTAACTGTTTTAATAGCAATGGTTTTGAAGGACATAATTCATTGCCGGAAATGAGAAGAATGATCTGGCAAAGGGCAGAGCCATGCGCCCTGCAAGTAATTATTCTTGTGTTAAATGTAAGAGAACCGCCACAGTGACAGACCGCTGTGCAGGAATGGGTTAAATCAGAGTATTAAAGACCTGAAAATACATTCTGAAAGAAAGAACCTGCATTTATATAGCGCCTGTCATGACGTTGGAATGTCACAGGACGCGATCCAACCAATGAAATACTTTTTCCAGAGTCATTGTTCTCAGATACCAGATGCAGCAGTCAACTTGTGCACGGCAATTTCCGACAAGCAGCAGAACAATAATAACCAAATAATAACATCCACAACCAACAACTTGTATTTGTATAGCGCTTGCAACGGAGTTAAAAAGTCCCAGGCTCTTCAGAGGTGCGTTATTAGATAACATTTGACACCGCTCCACATAAGTGGATGTTCTGGCAGATGTTCAAAAGCCTGTTTAAAGAGGTCGGTTTTAAGATGTGAATTAAAGGTGAAATGTGAGGAAGAGAGGTTTAGTGAGGGAAATCCAGAGGTCAGGGCCTTGGCAGCTGAAGGCACGGGCCGTCAATCGTGCAGCAATTACAAGTGGGAACGGAGAAGAGGCAGGTATCTTGGAAGGTTGGACGTTTCGAGGAGATTTCAGCGATGGGGATGGGAGAGGCCATGGAAGGATTTGATATGGATGAAAAGAAAGGGAATTTTTAAATTAACTTATTGAGAACCATGAGACAACGTAGGTCAGCGAGCTCGGGAGTGATGGGCGAATGGGACTGAGTGCGAGTTAGGACAGGAGCAGCAAATTTACGAGGGTAGAATGTGGGAGACGAGCCAGGAGTTCATTGGAATAATCAATACTGGAGATAATCAAAGAATGGATGAGGGTTTCAGCAGCAGATGTGATGAGGCAGGGGCAGAGTCAGGGATAGTACAGATGTCCAAATAAGTTGTCTTAACAATATTTCAGATATGTTATTGGTAGCTCATCAGGGAGTAAAATATGACACCAAGGTTGCAATCAATCTGGCTTAGCCTCAGACAATTGCTCGGGAGAGGAATAGAATCCGTTGTTATATTTTGTTAGATGTTGGTTTGGGGATAAATTTTGCGGGAGAACTCACCTGACCTTCTTTGAGTATTGTCATGGAATATTTTACGTCCATGCAAGCAGGCAGAAAGGGCCTCCATTTAACATTTGATCCGGGCGCATGCCGACAGCGCAGCACTCCTTCAGTACTGCACTGAAGTGTCCGCCTAGCTCATGCGCTCAAAATCGCTCAACTTGGATTGAATCAATAACCTTCTCACTTAGTGAAAATGCGAGTAATGACTCTAGGCTTTTGAGTCACTTATGTGGGAAAAGTCTATGATGTCCTTTGCCATTGTATTCCTGGCAGTGTTTATCTTCAGAAAGTGTCCTATTTGGACTAGAACAAACAAACAACACAAAAGAGCCGCATGCACCCGTTACAATAAGGGGAGGGGGGTGTCACACCATACAGTCCGGATCGAGTACGTCAATCTATTACTCAGACTTGATGCCCTGGTCATCAACGTACATGAGCCATTTGGACTAAAAGCCAACCATCGTGACTCGAGGCAGACCATTTCATATGAATGCATGTAAACTGCTGGATGCCACCCCAATAACTGGAGGCCATATGAAACTATCCACTTGTATGGGCTATTCAGACTGTGACTGAAAGCATCCACAGGACTACTTGCATGCCAAAGAGTGGAACCAGCATGAAATAGACAGAGCCAAGCAATCCCACAACCAAAGAATCAGATCAAAACATCACAGGTCTGCGACATCCAGTCGCGAATGGTGGTGGACAATTCAACAATGAACAGGAAGAGGAGGCTCCACAAATATCACGATCTGCAATGATGGGGAAGCCCAGCACATCATTGCAAAAGATAAGCCTGAAGCTTTTGCATCCACCTTCAGCCAGAAGTGCCGACTGGATGTTCCAACTTGGCCTCCTCCTGAAGTCCCCAGCATCACAGGCGCCAGTCTTTAGCCAATACAATTCACTCCACGTGATATCAAGAAACGGCTGAAGGCATTGGATACTGCAAAGGCTATGGGTCTTGCCAACATTCCGGCAATAGTACTGAAGACATGTGCTCCATGACTAGCCGCGCCCCTAGCCACGCTGTTCCAGTACAGCACTGAGATTTATCCGGCAATGTGAAAAATTGCCCAAGTATGTCCTGTACAAAAAACAAGGGCAAGTCCAACGTGACCAGTTACTGCCCTATTGGTCTACACTCGATCATAAGCAAAGTGATGGAAAGGGTTGTCGACAGTGCTATCAAGCAGCTCTTGCTTTGTAATAACCTGCTTACTGACACTCAGTTTGGCTTCCATCTGGGCCACTCTGCTCCTGACCTCATTACAGCCTCGGTTCAAACATGGACAAAAGAGTCGAATTCAAGAGGTGAGGTGAGAGTGACTGCCCTTGACATCAAGGCAGCATTTTACCAATATGGCATCAAGGAGCCCTACCAAATCTGGAGTCAATGGGAATCAGGGGAAAATTCTCCAGTCGTTGGAATCATACCTAGCACAAAGGAAGATGGTTGTGGTTGTTAGAGGTCAATCATCTCATTCTCAGAACATCACTGTTGGAGTTCCTCAGGGTAGTGTCCTAGCCCCAACACTCTTCAGCTGCTTCATAAATGACCTACCCTCCATCAAAAGGTCAGAAGTGGGAATGCTTGCTGATGATTGCACAATGCTCAGCACCATTCACGACTCCTCAGATACTGAAGCAGCACATGTCCAGATGCAACAAGACCTGGACAACATCCAGGCTTGGACTAATAAGTGACAAGTAACATTTGCGCTACACAAGTGCCAGGCAATGACGATTGACTAGAAAGTGAACTGGAGCAGCCACATAAATAATGTAGCGACAAAAGCAGGTCAGAGACTGGGAGTTTTGCAACAAGTATTCCACCTCCTGACTCCCCAAGGCCTGTCCACCATGTACAAGGCACAAGTCAGGATGTGATGATATACTCTCCGCTTGCCTGGATGACTGTAGCTCCAAGACCCTCAGGAAGCACGACACCAACCAGGACAAAGCAGCCCACTTAATCGTCACCCCATTCACCACCTTAAATATTCATTCCCTCCACCACTGAGGCACAGTGGCAGCTCTGTGTATCATATACAGCAACTTTGACAGCACCATCCAAACCTGTGACCTCTTCCACCGAGAAGAACAAGGACAGCAGAAACATGGGAGCACCACCACCTGCAAGTTTCCCTCCAAGTCACACACCAGCATGACTTGGAAATATATCACCGTTCCTTCACTGCAGTTGGATCCAACCCCTGGGCTACCCTCCCTCACAACAGCACCACATGGACTGCAACGGTTCGAAAAGGCAACTCACAACCACCTTCACAAGGGCAATTAAGGACGGGTAAACAATGCTGGCCTTGCGAGCCAGCATTGCACACATCCCATGAAATAATTAAAGAACATTTAGTGGTTCAGGGAAGGCGTCCTTCCATTAAACCGAAGGCTGGCTGCTTAATAAAGGTGTGAGAAAAGGACACAATAGTCAAAGACGTTCATGAAGATAGTCCAATGCAAATAGCACAGAGACAGATGAAGCAGTTCAGGAAAGTGGTATCAGAACAAAGGTAACTAGGCACCAAAGTCCCCTGAGATAAACCCGCTTCATTTTCAACACTTTAAGCAAGAGAAAAATGAAAAGTAATAATTTTGACTTGCCAGGGACGCCAAAAATTGCCATGATGGGATAGCCGATTTCTTTTACATACAGAATTGGAGCCCGTCCCATTTTGGGAGAGAAGTTATGCCGGTAGAAGGAGCAATCCTCGGGCGCGAATGGCACACACTGAGGCTTGCGCAGGATCCAGAGCCTTATTAATACCTGAGGCAATCCTCCAGTGGGACAGTGGGAGTTACGTAACAACTGATATTAGTTACAGGCGTTTTAACAAACATATTACAGTATTTCTTTCTGCATAAATAAAGTGACCCCGATCTCTCAGTGGCGGAATGTACTGTCCCGTTTGTAGGATAACGTTCAGGCTCATTGATCTCACCATCTCTCAATCCGTTGCCAGATTACAGTGTTCTGACTACATGCTTTGCTTTGCTTGGGAAAGAGATTGTCACAATTACCATCGTGGCTGTGCACTGTGGTGGCTGTCAGTCTGAGTAATTCTAAACATCTCACAGTCTCTGCTGACACGTTCCTGAAATTATAGAACTGCTGTTTCAATCTAACCATGGGAAATGTTTCATGATAGGCGTACCATGTAAAATTATATATAATTGCTCCTATTTATTACTCTTCAATATTAATGTATTTACCAGTTCCAGGATAAACGAACATAAATGCCAGTTATGGAAGCGTATTAATTGGAATGCAATTCCCTCTTTATTGCTCCTCTTTATGCACACATTGGTGTCCTGGATTTTGAAGCCCAATAACATGATATCAGGTGAGTTAGACTGAACCCTCCCTGAAAATGGGACGCCAGATGAGTCGTTGTCGCCCTCTCCACAGTCACAGGGCAGCTATAGGAGAAGTGTCAGAGGAGCACGTCTCCTGTGGAAAGACAATGGCTGCAATTAGCGGGTAGTACTCAGCCCGAAACTGTCAGAGTTTCTGTTGTTGCTGTGTAAAACTGACAGCAATTTCTAGCGACCGTACTTGCACAGTTAAACACAGAAATCTGGAGTTTGCTGTCAGTGATACTCTGTTCCACCATGGGCTGCTCTCCTGCAGTCTTCCCAGATGCAAGCTGCACAGAGTCAGCGATCTGACGAGAACTTCAGCTTTTTACACATTGTTGTAAAAACAATGAAAGTGTTAATTCTCGTTCAATCAGTAGTAATTGAGTTTTAATTGCATGCTAAGTCAAACGTGCCACAGAACAACATTTCTGGTTCCGAAAATGTATTTATTTATTTAGAGATACAGCACTGAAAAAGGCCCTTCGTCCCACCGAGTCTGGGCTGACCATCAACCACTCATTTATACTAAACCTACATCAATCCCGTATTCCTACCACATCCCCACAATTCCCCTACCACCTATACTGGGGGGAATTTGTAACGGCCAATTTACCTTACAACCTGCAAGTTTTCGTCTGTGGGAGGAAACCAGAGAACCCAGCGAAAACCTATGCGGTCACAGGGAGAACTTGCAAATTCCGCACAGGCAGTACCCGGAACTGAACCCGAGTCGCTGGAACTGTGAGGCTGCGGTGGGCCAATGGGCCTGTTTCAGTGCTGTATCTCTAAACTAAACTAAAATTTAGGAATGGTCCCGTCAGATTGGAAGTTGGAAAATGTTATGCTGCTTTTCAAGAAAGAAGGTAGAGAGAAAACAGGGAACTACACGCCAGTTAGCCTAACATCAGTCATTGGGAAGATGCTGGAAACTATTATTAAAGAAGTCTTAATATTGTACTTGGAAAGGCATCGTACAATTAGAACAAGTCAGCATTGTTTTAACTAAGGGGAGCACCTGATAGAGGATTGGTTAACAGACAGGAAGCAGAGAGTGGGCATAAATGGGGCATTTTCAAGTTGGCAGGCAATGAATAGTGGCGTGCCACAAGGATCAGTGCTGAGGCCTCAGCTATTTACAATCTATATTAATGACTTAGATGAAGAGACAGAGAGTAATGTATCTAAGTTTGCAGACAATACAAAGCTCGGTGGAAAGGTAAGGTGTGTGGAGGATGTAGAGAGGCTGCAAAGAAATATAGACAATTTAAGTGAATGGGCAACAAGATGGCAAATGGAGTATAATGTAGGGAACCGTGAAGTTGTTCAGTTTGATTGTAAAATGGAAAAACAGAATATTTTTTAAAAGGTGTGAAATTGGTAAGTGTTGATGTTCAGAGAGACTTGGGAGTACTCGTACAAGGAATGCACAAAGTTAATAAGCAGGTGCAGCAGGCTATTAGGAAGGCAAATGGCCTGTTGGTCTTTATTGCAAGGGGATGGGGTACAGGAATAAAGAAATCTTACTAAAATTGTACAGGGCTTTGGTGAGACCACACCTGGATTACTCGGTGCAGTTTTGGTCTCTACATTTAAGAAAGGATATACTTACACTGGAGGCAGTGCAGCAAAGATTTACTAGATTGGTCCCTGGGGTGAGGGGTTCTCCTATGTTGAGAGGCTGAGTAAATTGGGTCTATATTCTCTGGAGTTTAGAAGAATGAGAGGCGATCTAATTGAGACATACAAGATTCCGAAAGGGCTTGATAGGATAGAAGCTGAGGGATTGTTCTCACTGGTCAGGGAATCTAGAACACGGAGGAACACAGTCTCAGGATAAGGGGCCAATCATTCAGGCCTGAGATGAGGAGAAATTACTTCACTCAAAGGGTTGTGATCTTTGGAATTCTCGACTCCAGAGGGTTATAGATGCTCCATCATTAAATACATATAAGGCTAGGATAGATAAAATTTTGTTCTCGCCGGGAATCAAGGGATATGGGGAGTGGGCAGGAAGGTGGAATTGAAGCCTAAGATGAGCTATGATTGTGTTGAATGGAGGAGCAGGCTCGATGGGTCAGATGGTCTACTTCAGCTCCTAGGTCTTGTGTTCCTGTTTTCTTTCTGTACACAGTCACTGTGCCCTCTAAATAGTAAAGGTGTGTTTCTGCATCCATTCACTGTGCCCTCTGAGTACTGCAGGAATATTTCTATACCCAGTCACTATGACCTCTGAATACTGAAGGAGTGTTTCTGTACCCAGTTACTCTGTCCTTTGAGCACTGAAGAAGTGTTTCTGCACCCATTGCCGTCTGAGTATTGAAGGAATATTTTTGGCCTGGTCACTTACTGAAAGAGTGTTTCTGTACTTTCCTAGTATCCCCTCTGAGTATTGAAGGAATGTTTCAGTACCCAATCAGTGTAGCCTCTGAGTACTGAGTGAATGTTTCTCCACCCAGTGTTATGATTCCAGTGGTGCTCAACAAATCAAAAGAATAGAATTTACCGAATGACCCCAATAAAAGAATAACAAATGGACACGATTTCATTTCATAACTTTTACTTTAACAATCAAATCAAAATCAAAATGAATTAACCAATAATTAACAGATAAACCACGGTCTATATATATTACAAATTACACATTAACTCTCTGATACAACAAAGATAGATCTCAGGGATTTATTGGGCATTCCACTCAACATATACAGCACCAATTATTGCCACAAAGTTCTTCAAAGCTCAGAACTTCCAGCTCCTTTCTTCCAAGATGGTCTTCACCAACATGGTGCAACTCTCAAGAACCTCCTCAACCTTGCTCAGATAAGTCTTGCTGGCACTGTTCCACCAGTTTTACTTCATTCGAGCTCTTCAGTGACAACCCAGTGCACTGTATGTCCGAGTCTGTTTAATCAGTTACCTTAAGTAACAGAAACAGCTGCAGCAAATAGTGTTTGCCCAGGATGCAATCTTTACTTTATTCAGCCTGCCTGTACTCCAGACCCTGCGTGATCTGAGCTTGGATGGTTCTGTATCTTTTTATCTGGTTCCAACATCTTTCATTTTCCCCAGAAACCTGAAGTTTTAATTTCAGATTCTGTTTCAGTTTTAGTTTCCCCCTCAGTTAAGGTCTGTTGCAAAACAAAAAACTACCTTTGATACCAAGGTCCGTGGACCAAACAGAATTCAACAAGTCATTTGTTGAGACAACACCTCACACACACTGCCTCATTGGTCCCACAAAGTGCTGATTCCATAAAAATCCCTCCCATGGGAAACAGAAAGCTTCACTCTTGTAACATTTTCCTTCCAGCAGTTTAGAAATACAGCAAGTTCTTAACACCATAAACATTTTAACAAATACCTTATTACATATCGTACAGGTAACATTGTCATATTCCACAATACATTTTGCATTTACAAAATAAAAAAGGCTTAACCAATAACAAAAGCAAGTAAATGTGACAATTAGGATTAGCAATATTCCATCATAAATATATCACAACTCAGAACCTTACATCTCTCTTAGACCCCTTCTTCAAACTCTCGACAGAGCATCTGCAATTACATTGCATTTCATGGCAAGATGCACAATTTTTTGTGTACGTGGCTGTAACATCAAAATCCAAAGAAACAACCTATGTTTCTTTGTTGTGAAATTTTCAAGGAACACAAGAAAATTTTAATGGAGTTATTCAGCTCATCAAGTCCATGCTGTCTTTCTGAGAGCAACCCAGTCAATCTCACTCCCCTGTTCAATCCCCGGAGCCCTGCACGTTTCTTTCCATCAAGTTCCTTTGAAATTTCCTTTTGGAATCATTGATTGTCTCCTCTTCCACCACCCTCATAGGCAGCGAGTGCCAGGACCCTTACCACTCACTGTGTAAAAAGTTCTTTCTCATATTCCCCCTGCATCTCTTGCCCCAAAATTTCAATCTGTGTCCACTAGTCCTTGTACCATCAGTCAATGGGAGCAGTTTTTCCTTGTCTAACCTATCTAAGCCTGTCATAATCTCATATACCTCTATCAAATCTTCCCTCAATCTCCTTTGCTCCAGGGAGAACAAGCCCAGATATGCCAACCTAAACTTTTAACTAATATCTCCTATCCCTGGAACTATTCTGGTAAATCTCCTCTGCACCCTCTCAAGGACCCTCACATCCTTCAGAGTATGGTGACCAGAACTGGGCACAATACTCCAGATGGGGCCTAACCTGAGCTTTATAAAGGTCCAGAAAAACATCCCTGCTTTTGTACTCTATGCCTCTATTTCTGGAGCGCAAGATTCAATATGCTTTGCTAACCACTCTCTCAATATGTCCTGCCACCTTCAAAAATTGATGCACATGCCCCCCCCCCCCCCCCCGCAACCAGGTCCCATTATTCCTGCATACTGTTTAGAATTGCGCCATTAAGTCTACATTGTCTCATCCTATCCCTTCTGCCAAAATGCACCACCTCCCACCTGTCTGTATTAAATTCAATCTGCCACTTGGCTGCCCATTCTGCTCGCCTATGTCCTGTTGCAGGCATTTGCCACTGTTCAATACTGTGGCACCTCCGCCATATCTAGGGAAGAGTATGGCAAGCCGTTCCGCTATCTCCACCCCACTTCCTTTAACAGCCTGGGATGTAAACCATTCAGACCAGGTGACTTAACCACCCTAAGCATAGCCAGCCTTTTTAGTACCTCCTCCCTCTCAAATTTTACCCTATCCATTGCCTCTAATCTCTCTGCTTGTACTGATATTTTGTTAGATTCGTCTTCCTTAGTAAACACTGATACAAATGACTCATTATATATTCTAGCCTTGCCCTTTACCTTTAAGGATATATTTCCCTCTTTATCCCTAATAGGTCCAAATGCATCTCTCACTCCCTGCTTACTATTTACATGCAGTAAAAGATTTTTGGGTTCCCTTTTATGTTGAATGCCATTCTATTCCCATTTGCTCCCATTGCCAGCCTTATTTTCCTCTTCACCGCCCCTGTCAACTTATTGTATTTAGCCTGGTTCTCACTTCAACAATTCACCTGATATGCATCATACACCCTTTTTATTTGTTTCATCATAACCTCTTTCTCCCTCATCATCCAAGGAACCCTGTTTGAGGTTCGCCTACATTTCGCTCTTGTTTGAATCTACCTAGCCAGTACCTGAAGCATCACTTCCTTAAAGATATCCCATTATTCCATTAAAGTTTTGCTGTCCGTCTTTGGCTCCATTTCATCCTGCATAATTTCTTCTGAACGCATTGAAACAACCCAGTAATGCTAACTTATATCATTTCTTGCTTTTGTGCATTACGAGTCTAAACCTCATGATATAATGATCACTCTTACCTAAGTGATCCCCCCACAGAATCTTGATCCACTTGGTCCACCTCATTTCCCAGCACCAACTCCCACAATTCTTCCTTTCTAGTTGGACTAAGAACATACTGATCAAGAACGTTCTCCTGAACACAGTCTCGAACGCTGCCCTTTCCCTTTGGTCTGAAATTATCCCAATCGATATTTGGGGAAGTAATTGTCTTCCAATATCACCAATCTATAGTTCTTGCACATCTCTGTGATTTCCCTGCAGATTTGCTCCTTTATCTCCCTCACTATTTGGAGGCTAATATAATACCTCTATTTGTCTGCTTTTTGCTTCCCAACTGTAACCAAATGGATTCTGTCCTTGCCCCTCAGGAACAGCCCCTCTTTCCAACTCGACAGTGTCTTCCCTAATCAGTACTGCCACCCCGTCTCCCATTTTTCCTTCTGTATCTTGTCAGAATAATTTATATCATTGTATATTAAGCACCCAGTCCTCACCAGTGTGAGGCCACATTTCCGTTATTGCCACTACACCATATTCCCATGCTACTATTTGTGCTTGTAGCTCACCAACATTATTCAGCACACTTTGTGCGTTTACATATATGTATTGTAATCCTGTATTTGCATTCCTCGTATTGTTTCTCAGTTCACTCGCTACTAACACAGAACTATTCCCCTCTCTTGTATTGTCTCACAGTCTCACATTATGCACCTTATTCCTCTTTTCCACTTCTGTATGCTCGTGTCCACCCCCGTGTCAGTTGAGCTTAAACCCTCCCCAATAGAAAATCACCTCGCAATGACATTGGCTACAATTCTGTTGAAGTGCACCTTTCTCTTTTAAAAGGTGCCTTCTTCCCTAGAACTGGACCTAATACCCCAAGAATCTGGAGCCCTCCATCCTGCCCCATATTCAAGCCACACATTGATTCTCCCGATCTTCCCATTTCTACTCTTGCCAGCACTTGACATTGTCAGTACTCCAGAGATTACTCGATTCAAGGTCCTACTCTTTAACCTCCTCCCTAGCTCCTGAAAATCTGAGCACAGCACCACAATACCAGCCCTTGCTATGTCGTTAGTACCAAACTGTATCACAACGTCTGGCTCACACCTTCTCACCTGCAGGATATCCCACACACTCTCGGTGATGTTCTTTACCCTGTCCCCAGGGAGGCAACACACAATATAGGACTCACGATGACGGTTGCAGAAATGCTCTGTCTGCCCCCTGACGATGGAATCTCCTATAATAGCTGCATTTCTACACATTGCTGCTCCATTCTGTACAGTCCCTTGTCCTTTGATTGCATGGTCTGGACTGCACTCCTTCAGGGTATTGTCACTCCCAGCAGTCTCCAATGCTGAGTACCTGTTTGAGAATGGCTCAAGCCCCGTAGACTCCTGCACCTCCTGCCTCTTCCAGATGGCTGCCAACCTGTATCTTGAACACTTACTGCCTGTGGGGTGTCCACCTCCTGGAAAGTACAATTCAGAAAACTGTCCTGCTCCCTGATACTCCACAGTGACTCCAACTGCCCCTAAAACTCAGAAATCCTGAGCTCAAGCTGAAGCAGCTGGAGACTCTTCTTACACTCGTGGTCACCTAAGACATCTGAAGCGTCCTGGAGTTCCCACTTGATGCAGGAATTGCAAGCAACAGGTCGCAACTGCAATCCATGATCTAAAAAAAAACTCCAGGCCCTATTTTAGAATCTAGCCGGTGCCTTTAGTTAATACTTTCCTGGCTCCTTATTTGAAAGAATGCCCTAGCTAGCCGAACAAAATATTCACCAAAAATCATTAACACACTTTCCTGTGATTTCACACTTTGATGATTTTTTTCCTTTCTCCATTTCCTCTCGCTGTGCTCTCTATTTCACTCAGTCTGTCGTTGCTTTATCCCCGCTGTGCTCTCGGACCTTGCAGTCTTTTCGGAGTGTTCTGTACCTCTACCTGCCGCTGTTGCTTTATCCCGGCTGTTCAGTTGGATGTTCTGCTGTTCTCGCAGTGCTCTCTCGCTCTCAGTCTGCGGCTGCTTTATCCCCACTGTGCTCTCGGATGTTACACTGTTCTCGCAGTGCTAAATCTCCCTCTCTCATCCCCTCTGCTGCTTTATCCTCGTTGTGCTGTCGGACCTTCTGCTGCTGTCGCAGTTGTGGTCTGCGTAAACTAATATGCTGACTATTGCTGACATAAACCTCAAACTGTTGAAGAGCCAGTACAAAAATTAAAGCCTTTTTCTTGATGATCGAGTAGGTTATTTGATGCTTATTAAGCTTACCAGCGAAGTAGCGAATGGGCAGTTCGATACCAGCATCATCATCTTGGAGCAGCACTGCTCATGAATAGCCAGAGGTGTACTACCTGGATTATCTCCACATACAGGCTTATATTCCCTTAACAGGACTTATCTTTTCTCTGTTGCTCAGGTAGATAGTGTGACACCTCATCCAGACCCTCCAACACCTCTGTGTTCACCAGCTTCACTACAAGTGGCTCAATCTGAGAACTCTTAATCTCAGACTCATCACCTGGTTCATCACGTGCATCAACAACACCATTTACATTCTCTAGAAACAGTGCTGTACCTACTGGATGCCTATGCTCGTGGTCATTGTATCTCTTTAGCATATTCACGTGACACGCCCTTTGACTATTTGGTCTGATTGGGGTCCTGACTACACAGGTCACATCAATGAGTTTCTTTTTGATAGTGTAGGGTCCATTATACCTAGCCTTTCAATGGTTCACCAGGTAAAGGCTAGCACCTTATCGCTGGGTTGACAATTATGTGCCTTAGCTGTTCTATCTGCTTGTGCTTTCATCACCTGCTGAGAAGCCTTGAGAAGTTCTCTGGCCATGGCCCAAGCTTTTGAGAGCCATGCTTGAAACGTTGACACATGACCTACGAGGGTAGTTTCCTCCTCATATGCCACAAATCTCCCCTTAATGAGTTTAAGGGGCCCCTTCACCTCATGCTAATGGAGCGGTTCAAAAGAACTGGAAAACATTAGACTCATTTGGCGTGTCCCCAGTTATGAAGAGTAAGAATGATGTCCCTTTATCCTAATGCTGAGTATACTAAAGACAATAGGCCCTAGCCATACACTTTAAGGTTTGGTGATACCTCTCAAATGTACCTTGGTCGGATGATAAGCAGACAACTTGAGCTGCTTTACTCTTAAATTACATGTGATCTCCTGAAATACACCTGATATGAAATTTGACCCCTGGTCAGACGGAATTTCTTCTGGAAATCGAGTGGACAAATCCATGATGGTCAGGAGATACCTATGACCCAACTTAGTCTAAGACAAGGGTCCAAAATAATCAACCAGAGCATGACTAAATGGTTAATCAAATGCAGGTATGAATGGGGCTGGTTTACTCGAAAGCTGTGGCTTCCCAACCATCTGACATGTGTGACATGTCTTACAATAGTCAACCAAATCCTTATGCAGCTTCGGCTGGTAAAAATGCATCAACACCCTAGCCTTCGAAAACCCAAATGACCTGCAACTGGGATTTCATTGGCAATTCTCAAAATTACACTACAGTAGCAAGGAGGAAAAACAATTTGATAGATTACATCCCAATCCTCATCAGCGGGGCTCTGGGGAGGTCTCCACTTCCTCTTCTTTCATGACATAATAACACTCATAAACCTATTCAGTCTCTGCCTCAAAACACATGGTCTGAGACAGGTTCCTCAAATCAGGCTCTGCCTGTTGTGTCTCAAAATTACAGACGATCTGCCAAACAATTCCCCATTTTTCGACTTAGAGTCTTTAACACCAACATCCCCATCCAAATCCCTGAAAATGCTTTCAGCCAACCAGACATCGAATTGTCCTCCACAACAACTGAACTCACCTCAGCTTCTTTAACCCTATGAGCCTGGGACCTTGTCACAGCTCAATGTGGGAATATTCCAGGACATTTCTCCTGCCAAATCTCAGTTTCCACAGGCTCAGCTGGCTTCCATGAAACCACCGGATATGGCAATGCCTTATCCCCAGCCAAGTCATTTCCTGGCAAATAATTCCACACATGCAATAGGCAAATGAGGAATGACACCAATGAAACAGGACCAGTGGCTAAGTCACATATTAACACAACCTTATATAAATGAACGGGTAATTAATTTAAATCACAATTTACTGAACAGTGCTCTCGGAAAAGATGACATGGGAGAGAGAGAAAGTTCTTCAAAACTCTGAACTTCTTCAGGTAGATTTCCAGGTAGATTTTCATCTCCAAGATGCAGACACTGATCTAATAACTTCTCATCGATATTGAACGTTGCAGTCTTCCCGTCAATGTTTCAGTCTTGTCACCTCTTGATCATCCCTGCCACTGCTCATGACTGTCTTTATGGTGTGTTTCCACCAGTTTATCTTTAAGTCTCCGAAAGCATCTGCTACAACTTGTATTTGCCAATGGCCAGCTCCCAGATTCAGCTTTCTCTGCCTGCAGCTTGTATGCCAAAAAGCTGCAGTCTGCTTGAACCGTGCAATCTTGAAACCTGAGCTTGGACATCTCTAGTCATATGCTTCGCATCAAATACCTCTGCGTCTTATCTGGTTCCTAATAGTTTCAGTTTCCCCAGAAACCTGAAGTCTTTTGATTCACTTTTAAGTTAGGGACCATCTCAAAAAACAAGCTTTGAAGCCAGAGTCATTGCACCTAACAGAATTCAACAGAACATCTTTTATGACGACAGTTTACACTCTCCTCCATTGGTCTTGCAAACTGAAGACTTCATCACAATAGGCAGATGGGGCTTTGATTCAATGTCTAATCGGAAATATGACACCATCATCAATCCAGGAATCGCCATGCTGCACTAAATATCTGCATAGGACTTTAAAGGACGATCCGCTCGCTCAGAGATAACAGTACTGCTACTGCTACTGAGCCAAGATCGTGAACAGCTACTTTCCCATCAGTTGAGTGCTCTTAGAGAGCTGTTAAAATAATCTGTAAACCACGGGAGTTTAGATAAGATCATTTGCCCCGGCCTGCCTCGACTTCTGTCACAAGTGTACCAGACAATGCATCTGTAATAGGATCATCTGCTACTACAGATCAGTTAGGTGTAGAGATGTTTCTGATTATGAAAGGAGGTGCAAACAAGGGGACATAAATCGAAGATAATCACTATTAAATCCAATAAGGATTTAAGGAGAAATGTATTTACTCAGTAATTGGTTAGCATTTGGAACTAGCTACCGCATGGAGTGGTTGCAGTGAATAGCATAGTTAAGGTAAGCTAAATAAGCAGACGGGGGAGTTAGGAATAGAAGGATATGCTGGTAGAGTTAGATGAAGTCGACTGGCAGGAAGTTTGTATGGAATATAAACAGTGGAGTGAACCAGTTGGGTTAAATAGTCTGTTCTGTGCTGCAAATCTTTTGTAATTCTATGTAAAAAGAATAGGGAATGGATAACAACTTTATTTGTGTCTTCTGCTGATGAAACCGTAATTAGAAGGAAGTAAAAGAGCCACCATCTCGTGAAAATTTGCCGACATTTTCACATCTAATTATGTTATGTTGTCCAGGTTTCAGAACACTGTTTGTTTGATCCTACATGTTATTGACTCGGAAAGACTCTAACCTTTGTAGATTACTTCCCAAGTTTCTCGAGATATATTTGTTTGATCTGAGCCATGTGGAGTTTTGTCAATAGCCTCATGGCTGCATTTATTCCTCCTTTCTCTTTCCTTTTCTTGAAAGGTGTTTTTCAAATTCCTTTCACAAAGAAGGTAAATGGTTCCTATCTTCCGACAACGGAACAAATGCACTTAGTCCCAAAATTAAGGAAACAAATTTAATATCTGAAATGAATCAGCCACATGAAAGCTCTTTGAGAATTCCTAATTACCTGAGTTGGTTTTGGTGAGGCAGTGCTCCTCGTGCCCTCTTTGGCTTTTTTATGTACCGACATATTCCAACTGTGCGCTGTTTGATTATTGAGCATGAGAAAGTGCCATCAACCGAGTCTGACATTTCAGCAAGCTAGCCCCGTGAGATTTTGAACTGAAGCTTTGCTTATTGCTGTCACTTTTCCGGCTATGTCTCTGTACATGCGCAGTAGCTCATTTTTCCATTGTCAACCGAGGATCTCCCTGTCCCAAAACAATAATTTTCATCATTCATCGTTCAATCTCATCCGCCATTATATTACGAAGCAATGTAATCACCTTTCCTCTTGTAATCCGCCGACCTATATTGCCCAAGTTTATCACCATGTGACAATTCCATTCTGAATGATGACGTGTGTTTATCTGCCTATTGGCACGTTGCTCAGAAATGATATCAAATCAAATTGCAGGGAAAATTGTTTCTATATATATTTTAAGTTAAAATTATTTTCAAATCCCATATATTCATTGCAATTTGGGTTCACATTTGGTTAGCAGTCCAGTGGTGCGAGTAATTTTACTTTTACTCCAGTTCCGATCAATTCTGAGGACAGAATTACAATATATGCAAACTGGTAAAAAATTTAAAAACCTTGAACGAAAGCGACACATTGGACTCTTCCATCCTGATGTTTCATGCAGTGAATGTTAGATAACCACAGGGGGGGATTACGTATATTTAGATCTAATTTAGCAAGACCTCCCCACTTTTATATTCCATCCCCCTTGCAAAAAAGTCCAACATTCCATTTGCCTTCCCAATTACTTGCTTACCTGCATGTTTTGTGATTCATGTACAAGGACATCCAGAACTCTCTGTATCGCAGCATTCTGTAGTCTCTCTCCATGTAAATAACATTCTGCTTTTTAATTCTACCTGCCGAAGTGGGCAATTTCCCACATTATACTCAATATGAAATTTTTTTTCCCACTCGCTTAACCTCTCCATATTTCTTTGAAGACACTTTCCCTCCTCCTTGCAACTTGCTTTCCTACCTATCTTTGTATCATCCGCAAATTTGGCTACAATATATTCGGTCCCTTCGACCAACTCATTCATATCGATTGTAAATAGTTGAGGCCCCAGCACAGACCCCTGCGGCACTTTAATTACAGTTTTCCAACTCTGAAAATGCTCAATTTATCCCGACTCTCTGTTTCCTGTTAGTTAGCCAATCCTCTATCCATGCGAATATATTAACCCAACACCATGAGCTCTTATCTTCTGTAGTAAACTTTTATACGGCTGCTTATCGAATGTCTTTTGGAAATCCAAATTGACTACATCTACTGGTCCCCCTTTCTCCAACCTGATTGTTTTATCCTCAAATAACTCTAATAAATTTGTCCAACATGATTTCACTTTCATTAATCGATATTGGCCAACATGCTTGCATTATGATTTTCTAAATGCCCTGTTACTACTTCCTTAGTAATGGATGCTAACATTTTTCTACTGACAAATGTTAAGCTAATTGGCCTAGTTTCCTGATTTCTGTCTCCCTCCTTTCTTGAACAGAGGTGTCACATGGCAGTTTTCCATTCCACTGGGACCTTGCAAGAATGCAAGAAATTTTGGAAGATTACAACCAATGCAACAGTGAGAAATGTTCTTGGCTCTGAAGATCAAGATGTAGATTCAGTTTGGGTGGAGATAAGAAATAGCAAAGGGAAGAAGTCACTGGTGGGAGTAGTTTATAGGCCCCCTGAAGTAGGTGTCCTGTAGGCTAGAGTATAAATGAAGAAATAATGGGGTTGCAGGAAGGTGCTGACACAATCATGGGTGATTTCAATTTTCATAGCTATATTGGAATAATCAAATTGGCAAACGTAGCCTGGAGGATGAGCTCATAGAGTCTATTAAGGACAATTCCTTAGAACTGTATGTTCTGGAACCAACCCAGGAACTGTCTATTTTATATCTGGTAATGTGTAATGAGACCACCACCCCCCCCCCCCCCACCCCAGAATGCGCCAACCAGTCCTGGCAATTTACCGATGACGTCATCTGCCCATGAGCCCAGCAATCTTGGCAATGCGGAACGCAGCGCAAGTGCAGAGAGCAGGAGCCCATTTGCGCATGTGCGCAAATTGGCGCTGTCAGGTGACGTCAGTAGCCAGCTGTGTTGTCAAGAATCACTTTGATATTTAATTGGTCTGCCATTTCTTTGTTCCCCATTATAAATTCCCCTGTTTCTGACTGTAAGGGATCCACATTTGTCTTCACTAATCTTTTTCCCTTCACATATCTGTAGAAGCTTTTATAGTCCAGCAATAGTCCTGAAGACTTGTGCTCTGAAACTAGCCCAGGCCCCAACCAAGCTGTTTCCAGTACAGCTACAGCACTGGCATCTAACCGGCAATGTGGCAAATCGCCCAGGTATATCCTGTGCACAAACATCAGAACAAATCAACCCGGCCAATTACCGCCCTAGCAGTCTACTCCCAATCATTAGGAAAGTGATGGAAGGAGCCATCGACAGTGCAATCAATTGGTGCTTGCTCCGCAATAACCTGCTCGGTGACGCTCAGTTTGCTTTTCCCTGGGCCACTCAGCTCCTGACCTCATTATAGTCAAACATGGACAAAAGAGCTGAACTCCAGAGGTGAGGTGAGAGTGACTGTCCTTTGCATCAAGGCAGCATTTGTCTGAATAAGGCATTAACGAAGCCCGAACAAAATTAGTCAATGGGAATCAGGGGGAAAACCAATGTATCCTTCCTGAGGTCTCTCTGCACATCCATATTACCCAGTTTCTTGCCATTTAGGAAATCGCAATGGTCTATCTTTTGTCAATTTTAAAATGCTTGACCTCACACTTTCCCATGTTGAACTCCAGTTTTTTCCTTATCATTTAATTTATCCATTCCTTACTGCAACTTTCTGCTCTCATCCACATTATTTCCTGTGTCACCCAACTTAGTTTCGTCCTCTCAACTCCTTCATTCAAGTCATTTCTAAATATAATGTAAAGTTGTGTCCCCAGTGCCCTGAGGGTCACAACTGGTCATAACTTGGCAATGTCATTACGATCTTTTCATTTCCCACTTTCTATCTCCTCCTCTGCTGAATGTTCAGTACCAGGGCAGCTAGTTATAGTCTAAATACGAGACTGACGTATGAGGAGAGTTTGAGTCGGTTAGGATTATATTCACTGGAGTTCAGAAGAGTGAGGGGGGATCTCATAGAAACCTATAAAATTCTAAAAGGACTTGACAGGGTAGATGCAGGAAGGATGTTCCCGATGGTGGGGGAGTCAAGAACCAGGAGTCACAGTCTAAGGATACAGGGTAAACCTTTCAGGACTGAAATGAGGAGAAATGTCTTCACTCAGAGAGTGGTGAGCCTGTGGAATTCGCTCCCACAGCAAACAGTTGAGACCAAAACATTGTATGTTTTCAAGAAGGAGTTAGATATAGCTTTCGGGGCGAAAGGGATCAAAGGATATAGGGGGAAAGCGGGAACAGGTTGCTGAGTTGGATGATCAGCCATGATCATAATGAATGGCGGAGCTGGCTCGAAGGGCCGAATGGCCTAGTCCTGTTCCTATTTTTTATGCTTCTATTTTTCTATTGGTAGATTGTTTCATAATTACTTAAACTTGACAATGTTTTCAAATTGTTCATTTTAAGAGGAAAGCACAGCGTGAGAAAATTGTCATTGGTGCTTGACAAATTGCGGATGGTTCCTATTTCAATTCCGAATGAAGATATCAAGGGCAAATGGGAAGATTTGTTTTGATCCCCATGGATTAAGATGTCAATCACACAACCGGTCTTTTGGTCCTGATGAGTGTAGATATCAACTACACAACGGGAACTTTCCCTTCAATCCCTACGAATGAATATATCATGAGCACAATGGAAATATCCCCTTGGGTCCTGATGAGCAACGATATTATACACACAGTTGGGAGATACACTTTGGTCTTTATGAATGAAGTTATTATCTATGCAATAGATAATTTCCATTTGGTCCTCTTGACTGACAATATATCCAGAAAGGGAAGATTCCCTTCAGTCCATATCAGTAAACATGGCAGATATACCATGGGCAGATTTCGACCGGGCTGTACGTGTGAGGACTTCAGCAACTGATCAGGAATAACTTTATTTCCAATGTGTAAAGGTGTCAGAAACAAAATGATATATGTTTATCCTAAAAATGCAAGTAATTGCACAGTTAAATCTTGAAGATAATTTGCTGCTAATTCGATTGCCTGTGAGGATGCACGATGTTTTTTGACTTGCACTGCACCATACGGTTAATTCAACCTTTGATGAAATGCCGTTGATTGTCTGTACTAGCCCCTTCTTGTTTCTCATCTACATGCTACCTCTCGGTGACATCATCGCAAAAAACAACTTCTGATTCCAAATGTGTGTCGATGACAACCAGCTCTGCCTCATCTCTATCTCTCTAGACCCCTCCATTATTTTGTTTTATCACACTGCTTATCAAACAGTCAGTATTGGATGAGTAAATACTTCCTCCTGTTGAGTAATTGGAAGGTCAAAGTCATTGCCATTGGTCCACCAACAAACTCAGTTCCCTCTCTGCTTTCTCTGTCACTCGCCCTGTTTGCTGTCTCAGGTTAAATCAGACCAATTGTAAACATGTCCTAATTGAGCCTGTGCTACGGTTCCAAATTCATATCCACTCCATCACCAAGACTGCCCACTTCGTCCTTTAAAATCATGGCATCATTGAATAGAATAGAAACACAAAAAGCCCATTCAGCCCATCGTCTCTGTGCCAGCTGTCTGCAAGAGTCAGTCAGCTAGGCCCACTGCCATGCCCTTTCTGCCATAGCCCTGCAATTTATTTCACTTCATGGGCTTATCCAATACCCTCTTGAAAGTCCCAATGGTATCTACTCCTACCACACTCTCAGGTTGTGCATTCCAGATCCTAACCACTCTTTGCATAAAAAATATTTTCGACATGTCACTGCTAGTTCTTTCATAAGGCATCAGAAATCAGTGTCCTCTGGTTCTAGACGTCCAGTCCAGTCACCTCCAAGACCCAAATGTAAATAAAAGTGAGGATCTTGATGTTTCCATGCTGATGGACATATCTGCAACACAAGACGTGCATGATCTATTTCACATGCTGTAGGTCACTAAACTGTGCTCTTGATTTTATATTGCCTTTCCTCATTGTTCCTACCATATTGTATCACTCAATACTTCTCTGCGTTCATTTTCATCTGCCATATGTCTAGCTATTCTGTCAGCCTGTCCATGTTATCTTGAGCTGTATCACAATCCTTCTCACAGTTAACAATGCTTTGAAATTGTGTCAACTGCAAACTTTCAAATGTGTCCTGCACACAAGTTGAGGTCATTAAACTCTATCAAGTGAAACAATGGTCCTAGTGCTAGCACCTGCAGAATGGGCAAATAATTGACATAGAAAGTTCAACGTGGAAAAATATGAGTTGTACATTTTGTTTGGAAGAATAGGAAGGTCACTGATTACTTGGAAGATGCGAGTCTAGGTGGGGTAGAGGAACAAAGGGAACTGGGAGTACAAATACATCACCAGCTAAATGTTGCACTATCGGTTAGCAAGACCATAAAACATCAAAAACCAAGCACTAGGCTTTATTCTAGACAGATAGAATTGAAAATTAGGGCAGTTATGCTAAATTTGTACTAAACCTTGATCAGACCATAGTTAAAGCTCTGCATTCAGTTCTGGTTATCATTTTATAAAAGGGATATCGTCATGGTCCTGTAGTTTTTGTTTTAGTAATATGCTGTTTGCCTTTAAGGCTTGCAAAGGATCAGTACTGCTTTAAGAACCAGCAAGCCTCAGGAGTTAAAGAAAATGCATTTTCAGTTGCCATTGGATGCAACCATTTGGAGACTGTGATTCAAAGGGTGCATTCTCGTTACCATAGATACAGCCACTTGGAGTGAGTATCAAGCGATATATTTGTTGCAATTCAATTTTGAACTGGCTTTTTAGTTGAAGACAGTTTGTTCTAACAGAGGACACTGATAGCTGTGGTGTTAGAACCTGAAAAAAACCCAGCTCTCAACCTTTTAAAATTAAGGAAGATAAATTTTAGTCTGTTTAATTATTATCTCTCAAAGTTCTAAAAAAAGATCAAGCCAAAACGGAGATCTCTGATAATTTGGAGAAGGAAGGGAAATTAGACTGTGACAATCTTTTATCCCTCAAAAACTCTAAAGTCAGATTGATTCTATTGACAGTGTTTGCAAGTTGTTAATTGTTGAAATTCGCTGGGGAAGGAAAGCATCACCTGGTATTAAACTGTTCCACTTTTTTCCCATCAGATGGCTGTGAGGACTTCAAGCAACATTGGACTGTAAATTTGCAAGAACTCTAATCTTTTCTATTTTAAATGTTGTTTATATCTTCATAGTGTTTAAGAATTTCATTTTTCTAATTAAACAATTAATTTGCTGATTTAAAGACACCTGGCTTGGTTAGCCTCATTCAGGGGTTAATAGATGGAACAATTTGGCTGGGTCTTTCTTTAATGTGAAAAGCTTTAAATATGTTAGGCAATCTGTGGAGGGACAGGATTGAATTAACAGTGCATTTCTCCCACTAAAATCAGAATCATGTATTTCGATTGGGGGCTTTGACTGGAGTGGTCGGTCATAACATATTTATTGGGTTTCTCATCCGGGATTTGAATAACACATTAATTGGGAGCTCTCACGAGATTTAAATCGCATATCAATTGGGTTTCTGGATTTAAATCATATCTTAATTGGGGGCTAACTCGCAGTTGAATCATATTTAATTCGGTGGTTCGTGTCTGGGATCAGAATCAGACTAATCTGGGGGGTTCACATTTGGAATCATAGTAATTACTCGTCTCTGGGATAACATATTTTAATTGGGGTCCTGCGTTTGGCATCAGATTAATTGCTCTCGAGTCTGGGATCTTATCAATTGGAAACTTGATTGTTGGGATCTAAATCTGACACCAATTACAAAGAAATTAAAAGAACCAGGTCTCCTGTATAATAAGGTACAGTCTATACCACTGTAATGGCATTCGTGGGTGCAGCAGAGTTTTTGGGAAAGCAGAATATTTCCCTAAGTGACTTGATAACTTTAACTCAGAACAAATTAAAAGAATTGGCAGTGAAATTGGGTTGGAATTGAAATCAGGTGCCAAAAAAGCAAAGATAATTGGATTGAAAGCCTAACATCTGGAAAAAGTAGAAGACGATGATGATAATACAGATGAAGGGCAATACGAGGAACAAGAATGTAATAGTTCTGAGAGTGATGCAGTGGTGTTGGCTAGGATTTAGTTAGAAACGAAAAAACTTGAGGCAGGAAAAATATTAAGAAAACTAGAATTGGAAAAAGAGGAAAGGGAGAAAGAGAGAGCATTTCAGAGAGAAAGTGAAAGAGAAGAGAGGGAATTTAAGTTAAAAAAGATGGAACGAAGACAAAGGGGTAGTATTAAATCCAGGGAAAATTCGGGTCAGGAAGAATCTAAGTTTAGATCAGGACGAGTGAGAAGTTTAAATTTATATAGGCTCTTCCAAAGTACGAGAAAAGGAACCTTTTTGAAAAAATAACCAAACAGATGAAATGGCCAAAAGAAAGCTGGACATTGCTCATGCAGGGCAGGCTGGTAGGCAGAGCTCATGAAGCTTATGCCATGCTTTCTGAAGAGGCTTCTGCAGATTATGAGATGGCATAAAAGGCTATTCTCACTGCGTATGAGTTAGTCCCTGAAACGTACCGTCAGAAGTTTAGGAACTTATGGAGATTGACTGGGCAGACATATTTAGAATTTGAGAGGGTGAAGCAAATTAATTTTGACCATTGGATACAGGCATTAAAGATAGAAACCACATATGAGAACCTTCGAGAATTGATTCTCTTAGAAGAGTTTAAAAACTCCATTCCTTCAAGTAGTGAGAACTCATATAGGTAACTTGAAAGTTTTGAAAGTTATGCAAGCAGCAGACATTGCTGATGATTTTGTGCTTGTGAATAAGCCAACCTATTTTGTCCATCACCCCCATAAACCCGAGAAGGATAGAAAGTGGGAGAGTGAAAGGAAGGCAAGTAGCCAGGGACAAGAAGGAATGCCCCAGGATCACCTCCTCAGATCAGAAAGGAAGGTGCTGAAGGTAGAAGTGAGGTTCACAAGACAAAGTGTTATCATTGCAACAAAATGGGTCGTCTTCGTTCAGAGTGCTGGAAATTCCGAGGTAAAGCGATAGGACTTGTTAGGTTACGCAAAGTTAGTGCAGAGGAAAAGACCAGAGAGGATAGCAGACCAGGCTATAGCTTTAACGATAGCAGTGAATGTGAAACCAGATACTAAAACTAAAAGGAGTGTAGAGGTTAAGAGTAAAATACCAGAGAGTTATATGATTTTTTTGTCAAAGAGGAGGGTAACTCAGTATCCTGTAAGTGAGGCAGGAAAACCTATCATTATACTCACCTTTTGAAAATTTAAAGCTGAAATGTTCTGGTGGAACTTGTTGCTGTAGTCTAAATTTTTTTTTAGAGATGTGAATATCTGTAAATGCAGGGAAAAATAAGTTAACGTTTTATCAGTTTGTATTTTTTTTACCCATTGTCATGAAAAGCATTTCAAGAATGGCATTTCATTCCGCTAGGAGCGGAGGTATTGTGGTCCTGTAGTTTTTGTTTTCTGGGAATATGCGGTTTGCCTTTAAGGCTTGCAAAGGATCTGTAAGGCTTAAAAAAAACAACAAGCCTCAGGATTTGGAGAAAATGCATTTTTGGTTGCCATTGGATACAACCATTTGGAGACTGCGATTCAAAGGGTGCATTCTCATTACCATAGATACAGCCACTTGGACTGAGTATCAAGTGATACATTTGTTACAATTTAATTTTAAACTGGCTTTTTAGTTGAAGACAGTTTGTTCTAATAGAGGACACAGAGAGCTGTGGTGTTAGCACCTGAAAAACAACTCTCAGCCATGGAAACTGAAGGAAGAGAAATTTTAGTCTGTTTAATTATTATCTCTCAAAGTTCTAAAAAAAGAGATCTCTGATAATTTGACAAAGGAAGGGAAATTAGACTGTGGCAATCTTTTATCCCTCAAAAACGCTGAAGTCAGATTGATTCTATTGACAGTATTTGCAAGTTGTTAATTGTTGAAATTCGCTGGAGAAGGAAAGCATCACTTATTGCTGGAATTAGACGATGGACTGTTCTACTATTGAAAAACCTTTCTTCCCCATCGGATGGCTGTGAGGACTTCAAGCAACATTGGACTGTACATTTGCAAGAACTCTATTTTTTTTCTATTTAAAATGTTGTTTATATCTTCATAGTGTTTAAGAATTTAGATTTTCTAATTAAATAGTTAATTTGTTGATTTAAAGACACCTGGTTTGCTTAGCCTCATTTTGGGGGTTAGTAGATGGTACAATATGGCAGGATCTTTCTTTAATTTGGAAAGTTTAAAATCATATGTTAGGCGATCTGTGGAGTGATGGGATTGAATTAACAATGTTTCTCCCACCACAATCAGAATCATATATTTTGATTAGGGACTTTGACTTGAGTGGTCAGTCGTAACAATATAGACACACTGGAGAGGGTGCAGAGAAGATTTGCAAGGATGATACCGTAAACGCGTGGGTTTACATATACGGATAGGATAAATAGTCTGGTTCTCGATTCTTTTGAAACAAGAAGAATAAGATGTTACCTGAGATGGGTCTTTAAAATAATGAAAGGCTTTGATAAAATTGCTGCAGAGAAAATGTATCCATTTGTGGCGAAATGCAAACTAGAGGCGCTCAACACCGAATAGTCACCAAGAAATCCAATCGGGAATTCAGAACGAAACTTCTTTATCCAAATATTGTGGTAATTGCTGCTATAGCGAGTGGTTGAAGTGGATAGTATAGATTATTAACGGGAAGCTAGACAAGTATATGAGGGAGAAAGGAGTAGAGCTTACCATGATAGATTTAGATTTGGAAAACTGGAAGCTGGCTCCAGTGCAGCTTGAACGATGGCACGGACTGGTTGGGCCGAATGGCCTGTTTTCCAGACGTCTCAGAATGTAATCCTATGCAGTCCTATGATCCAGGGTTCGCTTGTTAAAGTCCGTTACGATTCACAGAATTATTAAGTAAGCAGTAACCTGTGATGGCTGTCGGTTTCACAATTACCTTACACCGAGTGTATATTGAGCATAAAGATTACTCATTGGATCGATTAAGCTTTATATTTTGTACAATGCACAGTCAGCACCGATTCTAGAAATATAACCTGGTTCAAATAGAAGGAACTGAAGCGATGGGAAGGAATAGAGAGAATGGTCCAGTTATAATCAGATATGAGCTCTATCCCGACTGTAGCTTTAATTTTGTTAATTTAGTAACTCGAGTTAACATCATTAGCGATGTACGCAGGGCTTATGCGATTCTGGTCCAAGGCATTGAATGTGATTCGAATGCAAATAGAAGTCACCGTTTGTGTCATCCACTAAAATATATAACTCCCGGACGCAGCGAAGAGTAAGATGATGGATTTCTACCGATTCTGCATCTCGCTGTCGCTCTGGTTCTGCCCGCTGCCCAGTCCCTTCAGGATCCTGGGAACGACTGGCCGCTAGGATGTGCCTGACCGTGAGACCATTGAGCAGCAAGATTAGAAAGAACGGGAGGAATGAGAGAGACAGACTGCAAATCCTGGAGAAAGTCACCCACCCTGCAGAAGTAAAAATAATCGCCTTAGGCCGACAGCCCCTCTGTACATTATTAATAATAAACTGGGGCTCGTACATGAAATGGAAGGGGATGTACTTTAAACAACTCAGCACACACATGGACACAATAACCACAGCTGCAGTTCTCTCTGTGCAATATCTGAGTCTCAACTTCCGACAGCAAATGGTGATGAAACGGTCAAAGGTGAACGTCACTGTTAACCAGACGGAATAATCCACAGTAGGGGTTTAGTTTAGTTTAGAGATACAGCACTGAAACAGGCCCTTCGGCCCACCGAGTCTGTGCCGACCATCAACCACCCATTTATACTAATCCTACACTAACCCACATTCCTATCACATCCCCACCTGTCCCTAGGTCTTAGGTAGGCACATGAAATGCAGATTGCAGCTGATGAAATTTGACACCCAGCACAGAGGGAATATCAGGGTATATGACGAAATGCTTGACCACAATGGTAGGTGTTAAGGAGCCTGTTAAAAGAGGAAGAGAGGCAGAGAGCTTTAGGGAGGGAATTTGAGAACTTTGGACCTCAGCAGGTGAAGGCACTGCCCCCAGAGGTGGAGAGATTAAATTGGGTATGACTGACAGGCCAGAAGTGAGGGAGTGCAGGTATCGTAGAGGCTTGTAGGTCTGGAGGAGATTGCAGAGATAGGGATGAATGAGGCTGTGGAGGGATTGAAAACAAGTAGTAAAATCGAGGCGTTGATGATCAGGAGCCAATGTAAGTCAGTGAGCATTTGGGGTGATGTGTACACAGGACTTAGTACAGTGGAGTGGCTTTGGATTATGAAGGGTAGAAGGGTAGAAGGGAGAATAGCGAGATGTTAGTTCGAATAGTCAAGTCGAGAGGTAACAAAGGGAGCGATGAGGGCTTCAGCAGCAGATGAGCTGGGGTGAGGTGGAGGTGAGGTTATTGCAGAGCTGGTTATAGGCAGTCAACGTAATTATGCAGGTAGGTGGGCCGGCTCAGACAGTTGCCAGGGAGAGGGATGAAGTGGGTGACTTTGATTTTTAGATGTTGGTTGAGGGATATAGATTGCAGGATAACTCCTCTACTCTGTTTTGAATCATGCCAAGGAATCTTTTAAATCCAGCTAAGAGTGCAGACAGCTCCTCTCTTTAACATCTCATCTGAAAGACTGTACATGCTGGCCACGCAGCACTCCCACAGTACTGCATCAAAGTGTCAACCTCGGCTATGTGCTGAAACTCTCTGGACTGGAACTTAAACTTACAACCTTCTGACTTAATGAAAGTATTACCACTGAACCAAGACTTTTGTGCCACTTACCAATGAAAAGTATGTGATGTCCTCCATTGCTGCCTTTGTGGTGGTGTTTACCTTCAGAATAGCTTCTAGAGGGATTAAAACCAAACATAAAGAGCGACACGTACCCTTTACAAGGGGTTGGGTGGGCGTGGGGAGGGGATGCATTCACGCCCATCTGTTAGTACCCTCGCTGAATGGCAATCCAGTATTCAGATCCTGTTGCCCCGGGATGTCTGGAGTGGGACGTGAAGCCAACCTTTCTTACACAGAAGCTCACACAGTAAACATTGCATCCGGACAGGAGTCTCTGCCTGGATGTCAACCCAGCAATTGCAGATCATATTTTAGTCTACGCTTGTCTGGACCCAGAGTGTGACTCTAACCATTCAACTACTGGTTCTGATGTCGGTATGCTTCCGCTAAACAGAAGGTCGGCTCGTTATTAAAGGTATGAGGGCACGAAACAGAAAAACGTTAAGAAAATATAGACCATTAGAAATATCATAGACAGAGTAAGCTGTTAAGAAAAGTGCTATCAGAACTCAGGCAACTGAGCAGCCATGTCCCCCATTTAAATCCGCTTCATTTCAGCATATTGAGCAAGAGCAGTAACAGAAGAAATTAAAAAAATAAATAATTATGACCAGGGACTACATACACTGCCATAATTGGATAGCCGATTTCTTTTATGTACTGATTTGGAACGCGCGTCCCCTTTTCAGAGATAAGTTATGCTGGTATGAACAGCAAGCCCAGGTGTCCGATTGGCAAACACTGTGACCGGGACTCAGGTCCTTATTAATACCTGAGGCAATCCTCCAGTGGTACAGTGGGAGTTACATAACAACTGATATTAGTTACAGGCATTTTAACAAACACATTACAGCATTTCTTTCTTTTTTCTTTTCTTTTGGGCCTCCTTATCTCGAGAGACAATGGATACGCGCCTGGAGGTGGTCAGTGGTTTGTGAAGCAGCGCCTGGAGTGGCTATAAAGGCCAATTCTGGAGTGACAGGCTCTTCCACAGGTGCTGCAGAGAAATTTGTTTGTTGGGGCTATTGCACAGTTGGCTCTCCCCTTGCGCCTCTGTCTTTTTTCCTGCCAACTACTAAGTCTCTTCGACTCGCCACAATTTAGCCCTGTCTTTATGGCTGCCCGCCAGCTCTGGCGAATGCTGGCAACTGACTCCCACGACTTGTGATCAATGTCACACGATTTCATGTCGCGTTTGCAGACGTCTTTATTACGGAGACATGGACGGCCGGTGGGTCTGATACCAGTGGCGAGCTCGCTGTACAATGTGTCTTTGGGGATCCTGCCATCTTCCATGCGGCTCACATGGCCAAGCCATCTCAAGCGCCGCTGACTCAGTAGTGTGTATAAGCTGGGGGTGTTGGCCGCTTCAAGTACTTCTGTGTTGGAGATATAGTCCTGCCACCTGATGCCAAGTATTCTCCGAAGGCAGCGAAGATGGAATGAATTGAGACGTCGCTCTTGGCTGGCATACGTTGTCCAGGCCTCGCTGCCGTAGAGCAAGGTACTGAGGACACAGGCCTGATACACTCGGACTTTTGTGTTCCGTGTCAGTGCGCCATTTTCCCACACTCTCTTGGCCAGTCTGGACATAGCAGTGGAAGCCTTACCCATGCGCTTGTTGATTTCTGCATCTAGAGACAGGTTACTGGTGATAGTTGAGCCTAGGTAGGTGAACTCTTGAACCACTTCCAGAGCGTGGTCGCCAATATTGATGGATGGAGCATTTCTGACATCCTGCCCCATGATGTTCGTTTTCTTGAGGCTGATGGTTAGGCCAAATTCATTGCAGGCAGACGCAAACCTGTCGATGAGACTCTGCAGGCATTCTTCAGTGTGAGATGTTAAAGCAGCATCGTCAGCAAAGAGGAGTTCTCTGATGAGGACTTTCCGTACTTTGGACTTCGCTCTTAGACGGGCAAGGTTGAACAACCTGCCCCCTGATCTTGTGTGGAGGAAAATTCCTTCTTCAGAGGATTTGAACGCATGTGAAAGCAGCAGGGAGAAGAAAATCCCAAAAAGTGTGGGTGCGAGAACACAGCCCTGTTTCACACCACTCAGGATAGGAAAGGGCTCTGATGAGGAGCCACCATGTTGAATTGTGCCTTTCATATTGTCATGGAATGAGGTGATGATACTTAGTAGCTTTGGTGGACATCCGATCTTTTCTAGTAGTCTGAAGAGACCACGTCTGCTGACGAGGTCAAAGGCTTTGGTGAGATCAATGAAAGCAATGTAGAGGGGCATCTGTTGTTCACGGCATTTCTCCTGTATCTGACGAAGGGAGAACAGCATGTCAATAGTCGATCTCTCTGCACGAAAGCCACACTGTGCCTCAGGGTAGACGCGCTCGGCCAGCTTCTGGAGCCTGTTCAGAGCGACTCGAGCAAAGACTTTCCCCACTATGCTGAGCAGGGAGATTCCACGGTAGTTGTTGCAGTCACCGCGGTCACCTTTGTTTTTATAGAGGGTGATGATGTTGGCATCGCGCATGTCCTGGGGTACTGCTCCCTCGTCCCAGCACAGGCATAGCAGTTCATGTCGTGCTGAGAGTATAGCAGGCTTGGCACTCTTGATTATTTCAGGGGTAATGCTGTCCTTCCCAGGGGCTTTTCCGCTGGCTAGGGAATCAATGGCATCACTGAGTTCCGATTTGGTTGGCTGTATGTCCAGCTCATCCATGACTGGTAGAGGCTGGGCTGCATTGAGGGCAGTCTCAGTGACAGCATTCTCCCTGGAGTACAGTTCTAGGTAGTGCTCAACCCAGCGGTCCATCTGTTTGCGTTGGTCAGTGATTATGTCCCCCGATTTAGATTTGCGGGGGGTGATCTTCTTGATGGTTGGCCCAAGAGCTCTCTTCATGCCATCATACATTCCTCTGATGTTTCCGGTGTCTGAGGCCAGCTGAATATGACTGCATAGGTGTTGCCAGTAGTCGTTTGCGCAACGCCTAGCTGTTCTTTGTGCAGTACTTCTGGCTGCTTTAAGTGCTGCGGATGTTAAATCGCTTGGGGCTTTCTTGTAGTTCAAAAGTGCAATGCGCTTAGCGGCTATGACAGGTTCCAGCTCTTCATTATGAGATTGAAACCAGTCTGCATTTCTCTTCGCACTTTTGCCGTAGGTGGTCAAAGCTGACTCATAGATGGCGTCTCTGATGTGGGCCCTCTTGGTCTCAGCATCCCCTGTGGGAGTGTTTTGAAGGGCTGTTACAAGTGAATTTAGAAATTTTTGTAACAGCTGTGGGTGAGAAATTCTGCTCGTGTTGATGCGCGGGTGGCCCTTCTGCTTGGAATGATGCAACTTCTTTGGTCTGAGTCTAACCTTGCTGCACACCAGGGAGTGGTCGGTGTCGCAGTCCGCACTGTGGAAGCTGCGTGTGATTTGAACACTGTTTAAGGCGGCTCGCCTTGTGACAATGAGGTCTAGCTGGTGCCAACGACGTGATCTTGGGTGCCTCCATGAAACCTGGTGACAGGGTTTAGTGTGAAAGAACGAGTTGGTGATGCAGAGGTTATGATAGGTACACAACTCAAGCAGTCTCTGCCCGTTCTCATTCATCCTTCCAACGCCATAGCGCCCAAGGCAGGAGGGCCATGAGTCATGGTCGGCCCCAACCCTGGCATTAAAGTCCCCCAGCAGGAATAGGTGTTCGGTGTTGGGGATGCTGCTAATGATGTTATGGAGTTGTTCATAGAACTGGTCTTTACAGCATTACTTTCTGCATAACTAAGTTAACCTTTAGGATCTCTCAGCGGTAGGATTCACTGTACAGTACATATGAGAACTTTCAGGCTTGTTCATCTCTCCACCTCTCAATTGGTTGCCAGGTTACAGCGTCATGTTTTCATCAGCTTTCCTTGGCAAAGACGTTGTTTCATTTACAGGTCCTGGCGACAGTTTTTTTTATTCATTCATGGGATGTGGGCGTTGCTGGCTAGGCAATCATTTATTGTCCATCCCTAATTGCCCTTGAGAAGGTGTGTTCATGAGCTGAATTCTTGAACTGCTACAGTCCATGTGGGGTAGGTACACCCACAGTGCTGTTAGGAAGGCAGTTCCAGGATTTTGACCCAGTGGCAGTGAAGGAACAGAAATATAGTTCCAATTCAGGATGGCTTGTGGCTTGGAGGGGAACTTGCAGGTGGTGGTGTTCCCATGCATCTGCTGCCCTTGTCCTTCTTGGTGGTAGAGGTCGCGGGTTTGGAAGGTGCTGTCGAAGGAGCCTTGGTGCGTTGCTGCATCTTGTAGATGGTATACACAGCTGCCACTGTGCGTCAGTGGTGAAGGGAGTGAATGTTTGGATGGGGTGTCAATCACGCGGGGTGCATGGTCCTGTATGGTGTCAAGCTTCTTGAATGTTATTGGAACTGCACCCATTCAGGCAGGTGGAGAGTTTTCCATCACACTACTGTTTTGTGCCCTGTAGATTCTGGACAGTCTTTGGGGAGTCAGGAGGTGAGTTACTCGCCTCAGGATTCCTATCCTCTGACCTGCTCTTGTAGCCACGGTATTTATATGGCTACTCCAGTTCAGTTTCTGGTCAATGTTTCCCCCCAAGATGTTGAAAGTGGGGCATTCAGCGATCGTAATGCCATTGAATGTCAAAAGGAGATGGTTAGATTCTCCCTTGTTGGAGATGGTCATTGCCTGGCTCTTGTGTGGTGCGAATGTTACTTGCCACTTAGCAGCACAAGCCTGGATATTGTCCAGGTCTTGCTGCATTGCTACATGGACTGCTTCAGTATCTGAGGAGTCGTTAATGGTGCTGAACATTGTGTAAGCATCAGCGAACATCCCCACTTCTGACCTTATGATTGAAGGAAGGTCATTGATGAAGCAGCTGAAGATGGTTGGGACTAGGACACTATCCTGAGGAACTCCTGCAGTGATGTCCTGGAGCTGAGACGATTGACCTCCAACAACCACAACCATCTTCCTTTGTGCTAGGTATGACTCCAACCAGCAGAGAGTCTTCCCCCTGAATCGCATTGACTCCAGTTTTGATAGGGCTCCTTGATGCCATACTTGGTCAAATGCTGCCTTGATGTCAAGGGCAGTCACTCTCACCTCACCTCTTGAGTTCAGCTCTTTTGTCCATGTTGGAATCAAGGCTGTAATGTGGTAAGGAGTTGAGTGGCACTGACGGAACCCAAACTGAGCGTCAGTGAGCAGGTTATTGCTAAGCAAGTACGGCTTGATAGCACCGTCGATGAAACCTTCGATCACTTTACTATTGATTGAGAGTAGACTGATGGGGTGGTAATTGGCTGGGTTGGACTTGTCCTACTTTTTGTTGTGGATTGGACATATCTGGCTTATTTTACACATTGCCGTGTAGATGCCAATGTTTTAACTGCACTGGAACAGCTTGGCTAGGGGTGCCGCAAGTTCTGGAGGACAGGTCTTCAGTACTATTGCCGGAATATTGTCAGGGCCCATAGCTTTTGCAGTATCCAGTGCCTTCAGTCGTTTCTTGATATCATGCAGAGTGAATTGAATTCGCTGAAGACTGGCATCTGTGATGCTGGGAACTTAAGGAGGAGGCTGAGATGGATCATCAACTCGGCACTTCTGGCTGAAAATTGTTGCAAATGCTTCAGCCTTATCTTTTGTAATGATGTGTTGTGCTCCCCCATCATTGAAGACGGGGATATTTGTGGAGCCACCTCCTCCAGCCAGTTGTTTAATTGTCCACCACCATTCAAGACTGAATGTGGCAGAGCTTAGATCTGATCCGTTGGTTATGGGATCACTTAGCTCTGTTTATCACTTGTCGCTTTTGCAGTTTGATACACAAGTAGTCCTGGGCTGTAGCTTCACCAGGTTTACACCTCATTTTGAGGTATGCCTGGTGCTGCTCCTGGCATTCCTTCCTGCACTGTTCATTGAACCAGGGTTGGTCTCCTGGCTTGATGGTAGTGGTAGAGTGGGGGATATGCCGGGCCATGAGGTTACAGATTGTGGTTGAGTACAATTCTGCTGTTGCTGATGGCCCACAGTGCCTCATGGATACCCAGTTTTGCATTGCTAGATCTGTTCAAAATCTATACCATTTGGCAAGGTGGTCGTGTCACACAACTCAATGGATGGTATCCTCAATGTGAGGGTGGGACATCGTCTCCACAAGGACTGTGCAGTAGTCACGACTACCAATACTGTCATGGACAGATGCATCTGCAGCAGGCAGATTGGTGAGGAAAATGTTTTTCCCCTCTTGTTGGTTCCCTCACCACCTTCCACAGATCCAGTCTAGCAGCTATGTGCATTAGGACTCGACGAGTAGTTATGCTGCTGAGCCACTTTTGGTGATGGACATTGACATCCCCCAGCCAGAGTACCTTCTGTGCCCTTGCCACCCTCGGTTCTTCCTCCAAACAGTGTTCAACATGGAGGAGTACTGATTCATCAGCTGAGGGATGGTAGTTGGTGGTAATCAGCAGGAGGTTTCGTTGCCCATATTTGACCTGATGCTATGAAACTTCGTGGGCCCCTGCCTCGATGTTGAGGACTCCACCCCCGACTGTATACCACAGTGTCACCACCTCTGGCAGGTCTGTCCTGCCCATGGAATAGGACATGCCCAAGTATGGTGATGGCAGTGTCTGGGACATTTTCTGTAAGTATTTCTATGTCAGGCTGTTGCTTGACTAGTCTGTGGACAGCTCTCCCAACTTTGGAACAAGCCCAAGATGTTAGTAAGGAGGTCTTTGCAGGGTCGATAGGGCTGTGTTTGTTGTTGTCATTTCCAGTATCTAGGTTGATGTCAGGTGGTTTGTCCAGTTTCAGTTGACATTGTTTTCATAGCCGTTAGATACAATTGAGTGACTGGCTCGGCCATTTCAGAGTCAACCACATTGCTGTAGGTCTGAAATCACCAGGTAACGACAGCAGAATTCCTTCACCTAAAGGGCATTAGGGAACCAGATGGGCTTTTACAACAATTGACAATTGTTTCACAGCCAGATTTAGTTCCAGGCTTTTTCTTTATTTATTGAATTCAAATTCCACCTTCTGCTGTGGTGGATTTGAAATCATGCCCTCAGCACAATACTCTGGGTTGCTGGGTTACTAGTCCAGTGACAATACCACTACGCCACCCCCTCCTCTCGTTTCGGATGTTGGAAAATAATTTATAATTGAAAGCGAGAGTAAAATACAAGTCAGATCTTCACTACAATCCAGTCAACTTATGCATAATTATCTGAAGGCTGTAGACAGAATGGATATATGGTAATGATTTGACAGAATGAAACTTCAAAATCAGATTTAACTGATTAGAATGAACATAAGAACATAAGAAAAAGGAGCATGAGTAAACTGTATGGCTTGTCGAGCCTGCACCGCCATTCAATATGATCATGGCTGATCTTGGACTTAAGCAGAATCAAGACCTGGTTGTGAATTTCAGCCAAACAAGGCATTAAACCACCATGGATGTCTAATATGATGGGTCCTGTCTGTACAATTCTAAGCATCTCACAGTCCCTGCTGACACATTTCTGAGGATATTAAAGTTTTCCCATCCAACTGGAAAACTGCCAAATTAAACACTTGAGTCACCCCCAGAATAAAACAGGCCAAACCAGGTATCTTTAGACAGCAAATTAGCTATTTATTAAAAACTAAATCTTAAACACTATTAAGATGAACCAAATGTCTAAAGGCCTTATAACTTTTTACTTTAACCGAACTTCCCCATTCACACACACACACACACACACTCAAAAATCAACGGTTAACCTGTGTTTTTTAAATGATGCTTTAAAAATTAGCTGTTGCTTAAGAATCAATAAATAACTGAGTTGTTAGTCTTTGTGGGTTACGTTCCTGATGGGTGAGGTATCCAAGTGTAAAAAAATAATCAGATGCCACTCGAAGTCTCCACGCAGTTTTGATGACACAGACTTTTCTTGATAGGCATTCAAAGCACTTCCGCTGCAGCAGTCATCAACCAGTTCTTTAAGCAAGAAATATAGCAATGGGTCCACTCGGATTTTAAAACTGACAGTGTCTCTGTTGAAACTTGATGGTGAATTCCAGAAAACACAATCAGTCAAGAGAGATTCAATCTTGAAGCAAAGACTTCCTGGATTGGAAGTATGGAAAAGGAATTTTGCTACCTCCAGCAATACAAATGATCTCTTCAAAGGGTTCTTTCCTCCTTCGGCAATTAACCAGGCCTGTAGCTCCTTCCAGAATTTATGCTGAGAGAAATAGACAGCTCTTTCATCCAGTAATCATGCTTCACTGGTATCTCTCAAAACTGGTTTTAGCTGTTTATTACAATCAAATTGAAACATTATACCATGTGACCTCCTTACTCTCCCGCTGTTGCCTCGGTAACAAATGCAGCGGTGACACACTGTTCTCAGAAATCTAAAACGTCTCTCCCTGTCTTTAAGATACACTGTTTCTGACAGAATCTTAAAGGCACACTGTTTCAAACAAAGGATAAAATATACAGTTCCGTGACACTATATTGAAAAAAGTATTTCATTGACTGTATAACGTCCTGTTACATGCCAAGGTGATGAAAGGCGCTATAGAAATACTAATTCTTTCTTTCTTTGCATTTTCAGGTCTTTAATGGTCCGATTTAACTCTTCGCTGCCTGCCAGTGTGGCTGTGCTAATATCGTTCATATAATAATGAATGAATTGCAGGTGATTGCCATTACATTGCTTTTCGTTTTACCAGCTGATTCTTCTTATTTCCTTGAGTGATTTATCTCCAAAAAAGTCGTTGCTATCATAACAAGCAGTTACCTTCCGGGACATCCTTTTGCTCCCTTTAAGTGACCATTTTCCTGTTGTTTTGTGTCTGACAGTGAATCTGATGACAGCTCTGATCCTGTCCCGTGGAAAGTGAGTTCTTTCCCGGAGACTCATTCGTTACATGGTGGCGATGGCAATCTCAGACCTCCTGCTGTTGATCTTTCATGTGCTGCTGAACCAAACCTTTTCCTATCATTTTCCTCATACATTCCTGTCACTCACTGCAATCTGCCCTTCATACGCCTACCTGAAAATCATTACTCTGAATTACTCCGTCTGGTTAACAGTGTCGTTCACCTTTGACCGTTTCAAAAGCATTTTCTGTCAGAAGTTGGGACTCAGATCTGGCACGGAGAGAACTGCAGCTGTGCTTATTGTGTCCATGTATGTGCTGAGTTGTTCAAAGTTCATCCCCTTCTACTTCATGTATGAGCCGCAGTTTATTATTAACAATCTTGCTACTCAACGGTCTCACGGTCGGGCACATCCCAATGGCCAGTCGCGTCCGCAGGGTCCTGAAGGGACCGGGCAGCCGAAAGAACCAGAGCGATAGCGAGATGGAGAATCTGCAGAAATCCATTGTCTTACTCTTCGCCGTGCCCGGCAGTTATATACTGTTGTGGATGACGGAAACCGTGACTCTTATATGCACTCGAATCACATGTAATGCCTTGGAGCAGAATCTCACAAGCTCTGCGTACATCGCCAATGATGTAGGACGTCTGTTCATGCTCCTGAGCTCCTGTGTAAACACATGCATTTATGGATTGACCCAGAGCAAGTTGAGAGGAGGTAAAAAAGATGGTTAAATATCTGTTAACTCGAGTTACTAAACTAATGAAATTAAAGCTACAATCGGGCTAGAGTTCATATCTCAATAAAACTACTGCAGCCACTCTGTTCCTTCCCATCACTTCCTTCTATACGAATCAGGTTATATTTTTTGAAATGTGTCCGGACTGTGCATTGTACAAAGCATAAAGGTTAATCGATCCAATGAATAATCATTATGCTGATTATATGCTAGTGTAAGGCAATTGTGAGGCCGACAGGTGTCAGAGGTCACTGCTTATTTAATATTTCTGTGTATCATAACAGACACATAATGTAACAACTGACCCCGGGAACATAGGATTATATAAGATATATGGCGGAGCAATAGGCCATTCGGCCCAACCAATCCTGTCATCGTCATGCCGCACTCGAGCCAGGTTCCATTCTTCCACCTCTAAATATCACGGTAGCCCTCTACTCCTTCCTCCCTCCTATGTTTGTCCAGCTTCTCTATTCATTTCAACCAATCACTGTGGACGCAAGTTCCCACTCTTTGGATAAAGACCTTTTGTCCTGAATTCCTTATTGGATATCTTGGTGACTATCGTCTGTTGATGGCCTCTAGTTTGCTGTTCGCCACAAGTGGAAACATTCTGTATTCACTCGACCAACACCATTCATAATTTTAAAGACCCTTCTCAGGTCACTCCTCAGTCGATGTGTTTCAAAAGAAACGAGAACTAGCCTACTTTTCCATTCCTGATATGCATACGCACGCATTTTTGGTATCCTTGCCAATCTTCTCTGCACGCTCTCCCATGCGTCCAAATCCTTTTATGTTATGACAACCAGAACTGAATGCAATTCTTTAACTAAGGTCTAATCAAGGTTCGTTGCAGTTTTAGCATATTTTCCCTAATTTTCAATTCTATCCCTCTTTTTTTTTTGCAGCGGCGACAGGGAGAGCGAGGTGGCAGCTGGGTAAGTAAGTCCTATATATTTGGGCAGTGGCTGAACTCAACACACTACACCTGTAGTGTCTCCCACCCGCCCTCCTCCTCTAACCAAAAAAAAAGGACTCGGTGGTGTGCAGATAAGGTAAGGCTTTTTCTATTTATTTATTTTTTCGTGTGATTGGTAAAAACTTTTCGTTCCTTTTTCATTTATCTAAGTTAAGACTAAGTTAAGCTTAAGATTAAAAATGGCAGGAGATCTCAGACCCGTGTTATGCTCCTCTTGCTCAATGTGGGAGCTCAGGGACACGGCTGATGTCCCTGACTCCTTCATGTGCTGGAAGTGTGTCCAGCTGCAGCTCTTGTTAGACCGCATGACGGCTCTGGAGCTGCAGATGGACTCACTTTGGAGCATCCGCGTGCTGAGGAGGTCGTGGATAGCACGTTTAGCGAATTGGTCACACCGCAGATTAGGATTGCTGAGGGAGAAAGGGAATGGGTGACCAAAAGGCAGAGAAAGAGCAGGAAGGCAGTGCAGGTGTCCCCTGCGGTCATCTCCCTCCAAAACAGGTATACCGTTTTGGATACTGTTGAGGGAGATGGCTCACCAGGGGAAGGCAGCAATAGCCAGGTTCATGGCACCGTGGCTGGCTCTGCTGTTCGGAAGGGCGGGAAAAAGAGTGGAAGGGCTATAGTCATAGGGGATTCGATTGTAAGGGGAGTAGATAGGCGGTTCTGTGGTCGAAAACTAGACTCCCGAATGGTATGTTGCCTCCCAGGTGCACGGGTCAGGGATGTCTCAGATCGACTGCAGAACATTCTGAAAGGGGAGGGTGAACAGCCAGTTGTCGTTGTGCACATAGGCACTAATGATATAGGTAAAAAACGGGATGAGGTCCTACAAGCAGAATTTAGGGAGTTAGGAGCCAAGTTAAAAAGTAGGACCTCAGAGGTAGTAATCTCAGGATTGCTACCAGTGCCACGTGATAGTCAGAGTAGAAATGAAAGAATAGTCAGGGTGAATGCGTGGCTTGAGAGATGGTGCAGGAAGGAGGGGTTCAGATTTTTGGGACATTGGGACCGGTTCTGGGGGAAGATGGGACTATTACAAGTTGGACGGTCTACACCTGGGCCGGACTGGAACCAATGTCCTTGGGGGTGCTTTTGCTAACGCTGTTGGGGAGGGTTTAAACTAATGTGGCAGGGGGATGGGAACCAAATGAGGAGGTCAGTGGACAGTAAGGAGGTAGTAACTAAAGCCTGTAAGGAACTAGATAATGAAGTCAGCGTGACTAAGGGGAAGAGTAGGCAGGGAGCAGATGATGAACGCAAAGGGACTGGTGGTCTGAGGTGCATTTGTTTTAATGCAAGAAGTGTAGTAGGTAAGGCAGTTGAACTTAGGGCTTGGATTAGTACCTGGCAGTATGATGTTATTGCTATTACTGAGACTTGGTTGAGGGAAGGGCATGATTGGCAACTAAATATCCCAGGATATCGATGCTTCAGGCGGGATAGAGAGGGAGGTAAAAGGGGTGGAGGAGTTGCATTACTGGTCAAAGAGGATATCACAGCTGCGCTGAAGGAGGGCACTATGGAGGACTCGAGCAGTGAGGCAATATGGGCAGAACTCAGAAATAGGAAGGGTGCGGTAACAATGTTGGGGCTGTACTACAGGCCTCCCAACAGCGAGCGTGAGATAGAGGTACAAATATGTAAACAGATTATGGAAAGATGTAGGAGCAACAGGGTGGTGGTGATAGGAGATTTTAATTTTCCCAACATTGACTGGGATTCACTTAGTGTTAGAGGTCTAGATGGAGCAGAATTTGTAAGGAGCATCCAGGAGGGTTTTCTAGAGCAGTATGTAAATAGCCCAACTCGGGAAGGGGCCATACTGGACCTGGTGTTGGGGAATGAGCCCGGCCAGGTGGTTGAAGTTTCAGTAGGGGACTACTTTGGGAATAGTGATCACAATTCCGTAAGTCTTAGAGTACTCATGGACAAAGACGAGAGTGGTCCTAAAGGAAGAGTGCTAAATTGGGGGAAGGCCAACTATACCAAAATTCGGCAGGAGCTGGGGAATGTAGATTGGGAGCAGCTGTTTGAAGGTAAATCCACATTTGATATGTGGGAGGCTTTTAAAGAGAGGTTGATTAGCGTGCAGGAGAGACATGTTCCTGTGAAAATGAGGGGTAGAAATGGCAAGATTAGGGAACCATGGATAACAGGTGAAATTGTGAGACTAGCTAAGAGGAAAAAGGAAGCATACATAAGGTCTAGGAGGCTGAAGAAAGACAAAGCTTTGAAAGAATATCAGGATTGTAGGCACAATCTGAAACGAGGAATTAAGAGGGCTAAAAGGGGTCATGAAATATCTTTAGCAAACAGGGTTAAGGAAAATCCCAAACTCTTTTATTCATATATAAGGAGCAAGAGGGTAACTCGAGAAAGGATTGGCCCACTCAAGGACAAAGGAGGAAAGTTATGCGTGGAGTCAGAGAAAATGGGTGAGATTCTAAACGCGTACTTTGCATCGGTATTCACCGAGGAGAGGGACAAGATGGATGTTGAGGTTAGGGACAGATGTTTGATTACTCTAGGTCAAGTCGGCATAAGGAGGGAAGAAGTGTTGGGTATTCTAAAAGGCATTAAGGTGGACAAGTCCCCAGGTCCGGATGGGATCTATCCCAGGTTACTGAGGGAGGCGAGAGAGGAAATAGCTGGGGCCTTAACAGATATCTTTGCAGCATCCTTAAACACGGGTGAGGTCCCGGAGGACTGGAGAATTGCTAATGTTGTCCCCTTGTTTAAGAAGGGTAACAGGGATAATCCAGGTAATTATAGACCAGTGAGACTGACGTCAGTGGTAGGGAAGCTGCTGGAGAAGATACTGAGGGATAGGATCTATTCCCATTTGGAAGAAAATGGGCTTATCAGTGATAGGCAACATGGTTTTGTGCAGGGAAGGTCATGTCTTACCAACTTAATAGAATTCTTTGAGGAAGTGACAAAGTTGATTGATGAGGGAAGGGCTGTAGATGTCATATACATGGACTTCAGTAAGGCGTTTGATAAGGTTCCCCATGGTAGGCTGATGGAGAAAGTGAAGTTGCATGGGGTCCAGGGTGTACTAGCTAGATGGATAAAGAACTGGCTGGGCAACAGGAGACAGAGAGTAACAGTGGAAGGGAGTTTCTCAAAATGGAGACGTGTGACCAGTGGTGTTCCACAGGGATCCGTGCTGGGACCACTGTTGTTTGTGATATACATAAATGATTTGGAGGAAAGTATAGGTGGTCTGATTAGCAAGTTTGCAGACGACATTAAGATTGGTGGAGTAGCAGATAGTGAAGGGGACTGTCAGAGAATACAGCAGAATATAGATAGATTGGAGAGTTGGGCAGAGAAATGGCAGATGGAGTTCAATCAGGGCAAATGCGAGGTGATGCATTTTGGAAGATCCAATTCAAGAGTGAACTATACAGTAAATGGAAAAGTCCTGGGGAAAATTGATGTACAGAGAGATTTGGGTGTTCAGGTCCATTGTTCCCTGAAGGTGGCAACGCAGGTCAATAGAGTGGTCAAGAAGGCATACGGCATGCTTTCCTTCATCGGACAGGGTATTGAGTACAAGGGTTGGCAGGTCATGTTACAGTTGTATAAGACTTTGGTTCGGCCGCATTTGGAATACTGCGTGCAGTTCTGGTCGCCACATTACCAAAAGGATGTAGATGCTTTGGAGAGGGTGCAGAGGAAGTTCACCAGGATGTTGCCTGGTATGGAGGGCACTAGCTATGAAGAGAGGTTGAGTAGATTAGGATTATTTTCATTAGAAAGACGGAGGTTGAGGGCGGACCTGATTGAGGTGTACAAAATCATGAGAGGTATAGACAGGGTGGATAGCAAGAAGCTTTTTCCCAGAGTGGGAGATTCAATTACTAGGGGTCATGAGTTCAAAGTGAGAGGGGAAACGTTTAGGGGGGATATGCGTGGAAAGTTCTTTACGCAGAGGGTGGTGGGTGCCTGGAATGCGTTGCCAGCGGAGGTGGTAGACGCGGGCACGATAGCGTCTTTTAAGATGTATCTAGACAGATACATGAATGGGCAGGAAGCAAAGAGATACAGACCCTTAGAAAATAGGCGACATGTTTAGATAGAGGAGCTGGATCGGCGCAGGCTTGGAGGGCCGAAGGGCCTGTTCCTGTGCTGTAATTTTCTTTGTTCTTTGTTCTCTAGAAATAAAGCCTAGTGTTTGGTTTGCTGTTTTATGACCTTGCTAACCTGTAGTCCAACATTTAGCTGATGGTGCATTTGTACTCCCACATCCCTTCTTTCCTTGACCCCACCTAAACTCACACCTTCTAGGTAATCAGTGACCTTCCTATTCTTCCAAACAAAATGTACTACCTCACATATTTTTACGTTGAACTTCCTATGCCAATTATTTGCCCATTCTGCAGGTGCTCTTACTGGGACCATTATTTGTCTTGATATAGTGTACTGAACTAGACTTGTGTGCAGGACACAGTTGAAAGTTTTCAGATGACACAAATTTCAAAGTATTGTTAACTGTGAGAAGGATAGTGATAGAGCTAGAGAGGACATAAAGCGGCTGATGGAATGGATGGATATATAGCAGATGAAGATTAATGCAGAGAAGTGTGGAGTGATGCAATGTAGTAGGGAGAACGAGGAAAGGCAATATAAAATCAAGGGCACAGTTTGGTGACTTACAGCCTGTGAAATAGATAATGCACATCTTGTATTACAGATATGCACATCAGCACGGAAACTTCATGATCCATGCTTTAATTTGCATTTGGGTCTTGGAGGGACTCGACTGGATGTCTAGAACCAGAGGACACCAACTTATGGTGCCGTGTGAAAGAACCAACGGTGACATGAGGAAAAACCTTTTTATACAGAGAGTGGTTCGGATCTGGATTGCATTACCTGAGAGTATGGTGGGAGCAGATATTATTGGGACTTTCAAGAGGGTATTGGATAAGCCCTTGAAATGGAAAAGAATTGGAGGGCTATGGGGAAAGAGCATGGCAGTGGGAACAGCTAAGCGACTCTTGCAGAGAGCTGGTACAGAGACGATGGGCTGAATGGGCTCTTCTGCATTGTAACCATTCTATGATTCTAAGAGGAAGTAGGCAGTCTTGGTGATGGAGTGATGAATTCCGAACCATGGCTCAGGCTCAATTAGGACAAGTTTGCAATTGGTCTGATTTTGCCTCAGACAGTAAAGAGGCAGACTGACAGAGAAAGCAAAGAGGGAGCTGAGTTTGTTGGGGGGTCCAAAGACAATGACCCTGACCTTCCAAAGGAGGAAGCATCTACTCATCCAATACTGGATGTTCGATAAACCGTGTGATAAACTAAAATTGTGGAGGAGTCTCGAGAGGTGGAGGTGATGCAGAGCTGGCTGTCATTGTCATACATTTGGAACCAGAAGTTGCTTTTCCCGATGATGTCACTGAGGTGCAGCATGCAGATGACAACGAACTGGAGGAGGAGGTTCAACAATATCCCCATCCTCAAGATGAGGGAGCTCAGCACATCTGTACAAAAGACAAGGCTGAAGCATTTGCATTCTCCTTCAGCCAGAAATGCCAAGTGAATGATCCATCTCAGCCTTCTCCTGAGTTCCCCAGCATCACAGATGACAGCCTTCAGCCAATCCGATTCACCCCACGTGATATCAAGAAACAGCTGAAGACACTGGATATTGCAAAATCTCTGGGTCCTTACAACATTCTAGCAATAGTAATGAAGTCTTATACTCCAGAGGTAGCCGCGACCCTAGCCAAGAAATTCCAGTACCCCTACAATGCTGGCATCTACCCAGCAATGTGGAAAATTTTCCAGGCATGTCCTATACACAAAAAACAGGAAAAATTCAACTCGGCCAATTACCACCCTATCAGTCTACGTTCAAACATCAGCAACATACGTACTAGGAGCAGGAGTAGGCCACTCGGCCCTTCGAGCCTGTCCCGCTATTCAATAAGTTCATGGCTGAACTCATTACTCCACATTTCCACCTACCCCCGATAATCTCCACCCCTTGCTTATCAAGAATCTATCTACCTCTGCGTTAAAAAATATTCAAAGTTTCTGATTCCACTGCCTTTTGAGGAAGAGAATTCCAAAGATTCACAACCCTCTGAGAGAAAATATTTCTCCTCGCTGTCTTAATTGGATGACTGCTTATTCTTAAACAGTGACCCCTAGTTCTAGATTCTCACACAAGGGGTAACATCCTTTGCACATCCACTCTGTCAAATCCCCTCAGGATCTTGCATGTTTCAATCAAGTTGCCTCTTACTCTTCTAAATTCCAGCGGATACAAGTCAAGCCTGTCCAATCTTTCCTCGTAAGACAGCCCGCCCATTCCAGGTATTAGTCTAGTAAACCTTCTCTGTACTGCCTCCAACGCATTTACATCCTGCCTTAAATAAGGAGACCAGTACTGTACACAGTACTCCAGATGTGGTCTCACCAATGCCCTGTATAGCTGAAGCATAACCTCCCTACTTTTGTATTCAATTACCCTCGTGATAAACGATAACATTCTATTAGCTTTCCTAATTACTTGCTGTATCTGCATACTAACCTTTTGCATTTCATGCACTAGGACACCCAGATCCCTCTGCAACTCAGAGCTCTGCAATCTCTCACCATTTAGATAATATGCTTCTTTTTTATTCTACCCGCTAAAGTGGACAATTTCCCAATTTCCCACATTATACTCCGTTTGTCAGGTCTTTGCCCACTCACTTAATCTAACTATATCCCTTTGTAGCCCCCTTATGTCCTCTTTATAAGTTACTTTCCTACCTATCTTTGTGTCATCAGCAAATTTAGCAACCTTACCTTTGGTTGCTTCATCTAAGCCATTTATATAAATTGTAAAAAAGGTGAGGCCCCAGAACAGATCCCTGTGGCACACCACTCGTTACAACTTGCCAACCAGAAAATAATCCAATTATGCCTACTGTCTGCTTCCTGTTAACTAGCCAATCTTCTCACCATGCCAATAAGTTACCTCCTACACAATGAGCTTTTATTTTCTGTAATAACCTTTGATGTGGCACCTTATCAAATACCTTCTGGAAATTTAGGTATAATACATCCAGCGGTTCCTCTTTATCCACAGCACATGTAACTCCCTCGAAACAAAGTGATGGAAGGGGTTGTTGACAACACTATCAAGTGGCATTTGTGCAGCAATAACCTGCTTCCCAATGCTCAGTTTGGGTTCCGCCTGCTCAAATTCTGCTCCTGACCTCATAAAACCTTGGTCCAAAATGGAAAAAAGAACTGAATTCCAGACCTGAGGTGAAAGTAACTGTCCTTGACAGCAAGGCAGCATTTGACTGAGTACGGCATCAAGCAGCCCTAGCTAGCAAAGGTCAAAGGGAATCAGGGGGTACATTATTTACTGGTTGTGCTCGTGACGGTCAATCATCTCAGCCCCAGAACATCACTGCAGGAGTTCCTCAGGGTAGTGTCCTAGGCCCAACCATCTTCAGCTTCTTCACCTTTCCTCCGTCATAAGGTCAGAAGTGGAGATGTTTCCTGATGATTGCACAATGTTCAGCACCATTCATGACTCCTTAGATACTGAAGCAGCCCATGTCCAGAGACAGCAAAACCTGGACAACATTCGGGCTTAGATTGATAAGTGGCAAGTAACATTCACGCCAAACAAGTGCCAGTTAATGATCACTTCAAACAAGAAAGAAGCTAACCATCTCCCCTTGGTGTTCATGGCATTCCAATCGCTGAATGCCCCTCTATCTACATCTTGGGGATTACAATTGACCAGGAACGAAACTGGACCAGCCACACAAATTCTGTGGCTACAAGAGCAGGTCAGAGGCTGGGAATTCTGCGGGTCAGGGCCTGACTCAAGTCTCTGGAATTCGGGCTGATATAAATACAGGAGGTTTAGCTGATGCCGAAGTTGTGCTCAACTGATTCCTGTGCGACAGCGTGCCTAGCCTCGGAATTTAGAAAGTGTTGTAATTCGGTGCAGTGAGGAAGGAGGTGCTTTCTGGTCTTTTACAGAATAATCAGTGATTCAAGAGAGGGACCCTGAGACAGCGAGACATTAGAACTGAAGCCCAGAGGTAGTAATTAGGTGAGCGGGTAGGTGATTGGTTGGAGATTGTCATCTTTTATCCTTTTTAAACTGGGGCAGTAGATTAAACTGAGACTGGAGCGATATAATATTGCATTAAGTTTGTATGTTAACTAGTTAATCTACTTGATATAACTACAATATATCATTGATATGTCTAAACTTGAAACCTAGTTATTTAAATAAAACGCAATAGAGATGTCACAGCTGGTGATGTGTTGCAACTGTAGTGTGTAACAGCTGGTGGACATCAGTACGCACCACAGCAACGACATCTGCAGTAAATGTGTTCATCGTGAGGAAATTTAGCTCAGAGTTGATGAGCTGGCGTCTGAGATTCAGAAACTGCGATGCATCAGGGAGGGGAAAGGTAACTAGACACTTTGTTCCAGGAGGCAGTTACACCCCTAAGTCTAAGTACTTCACATTTGGCTTGTGGTCAGGGATAGGAGGGTGTGACGACGAGTGAGGCAGGTGGGGGGATCCAGAAGGTAGCAATGGCGGAGACTCAGTGCGATGGGAGAGGACAGAGAGTACAAGCATAAGTGTGCGCCAGCAAATAAGCTCAGAGGAGGGAAAATAGTAAAAAGATAGAATTTAAGGCTCTCTATCTGCATGCATGCAGCATTAGTTACAAGATGTATGAATTACTAGCACAAATAGAAATAAGTAAGTATGATATGATAAAAATTACATGGATGTGGTTGCAAGTTAACCGAGGCTGGGAACTAAATATTCAAGGGTATTTGATGTTTAGGAAGAAAGGGAGGCAGAGAACAGAAGATGGGGTAACTCTGTTAATAGAGGATGAGATCAGTGCAATAGAGAGAGATGATTTTGGCTCAGAAGATCAAGATGCAGATTCAGTTTGGGTGTAGATAAGAAATAGCAAAGGGAAGAAGACACTGGTGGGAATAATTTGTAGGCCCTTGACAGCAGCTACCCTCTAGGACAGAGTATAAATAAAGAATTAATGGGGTTGTAGGGAAGGCACTGCAACAATCGTGGGCGATTTCAAGCTTCTTTTATATTGCAATAATAAAATTGGTAAAGGTAGCCTTGAGGATGAGTTCATAGAGTATAATAAGGAAAGTACCTTAGAACAATATGTTCTGGAACCAACCTGGGAACAGGCTATTTTAGATCTGGTAATGTGTAATGAGACAGGATTCATAAATAACCTCACCATAAAGGATTCGCTAGGCAAAAGTGATCATAACATGATACAATTTCATATTCAGTTTGAGGGTGAGAAGTTTGGGTCTGCAAAATAAAGGAAATTCTAAGAATATGTAGTTAGAGTTGTCTAATGTGGCCTGGAAAAATAAGTTAAAAGATAAGAGAGTAGAGAAGAAGTAGCAGAATTTTAAGGAGATATTTCATAACTCTCAACAAAGATATATTCTATTTCAAAAGAAAGATTCTCAGCTAAGGATGATCCATCCATGGCTAAATAAAGAAATTAAGAATGGTATCAAACTGAAAGAAAATGCTGCAAAGATTAGCGGTGCACCAGAAAATTAGGAAAATATTTATAAAACAGCAGAGGATGATTTTAAAAAAAGAGATAAAGTGACATTTTAGAGTGTGAGAGTAAACTAGCAAGAAATATAATCATAGACAGTAGAAGCTTCTACTAATATATAAAAAGGAAGAGAGAAGCTGAAGCAAGTGTTGGTTCCTAAGAGGATGAGAGTCAGAAATTAGTAATGGGAAAGAAGTAAGTGGCAGAGACTTTGAACAGAAATTCTGTATCCATCTTCACAGTAGAAGATACAAAAACAAAAAGCTTTCCAAGAATATCATTACATCATGAGGAAAAAGGGAGGGTGTAACTTAAAACAATTACATTCACAAGAAAAAAATAGTACCAGGAAAATTGATGGGACGAAAGGTGAGCAAGTCCCATGCATTTGATGGCCTAGATCCTACGGTATTAAAGGGAGTATTAAAGGGTACTGCCTGTGTGGAGTTTGCAAGTTCTCCCTGTGTCTGCGTGGGTTTCCTCCGGGTGCTCCGTTTTCCTCCCACATGCCAAAGACTTGCAGGTTGATAGGTAAATTGGCCATTAGCAATTGCCCCTAGTCTAGGTAGGTGGTAGGGAAATATAGGGACAGGTGGGGATGTGGTAGGAATATGGAATTAGTGTAGGATTAGTATAAATGGGTGGTTGATGGTCGGCACAGACTCGGTGGGCCGAAGGGCCTGTTTCAGTGCTGTATCTCTAAACTAAATTAAAAGTGGCTGCTGAGTCAATGGATGTAATCTTCCAAAACTTCCTGCATTCTTGTAAGGCCCCAGTGGAATGGAAAACTGCAAAAGTGACACTTCTATTATGAAAATATGATATGACCACCATTAAAGGGACACGGTTGCAATGTGACCAAGGCTGGGAACTAAATATTCAAGGGTATTTGATATTTTGAAAAGATGAGAGGAAAGCAAAATAAGATGGGGTAGCTCTGTTAATGGTTGATGAAATTAGTGCAGTGAGAAATGATGTTGGCTCGGAAGATCAAGATATAGATTCAGTTTGGGTGGAGATAAGAAAAAGCAAAGGGAATAAATCAGGAAACTATAGGGCAATTAGCTTAAAATCTGTCATTGGGAAAATGCCAGAATCCATTATTAAGGAAGTCATAGCAGGACATCTAGAAAATCATAATGCAAGCAGGCTGAGTCAATGGTTTTATGAAATGGAAAGCATGTTTGACAAAATTACGAAACTACTTGGCAATATTGACAGGCTTAATCATGCCTTTGTAGCACACTTTAAAAATGAAGTTTAACTATAATTAGGAGTCTTTCACGCATATCTGTTCTGCGATGCGATTTATCTTTTTCTATGAAAAAGCAATTGTTTCCATTCCAAAAATTATGATAACTGCTAAATTTCGGTTTCAGTACAAATAATCACACAACATAGCCCTCAAAAGCATGGCATCTGGAAATGCATAAGCTGTCCAACATTTTGCAGTGATAAAGAATGTTTATTATTTATGGTGCAAGTGATACCTGCCATTACCAATCCTGGCTTTGTGTGAATCTTTGATCCATTCACCTTAACTCTTTATCAAAGAATCATCTTGTTAAAAATTCTTTTATAGGATGTGCGTAGTTCTGGCAAGGCCAACATTTGTTGCCCATCCTTAATTTAGATTTAGATTTTTTTTTTAGATTTAGATATACAGCACTGAAACAGGCCCTTTGGCCCACCGAGTCTGTGCTGACCATTAACCACCCATATTATACTAATCCTACACTAATCCCATATTCCTACCACATCCTCACCTGTCTCTATATTCCCTTACCACCTACCTATACTAGGGGCAATTTATAATGGCCAATTTACCTATCCACCTTCAAGTCTTTTGGCTTGTGGGAGGAAACCGGCGCACCCGGAGAAAACCCACACAGACACAGGGAGAACTTGCAAACTCCACACACACAACACCCAGAATTGAACCCGGGTCGCTGAAGCTGTGAGGCTGCGGTGCTAACCACTGCGCCACTGTGCCGCCCTATTTGACAAATTACCCTGAATCCCATGGGCTCTTACCTTCTTAACTAATCTCCCATGCAGGACCAATCAAAAACCTTACTGAAGTCCAAATTACACAAACTGCTTTACCCTCATCTACATATTTAGTCAACGCCTCGAAAAATTCAATCAAGGTGGTTAGACACGATCTCCCCCTGAAAAAGCCATGCTATCCCTGATTATTCCCTGCCTCTCCAAGTGTAGAATAATCCTGTCCCTCACAATTTTTTCCAAATAGTTTCCCAACCACTGATGTTAGACTCACAGGCCTGTAATTACCTGCCTTACCCCTGCTACCCTTCTTGAATAATGGGTACCACATTCGCTGTCCTCCAATCCTCTGGTACCCCTCCTGTTGACAGACAGGATTTGATCAGTTGTGTCAGAGCCCCTGCTATCTCCTCCCTTGCCTCACATAACAGCCTGGGATACATCTCATTTGGGCCTGGGGATTTATCCACTTTTAAGCCCACTAAAACAGCTAATACTTCCCCCCTTTCAATGCTAATATGTTCAAGTATATCACAATTCCCCCTCCCTGATCTCTACACCTACATCGTCCTTCTCCACAGTGAACACAGATGAAAAGTAATCATTTAAAACCTCACCTATGTCCTCCGGCTCCACACACGGATTGCCACTTTGGTCCCTAATGGGCCCTACTCTTTCCCTGGTTATCCTCTTGCCCTTAATATACTTATAATACGCCTTAGGATTTTCTTTTATCTTGCCCACCGGACAGACCACCGGACATTGACATAGGTAGCAGAATGAAAACAGCAAAGCCATCCCTGTGGGCCCTGCAAAGTCCTCGTTAGTAACATCTGGGGGCTGATGCCAAAGTTGGGCGAGCTGTCCCACAGACTAGTCAAGCAACAGCCTGACGTAGTCATACTCACCGAGTCATACCTTACCGACAATGCCCCAGACATCACCGTCACCATCCCTGGGTATGTCCTGCCCCACCGAAAGAACAGACCCAGCAGAGGTGGCGGCACAGTGGTATACAGTTGAGAGGGAGTTGCCCTGGGAGTCCTCAACATCGTCTCTGGAGCCGATGAACTGTCATGGCATCAGGTCAAACATGGGCAAGGAACCCTCCTGCAGATTACCACACCGCCCTGCCTCAGCTGATGATTCCATACTCCTCCATGTTGAACAGCACTTGGAGGAAGCACTGAGGGTGACAAGGGTGCAGAATGTACTCTAGGTGGGAGACCTGAATATCCATCAACAAGAGTGGTTCGATAGCACAACTACTGACCAAGCTGGCCGAGTCATACAGGTCATAGCTGTTATACTGGGTCTGCAGCAGGAGGTAAGGGAACCAACAAGAGGGAAAAACATAATTGACCTTGCACCCCCTCTCCCCACATTTTACCTGCCATGACAGTATTGGCAGGAGTGACCACTGCACAGTCCTTGTGGAGACGAAGTCCTGCCTTCACATTGAAGATACCCTCCATCGTTTTGTGTGGCACTACGAGCGTGCTAAATGGGATGGATTTCAAATAGATCTAGTAATGCAAAACTGGGCATCCACGAGGCGCTGTGGGCCATCAGCAGCAGCAGACTTGTACACAACGACAATCTGTAACCTCATGGCCAGGCATATCCCCCACTCTACCATTAACATCAAACTGGGAGACCAACCCTTGTTCAATGAAGAGTGCAGGAGGGCATGCCAGGAGCAGCACCAGGCATACCTCAAAATGAGGTGAAGCTAAAACCCAGGATTACATGAGTGCTAAACTGTGCAAGCAGCATGTGATGGACAGAGCTTAGCGATCCCAAAACCAATGGATCGGATCTAAGCTCTGCAATCCTGTCACACCCATTTGCGAATAGTGGTGGAGAGTTAAACAACTAACTGGAGGAGATGGCTCCACAAATATCCCCAGCCTCAATGATGGGAAAGCCCAGCACATCAGTGCAAAAGGTAAGGCAGAGGCAACAATCTTAGCTAGAACTGCCAAGTTTAGGATCCATCTCAGCCTCCTCCTTAAGCCCCCAACATCACAGATGCCAGTCTTCAGCCGATTCGATTCACTCCGTGTGATATTAAGAAATGACTGAAGGCACTGGATACTGCAAAGGCTATGGGCCCTGACAATATTCCAGCATAGGACTGAAGACCAATCCTCCAGAACCTGCCGTGCTCCTAGCCAAGTTGTTCCAGTACAGCTACAACACTGGCATCTACCCATTCGTGCCACACAAGTGCCAAGCAATTACCATAGGCGACGGGATTGAATTTAAAAAAACTGTCGTCCGGTAAATTGAGCAATTTCTTTCCCAAGGAAAGCTCATGAAGTCATGATGCTGTAACCTGGCAACCAATTGGGACCTGGAGGCATCAACGAGCCTGAAAGTTCTCATATGTATTGAACAGTGACTTGTACCGTTGAGAGATCCCTGAGATTATATTACTTCTGCAACTAACATCAGTTGTTATGTAACTCACACTGTCCCACTGGAGGAATGCCTCAGTTATTAATAAGGACCCGAGTCCCGCTCACAGCCTCAGTGTGTGCCAGTCGGACCCCTGGGCTTGCTCTTCTCAACAGCACAACATCACTCCGCAAATGGGACGGCTTCCAATTCAATACGTGAAAGAAATCGGCTATCCGATTATGGCAGTGTTTGGCGTCCCTGGCAAGTCATAATTATTTCTTTTTTAACATTTCTTGTGTTACTGCTCTTGCTCAATATGTTGAAATGAAGCGGATTTATTTGGGGGACTTTGCTGCGAAGTTGCCTGCGTTCAGATATCACTGTTCTGAACAGCTGACTCTGTCTCTGTGATCTTTGTATTACGCTACCTTGTTAACGTTATATTGTTTCGTTTTTGTCACACCTTTAACAAGGAGTAGACCTTCTGTTTAGCAGAAGCATACCGACCTCAGAACCAGTAGTTGAATGGTTCGATTCACACTCTGGGTCTGGGCAAGTGGAGACTAGAATATGATCGGCAATTGCTGGGTTGACATCCAGGCAGAGAGTCGTATCCGGATGCAATGTACTGTGTGAGCTTCTGTGTAAGAAAGGTTGGCTTTGCGTTCCACTCCAGGCATCCCGGGGCAACAGGATCTGAATAATGGATTGATATTCAGCGAGGGTAGTTATGGATGTGTGTGAATGCAACCCCTCCCCCATTAAACAAGAAATTAGAGATGCGTGCAATAAAGGTGCAACTGCAATTATGGGTGAGTTTCATCTACATATAGATTGGGCAAATCAAATTAGCAATAATACTGTAGGGAAGGAATTCCTGGGGTGCGTACATTGAGGAACCAACTGGAGAATAGGCCATCCTAGACTGGTCATTGTGTAATGAGAAAGGGTTAGTTAATAACCTTGTTGTGCGGGGTTCCTTGGGGAAGAGTGACTACAACATGATAGAATTCTTCATTAAGATGGAGAGTGAGAGAGTTGATTCTGAGACTAGGGTTCTGAATCGAAATAAAGGAAACTATGAAGGTATGAGGTGCGAGTTGGCTATGATAGATTGGGGAACATTACTTTAAAGGTTAACAGTGGATAGGTAATGGCTAGCAGTTAAAGAGCGCATGGATGAATTACAACCATTGTTCATTCCTGTCTGGCACAAAAATAAAACAGGAAGGGTGGCTCAACCGTGGCTTACAAAATAAATTCGGGACAGTATTAGATCCAAGGAGGAGAAATATATAACGGCCAGAACAAGCAGCAAACTTGAGGATTGGGAGCAGTTTAGAATTCAGCAAAGGAGAGTCAGCTTGCAGAGAACATAAAAACTGACTGTAGAAGCTTCTATAGATATGTGAAGAGAAAAAGATTAGTGAAGACAAATGTGGGTCCTTTACAGTCAGAAACGGGGGAATTTATAATGGGGAACAAAGAAATGGCAGACCAATTAAATACATACTTTGATTCTGTCTTCATAAAGGAGGACACAAATTACCTTCCAGAAATGTTGGGGAACACAGAAGGAGGAACTGTATGAAATCAGTATGAGTAGAGAAATGGTGTTAGGGAGCTTGACGGGATTGAAGGCCAATAAAGACCAATAGGGTGGCACAGTGGCGCAGTGGTTAGCACCGCAGCCTCACAGCTCCAGGGACACGGGTTCGATTCTGGGTACTGCCTGTGTGGAGTTTGCAAATTCTCCCTGTGCCTGCGTGGGTTTTCTCCGGGTGCTCCGGTTTCCTCCCACAAGCCAAAAGACTTGCAGGTTGATAGGTAAATTGGCCATTATAAATTGTCACTAGTATAGGTAGGTGGTAGGGAAATATAGGGACAGGTGGGGATGTTTGGTAGGAATATGGGATTAGTGTAGGATTAGTATAAATGGGTGGTTGATGTTCGGCACAGACTCGGTGGGCCGAAAGGCCTGTTTCAGTGCTGTATCTCTAATCTAAATCCCCCGGGCCTGATAATCTACATCCCTGAGTACTTAAGGAAGTGGCCCTTGAAATAGTAGATGCATTGCTGGTCATTTTTCAAAATTCTATAGACTCTGGAGTCAGAAAGGCAGATTATTATCTGAACAGCGATAGATTGGGAAAGGGGGAGGTGCAGCGAGGCCTGGGTGTCCTTGTGCACCAGTCACTGAAAGTAAACATGCAGTGAAGGTTCACCAGACTGATTCCTGGGATGGGAGTACTGATTTATGAAGAGAGATTGGGTCAATTAGGCTTGTATTCGCTCGAGTTTAGAAGAATGAGAGGGGATCTCATAGAAACCTACAAATTTCTAACAGGACTGGACAGACGAGATGCAGAAAGGATATTCCCGATGGCGGGGAGTCCAGAACCAGGGGTCACAAGCTAAGGGTAATGGGCAAGCCATTTAGGACTGAGATGAGGAGAGATTTCTTCACCCAGGGAGTGGTGAACTTGTGGAATTCTCTACCACAGAAAGCAGTTGAGGACAGATCATTAAATATATTCAAGAAAGAGTTAGATATAGTTCTTAGGGCTAAAGGAATCAAGGGATACGGGGCGAAAGCGGGAACAGGTTACTGAGTTTGGACGATCAGCCATGATCGTATTGAATGGTGGTGCAGGTTCGAAGGGCCGAATGGCCTACTCCTGCTCCGATTTTCTATGTTTCTGTGAAAGTGTTTCATTGACTGTATAGCGTCCAGTTACAATCTGAGGCCATGAAAGGCGCTATATAAATATAAGTTCTTTCTTTTTTTTTCTCTATGCATTTTCAGATCTTTAATGGTCGAATTTAACTCTTCGCTGCCTATCAGTGTGTCTGTGATCATACAATTCATATCATAATTAATGATTTGCAGGTGATTGCCATTACATTGTTTATTATTTTACCAGATGATTCTTCGTATTTCCTTAAAAGATTTATCTCCAATAAAGTCATTGCTATTATCACAGTTACCTTCCAGCACATCCGTTTGCTCCATTTAATTGACTATTTTCCTGTTGTTTTGTGTCCGACAGCGAATCTGATGACGGCTGTGATCCTGTCCCGGGGAAAGTGCGGTCTCTCCAGGGGAATCACTCGTTACATGGTGGCGATGGCAATCTCAGACCTCCTGGTGATGATCTTTCTTGTGCTGCTTTACCAAATATTTTCCTATCATTTCCCCTCATCATTTCTGTCACTCACTGCAATCTGCCCTTCATACGCCTACCTGAGAATCGTTACTCTGGATTACTCCGTCTGGTTAACAGTGTCGTTCACCTTTGACCGTTTCATCAGCATTTGCTGTCAAAAATTGAGACTCCGATATTGCACGGAGAGAACTGCAGCTGTGGTTATTGTGTCCATGTTTGTGCTGAGTTGTTTAAAGTTCATCCCCTACCTCTTCATGTATGAGTCCAAGTTTATGATGGACAACCTATGGTGGGGCTGCAAGATAAAAACGGTCTTCTTTACTTCTGCAGGGTGGGTGACTTTCGCCTGGATTTGCAGTCTCTCTGTTTCATTCCTCCCGTTCATTCTCATCTTGCTGCTCAATGGTCTCACGGTCAAGCACATCCTAGCGGCCAGTCGGGTCCGCAGGGTCCTGAAGGGACTGGGCAGCGGACAGAACCAGAGCGATAGCGAGATGGAGAATCGGCAGAAATCCATCATCTTACTCTTCGCTGTGTCCGGCAGTTATATACTGTTGTGGATGACGGGAACGGTAACTTTTATTTGCACTCGAATCACATTTGATGCCTTGGAGCAGAATCTCACAAGTCCCGGATACATCGCCAGTGATGTTGGACGTCTGCTCATTCTCATGAACTCCTGTGCAAACACCTGTATTTATGGATTGACCCAGAGCAAGTTCAGAGAGGAGGTGAAGAAGGCGGTTAAATATCTATTAACTCGAGTTACGAAATTAATGAATTTAAAGCTACAGTCCGGCTAGAGCTAATTTCTGAATATAACTGGATCCTTCTTTCTATTACTTCTCATCACTTCATCATCCTGTTCCTTCTATACTAACTAGGTTATATTTCTTGAATCGGGTCCTGACTGTACGTTGCAATGAGTAATCCTTATGCTGATTATACGCTAGTTTAAGGGAATGGTAGACCAATAGGTGTCACAGGTTACTGCTTATTTAATGATTCAGTGAATCATTGCAGCCACATTATGTAACAACTGATCCCTAACTCATAGGATTACATAGGATTATACAAGATATATCACAGGAAAACAGGTCATTCGGCCCAATCAGTCCATCCAATCTTTCACGCTGCACTCGAGCCATTTCCCATTTTTCCACATCGAAATATCGTGGCAACCTTCCACTCCTTTCTCCCTCATATGCTTGTCAAATTTCTCTTTAAATCATCTATACTATTTACTTCAATCAATCGTTGTGGGCACAAGTTCCACAATCTCACCACTCTTTGGATAAAGACGTTTTGTTTTGAATTCCGGATTGGATTTCTTGGTGACTATCCTCTGGCGGGCAGCCATAAAGACAGGGCTAAATTGTGGCGAGTCGAAGAGACTTAGTAGTTGGCAGGAAAAAAGGCAGAGGCGCAAGGGGAGAGCCAACTGTGCAACAGCCCCGACAAACAAATTTCTCTGCAGCACCTGTGGAAGAGCCTGTCACTCCAGAATTGGCCTTTATAGCCACTCCAGGCGCTGCTTCACAAACCACTGACCACCTCCAGGCGCGTATCCATTGTCTCTCGAGATAAGGAGGCCCAAAAGAAAAAAAAGAGAAATCCTCTGTTGATGTCTGCTGTTGGCCACAAGTGGAAACATTCTCTCTGTATTCACTCTAGCGACACCTTTCATAATTTTAAAGACCCTTCTCAGGTCACACTTCAGTTTTCTTGTTTCAAAAGAAATGAAAACCAGCCTATTTTTCCATTCCTGATATGTATACCCACACATTTCTGGCATCCTTGCAAATCCTCTCTGCACGCTCTCCCATGCGTCCAAATCCTTTTTATCATATGACAACCAGAACTTAATGCAGTTCTCTTACTGTGATCTAATCTAGGTTCATTACAGGTTTAAGCATTACTTCCCTAATTTTCAATTCTATCCCTCTAGAAATAAAGCCTAGTGTTTGGTTTGCTGTTTTATGACCTTGCTAACCTGTCGTGCAACATTTAGCTGATGGTGTATTTGTACTCCCACATCCCTTCTTTCCTCGACCCCACCTAGACTCACACCTTCTAGGTAATCAGTGACCTTCCTATTCTTCCAGACAAAATGTACCACCTCACATATTTTTACGTTGAATTGCCTATGCCAATTATTTGTCCATTCTGCAGATGCTGGTACTGGGACAATTATTTTTCTTGATATGCAATGTAGTAGGGAGAACGAGGAAAGGCAATATGAAGCATTTTGGTGACTTACAGCCTGTGAAATGGATAATGCACGTCTTGTATTACAGATATGTACATCAGCGTGGAAACTTCACGATCCTCGCTTTAATTGGCATTTGGGTCTTGGAGGTGACTGGACTGGATGTCTCGAACCAGCGGCCAACGATTTATGGTGCTGTGTGAAAGAACCAGCAGTGACGTGGGGAAAAACCTTTTTATGCAGGGAGTGGTTAGGATCTGAATTGCACTACCTGAGAGTATGGTGGGAGCAGATACTATTGGGACTTTCAAGAGGGTATTGGATAAGCCCTTGAAGTGAAAAAAATGCAAGGCTATGGGGAAAGGGTATGACAATGGGAACAGCTGAGTGACTCTTGCAGAGAGCTGGCACAGAAACGATGGGTGAATGGGCTCTTCTGTGTTGTAACCATTCTATGATTCTAAGAGGAAGTAGGTAGTCTTGGTGATGGAGTGGATATAAATTCGGAAGCAAAGCTCAGGCTCAATTCGGACAAGTTTACAGTTGGTCTGATTTCGCCTCAGACAGTAAACAGGGAGACTGACAGAGAAAGCAGAGAGGGAACTGAGTTTATTGGTGGACCAAAGACAATGACTCTGACCTTCCATAGGAGGAGGAATCTATTCATCCAATACTTTCTTTTTTCTTTTCTTTTGGGCCTCCTTGTCTCGAGAGACAATGGATATGCGCCTGGAGGTGGTCAGTGGTTTGTGAAGCAGCGCCTGGAGTGGCTATAAAGGCCAATTCTGGAGTGACAGGCTCTTCCACAGGTGCTGCAGAGAAATTTGTTTGTCGGGGCTGTTGCACAGTTGGCTCTCCCCTTGCGCCTCTGTCTTTTTTCCTGCCAACTACTAAGTCTCTTCGACTCGCCACAATTTAGCCCTGTCTTTATGGCTGCCCGCCAGCTCTGGCGAATGCTGGCAACATCCAATACTGGATGTTAGATAAGCCATGTGATAAAGCAAAACAGGTGGAGGAGTCTCGAGAGGTGGAGGTGATGCAGAGCTGGCTGTCATCACCATACATTTGGAACCAGAAGTTGCTTTTCCCGATGATGTCACTGATGTGCAGCATGCAGGTGACAATGAACTGGAGGAGGAGGTTCAACAAATATCCCCATCCTCAAGATGGGGGAGCTCAGCACATCTGTACAAAAGACAAGGCTGAAGCATTTGCATTCTTCTTCCACCAGAAATGCCAAGTGAACGATCCATCTCAGCCTTCTCCTGAGGTCCCCAGCATCACAGATGACAGCCTTCAGCCAATCCGATTCATTCCACGTGATATCAAGAAACAGCTGAAGGTACTGGATATTGCAACATCTCTGGGTCCTTACAACATTCCAGCAATAGTAATGAAGTCTTATACTCCAGAGTTAGCCATTCCAATACTGCTACAATGCTGGAATCTACCCAGCAACGTGGAAAATTTTCCAGCCATGTCCTGCACTCAAAAAGCAGGAAAAATTCAAACCTGGCCAATTACCACCCTATCCGTCTATGCTCAAACATCAGCAACATACGAACATACGAATTAGGTGTAGGCCACTGGGCCCTTTGAGCCTGTCCCGCCATTCAATATGTTCATGGCTGAACTGATTGCTCCACATTTCCACCTACCCCCGATAATCTCCACTCCCTTGCTTATCAAGAATCTATCTACCTCTGCCTTAAAAATATTCAAAGATTCTGCTTCCACCGCCTTTTGAGTAAGAGAATTCCAAAGATTCACGACCTCTGAGAGAAAATGCTTCTCCTCCTGTCTGTCCCAATTGGGCAACCCCATATTTATAAATAGGGGGTAACATCCTTTACACATCAACTCTGTCAAGACCCCTCAGGATCTTATATGTTTCAATCAAGTGGCCTCTTACTCTTTTAAATTCCAGCGGATACAAGCCTAGCCTGTTCAATCTTTCCTCATAAGGCAGCCCGCCCATTCCAAGTATTAGTCTAATAAACTTTCTCTGTACTGCCTGCAATGCATTTACATCCTGCCTTAAATAAGGAGACTAGTACTGTACGCAGTACTCCAGATGAGGTCTCACTAATGCCCTGTATATCTGAAGCATCACCTCCCTACTTTTGTATTCATTTCCCCTGGTGATAAATGATAACATTCTATTAGCTTTCCTAACTACGTGCTGTACCTGCATACTAACCTTTTGCATTTCATGCACTAGGACACCCAGATCCCTCTGCATCTCAGAGCTCTGCAATCTCTCACCATTTAGATAATATGCTTCTTTTTCATTCTTCCTGCTAAAGTGGACAATCTCCCACTTTCCCACATTATACTCCATTTGTCAGGTCTTTGCCCACTCGCTAACCTATCTAAATCCCTTTGCAGCCCCCTTATGTCCTCTTCACAATTTACTTTCCGACCTATCTTTGTGTCATCAACAAATTTAGCAACCATACTTTCGCTGCCTTCATCTAATTCATTTATATAAATTGTAAAAAGGTGAAACCCCAGAACAGATCCCTGTGGCACACCACTCATTACACCTTGCCAACCAGAAAATAACCCATTTATGCCTCTTGTCTGTTTCCTGTTAACTAGCCAATCTTCTGTCCATGCCAATATGTTACCCCCTACACTATGAGCTTTTATTTTCTGAAATAACCTTTGATGTGGCACCTTATCAAATGCCTTCTGGAAATTTAAGTGCAATACATCCAGCGGGTTCCTCTTTATCTGCGACACATGCAACTCCCTCGAAGCAAAATGATGGAAGGGGTCATCGACAGCGCTATCAAGCAGCATTTGCTTTGCAATAACCTGCTCCCTGACGCTCAGTTTGGATTCCGCCTGCTCCACTCAGCTCCTGACCTCATAAAAACTTATTTCAAATTGGGCAAAAGAACTGAACACCAGCCCTGACGAGAGAGTGACTGTCCTTGACATCAAGGCAGCATTTGACCGAGTATGGCATCAAGGAGCCCTAGCAAAGCAAATGTCGATGGGAATCAGGGGAAACATTCTCCACTGGTTGGAGTCATCCCGAGCACAAAGAAAAATGGTTGTTGGAGGTCAGTCATCTCCGCCCCAGGACATCACTGCAGGAGTTCCTCAGGGTATTGTCCTAGGTCCAACCATCTTCAGCTGTTTCATTAACGACCTTTCCTCCATCATAAGGTCAGAAGTGGGGATGTTTACTGGTGATTGCACAATGTTCAGCACCATTCACGACTCCTTAGATACTGAAGCAGCCCGTATCCAGATACAGCAAGACCTGGACAACATTCAGGCTTCGTTTGATAAATGGCAAGTAACATTCACGCCAAATAGGTGCCAGGCAATGACCATTTCAAACAAGAGAGAAGCTAACCATCTCCCCTTGATGTTCATGGCATTATGATCGCTGCATGCCCCACTATCTACATTTCGGGGATTACCATGAACCAGAAACGAAACTGGACCAGACTTCAAAAAAGTGCAGCGCAGAAGGATCTGTGTGTTCTTGTGCATGAAACACAAAAAGTTAACATGCAGATGCAACAAGTAGGCAAATGGAACTTTGGCCTTTATTGCTCGGGCGTTGGAGTTTAAAATAGGGAAGGCTTGTTAAAACTGTACAGGGCGTTGGTGAAGCCGCACCGGGAGTATTGTGTACAGTTTTGGTCCCTTTATTTAAGAAAGGATATACTGGCATTGGAGGCAGTTCAAAAGAGATTCACTAGGCTGATTCCTGGGATGAATGGGTTGACTTATCAATAACGGCTAAACAGGTTAGTCCTTTATTCATTAGAGTTTAGAATAATGAGGGGTGGTCTTATTGAAACGTATAGGATTCTGAGGGGGCTTGACAGGGTAGATGTTGAGAAGATGTTTCCACTAGTGGGGGAATCTCGAACTAGGGGACATAGTTACAGAATAAGGGGACACTCATTTAAAACTGAGATGAGAAGGAATTTCTTCTCTCAGAGGGTAGTGAATGTCTGGAATTCTCTACCCCAGAGTTGTGGAGGCTAGATCACTGAATGTATTTAAGGAGGAGGTAGATAGATTTTTGAAATATTGGGGAGTTGAGGGCTATGAGGAGCTGGCACGAAAGAGAGTTGAGGTCTGGGGCAGATCAGCCATGATCTTATTGAATGGCGGGGCAGGCTTGAGGGACCGAATAGCCTACTCCTGCTCCTATTTTTAATATTCTTATGAGATATAGTTCATTCTGAAACTTTGTTTTTACATTTGAACAGAAGAAACTATGAAAAGACAAGTTGGCTGTGGTGGATTGGGAAAATACATTGCAACATTTGATGGTAGACAGGCAATGGCTAGTATTTAAAGAAGTATTACACAGCTTAGAACAAATATACATTCCTGTAAGTCACAAAAACTCAACAGCAAAAGTGAATCAACCGTGGCTAAAAAGAAGTTAAAGATTACATTAGGTCAAAGGAAGTGGTTTATATGGTCGCCAGAAAAGGTGGCAAGCCCGAGGATTGGGAATAATTTCGAGTCCATCAGAGGAGGACCAAGAAACTGATAAAGAAAGGGAAAATAGATTATGGATGTTGCTAGCTAGAAACATAAAGGCGGACTGTAAAAGCTCCTTTAGTATGTGAAAAGGAAACAATTAGCAAGGACAAATGTGGGTGCATTGCATGTGGAGATGGGAGAGTTTGTGCTGGAGAATAAGGAAATGGTGGAGAGACTAAACAGTTATTTTGTGTCTGTCTTCACGGAAACAGACTAATGAAATGAAGCAGCACAGTAGAAAAAGTTTACTCTGCTTTGAACCTGTGCTTCAGATGTCCTTAATGTATCATACAGCAAAAATACAAAACTACTTGGCAATATTGATATGCTTAATCATGCCTTTGTACCACACTTTAAAAATGAAGTCTAAATGTAATTAGGAGGCTAAATGCTTTCACGCATATCTGTTCTGTGATGCGATCAATTTTTCTCTATGATAAATCAATTGTACTTATTCCAAAAGTTATGATAACTGCTAAATTTCGGTTTCGGTACAAATAATCACACGACGTAGCCCTCAAAAGCATGGCATGTGGAAATGCATAAGGTGTCCAACGTTATGAATTGATAAAGAATGTTTATTATTTATGGGTACAAGTGATACCTGCCATTACCTATCCTGGCTTTGTGCGAATCTTTGATCCATTCACCTTAACTCCTTATCAAAGTATGATCTGTTTAAAAATGCTATCCTCGGATGTGCGAGGCGTTAGCAAGCCCAACGTTCGTTACCCATCCTTAATTGCCCTTGAGAAGATTGTGGTGAGCTGAAGGTTTACATCCCACATTTCAAACGTGACTCCACAAATCTCAAGTTTCATGAGATACTTAAACGTCTATATAGCTCAGCTGTTTGCTGATTGCTGATAAGCTTGCAGCCTGGACCTTCTTTAACATTTTCTTTCCGCAAGATGGATTTGGTGGTCATGTGCTGTTGGTGATCTTGGATGTTCGAGTGCATGTCTGAGACATTTGTTTGATAAAGCTCTATTTGTTGTCATAAATGTTTCTCCTTCTCCTGACTCTTATTGTAGAATTGATATTGCTGCTGTTCTCAGACCTCAAACTCTAGGACATAAGATAACCTGAAAGAAACAATTTTTGTAAATGTCAAGGACAAGAGTTGAAGTTCTGGACTCAACTTTCACATTTTCTTAATTTGGAATTCTTGCTTCACGAATTCTTGCTTTACCTTCTTCACTCTTCTACAGCCTTATTCAAGTCTCTTTGAACTCGCCTAATAACCGTGCCCCTCTGAAAAATGTATTGCCCTTTTTTGTCGAAAGACTATTTGTATATATTTGACTCTACAAGATAAACTTTCTATTCCCATCTCACTTAAAACCACAGTCAGTTTGAGTGATGCACTTTATTGCAATGATTCTTTGATTTGACATTTATGCCTCAGAGTGAGGCATATTTTCCACACGTGGAAGAAGATTTTACTTACTTCAGAAATGCAGATCTTGTCTCTTGCAGTAAAGAACCCTTTTCTTTTCTCATGTCTTTAAAAACAACTCCGAAACAAGCAAAACACTAGTACAATTTCCCTTGTTCCCTTCGTCTTCCGGGTTTCTTACTCAGTAAAACCAAATCCGTTGCAAGAAAAGTGCCCTCGCTGACACTCACTGGCTATCAAGCTGCACAGAAAATAACTTGTTCCAAACAAAACAATATTGCCCATAATTGTCATACTTCATCCCCTCTACCATTAAAATACCAATCCACACTTTTGCACCATAAAACTTGACTTCAAAGTATTTTCCTTTATCCAACTTCCAAGTTGCCGACGACCGAAAATCCACCTCATTCGAAACTCCGCTGCTGCTATTGTGGCCTAGTCCATGAACATCTGTCAGATCCCTACCCATATCTACTATTTGCAGTTTCCCAAGTCTTGAATTCTAAGCAGTGCTCATCTATTACACGTCCATCCCCTACACTGTGTAGGTTAGTGTGAAATGTAATATGTTACAAGCAAGGCATCAGTCAAGGCCTTCAGGGGATTGTTATCATCGAGGGATACAGTAAAGAAAGATGTGACAAAATCGCATTCATACTTCGGGCGTGACTTGGCAGAAGGTTTAAAATATACATTTTAAAAGTAGCAAAATGACATAACAACGCAGGACAGTATTAATTTCTGTGTTATGAATTTATTCTGCATGATACAGGATAACATGAGATTTGGATTAATTTGTTAAGACTCTGCAAAGACAGGATGTGTTATAAATTTGATGGCAATTTAAGAAAATGGATTGTGCAACGAATTAGAGCCAAGTTTGCAGGTAACGTATCTGTTTAAGGTTAATGATACCTTGAAAAAGGATGAATATTGAAGTCTTTGCAGCGTCAGATAAAAGATGCTGTCCTCCACATTCCAGTAAAAATCAAGTATATATTTATGATATTGCCACCTACTGGTGCAATGATGTATAACATTAATGATCACATGACAACCATTTCAAATTGGACCGGTTTCCTCATCCATTGCTAATACTGTTCCTAATCCATTATTCCCCAATTTTATGGACAGCAATGTCACTGACCTTGAAAAAAGGCAGCCCACAAAGGCTTAGGGGCTCCAGATGGTAGATTTCCTCTATTCCGATGTCACTTTGAATTTGATACAGGATGTGTGACATCCAGCAATAGGGCAGGCAGTAGGAACTCTGATCAGCCAATCAGATTGCAGAATCTACAAAAATAGCAAAGCAGGCAGTAAAAAGAACGGGATATAAATCATATTTTATTCAGTGTGCAGAAAGTTAAGTAAAGAATGGGACATACATATGGGATTAATGAAAAATAAAACTAAAATATCATAAATAAACCTTAAGTTCTTTTTATGATTTTAAATAGCGTGCAATTCTAAGCCTTTTGATGGCGTGAAACACCACAGATAAAATTGGATTCCAGGGCCACAGAGGTTGTTCAGCAGTACTTATCACATGGTATGCCTTAAAAAAAAACCTCAGTGAATCCTGACTGAAGAAGGCTTTGCATTTTAATTGTACTTTTACAGTAAGTATTACGTGTCGAAGGTTGAGGCTCACCTCAAGTTAGTGAGTCTGTGCAGATTCCATCTGCGAAGACTGCAACACCGCACGCTGTGAAGCAACAGGTTATCACTGAAAGCTATGCCCGGATTTCCACATTTAACTGCAATTGCAGGGATACCAGAAACTGCTACGGTTCTAAACAGTAACGATGGCGAGCACCACAGTTTTGCCAACTTTCTAAATGCAATTTTTTTTATCTTTCCACTGGAGAGGTGTTACTCTCACTCTTCCTTTGTCCGATAAGGGAAGGGTTAACAATGTTTCAGTTGCTGCCTGTACTTCAGGGAGGGGTTAGAGTCACAGAGTCATACAGCACAGAAACAGGCCCTTCGGCCCATCATGTCTGTGCCGGCCATCAAGCACCTAACTATTCTAGTCCCATTTGCCAGCACTTGGCCCGTAGCCTTGTATGCTATGGCGTTTCAAGTGCTCATCTAAATACTTCTTAAATGTTGTGAGGGTTCCTGCCTCTACCTGGTGTCATCTGATGTTATGTTACTAGGCTCCATAATGAAATTTCGAACACCAGTGCATTGATGAAGCGTAGCCAGAAGGGTGCAATCCAACACAGTGGCGCAGTGGTTAGCACCGCAGCCTCACAGCTCCAGGGACCCGGGTTCGATTCTGGGTACTGCCTGTGTCTGCGTGGGTTTCCTCCGGGTGCTCCGGTTTCCTCCCACATGCCAAAGACTTGCAGGTTGATAGGTTAATTGGCCATTATAAATTGCCCCTAGTATAGGTAGGTGGTAGGGAAATATATAGGGACAGGTGGGGATGTGATAGGAATATGGGATTAGTGTAGGATTAGTATAAATGGGTGGTTGATGGTCGGCACAGACTCGGTGGGCTGAAGGGCCTGTTTCAGTGCTGTATCTCTAAAACTAAAACTAAAAACTAATTGAATTCATAAGTGGAATTTTACAGCATTTCTCTTGAAACTCATGAATAAATTAGTTTTGATAATAATTCTAAGTCTTGCACTCGTATTGATGGGGAAACTGTCAGCATTCACCGTGATGACTCTTCAGAAACTTCGTACAGCTTCTGGAGTCGACACATATGCAGTTAAACACGGAAACCCGGAAGTTGCTTCCAGTGATTCTATGCTCCTGACAGCGCGCTCTTGAAGTCCCACAGGATGCAGTCAAGTAGAAATTATTACACTGACGAGAACTTGCCCTTTATGCTTTTAGTGTTGCTGTAAAATCCTTTGAAAAAGTGACGCTTTGCTGAACGAGGTGCAATTAGATTTTTAACTGAGTACAAAGTTCATAATTACTGCTGAACACCCTCACTGATTTTATGTTTCTGGAGTATCAGAGTTCTTCATCAGAATGAAAATGCACATATTCCAAAATGATATTTTTGAATTGTTTGCTTATGATATTTCAGATTCTGCCTTTCATACCACGTGTATGTCCCAGTCATTTATTTTGCTCTCTATAAATGTTCAATCAAAAGTGAAAACTTCAATGCATTTACTTCCTGGTTTGCCAACTGTGAGAATACTTCAATGCGCTTGGCTGCCTACCCTGCTTGATGACATCACTGTTGCTGGACCTGGAGATTCCCTTGACTTGGCACCAGATTCATGCTGACCTGGGAAATGGGGAGGCCCACGCCACAGAATTGTCATCGATTTTCCACTGATCAGGAAATCTGGGCCAATATTTAAGCAGAATAAATGGGATTCGTGTAGTTCCTTTGTATGCTGTTATAAAACAAAACATTCAACCAATTTCCCTTGAACAGGTTCGAGTCCCACCACAGCAGAAGTTGGAATTTGAACTTAATAAATTTTTTAAAAATGTCTGGAATTAAAATCTAGTCTAATCAATCCATTGTCGATTGTTGTAAAAACCCATCTGGTTCATTAATGCCCTTTCGTAAGGAAATCTGCTGTCCTTATCTAGTCTGGCCTACATGTGACTCCAGAGGCACAGCAATGTGGTTAACTCTTAAATGCCCTCTGTAATGGAAAAGCCAGCCCTTCAGTTGTATCTAACCACGACGAAGTCACTAAGGAATGAAACCAGACAGACCACCGGGCATTGACCTAGGCAGCGGAAATGACAACAGCAAACCCAGCCCTCTGGACCCTGCAAAGTCCTCGTTACAGACATCTGGGGGCTGGTGCCAATGTTGGGCGAACTGTCCCACAGACTAGTTAAGCAACAGCCTGACGTAGTCATACTCACAGAATTATACCTCACCACCAATGCCTCAGACACCACTGTCACCATCTCTGGTTTTGTCTAGTCCCACCAGAAAAACAGACCCAGCAGAGGTGGAAGCACAGTGGTATACAGTCGGGAGGCAGTTGCCCTGGGAGTCCTCAACATCGACGCTGGAGACCATGAAGCCTCATGGCATCAGGTCAAACATGGGAAAGGAACCCTCCTGCTGATTGCCTCAGCTGATGATTCCATACTCCTCCATGTTGAACAGCATTGGAGGAAGCACTGAGGGACGCAGAGTGCACTCTCGTGGGAGACCTGAATATCCATCAACAAGAGGGCTCGGTAGCACAACTACTGACCAAGCTGGCCATGTCCTAAAGGACATAGCTGCTAGACTGGGTCTGCAGCAGAAGGTAAGGGAACCAACAAGAGGCAGAAACATACTTGACCTTGCCCTCTTCATTCTACCTGCCATGATTATATTGCAGGAGTGACCAGTGGACAGTCCTTGTGGAGACGAAATTCTGCCTTCACATTGAAGATACCCTCCATCGTTTTGTGTGGCACTACCACCGTGCTAAATGGGATAGATTTCAAATAGATTTAGCAATGCAAAACTGGGCATCCATGAGGCGCTGTGGGCCATCAGCAGCAGCAGAACTGTACTCAACCACAATCTGAAACCTCATGGCCCGGCATATCCCCCATTCCACTATTACCATCAAGCCAGGAAACCAATCCTGGTTCAATGAAGTATCAGGAGGGCTTGCCAGGAGCAACACCGGGCATACCTCAGAATGAGGTGAGGCTATAACCAAGGACTACTTGTGTGCTAAACTGGGTAAGCAGCATGCGACAGACAGAGCTTAGCAATCCCGTAACCAGTGGATCGAATCTAAGCTCTGCAGTCCTGCCACAATGAATTGTAAATAGTAGTGGAGAATTAAACAACTAACTGGAGGAGGTGGCTCCACAAATATCGCCAACCTCAATGATGGGAGAGCCCAGCACATCAGTGAGAAAGATAAAGCTGAAGCATTTGCAACAAACTTCAGCCAGAAGTGCCGAGTGGATAATCCATCTCAGCCTCCTCCAAGAGTCCCCAGCATCACAGATGCCAGTCTTCAGCCAATTCGATTCACTCCACATAATATCAAGAAACGGCTGAAGGCACTGGATACTGCAAAAGCTATGGACCCTGACAATATTCCGGCAATAGTACTGAAGACCGATCCCCCAGAACCTGCCACGCCCCTAGCCAAGCTGTTCCAGTACAGCTACAACACTGGCATCTACCCATTCATGACACACAAGTGCCAAGCATTGACCACAGGTTACAGGATTGAATAAGAAAAACTGTCGTCTGGGCCTGTAAATGAAACAACTTATTTCCCAAGGAAAGTTCATGAAGTCATGATGCTGTAACCTGGCAACCAATTAGGACCTGGAGACATCAACAAACCTAAATGTTTTCATACGTACTGCACAGTGACTTGTACCGCTGAGAGATCCCTGAGATTATATTACTTCTGAAGAAAGCAATGTTGTAATGTGTTTGTTAAAATGCCTGTAACTAATATCAGTTGTTATGTAACTCACACTGTGCCACTGCCTCAGGTATTAATAAGGGCCCGAGTCCCGCTCACAGCCTCAGTGTGTGCCAGTCGGACCCCTGGGCTTGCTCTTCTCAACAGCACAACCTCTCTCCGAAAATGGGACGGCTTCTAATTCAATACGTGAAAGAAATCGGCTATCCGATTATGGCAGTGTTTGGCGTCCCTGGCAAGTCATAATTATTTCTCTTTTAAAATTTCTTGTGTTACTGTTCTTTCTCAATATGTTGAAATGAAGCGGATTCATATGGGGGAATTTGCTGCGAAGTTTCCTGTGTTCAGATATTACTGTTCTGAACACCTTACTCTGTCTCTGTGATCTTTGTATTCGGCTATCTTCTTAACGTTATATTGTTTCGTGTTCTCATACCTTTAACAAGGAGTAGACCTTCTGTTTAGCGGAAGCATACCGACCTCAGAACCGGTAGTTGAATGGTTCGAGTCACACTCTGGGTCTGGGCAAGCGGAAACCAGAATATGATCTGCAATAAAAACAAGAAATGCTGGAGTCACTCAGCAGGTCTGGCAGCATCTGTGGAAAGAGAAGCAGAGTTAACGTTTCGGGTCAGTGACCCTTCTTCGGAACTGACCCGAAACGTTAACTCTGCTTCTCTTTCCACAGATGCTGCCAAACCTGCTGAGTGACTCCAGCATTTCTTGTTTTTGTTTCAGATTTCCAGCATCCGCAGTATTTTGCTTTTATTATATGATCTGCAATTGCTGGGTTGACATCCAGGCAGAGACTCGTGTCCGGATGCAGTGTTTACTGTGTGAGTTTCTGTGTAAGAAAGGTTGGCTCTGCGTCCCACTCCAGACTGCCCGGGCCAACAGGATGTGAATACTGGATTGCCATTCAGCGAGGGTACTTACAGATGTGCATGAATGCAACCCCTCCCCACGCCCACCCAAACCTTTGTAAAGGGTTGCTCTGTATGGTTGGTTTTAATCCATCTAGAAGGTATTCCGAAGATCAAGACCGCCACAAAGGCAGCAGTAGAGTTCATCTTATACTCTTCATTAGTAAGTGGCTCAAAAGTCTTGGTTCAGTGGTGATATTTTCATTCAGTCAGAAGGTTGTAGGTTTAAGTTCCAGTCCAGAGAGTTTCAGCACAACGCCCAGGTTGACACTTTGATGCAGTACTGTGGGAGTGCTGCGTGGCCAGCATGTACGGTCTTTCAGATGAGATGTTAAAGAGAGGAGCTGTCTGCACTCTTAGCTGGATGTAAAAGATTCCTTGGCATGATTCAAAACAGAGTAGAGGAGTTATCCTGCAATATATATCCCTCAACCAACATCTAAAAATCACAGCCACCCACTTCATCCCTCTCACTGGCAACTGTCTGAGACGGCCCACCTACCTGCATCATCACTTAGCCTGCCTATTTCCAGCTCTGCAATATCCCTGCCTCCACCCCACTCAAGCTCATCTGCTGCTGAAGCCCTCATCGCTCCGTTTGTTACCTCTCTACTTGATTATTCCAACTAACATCTTGCTATCTTCCCTTCTACCCTTCATAAATTTGAGGTAATCCAAAGCCGTTGTACTGTCCTCAGTCCTGTGTACACATCACCCTAAATGGACGCTGACTTACATTGGCTCCCGATTGAACAACGCCTCGATTTTATTACTTGTTTTCAATCCCGCCACGGTCTCGTCCATCCCTATCTCTGCAATTTCCTCCAGTCCTACAAGCTTCTAAGATACCTGCACTGTCTCACTTCTGGCCTGTCAAGCATACCCAATTTAATCTCTCCGCATCTGGGGGCAGTGCCTTCACCTGCCAAGGTCCTAAAATCTGAAAGTTCTTCCTTAAACCTCTCTGCCTCTCTTCTTCCTTTAACAGGCTCCTTAAAACCTACCATTTTCACCAAACAATTCTTCAAATGCCCGAATATTCCCTCTGTGCTGGGTGTCAAATTTCAATAGCTAATACTGCTGTGAAGAGCTTTGTGGCGTTTTCCTATAATCTAGGCGGTATATAAATAGCTATTGTTGTTGTTATTTTGTAATCGCATTTTTGCTGTTTGGGGAGTTTATCGTGCAGAAACCAGCAACTGCATCTCGTATATTAGCAGTTTCTACATTGAAAGAAAGTATTTCATTGGCTTAAAGCGTCCTGTTAAAATCTGAGGCCAAGGAAGGTGCTATATAAATGCAAGTTCTTTCTTTCTTGCTTGCTTGCTTTCTTTCCTGCTTTCTTTCTTTTTCTGTATGCATTTTCTGGTCTTTAGTGGTCCGATTTAACTCTTCATTGCCTCTCAGTGAGGCTGTGATAATACAGTTCATATAATAATTAATGAATTGCAGGCTATTACCATTACATCACTTTTCGTTTTACCAAATGATTCTTCGTATTTCCTTAAGAAATTTATCTCTAATAAAGTCTTGCTATCATCACAGTTCCCTTCAGGCATATCCGTTTGCTCCCTTTAAATAACAATTTTCTTGTTGTTTTGTGTCCGACAGCGAATCTGATGACGTCTGCGATCCTGTCCCGTGGAAAGTGCGGTCTCTCCAGGGGAATCACTCGTTACATGGTGGCGATGGCAATCTCAGACCTCCTGGTGATGACCTTTCTGGTGCTGCTTTACCAAATATTTTCCTATCATTTTCCCTCATCATTTCTGTCACTCACTGCAATCTGCCCTTCATACGCCTACCTGAGAATCGTTACTCTGGATTACTCCGTCTGGTTAACAGTGTCGTTCACCTTTGACCGTTTCATCAGCATTTGCTGTCAGAAATTGAGACTCAGATATTGCACGGAGAGAACTGCAGCTGTGGTTATTGTGTCCATGTTTGTGCTGAGTTGTTTAAAATTCATCCCCTTCTACTTCATGTATGAGTCCAAGTTTATGATGGACAACGTATGGTGGGGTTGCAAGGTAAAAGCGGTCTTCTTTACTTCTGCAGGATGGGTGACTTTCTCCTGGATTTGCAGTCTCTCTGTTTCATTCCTCCCATTCATTCTCATCTTGTTGCTCAATGGTCTCACGGTCAAGCACATCCTAGCGGCCAGTCGGGTCCGCAGGGTCCTGAAGGGACTGGGCAGCGGACAGAACCAGAGCGATAGCGAGATGGAGAATCGGCAGAAATCCATCATCTTACTCTTCGCTGTGTCCGGCAGTTATATACTGTTGTGGATGACGGGAACGGTGACTTTTGTTTGCACTCGAATCACATTTGATGCCTTGGAGCAGAATCTCACAAATCCCGGTTACATCGCCAGTGATGTTGGACGTCTGCTTATTCTCATGAACTCCTGTGCAAACACCTGTATTTATGGATTGACCCAGAGCAAATTCAGAGAGGAGGTGAAGAAGGCGGTTAAATATCTATTAACTCGAGTTACGAAATTAATGAATTTAAAGCTACAGTCCGACTAGAGCTGGATCTTTCATTTTACTCATTCCCAACACTTCATCATCCTGTTTCTTCTGTACTAACCAGGTTATATTTCTTGAATCGGGTCCTGACTGTACGTTGCAATGAGTAATTTTTCTGCTGATTATACGCTAGTGTAAGAGAATGTAAACAGATAGGTGTCACAGGTTAGTCATAGAGTCATAGAGTCATACAGCATAGAAACAGGTCCTTCGGCCCACCGCGTCCATGCCGATCATAAGGCCAATCTCTACTAATCCCACCTGCCTGCATTAATTCCATATCCCTCTATGCCTTGCTCATTCAAGTACCTGACCAGATGCCTCTTAAATGTTGCTACTTTTCCTGCCTCCACTACCTCCTCAGGCAGCTCATTCCAGATACCCGCTATTCTTTGTGTGAAAAATTTACCCCTTTGATCCCCTTTAAACCTCCTCCCTCTCACCTTAAATTTATGCCCTCTAGTTTTCGTCACCCCGACCATGGGAAACAGACTCTGGCTATCTACTATATCCATGCCTCTCATAATTTTATATACCTCTATTATATCCGCTCTCAGTCTCCTTAGCGCCAGGGAAAACAGACCCAGCCTATCCAATCTCTCTTTATAACACAAGCCCTCTAAACCAGGCAACATCCTTGTGAATCTTTTTTGCACCCTCTCTAGCTTAATCACATCTTTCCTGTAGTGCGGCGACCAGAACTGCACACAGTACTCCAAATGCGGCCTAACCAATGTTATGTACAACTGTAACACGATGTTCCAACTCTTGTGCTCAATGCCTCGGCCCATGAAGGCAAGCATGCCATACGCCTTCTTCACCACCCTGTCTAACTGCGTTGCCACTTTCAGGGATACTGCTTATTTAATGATTCAATGAATCATAACAGACACATTATGTCAAAATCGGCCCCTAAATCATAGGATTACATTGGATTATATAAGATATATCACAGGAAAACAGGCCAGTCGGCCCAAACAGTCCGTCCAATCGTTCACGCTGCACTCGAACCATTCCCCATTTGTCCACATCTAAATCGATCATGGTAACCCCTACTCCTTTCTCCCTCATACGCTTGTCTAGCTGCCCCTTAAATGCATCAATACTATTCACTTCAACCACTCACTGTGGTAGCAAGTTCCACAATCTCGCTACTCTTTGCATAAAGAAGTTTTGTTCTGAATTCCCTATTGGATTTCTTGGTGACTATCCTATGTTGATGGCCTCTAGTTTGCTCTTCCCCACAAGTGGAGAAATTATTTTTGCATTCACTCAGTCAAAGACTTTCATAATTGTAAAGACCCTTCTCAGGTCACACCTCAGTTTTTTGTTTCAAAAGAAATGAGAACTAGCCTATTTATCCATTTCTCATGTGTATACCCACGTATTTCTGGTATCATCCTTGCAAATCTTCTCTGCACCTTCCGCAGTGCGTCTATATCATTTTTGCAATATGACAACCAGAACTGAATGCAAACAAAGAACAAAGAACAAAGATAATTACAGCACAGGAACAGGCCCTTCGGCCCTCCAAGCCTGCGCCGATCCAGATCCTCTCTCTAAACATGTCGCCTATTTTCTAAGGTTCTGTATCTCTTTTCTTCCTGCCCATTCATGTATCTGTCTAGATACATCTTAAAAGAATCCATCGTGCCCGCATCTACCACCTCCGCTGGCAATGCGTTCCAGGTGCCCACCACCCTCTGCATAAAGAACTTTCCACGCATATCCCCCCTAAACTTTTCCCCTTTCACTTTGAACTCGTGTCCTCTAGTAATTGAAACCCCCACTCTGGGAAAAAGCCTCTTGCTATCCACCCTGTCTATACCTCTCATGATTTTGTACACCTCAATCAGGTCCCCCCTCAACCTCCGTCTTTCTAATGAAAATAATCCTAATCTGCTCAACCTCTCTTCATAGCTAGCGCCCTCCATACCAGGCAACATCCTTGTGAACCTCCTCTGCACCCTCTCTAAAGCATCCACATCCTTTTGATAATGTGGCGACCAGAACTGTACGCAGTATTCCAAATGTGGCCGAACCAAAGTCCTATACAACTGTAACATGACCTGCCAACTCTTGTACTCAATGCCCCGTCCGATGAAGGAAAGCATGCCGTATGCCTTCTTGACCACTCTATTTACCTGCGTTGCCACCTTCAGGGAACAGTGGACCTGAACACCCAAATCTCTCTGGACATCAATTTTCCCCAGGACTTTTCCATTTACTGTATAGTTCACTCTTGAATTGGATCTTCCAAAATGCATCACCTCGCATTTGCCCTGATTGAACTCCATCTGCCATTTCTCTGCCCAACTCTCCAATCTATCTATATTCTGCTGTATTCTCTGACAGTCCCCTTCACTATCTGCTACTCCACCAATCTTAGTGTCGTCTGCAAATTTGCTAATCAGTCCACCTATACTTTCCTCCAAATCATTAATGTATATCACAAACAACAGTGGTCCCAGCACGGATCCCTGTGGAACACCACTGGTCACACGTCTCCATTTTGAGAAACTCCCTTCTACTGCTACTCTCTGTCTCCTGTTGCCCAGCCAGTTCTTTATCCATCGAGCTAGTACACCTTGGACCCCAAGCGCCTTCACTTTCTCCATCAGCCTGCCATGGGGAACCTTATCAAACGCCTTACTGAAGTCCATGTATATGACATCGACAGCCCTTCCCTCATCAATCAACTTTGTCACTTCCTCAAAGAATTCTATTAAGTTGGTAAGACATGACCTTCCCTGCACAAAACCATGTTGCCTATCACTGATGAGCCCATTTTCTTCCAAATGGGAATAGATCCTATCCCTCAGTATCTTCTCCAGCAGCTTCCCTGCCACTGACGTCAGGCTCACCGGTCTATAATTACCTGGATTATCCCTGCTACCCTTCTTAAACAAGGGGACAACATTAGCAATTCTCCAGTCCTCCGGGACCTCACCCGTGTTTAAGGATGCTGCAAAGATATCTGTTAAGGCCCCAGCTATTTCCTCTCTCGCTTCCCTCAGTAACCTGGGATAGATCCCATCCGGACCTGGGGACTTGTCCACCTTAATGCCCTTTAGAATACCCAACACTTCCTCCCTCCTTATGCCGACTTGACCTAGAGTAATCAAACATCTGTTCCTAACCTCAACATCCGTCATGTCCCTCTCCTCGGTGAATACCGATGCAAAGTACTCGTTTAGAATCTCACCCATTTTCTCTGAGTCCAAGCATAACATTCCTCCTTTGTCCTTTAGTGGGCCAATCCTTTCTCTAGTTACCCTCTTTCTCCTTATATATGAATAAAAGGCTTTGGGATTTTCCTTAACCCTGTTTGCTAAAGATATTTCATGACCCCTTTTAGCCCTCTTAATTCCTCGTTTCAGATTGGTCCTACATTCCCGATATTCTTTCAAAGCTTCGTCTTTCATCAGCCGCCTAGACCTTATGTATGCTTCCTTTTTCCTCTTAGCTAGTCTCACAATTTCACCTGTCATCCATGGTTCCCTAATCTTGCCATTTCTATCCCTCATTTTCACAGGAACATGTCTCTCCTGCACGCTAATCAACCTCTCTTTAAAAGCCTCCCACATATCACATGTGGATTTACCTTCAAACAGCTGCTCCCAATCTACATTTCCCAGCTCCTGCCGAATTTTGGTATAGTTGGCCTTCCCCCAATTTAGCACTCTTCCTTTAGGACCACTCTCGTCTTTGTCCATGAGTATTTTAAAGCTTACGGAATTGTGATCACTATTCCCAAAGTAGTCCCCTACTGAAACTTCAACAACCTGGCCGGGCTCATTCCCCAACACCAGGTCCAGTATGGCCCCTTCCCGAGTTGGACTATTTACATACTGCTCTAGAAAACCCTCCTGGATGCTCCTTACAAATTCTGCTCCATCTGGACCTCTAACACTAAGCGAATCCCAGTCAATGTTGGGAAAATTAAAATCTCCTATCACCACCACCCTGTTGCTCCTACATCTTTCCATAATCTGTTTACATATTTGTACCTCTATCTCACGCTCGCTGTTGGGAGGCCTGTAGTACAGCCCCAACATTGTTACCGCACCCTTCCTATTTCTGAGTTCTGTCCATATTGCCTCACTGCTCGAGTCCTCCATAGTGCCCTCCTTCAGCACAGCTGTGATATCCTCTTTGACCAGTAATGCAACTCCTCCACCCCTTTTACCTCCCTCTCTATCCCGCCTGAAGCATCGATATCCTGGGATATTTAGTTGCCAATCATGCCCTTCCCTCAACCAAGTCTCAGTAATAGCAATAACATCATACTCCCAGGTACCAATCCAAGCCCTAAGTTCATCTGCCTTACCAACTACACTTCTTGCATTAAAACAAATGCACCTCAGACCACCAGTCCCTTTATATTCATCATCTGCTCCCTGCCTGCTCTTCCCCTTAGTCACACTGACTTCATTATCTAGTTCCTTACAGGCTTTTGTTACTACCTCCTTACTGTCAACTGACCTCAATTGGTTCCCATCCCCCTGCCACATTAGTTTAAACCCTCCCCAACAGCGTTAGCAAAAGCACCTCCAAGGACATTGGTTCCAGTCCGGCCCAGGTGTAGACCGTCCAATTTGTAATAGTCCCACCTCCCCCAGAACCGGTCCCAATGTCCCAAAAATCTGAACCCCTCCTTCCTGCACCATCTCTCAAGCCACGCATTCATCCTGACTATTCTTTCATTTTTACTCTGACTATCACGTGGCACTGGTAGTAATCCTGAGATTACTACCTTTGAGGTCCTACTTTTTAACTTGGCTCCTAACTCCCTAAACTCTGCTTGTAGGACCTCATCCCGTTTTTTACCTATATCATTAGTGCCTATGTGCACAATGACAACTGGCTGTTCACCCTCCCCCTTTAGAATGTTCTGCAGCCGATCTGAGACGTCCCTGACCCGTGCACCTGGGAGGCAACATACCATTCGGGACCCTCGTTTTCGACCACAGAACCGCCTATCTACTCCCCTTACAATCGAATCCCCTACGACTATAGCCCTTCCACTCTTTTTCCCGCCCTTCTGAACAGCAGAGCCAGCCACGGTGCCATGGACCTGGCTACTGCTGCCTTCCCCTGGTGAGCCATCTCCCTCAACAGTATCCAAAACGGTATACTTGTTTTGGAGGGAGATGACCGCAGGGGACTCCTGCGCTGATTTCCTGCTCTTTCTCTGCCTTTTGGTCACCCATTCCCTTTCTCCTTCAGCAATCCTAATCTGCGGTGTGACCAATTCACTAAACGTGCTATCCACTACCTCCTCAGCATCGCGCATGCTCCAAAGTGAGTCCATCCGCAGCTCGAGAGCCGTCATGCGGTCTAACAAGAGCTGCAGCTGGACACACTTCCTGCACGTGAAGGAGCCAGGGTCATCAGACATTTCCCTGAGCTCCCACATTGAGCAAGAGGAGCATGATACGGGTCTGAGATCTCCTGCCATTTTTAATCTTAAGTTTAAACTTAGTTAAATGAAAAAGGAACGAAAAGTTTTTACCAATCACAATAAAACCAGAGAAATCGAAAAAGCCTTACCTTATAAACACCCCACCGAGTCCTTTTTTTTTGTTAGAGGAGGAGGGCGGGTGGGAGACACTACAAGTGTGGTGTCTCGGGTTCAGAAACCGCCCAAATATATAGTGTTTTACTTACCCAGCAGCCCCCTGGCCTCCGCCGAAAAACAAAAGGAAATTAAATTTACTTTCAAACTGACTTTTCCAGCTGCTCACTCGCTCACACGCTGCTCCCGAAAAAGCTGCTGCACTGAAAGGAAAGTTATTTTAAACCGCCCAAATATATAGTATTTTACTTACCCAGCAGCCCCCTGGCCTCCGCCGAAAAACAAAAGGAAATTAAATTTACTTTCAAACTGACTTTTCCAGCTGCTCACTCGCTCACACGCTGCTCCCGAAAAAGCTGCTGCACTGAAAGGAAAGTTATTTTAAACCGCCCAAATATATAGTGTTTTACTTACCCAGCAGCCCCCTGGCCTCCGCCGAAAAACAAAAGGAAATTAAATTTACTTTCAAACTGACTTTTCCAGCTGCTCACTCGCTCACACGCTGCTCCCGAAAAAGCTGCTGCACTGAAAGGAAAGTTATTTTAAACCGCCCAAATATATAGTGTTTTACTTACCCAGCAGCCCCCTGGCCTCCGCTGAAAAACAAAAGGAAATTAAATTTACTTTCAAACTGACTTTTCCAGCTGCTCACTCGCTCACACGCTGCTCCCGAAAAAGCTGCTGCACTGAAAGGAAAGTTATTTTAAACCGCCCAAATATATTCTTCTTTCTTTTGGGCCTCCTTATCTCGAGAGACAATGGATACGCGCCAGGAGGTGGTCAGTGGTTTGTGAAGCAGCGCCTGGAGTGGCTATAAAGGCCAATTCTGGAGTGACAGGCTCTTCCACAGGTGCTGCAGAGAAATTTGTTTGTTGGGGCTGTTGCACAGTTGGCTCTCCCCTTGCGCCTCTGTCTTTTTTCCTGCCAACTACTAAGTCTCTTCGACTCGCCACAATTTAGCCCTGTCTTTATGGCTGCCCGCCAGCTCTGGCGAATGCTGGCAACTGACTCCCACGACTTGTGATCAATGTCACACGATTTCATGTCGCGTTTGCAGACGTCTTTATAACGGAGACATGGACGGCCGGTGGGTCTGATACCAGTGGCGAGCTCGCTGTACAATGTGTCTTTGGGGATCCTGCCATCTTCCATGCGGCTCACATGGCCAAGCCATCTCAAGCGCCGCTGACTCAGTAGTGTGTATAAGCTGGGGGTGTTGGCCGCTTCAAGGACTTCTGTGTTGGAGATATAGTCCTGCCACCTGATGCCAAGTATTCTCCGAAGGCAGCGAAGATGGAATGAATTGAGACGTCGCTCTTGGCTGGCATACGTTGTCCAGGCCTCGCTGCCGTAGAGCAAGGTACTGAGGACACAGGCCTGATACACTCGGACTTTTGTGTTCCGTGTCAGTGCGCCATTTTCCCACACTCTCTTGGCCAGTCTGGACATAGCAGTGGAAGCCTTACCCATGCGCTTGTTGATTTCTGCATCTAGAGACAGGTTACTGGTGATAGTTGAGCCTAGGTAGGTGAACTCTTGAACCACTTCCAGAGCGTGGTCGCCAATATTGATGGATGGAGCATTTCTGACATCCTGCCCCATGATGTTCGTTTTCTTGAGGCTGATGGTTAGGCCAAATTCATTGCAGGCAGACGCAAACCTGTCGATGAGACTCTGCAGGCATTCTTCAGTGTGAGATGTTAAAGCAGCATCGTCAGCAAAGAGGAGTTCTCTGATGAGGACTTTCCGTACTTTGGACTTCGCTCTTAGACGGGCAAGGTTGAACAACCTGCCCCCTGATCTTGTGTGGAGGAAAATTCCTTCTTCAGAGGATTTGAACGCATGTGAAAGCAGCAGGGAGAAGAAAATCCCAAAAAGTGTGGGTGCGAGAACACAGCCCTGTTTCACACCACTCAGGATAGGAAAGGGCTCTGATGAGGAGCCACCATGTTGAATTGTGCCTTTCATATTGTCATGGAATGAGGTGATGATACTTAGTAGCTTTGGTGGACATCCGATCTTTTCTAGTAGTCTGAAGAGACCACGTCTGCTGACGAGGTCAAAGGCTTTGGTGAGATCAATGAAAGCAATGTAGAGGGGCATCTGTTGTTCACGGCATTTCTCCTGTATCTGACGAAGGGAGAACAGCATGTCAATAGTCGATCTCTCTGCACGAAAGCCACACTGTGCCTCAGGGTAGACGCGCTCGGCCAGCTTCTGGAGCCTGTTCAGAGCGACTCGAGCAAAGACTTTCCCCACTCTGCTGAGCAGGGAGATTCCACGGTAGTTGTTGCAGTCACCGCGGTCACCTTTGTTTTTATAGAGGGTGATGATGTTGGCATCGCGCATGTCCTGCGGTACTGCTCCCTCGTCCCAGCACAGGCATAGCAGTTCATGTAGTGCTGAGAGTATAGCAGCCCCCTGGCCTCCGCCGAAAAACAAAAGGAAATTAAATTTACTTTCAAACTGACTTTTCCAGCTGCTCACTCGCTCACACGCTGCTCCCGAAAAAGCTGCTGCACTGAAAGGAAAGTTATTTTAAACCGCCCAAATATATAGTGTTTTACTTACCCAGCAGCCCCCTGGCCTCCGCCGAAAAACAAAAGGAAATTAAATTTACTTTCAAACTGACTTTTCCAGCTGCTCACTCGCTCACACGCTGCTCCCGAAAAAGCTGCTGCACTGAAAGGAAAGTTATTTTAAACCGCCCAAATATATAGTGTTTTACTTACCCAGCAGCCCCCTGGCCTCCGCCGAAAAACAAAAGGAAATTAAATTTACTTTCAAACTGACTTTTCCAGCTGCTCACTCGCTCACACGCTGCTCCCGAAAAAGCTGCTGCACTGAAAGGAAAGTTATTTTAAACCGCCCAAATATATAGTGTTTTACTTACCCAGCAGCCCCCTGGCCTCCGCCGAAAAACAAAAGGAAATTAAATTTACTTTCAAACTGACTTTTCCAGCTGCTCACTCGCTCACACGCTGCTCCCGAAAAAGCTGCTGCACTGAAAGGAAAGTTATTTTAAACCGCCCAAATATATAGTGTTTTACTTACCCAGCAGCCCCCTGGCCTCCGCCGAAAAACAAAAGGAAATTAAATTTACTTTCAAACTGACTTTTCCAGCTGCTCACTCGCTCACACGCTGCTCCCGAAAAAGCTGCTGCACTGAAAGGAAAGTTATTTTAAACCGCCCAAATATATAGTGTTTTACTTACCCAGCAGCCCCCTGGCCTCCGCCGAAAAACAAAAGGAAATTAAATTTACTTTCAAACTGACTTTTCCAGCTGCTCACTCGCTCACACGCTGCTCCCAAAAAAGCTGCTGCACTGAAAGGTCTAATCAAGGTTCAGTACAGATTTAGCGTAACATCCCTAATTTTCAATTCTACCCTCTATAAATAAAGCTTAGTGCTTGGTTTGCTGATAACCTGTCGTGCAACATTTAGCTGGTGGTGTATTTGTACTTCCAGATCCCTATGTTCCTCTACCCACACTAGACTCACATCTTTCAAGTAATCAGTGACTTTCCTATTCCTCCAAACAAATTTTACTACCTCACATTTTACTACGTTGAGCTTACAATGCCAATTATTTGCCTATTCTGCATTTGCTGGTACTGGGACCATTATTTTTCTTGATACAGTTCAATGACCTAGACCTGTGTGCAAGACACATTTAAAAGTTTGCAAATGACACAAATTTCGAAGTATTGTTAACTGTGAGAAGGATAGTGATAGAGCTCAAGAGGACATAGACAGATTGACGGAATGGGTGGTCATATTGCAGATGAAGATCAATGCAGAGAGGTGTGGAGTGATACAATATGCTAGGGAGAACGAGGAATGGCAATATAAAATCATGGGCACCGTTTGGTGACTTTCTTCTTTCTTTCTTTTTCTTTCTTTTGGGCCTCCTTATCTCGAGAGACAATGGATACGCGCCTGGAGGTGGTCAGTGGTTTGTGAAGCAGCGCCTGGAGTGGCTATAAAGGCCAATTCTAGAGTGACAGGCTTTTCCACAGGTGCTGCAGAGAAATTTGTTTGTCGGGGCTGTTGCACAGTTGGCTCTCCCCTTGCACCTCTGTCTTTTTTCCTGCCAACTACTAAGTCTCTTCGACTCGCCACATTTTAGCCCCGTCTTTATGGCTACCCGCCAGCTCTGGCGAACGCTGGCAACTGACTCCCATGACTTGTGATCAATATCACAGGATTTCATGTCGCGTTTGCAGACGTCTTTATAGCGGAGACATGGATGACCGGTGGGTCTGATACCAGTGGCGAGCTCGCTGTACAATGTGTCTTTGGGGATCCTGCCATCTTCCATGCAGCTCACATGGCCAAGCCATCTCAAGCGCCGCTGACTCAGTAGTGTGTACAAGCTGGGGATGTTGGCCGCCTCGAGGACTTCTGTGTTGGAGATACGGTCCTCCCACCTGATGCCAAGTATTCTCCGGAGGCAGCGAAGATGAAATGAATTGAGACGTTGCTCTTGGCTGACATACGTTGTCCAGGCCTCGCTGCCATAGAGCAAGGTACTGAGGACACAGGCCTGATACACTCGGACTTTTGTGTTCTGTGTCAGTGCGCCATTTTCCCACACTCTCTTGGCCAGTCTGGACATAGCAGTGGAAGCCTTTCCCATGCGCTTGTTGATTTCTGCATCTAGAGACGGGTTACTGGTGATAGGTGAGCATAGGTAGGTGAACTCTTGAACCACTTCCAGAGCGTGGTCGCCAATATTGATGGATGGAGCATTTCTGACATCCTGCCCCATGATGTTTGTTTTCTTGAGGCTGATGGCTAGGCCAAATTCATTGCAGGCAGCCGCAAACCTGTCGATGAGACTCTGCAGGCACTCTTCAGTGTGAGATGTTAAAGCAGCATCGCCAGCAAAGAGGAGTTCCCTGATGAGGACTTTCCATACTTTGGACTTCGCTCTTAGACGGGCAAGGTTGAACAACCTGCCCCCTGATCTTGCGTGGAGGAAAATTCCTTCTTCAGAGGACTTGAACGCATGTGAAAGCAGCAGGGAGAAGAAAATCCCAAAAAGTGTGGGTGCGAGAACACAGCCCTGTTTCACGCCACTCAGGATAGGAAAGGGCTCTGAGGAGGAGCCACCATGTTGAATTGTGCCTTTCATATTGTCATGGAATGAGGTGATGATACTTAGTAGCTTTGGTGGACATCCGATCTTTTCTAGTAGTCTGAAGAGACCACGTCTGCTGACGAGGTCAAAGGCTTTGGTGAGATCAATGAAAGCAATGTAGAGGGGCATCTGTTGTTCACGGCATTTCTCCTGTATCTGACGAAGGGAGAACAGCATGTCAACCGTCGATCTCTCTGCACGAAAGCCACACTGTGCCTCAGGGTAGACACGCTCGGCCAGCTTCTGGAGCCTGTTCAGAGCGACTCGATCAAAGACTTTCCCCACTATGCTGAGCAGGGAGATTCCACGGTAGTTGTTGCAGTCACCGCGTTCACCTTTGTTTTTATAGAGGGTGATGATATTGGCATCACGCATGTCCTGGGGTACTGCTCCCTCGTCCCAGCACAGACAGACTATGAAATAGATGGTACACGGTCTTGCATTGCAGATACGTACATCAGCGTAGAAACTTGAAGATCCTTGCTTTAAATTGCATTTGAGGCTTGGAGGTGACTGGACTAGATGTCTAGAACCGGAGGACACCACTTTACGGTGCCGTATGAAAGAACCAGTGATGACATGAGGAAAAACTATTTTATGCAGGGAGTGGTTAGGTTCTTGAATGCAGTACCTGAGAGTATGGTGGGAAAATATACTATTGGGACTTTCAAGAGGGTATTGGATAAGCCCTTGAAGTGAAATAAAGTGCAGGGCTATGGGGAAAGGGCGTGGCAGTGGGAAAAGCTGAATGACTCTTGCAGAGAGCTGGTACAGAGACGATGGACTGAATGGTCTCTTCTGTGTTGTAACCATTATAAGAGGAAGTAGGCAGTCTTGGCGATGGAGTGGATATAAATTCGGAACCATAGCTCAGGCTCAATTCGTCTGATTTCACCTCAGACAGTAAACAGGGAGACTGACCGAGAAAGCAAAGAGGGAACTGAGTTTTTTGGTGGAGCAAAGACTTTGGCTTTGGCTTTGACCTACCATAGGAGGAAGCATCTACTCATCTAATACTGGATGTTAGATAAGCAGTAGTACAGAAAAAACAACAACAATGGAGGGGTATGGAGAGGTGGAGGTGAGGCAGAGCTAGTTGTCATTGCCATATATTTGAAACCAGGTGTTGCTTTTTCCGATGATGTTACTGATGGGCAGCATGTAGATGAGAAATAGGAAGCGGCTAGTGCAAACAATCAACGGCATTAGTATTTCAGGTCGATTTAACTATATGGCGCAGCGCTAGTCAAAAAACATCGAGCATTCTCACAGACGATGGAATTAGCAGGAAATTAGCTTCAAGATTTAACTGTGCAATTGCTTACATTTTTAGGATAAACATATCATATAGTTTTGTTGCAGACACCTTTACACATTGGAGACAAAGATATTCCCGATCAGTGGCTGAAGTCCTCACACGTACAGCCCGGTTGAAAATTGCCCATGGTATATCTGTCATGTTCGCTCATATGGACTGAAGGGAATCTTCCCATTGTGGATATATTGTCAGTCAAGAGGACCAAATGGAAACAAATTATTGCGTAAATGATAACGTCTGTCATAAAGATCAAAGTGCATCTCCCCATTGTGCGCATAATATCAATGCTCATCAGGACCCAAGAGGATATTTCCAATGTGTTCATGATATATTCACTCATCGGGGGCCGAATGGAAACGTCCCGTTGTGTAGTTGATATCTATACTCATCAGGACCAAATGACCGGTGGTGTATTTGACATGTGACCTCATGGGCGTCAAAAGAAATCTTCGCATTTTGCACCTGATTTCATCATTTGGAAGTGAAACATGAACCATCTGTACTTTTTCAAGCACCAATGGCAATTTTGCCGCGCTGAATTTTCGCCTTCAATTGAACAATTTGAAAACATTGTCTAGTTTAAATAATTATAAATGATCTACCAATAACATATTTAGACTCTAACTGGCTGCCCTGGAACTGAACATCCATCAGAGGAGGAGATTTAAAGCTACCACAGCCTATAAGATCTCATAATGTTTGGGGTAATATATTTGCACTGATGAATGTTCAGTTGTTGAGGTTCTAGCACTGATCCCTGTGGCGCTTCACTCGTTGTAGTTTGCCAACCTGAAAATGCCCCATTTATGCCGACTCTCTGTTTCCTGTTGGTTGGTGAACATCTATCAGTGCAAATATATTACCCCAAACATTATGAGCTCTTATAAGCTGCAGTAGCTTTAAATCTCCTCCGCTGATAGATGTTTGCCAACCAACAGGAAATGCTATGATCTTTCAGGGCATTGGTGAGACAGCACATGGAGTACTGCGTACAGTTTTGGTTTCCTTACGTAAGAGGGATATACTTGCATTGTAACTAGTTCAGAAAAGATCCACTCAGCTGATTCCTTAGATGAGCCGTTGTCTTTTGAGGAAAGGTTAAGCAGGTTGGGCCTATACTCATTGGAGTTTAGAAGAATGAGAGGCGATCTTGTCAAAACAAAAAAAGGTTCTGGAGGGTCTTCATAGAGTTGATGCTGATAGAATGTTTCCCCTCGCGGGGGAATCAAGAACGAGGGAGCACAGATTCAAAATAAGGGGACTCCCTTTGAGATGGAGATGAGGAGGAATTTTCTCTCTTGGAGAGGTCGTTAATCTTTGGAATTCTCTTCCCCCGACAGCAGTGTAGGCTGGGTCATTGAAGATATTCAAAGCTGAGTTAGACAGATTTTGGATCTACAGGGGAGTCAAGGGTTATTGGGGGGAGGGGGAAACTGGAGGCGGGTCAGGCACGAAAGTGCAGTTAAGGCCATAATCAGATCAGCCATGATCTGAGTAAATGGCGGAGCAGGCTCGAGTGGCCAAATGGTCGACTCCTGCTTCTATATCTTATGTTCCTGTAAACATCTTTGTGGTGCTGAGTTTTTGTTCCTCTGTTTATAATTAAGCTCTAAATATACCTAATATCCCTGTGGTTATCTAACCTGCAGGGCTTTTAAACAGCAGGATGGAAAATTCCAATGTGTAACTTCTGTTCAACGTTTTTTTCTCGTTTTTACCAGTTTCCATATATTGTAAACCAACCTTCAGAATTGATCGCACCCACAGCAAATCTAACACTAAATGAATTATCCACACCGCTGGATTGCAAAGCAAATGTGGATGCAAATTGCAATGAATGTATGGGATTTTGAAATAATTTTAATTAAACATATTTGTAGAAACAATTTTCCATGCGATTTGATTTGACATAATTTGCCGACTTAAGGAGTCAGAGGGAGTTTCCCTGGGAGTCCTCAACATCTACTCTGGAGCCCATGAAGTCTCATGGCATCAGGTCAAACATGGGCAAGGAACCCTCTGCTGATTACCACCGACCACCCTCCCTCAGCTGATGAATTCATACACCTCCATGTTGAACAGCACTTGGAGGAAGCACTGAGGGTGGCAAGGGCGCAGAATGTAATCTAGCAGGGAGACCTGAATGTGCATCAATAAGAGTGGCTTGGTAGCACAACTACTGACCATGCTGGCTGGATCCTAAAGGACATAGTTGCTAGTCTGTGTCTGCGGCAGGAGGTAATGGAACCAACAAGAGGGAAAAACATACTTGACCTTGCCCTCCCCATTCTACCTGCCATGACAGTATTGGCAGCCGTGACCACTGCACAGTCCTTGTGGAGCCGAAGTCCTGCCTTCACATTGAGGATACACTCCATCGTTTTGTGTGGCACTACGACCGTGCCAAATGGGATAGATCTAGCAATGCAAAACTGGGCATCCATGAGGCGCTGTGGGCCATCAGTAGCAGCAGAATTTTACACAATGACAATGTATAACCTCATGGCCCGGCATATCTCCAACTCTACCATTACCATCAAGCTGGGAGCCCAACCCTTGTTCAATGAAGCGTACAGGAGGGCATGCCAGGAGCAGCACCAGGCATACCTCAAAATGAGTTGAAGCTACAACCCAGGACTACTTGCGTGCTAAACGTTGTAAGCAGCATGCGACAGACAGAGTTTAGCAATCCCATAACCAATGGATCGGCTACAAGCTCTGCAGCCCTGCCACATCACGTCGTGAATGGTGGAGGAGAATTAAACAACAAACTGGAGGAATAAAAGCAAAATATTGCAGATTCTGGAAATACTCAGCAGGTCTGGCAGCATCTGTGGAGAGAGAAGCGAAGTTAACATGTCAGATCAGTGACCCTTCTTCAGACCTGACAAATAATTGCCAGTTCTGAAGAAGGGTCACTGACCTGAAACGTTAACTCTGCTTGTCTCTCCACAGATGCTGCCAGACCTGCTGAGTATTTCCAGCATTTCTTGTTTTCATAACAAACTGGAGGAGGTGGCTTCACAAATATCCCCATCCTCGATGATGTGGGAGCCAGCAGATCAGTGCAAAAGATAAGGCTGAAGCATTTGCAACAATCTTCAGCTAGAAGTGCCGAGTTGATGATCCATCTCAGCCTCTTCCTTAAGTCCCCAGCATCACAAATTCCAGTCTTCAGCCAATTCGAATCACTCGCGTGAAATGGTTGAAGGCACTGGATACTGCAAAGGTTATGACAATATTCCGGCAATAGTACTGAAGACCTATCCTCCAGAACCTGCCACGCCCCTAGCCAAGCTGTTCCAGTACAGCTACAACATTGGCATCTATCCATTCGCCCCACACAAGTGCCAGGCAATGACCACAGGTTACAGGATTGAATAAAAAAACTGTCGTCCGGTCCTGTAAATGAAACAACTTCTTTCCCAAGGAAAGCTCATGAAGTCATGATGCTGTAACCTGGCAACCAATAGGGACCCGAAGACATAAACGATCCTGAAAGTTCTCATATGTATTGCACAGTGACTTGTACCGCTGAGAGATCCCTGAGATTATATTACTTCTGAAGAAAACAATGCTGTAATGTGTTTGTTAAAATGCCTGTAACTAATATCAGTTGTTATGTAACTCACACTGTCCCACTGGAGGAATGCCTCAGGTATTAATAAAGACCCGAGTCCCGCTCACAGCCTCAGTGTGTGCCAGTCGGACCCCTGGGCTTGCTCTTCTCAACAGCACAACTTCTCTCCGAAAATGGGACGGCTTCCAATTCAGTACGTGAAAGAAATCGGCTATCCGATTATGGCAGTGTTTGGCGTCCCTGGCAAGTCATAATTATTTATTTTTAAAAATGTCTTGTGGCACTGCTCTTGTTCAATATGTTGAAATGAAGCGGATTCACATGGGGTACTTTGCTGCGAAGTTGTCTGTGTTCAGACATCACTATTCCGAACAGCCTACTCTGTCTCTGTGATCTTTGTATTCGACAATCTTCTTAAGGTTAATTTGTTTCATGTTCTCAGACCTTTAACAAGGAGTAGACCTTCTGTTTAGCGGAAACCTCAGAACCAGTAGTTGAATGGTTCGATTCACAGTCTGGGTCTGGGCAAGTGGAGACTAGAATATGATCTGCAATTGCTGGGTTGACATCCAGGCAGAGACTCGTATCCGGATGCAATGTACTGTGTGAGCTTCTGTGTAAGAAAGGTTGGCTTTGCGTCCCACTCCAGACTGCCCGGGCCAACAGGATGTGAATACTGGATTGCCATTCAGCGAGGGTACTTACAGATGTGCGTGGATGCATCCCCTCCCCACTCCCAACCAACCCCTTGTAAATGGTAATCGTAGCGCTTTATGCTTGCTTTTGTCCCTCTAGAAGGTATTCTGAAGATAAAGACTGCCACAAAGGCGGCAATAGAGGACATCACATACTCTTCATTAGTAAGTGGCTCAAAAGTCTTGGTTCAGTGGTAATACTTTCATTAAGTCAGAAGGTTGTAGGTTTAAGTTCCAGTCCAGAGACTTTCAGCACAACGCCCAGGTTGACACTTTGATGCAGTATTGTGGGAGTCCTGCGTTGCCAACTTGTACCGTCTTTCAGATGAGATGTTAAAGAGAGGAGCTTTCTACACTCTTAGCTGGATGTAAAAGATTCCTTGGCATGATTCATAAAGGAATAGAGGAGTTATCTTGCAATATATATCCCTCAACCAACATCTAAAAATCACAGCCACCCACTTCATCCCTCTCCCTGGCAACTGTCTGAGACGGCCCACCTACCTGCATCATCACTTAGCCTGCCTATCTCCAACTCTGCAATATCCCTGCCTCTACCCCACTCAAGCTCATCTGCTGCTGAAGCCCTCATCGTTCCGTTTTTTACCCCTCGACTTGACTATTCCAACTAACATCTTGTTATTCTCCCTTCTACACTTCATACACTTGTGTTAATCCAAAGCCGCTCCATTGTCCGAAGTCACAGAATCACAGAGGAATACAGTGCAGAAGAGGCCCTTCGGCCCATCGAGTCTGCACCGATGCATTAAAGACACTTGACCAGCCAGCTAATCCTATTTGCCAGCACTTGGCCCACAGCCTTGAATGTTATGACGTGCCAAGTGCTCATCCAGGTACTTTTTAAAGGATGTGAGGCAACCCGCCTCTACCACCCTCCCAGGCAGGGCATTCCAGACCGTCACCACCCTCTGGGTAAAATGGTTCTTCCTTTTTTTTTACCTGTGGGTGGAGCCACATCACCCCAAATGCTCGCTGACTTGCATTGGCACCTGATCAAACAACGCCTCGATTTTACTACTTGTTTTCAATCCCTCCACGGTCTCGTCCATCCCTATCTCTGCAATCTCCTCCAGTCCTACAAGCCTCTACGATACTCATTTACTTCTTGCCTGTGAAGCATACCCAATTTAATCTCTCCACCTCTGGGGGCCTTCACCTGTCAAGGTCCTAAACTCTGAAAGTTCTTCCCTAAACCTCTCTGCCTCTCTTCTTCCTTTAACAGGCTCCTTAAAACCTACCATTTTCATCAAGAATTTCGTCATATGCCCTCATTTTTCCATGTGGCTGGGTTTCACATTTCATCAGCTCATGCTCTTGTGAAGAGCCTTGTGGCGTTTTCCTGTGTTCAAGGCGGGATACAAAATAGTTGTTGTTGATATTTGGTCAATCGCATTTTTGCTGTTTGGGGGACTTTATCGACCACAAACAGGCGATGTGCATCTCGCACAATGTCTATATTGAAAGAAAATATTTAATTGGCTGCATAGCGTCCTGTTACGATCTGAGACCATGAAAGGCGCTATATAAATACAAGTTCTTTCTTTCTTTCTTTCTTTCTTTCTTTCTTTCTTTCTTTCTTTCTTTCTTTCTTTCTTTCTTTCTTTCTCTCTATGCATTTTCAGGTCTTTAATGGTCTGATTTAACTATTCGCTGCCTGTCAGTGTGTCTGTGATAAATCAGTTCAAAGAATAATTAATGAAGTGCAAGCGTTTGCCATTTCATAATTTTTCGTTTTACCAAATGATTCTCGTATTTCCTTAAGATATTTATCTCCAATAAAATCATTGCTATTATCACAGTTACCTTTCAGGACAGCCGTTTGCTCCATTTAATTGACTATTTTCCTGTTGTTTTGGGTCCTACAGCGAATCTGATGACGGCTGTGATCTTGTCCCGGGGAAAGTGCGGTCTCTCCAGGGGAATCACTCGTTACATGGTGGCGATGGCAATCTCAGACCTCCTGGTGATGATCTTTCATGTGCTGTTATACCAAATATTTTCCTATCATTTCCCCTCATCATTTCTGTCACTCACTGCAATCTGCCCTTCACACGCCTACCTGAGAATCGTTACTCTGGATTACTCCGTCTGGTTAACAGTGTCGTTCACCTTTGACCGTTTCATCAGCATTTGCTGTCAGAAATTGAGACTCCGATATTGCACGGAGAGAACTGCAGCTGTGGTTATTGTGTCCATGTTTGTGCTGAGTTGTTTAAAGTTCATCCCCTACCTCTTCATGTTTGAGTCTAAGTTTATGATGGACAACCTATGGTGGGGCTGCAAGATAAAAACGGTCTTTACTTCTGCAGGGTGGGTGACTTTCGCCTGGATTTGCAGTCTCTCTGTCTCATTGCTCCCGTTCTTTCTCATCTTGCTGCTCAATGGTCTCACGGTCAGGCACATCCTAGCGGCCAGTCGGGTCCGCAGGGTCCTGAAGGGACTGGCCAGCGGACAGAACCAGAGCGATAGCGAGATGGAGAATCGGCAGAAATCCATCATCTTACTCTTCGCTGTGTCCGGCAGTTATATACTGTTGTGGATGACGGGAACGGTAACTTTTGTTTGCACTCGAATCACATTTGATGCCTTGGAGCGGAATCTCGCAAGTCCCGGTTACATCGCCAGTGATGTTGGACGTCTGCTCATTCTCATGAACTCCTGTGCAAACACCTGTATTTATGGATTGACCCAGAGCAAGTTCAGAGAGGAGGTGAAGAAGGCCGTTAAATATCTATTAACTCGAGTTACGAAATTAATGAATTTAAAGCAACAGTCCGGCTAGAGCTCATATCTGAATATAACTGGATCCTTCTTTCTATTAGGTCCCATCACGTCATCATCCTGTTTCTTCTGTACTAACCAGGTTACATTTCTTGAATCGGGTCCTGACTGTACGTTGCAATGAGTAATTTTTAAGCTGATTAAACGCTAGTGTAAGGGAATGGTAGACGGATAGGTGTCACAGGTTACTGTTTATTTAATGATTCAGTGAATCACAACAGATACATTATGCAAAAACCGCCCCCTAATTCATAGGATTACATAAGATATATCACAGGAAAACAGGCCATTCGGCCCAAACAGTCCGTTCAATCGTTCACGCTGCACTCGAGCCATTTCCCATTTTTCCACATCTAAATCGATCATGGTAACCCTCTACTTCTTTCTCCCTCATATGCTTGTCTAGCCTCCCCTTAAATGCATCAATACTATTCACTTCAACAACTCACTGTGGTAGCAAGTTGCACAATCTCACCATTCTTGGCTTAAAATAGTTTTGTTCTGAATTCCCCATTGGATTTCTTGGTGACTATCCTATGTTGATCGCCTAGTTTGCTCTTCCCCACAATTGGAAACATTATTTTTGTATTCAGTCTGTCAAAGCCTTTCGTAATTTTAAAGATCCTGCTCAGGTCACACATTAGTCTTCTTGTTTCAAAATAAATGAGAACTAGCCTATTTATCCATTTCTCATGTGTATACCCATGCATTTCTGGTATCATCCTTGCAAATCTTCTCTCCCACCCTCTCCAGTGCGTCGATATCATTTTTGTAATATGACAACCAGAATTGAATACAGTTCTCTTACTGTGGTCTAATCAAGGTTCAGTACAGATTTAGCATAACTTCCCTAATTTTCAGTTCTATCCCTCTGGAAATAAAACCTAGTGCTTGGTTTTCTGTTTTACGGCCTTGATAATCTGCAGTGCACCATTTAGCTGGTGATGTATTTGTATTCCCTTTCCTTTTCCTTCCTTTTTTTAACATTCTTTTTTACATTTTTTACAATCTTTTTTTTGCATTTATTTCATTTCATCTTTGTTTGTTCAGTTTGCTTACCCACTGTTTTTTTTCAGGTTTGCACTTGCTGCTGTTCAATATTCAGTGTATTTATACCTAATCTGTACTAATGCTTTGTCTTTCAACACACCATTAACATATTGTTTGCCTTTGCTCCGTGACCTTTTGGTCAGCTATGTGGCCTGGTCCAATCTAGACCTCCTTTGTTATCTCTTGCCCCACCCCCACCTCACTTGCTTATAACCTGTGACTTTTCTAATATTTGTCAGTTCCGATGAAGGGTCACTGACCCGAAACGTTAATCTCTTTCCACAGATGCTGCCAGACCTGCTGAGTGATTCCAGCATTTCTTGTTTTTATTTCAGATTTCCAGCATCCGCAGTATTTTGCTTTTATTATTTGTACTCCCAGTTCCCTTTGTTCCTCTACCTTAGCTAGACTTGCACCTTCCAATTGACTTTCCTATTCTTGTAAACAAAATATACTACCTCATATTTTTCTACGTTGAACTTCCTATGCCAATTATTTGCCCATTCTGCATTTGCTGGTACTGGGATCATTATTTTTCTTGATACAGTTTAATGATCTAGATTTGTGTGCAAGATATATTTAAAAGTTTGCAAATGACATAAATTTCGAAGTATTGTTAACTGTGAGAAGGATAGTGATAGAGTTTAAGAGGACATGGACTGTCTGACGGAATGGGTGGACATATTGCAGATGAAGATCAACGCAGAGAGGTGTGGAGTGATACAATATGCTAGGGAGAACGGGGAAAGGCAATATAAAATCATGGGCACCGTTTGGTGACTTACAGACTATGAAATGGATGATGCACGTCTTGCATTGCAGATTTGTACATCAGCGTGGAAACGTCAGGATCCTTGCTTTAATTTGCATCTGGGTCTTGGAAGTGACTGGACTAGGTGTCTAGAACCGGAGGACGCTGATTTACGGTGCCATATGAAAGAACTAATGGTGAGATAAGAAAAAAAATATTTTATGCAGAGAGTGGTTAAGATCTGGAATGCACTACCTCAGAGTGTGGTGGGAGCAGATACTATTGGGACTTTCAAGAGGATCTTGGATAAGTCCTTGAAGGGAAAAAGGTTGCAGGGCTATGGGGAAAGGGCGTGGCAGTGGGAGCAGCTGGGCGACTCTTGTGGAGAGCTAGCACAGAGACGATGGGCTGAATGGGTTCTTCTGTGTTGTAACCATTCTACGATTCTGTAATCCTAAGAGGAAGTAGGCGGTCTTGGTGGTGGAGTGGATATGAATTCGGAGCCACAGCACAGGCTCAATTAGGACAATTTTACAACTGGTCTAATTTCGCCTCAGACAACAAACAGGGACAGTGACAGAGAGAGCAAAGAGGGAACTGAGTTTTTTGGTGGAGCAATGACAACGACTTTGACCTTCCAATTATTCAATAGGAGGAAGTACCGACTCATCCAATACTGAATATTAGATAAGCAATGCGATAAATTAGAAACAATGGAGGGGTCTAGAGAGGTGCAGGTGAGGCAGAGCTAGTTGTCATTGCCATATATTTGGAACCAGGTGTTGCTTTTCCCGATGCTGTTACTGATGGACAGCATGTAGATGTGAAATAGGAAGCGGTTAGTACAGTCAGCGGCATTAGCATCTCAGGTTGAATTCACCATATGGTGAAGCGCCAGTCCAAAAAACATCCTGCATCCACACGGACGATGGAATTAGCAACAAATTAACTTCAAGATTTAACTGTGCAATTGCTTACATTTTTAGGATAAACATATATAGTTTTGTGCTGACACCTTTTACATATTGGAAACAAAGATATTCCTGATCAGTGGCTGAAATACAGACGGTATGAAATCTGCCCGTGGTCTATCTGGTATGGAGGGCGCTAGCTATGAAGAGATGTTGAGTAGATTAGGATTATTTTCATTAGAAAGGCGGAGGTTGAGAGGGGACCTGATTGAGGTGTACAAAATCATGAGAGGTATAGACAGGGTGGATAGCAAGAAGCTTTTTCCCAGAGTGGGGGGTTCAAATACTAGGGGTCACGAGTTCAAAGTGAGAGGGGAAAAGTTTAGGGGGGATATGCGTGGAAAGTTCTTTACGCAGAGGGTGGTGGGTGCCTGGAACGAGTTGCCAGCGGAGGTGGTAGATGCGAACACGATAGCGTCTTTTAAGATGTATCTAGACAGATACATGAATGGGCAGGAAGCAAAGAGATACAGACCCTTAGAAAATAGGCGACATGTTTAGGTAGAGGATCTGGATCGGCGCAGGCTTGGAGGGCCGAAAGGGCCTGTTCCTGTGCTGTAATTTTCTTCTTTGTTCTATCTGCCATATTCACTCATGTGGACTGAAGGGAATCTTCCCATTGTGGATATATTGTCAGTCAAGAGGATCAAATGGAAACAAACTATTGCGTAGATAAGAACTTCTGTCATAAAGGTCGAAAGGGTATCTCCCAATTGTGTGTATAATATCATTGCTCATCAGGACCCAAGAGGATATTTCCATTGTGTTCATGATATATGCACTCATAGGGGGCCGAACAGAAACGTCCCTTTCTGTAGTTGATATCAAAACCAAAGGACCGGTCGTGTATTTGGCATGTTAACTTCATGGCTTTTAAACAGCAGGATGTAAAATTCCAATGTGTAACTTCTGTTCAGCTTTTTTTTTTCGTTTTTCCAGTTTCCTTATTTTGTATACCTGCCTTGAGAATCGATCACACTGGCAGCAAATCTAATATTAAATGAATTATCCACACCGCTGGATTGCGAAGCAAATGTGAATGCAAATTTCAATGAATATATGGGATTTTAAAACACTTTTATTTAAAAATATCTGCAGAAACAATTTTCCGTGCAATTTGATTTGATATAATTTACCCACTTAATGAATCGGAAGTTACAGGACATAAGCATGATTTCAACAGGCAGATAAACACAAGCCGTCATTCAGAATGGAACGGTCACGTGGTGGTAAACTTGGACAAGGAATGCTGGCGGATTAAAAAAGCAAAAGCGGTTTTATTGCTTCGTTATCAACATAACGGCGGATAAGATTGAAAGTTAAATGATGAAAATTATTGGTTTGGGACAGGGAGATCCTTGGTCGACAATGGAAAAGTGAGCTACTGCGCATGTACAGGGACATCGGCGTAAACGTGACAGCAATAAGCAAAGCGTCAGTTTAATATCTAACCATACTAGCTTGTTGAAATGTCAGTCTCCGTTAAATTCATTGAGTAACAGGAACCTAATAATCAAACTACGCACAGTGGGAATGTGTTAGTACATAAAAAAGCCAAAGTGGGCACGAGTAGCATGGCCTCACCAAAACCAATTCAGGTGATTAGGAATTAGAGAAGAGCTTCCATGTGGATGATTCATCTAACAATTTAAAATTACCTCCTTAATTTTGGGGACAGAGGATAAAGTGCAACGGTTCTGTAGTCAGAAAGTAGGAACTAGAGCGAAGGAGCAATCAGTTTGGGTGGAGCAAAGAAACAGTAAAGGCAGCATACATTGTTGAAAGGCCACCAAATTGTAGTGGCAATGTTGGACACGGTGTGAATAAGGAACTTAGAGCTGCATGCAGCATGGGCAATTTAGTTTAGTTTAGTTTAGAGATACAGCACTGAAACAGGCCGTTCGGCCCACCGAGTCTGTGCCGACCATCAACCACCCATTTTATACTAATCCTACACTAATTCCATATTCCTACCACATCCCCACCTGTCCCTATATTTCCCTACCACCTACCTATACTAGGGGCAATTTATAATGGCCAATTAACCTATCAACCAGCAAGTCTTTGGCATGTGGGAGGAAACCGGAGCACCCGGAGGAAACCCACGCAGACACAGGGAGAACTTACAAACTCCACACAGGCAGTACCCGGAATTGAACCCGGGTCGCTGGAGCTGTGAGGCTGCGGTGCTAACCACTGCGCCACTGTGCCGCCCTAAATTTAGTAATAATGGGTGGCTTCAATTTATATATACATTGGGCATACATAATTAGCACTAATGCTGTGAAGGATGAATTTCTGGAATGGGTATGAAATGGGTTTATGGAGCAGTATGTTGAAGAACCAGCTAGGGATCGGGCTATTTTATATTTAGTATTATGTAATGTGAAAGGGCTAATTAATAACCCTGCTGTTCAGGAGCCATTAGGAAATAGTTGTAAATCTGAGTTCTTTTTGCATTCAGTCTGGTTCAGTAAATATACTGAGTCGGATGTGTAGGTAAAATCAATTACTTTATTTGCGCATTTAGCCGGCTGACTTACTCTAATGCAACGACACTGACTCCACCCCAGAGTCTGTCTGGTCCACCAGAGTAAGTGAAGTTTGTGTTACAGGTACTACTGTTTATACAAAAAGATTCATGCTACACCTCCTTGTTTAACCAATCAGTGCGATACAATTCGACTTCACCCACGTGGTGACATGCAGTACATCTGTTACTGAGGTTAACAATACACTCCATTCTCAATACATACTTGTTACTAATAATATATTGTTTTGTACCAGTAAGATAAAAGAAAGCGGACAAGCAAGCTAATTAGCAAGAGCATAGGAATCATCAATAACCATGCTGGTCTCACTCCCTACATGGATCATGAGTTCTGTTTCTACCTTGTGACAAGTAATTGCGGAGCATCCTGCTATCTCTATTAGGTTTACATTTCTGAGTGTTTCGTGCAGTCTGCAGCTACATCAAGTAGTGGCAGTTCACAAAGATAAGAGGGGCCTAGCACTCCTTATCACTCACACAGGGATGGACATCATTTGATTCACAGGAGTCCATTTGTTCCAAACCACAGGGAGTCACACAATCAGGCCATAAAGAACAGATGTCCTTGCAATTACCAGTGTCGGCTCGTCTTTACAGTCTCACACGCTCTGCCTTTACTTTTAACTATTTCATTGTGGTTTCTGCCACTTAAAATCAAAGCTCTGTAAAGCTACTATTCCTAACTTGGCTATATTTCCCATTAAGCACACTTCCACATAGTGACCACAATATGATAGAATTCTACATTAAGTTGGAAAGAGATATAGTTCCTTCTGAAACTAGGGTCTTAAATCTGAACAAAGGAAACTAGAAAGGTACGTTGGCTATGATGGATTGGGAAAAAAACATGAAAAGATTTGATTGTAGACAGGTATTGCACAGATTACAACAGGTATACATTCCTCTAAGGCAAAAAAAACAACAACAGGAAAGGTGAATCAAGCGTGGCTAACAAAAGAAGTCAAAGATTGCATTAGGTCAAAGGAAGTGGCTTATAAGATTGCCAGAAAACGTGGCAAGCCCAAGGATTGGGAGCAATTTAGAGTCCAACAAAGGAGCACCATGAAACGGACAAAGAAAGGGAAAATAGATTGTGAATGTGAGCTAGCTAGAAACATAAAGGTGGTCTGTAAAAGCTTCTTTGGGGACAAAGAACAAAGAACAGTACAGCACAGGAATAGGCCATTCGGCCCTCCAAACCTGCGTCGATCTTGATGCCTGCCTAAACTAAAACCTTCTGCACTTCCGGGGCCCATATCCCTCTATTCCCTTCCTATTCATGTATTTGTCAAGATGTCTCTTAAACGTCGCTATCGTATCTGCTTCCACCACCTCCCCTGGAAGCAAGTTCCAGGCACTCACCACCCTCTGTGTAAAAAGCTTGCCTCGCACATCCCTTCTAAACCTTGCCCCTCGCACCTTAAACCTATGTCCCCTAGTAACAGACTCTTCCACCCTGGGAAAAAGCTTCTGACTATCCAATCTGTCCATGCCGCTCATAACTTTGTAAACCTCTATCATGTCGCCCCTCCACCTCCGTCGTTCCAGTGAAAACAATCCAAGTTTTTCCAACCTCTCCTCATAGCTAATGCACTCCAGACCAGGCAACATCCTGGTAAACCTCCTCTGTACCCTCTCCAAAGCCTCCACGTCCTTCTGGTAGTGTGGTGACCAGAATTGCTCGCAATATTCTAAGTGTGGCCTAACTAAGGTTCTGTACAGCTGCAACATGACTTGCCAATTTTTATACGCTATGCCCTGACCAATGAAGGCAAGCATGCCGTATGCCTTCTTGACTACCTTATCCACCTGCGTTGCCATTTTCAGTGACCTGTGGACCTGTACGCCCAGATCTCTCTGCCTGTCAATATGCCTAAGGGTTCTGCCATTTACTGTATGCCTCCCACCTGCATTAGACCTTCCAAAATGCATTACCTCACATTTGTCCGGATTAAACTCCATCTGCCATTTCTCCGCCCAAGTCTCCAACCGATTTATATCCTGCTGTATCATCTGACAATCCTCATCATTATCCGCAACTCCACCAACCTTTGTGTTGTCCGCAAACTTACTAATCAGACCAGCTACATTTTCCTCCAAATCATTTATATATACTACAAACAGCAAAGGTCCCAGCACTGATCCTTGCGGAACACCACTAGTCACATCCCTCCATTCAGAAGATCACCCATCCACTGATACCCTCTGTCTTCTATGACCGAGCCAGTTCTGTATCCATCTTGCCAGCTCACCTCTGATCCCGTGTGACTTCACCTTTTGTACCAGTCTGCCATGAGGGACCTTGTCAAAGGTTTTACTAAAGTCCATATAGATAACATCCACTGCCCTTCCTTCATCAATCATCTTCGTCACTTCCTCAAAAAACTCAATCAAATTAGTAAGACACGACCTCCCCTTCACAAAACCATGCTGTCTCTCGCTAATAAGTTCGTTCATTTCCAAATGGGAGTAAAGCCTGTCCCAAATAATCCTCTCTAATAGTTTCCCTACCACTGACGTAAGGCTCACCACCCTATAATTTCCTGGATTATCCTTGCCACCCTTCTTGAACAAAGGAACAACATTGGCTATTCTCCAGTCCTCTGGGACCTCACCTGTAGCCAATGAGGATGCAAAGATTTCTGTCAAGGCCCCAGCAATTTCTTCCCTTGCCTCCCTCAGTATTCTAGGGTAGATCCCATCAGGCCCTGGGGACTTATCTACCTTAATGCTTTGCAAGACACCCAACACCTCCTCCTTTTTGATAATGAGATGACTGAGACTGTCTGCACTCCCTTCCCTAGGCTCATCATTCACCAAGTCCTTCTCTTTGGTGAATACTGATGCAAAGTTCTCATTTAGCACCTCGCCCATTTCCTCTGGCTCCACACATAGATTCCCATCTCTGTCCTTAAGTGGGTCAAACCTTTTCCTGGTTACCCTCTTGCTCTTTATATACGTATAAAAAGCCTTGGGATTTTCCTTAATCCTGTTTGCCAATGACTTTTCATGACCCCTTTTAGCCCTCCTAACTCCTTGCTTAAGTTCCTTCCTACTGTCTTTATATTCCTCAAGTGCTTCGTCTGTTCCTGGCCTTCCAGCCTTTACAAATGCTTCCTTTTTCTTTTTGACTAGGCTGACAATATCCCGTGTTATCCAAGCTTCCCGAAACTTGCCAAACTTGTCTTTCTTCCTCACAGAAACATGCTGGTCCTGTATTCTAATCAGCTGACGTTTGAAAGACTCCCACATATCAGATGTTGATTTACCCTCAAACAGCCGCCCCCAATCTAAATTCTGCAGTTCCTGCCTAATATTGTTATAATTAGCCTTCCCCCAATTTAGCACCTTCACCCGAGGACTACTCTTATCCTTATCCACAAGTACCTTAAAACTTATAGAATTATGGTCACTGCTCCCGAAATGCTCCCCCACTGAAACTTCGACCACCTGGCCGGGCTCATTCCCTAATACCAGGTCCAGAATGGCCCCATCCCTAGTTGGACTATCTACATACTGTTTCAAGAAGCCCTCCTGGATGCTCCTCACAAATTCTGCCCCATCCAAGCCCCTAGCACTAAGTGAGTCCCAGTCAATATTGGGGAAGTTAAAATCACCCACCACCACAACCCTGTTACCTTTACATCTTTCCAAAATCTGTCTACATATCTGCTCCTCTACCTCCCGCTGGCTGTTGGGAGGCCTGTAGTAAACCCCCAACATCGTGACTGCACCCTTCCTATTCCTGAGCTCCACCCATATTGCATCGCTGCATGACCCCTCTGATGAGTCCTCCCGCAGTACAGCTGTGATATTCTCCTTAACCAGTAATGCAACTCCCCCACCCCTTTTACATCCCCCTCTATCCCGCCTGAAGCTTCTAAAGCCTGTAACATTTAGCTGCCAATCCTGCCTTTCCCTCAACCAAGTCCTAATAGCAACAACATCATATTTCCAAGTACTAATCCAAGCTCTAAGTTCATCTGCCTTACCTGTTATACTTCTCGCATTGAAACAAATGCACTTCAGACCACCAGTCCCGCTGTGCTCAGCAGCATCTCCCTGCCTGCTTTTCCTCTTAGTCCTGCTGGCATTATTTACTATGTCCTCCTCATTTATTTCACTAGCTGTCCTACTGCTCTGGTTCCCACCCCCCTGCCACACTAGTTTAAACCCTCTCGAGTGACGCTAGCAAACCTCGCAGCCAGGATATTTGTGCCCCTCCAGTTTAGATGCAACCCGTCCTTCTTGTACAGGTCCCATCTGTCCCTGAAGAAAGCCCAATGGTCCAGATATCTGAAACCCTCCCTTCTACACCAGCTGCTCAGCCACGTGTTTAGCTGCACTATCTTCCTATTTCTAGCCTCACTGGCACGTGGCACAGGGAGTAATCCCGAGATTACAAGCCTGGAGGTCCTGTTTTCTTAATTTTCTACCTAACTCCCTAAACTCCCCCTGCAGGACCTCATCACTCTTCCTGCCTATGTCATTGGTACCGATGTGTACCACAACCTCTGGCTGTTCACCCTCTCCCTTCAGAATGCACCCTCTCTGTTCAGAGACATCTTTGACCCTGGCACCAGGGAGGCAACATACCATCCTGGAGTCTCTTTTACATCCACAGAAGCGCCTATCTGTGCCCCTGACTATAGAGTCCCCTATAACTATTGCTCTTCTGCGCTTTGTCCCTCCCTGCTGAACAACAGTGCCAGCCATGGTGCCACTGCTCTGGCTACTGCTGTTTTCCCCTGATAGACCATCCCCCCCAACAGTATCCAGAACGGTATACTTGTTAGAGAGGGGGATAGCCACAGAGGATTCCTGCACTGACTGCCTGCCCTTTCTAGCGGTCACCCATCTATCTGCCTGCACCTTGGGTGTAACCACTTCTCTAAAACTCCTGTCTATGACACTTTCTGCCACCTGCATGCTCCTAAGTGCATCCAGTTGCCGCTCCAACCGATCCATGCGGTCTGTGAGGAGCTCCAACTGGGTACACTTCCTGCAGATGTCGTCCTCTGGAACGCTGGAAGCTTCAGGGACCTCCCACATCTCACAGGTGAAGCACTGCACCCCTGTAACTGACATTTCTAGCACTAATTAGTTAATTAATACAAAATAAATAAATACTTATTAAATCCTTACTAAATTATGATACACGTAACTATATGGTCCTTAGTGCTAGATTTCTACAATAAATACTAAATGCTAACAAAATACAGTAACATCCTCCCTCTGGTTCAGTTACTCTGCTTATTAATTAGTTAATTAGTGTTTTCATCAATTTTTATCAGTTTTATTTTCAAATTCGGTACAGATTCCCTACCAGCCAATCAGGTCACAGCTTTCCTGTGACGTCACTTTTCCAGTTTTAGTTCCCCCACCCGAGGTAATTTACCAGGTCTGGAACTCCGCTCTCCGAGTCTGCCGGGTATGTGAAAGGGAAACGATTAGCAAGGACCAATGTGGTTCCATTGCAGGCAGAGACAGTAGAGTTTGTGGTGGAGAATGAACAAATGGCGGAGAGACTGAACAGTTATCGTGCGTCTGTCTTCACAGGGGTAAAAACGGAAAATCTCCCAGAAATACCAGGGAGCCAAGGAACTTGGAAAAATGAGGAACTGAAAGTAATTTGTATAAATAAACAGGTAATAAGCAAAAAAAAATACTTGTATTGAAATTGATAAATCCCCGGACCAGATGAGCTACATCCCATAATATTGCAGGAGGTGGCTATAGAGATAGTGGGTGCATTGTTGGTTATCTTTCAACATTCTATAGACTCTGGTAGGGTTCTGCAGACTGGAAAGTAGCAAATGTAACCCCACTATTTAAGAAGGAAGTGAGAGAGAAACCGGAGAGTTACAGACCTGTTAGTTTTACGTCAGTCGCAGGGAAAATGCTAGAATCTATTGAAAAGGATGAGATAACTGGACTCTTGAAAAATAATGGTATGATTGGGCAGAGGCACCATGGCTTTCTGAAAGGGAAATCATGTTTGACAAACCTGTTGGAGTTTTTTGAGGATGTTACATGTAGCATAGATAAAGAGAATCAATGGATGTGGTGTATTTGGATTTTCAGAGGCTTTTGACAAGGTCCCACACAACAGGTTATTAAACAAAATTGGAGCACATGGGATTGGGAATAATATACCGCAATGGATTGAGAATTGGTTAACAGACAGAACACAGAGTGTAGGAATAAACGGGTCATTCTCGGGATGGCCGGTTGTTACTAGTTGGGTACAGCAAGGATTGAGCCACAGCTTGGCCACAGCTATTCATATTCTATATAAACGATGAGACAAAACTAGGAGGGAATGTAAGTCGTGAAGAGGATGCAAGGAGGCTTCAAGAGGATTTGGACAGGCTAATTGAATGGGCAAGAACATGGCAGATGGAATATAATGTGAATAAGTGTCAAGCGATCCAATTTGGTAGAAGAAACAGAAAGGCAGAGTATTTATTAAATGGTGAGAGGCTGGGAAGTGTTGATGTGCAAAGAGGTGTCGTTAAATGTGTCACTAAAAGCTAGTACGCAGATGTAGCAAGCAATTGAGAAGGAAAATGGTACATTGGCCTTCATTGCAAGGGAATTTAAGTACAGGAGTAAAGATGTATTGCTGAAATTGTATAAAGCCTTGGTGAGACCACACCTCGGGAATCGTGTACAGTTTTGGTCTCCTTATCTAAGCAAGGATATAATTGCCATAGAGGGAGTGCAATGGAGATTTACCAGACTAATCCCTGGGATGGCGAGATTGTTTTATGAGGAGAGATTGCAGAAACTGGGCCTGCATTCTCTAGAGTTTCGAAGAATGAGAGGTGATCTCATTAAAACTTACCAAATTCTTACGGGATGTGACAGGGTAGATGTGGATAGGATTTTCCCTCTGACTGGTGACTCTGGAATAAGAGAACACAATCTCAGAACAAGGGGCAGGTCATTTAAGACTGAGGTGAGGAGGAATTTCTTTACTCAGACGGTGGTGAATCTGTACAATTCTCTACCCCAGGGGGCTATGGAAGCTCAATCATTGAGCATGTTCAAGACAGAAATCGATAGATTTCTGGATACGAATGACATCAAGGGATAAGGGGAAAATGGCGTAGAGGTAGATGATCAGCCATGATCTGTCTGAATGGCGGACCAGGCTCGGCGGGCTGAATGGCCCACTCCTGTTCCTATTTCCTGTGATTATAGTGATGTTCTTTGTGATAGGAAGTTGAAAAACAGCTCTTTCAGGAAAAGGAAAGGGGAAGGTGGAATCACTGCAGCCGTGGGTCTATTGGCAGAACACCAATCGCCCCATATCAAGCCTCGAAAAGCTTGCAAACTATTCTACAAGGGTTAGAGTCTTTTGGAGTCAATAACATGCCGGATGAAACATTGTGTGTTATAATCTGGACAACATAACAAACATGGACGTGAGAATGCCTGGAAGGCACCTCAGCAATGTTTCACAGCATGGTGGCTCTTTTACTTTATTCCAATTCTGGTTTTGCCAGCAGAAGACCCAATTGATGTTGCTATCCCTTCCCCATTCCTTTATGTAGAACTGCAAAAGAAATGCAACACAGAACAGGCCATTCAGCCTGACTGATCTACAACGCCGTTTATGCTCCACACAAACCTCCTTCTAACGTACTTCATCTAATTCTTTCAGCCTTCTCTCCCGCCGTGTGCGAATCTAGCTTCCTTTAACTACATCTATGCTCTACGCTGCAACAACTCCATGTGGCATCTAGTTCTGAAAGATAGCCAGTTGCTGAGTGCAGACATTTCTCCTGAAATCCTTATTGGAGTTATTAGAGACTATCTTATATTCATATCCCTTTCTTTGCACGTCCTTCTATAATCAGAAACATTTCTAAACCAACCTGATCTGTAGTAGGAGGTGATCCTACTTCAGATGCACTGTCTGGGACACCCGTGACAGAATTCCAGGCAGGCCAATATAAACGATCTCATTTGACTCCCAGATGATTTTAATACCCCTCGAAAAAGAAGAATCAACGAATGAAAAAGGAGCAGCCCAGGAGCTTGGCTCAGCGGTAGTACTGTCATCACTGTTGAGCAGATCGTTGTTTTAAGCCCTACTTCCAAATCCTGAGCAGTTAACTTACGTCGATATTTAGTGCAGCATGGAGCATCCTGGATTGATGAAAGTGTTATATTTCAGGCAACACGTTGAAGAGAAGCCCCACCTGCCTATTGTGATGAAGTCTGCAGTTTGAAACACCAGTTCAGGAGTGTGCAGATGGTTGTCAGAACAGATGACTTATTGAATTTTGTTAGGTGCATGACTCTGGTTTCAAAGCTTGTTTTTGAGACAGTCTCTAACTTAAAGGTGAATCTAAAAACTATAGGTTTCTCTGGAATCTGGAACGAGTTGGAAACAGATAAGACACAGAGTTATTTGACAAGAGGCATGTAACCAGATCTATCCAAATTCAGATTTCAAGATTGCACAGTTCAAGCAGGCTGCAGGTTTTTCAGGAGACAAGCTGCAGAGAGAGGAAGCTGATTCTGGGAGCTGGCCATTGGCAAATACAAGATGCTGCAGCTGCTTTCAGTGATGTAAAGAAATATTGGTGGAACCACACCATCAAGACTGTCATGAGTTGGTCCAAGGATGGACAAGAGGTGACAAGACTGAAACATTGATAGGAAGACTGCAACATTACTATCAATGAGAAGGTATTAGATCAGTGTCTGCATCTTGGAGCTGGGAACCTACCTGAAGAAGTTTAGAGTTTTGAAGAACTTTGTGGCTCTTCCATGCCATTTCTTCTGAGAGCACTGCCCAGTAAATTTTGAGACCTATCTTTGATGCATTTGATAAATAATGTGTAATCTGTAAACTATATACATAGTCTGTAAACTGACTGTTAATTCCTGCTAATTTATGCTTCATGTTGGTTTGATTGTTAAAGTAAAATTTATATATCTAAATATATAAATCTTGTCTGTTTCATTTTTCTATTGGGGTCATTCAGTGAAAGTTATTCTTTTGGTTTGTTGATCGCCACGCGGCTGGTCCAGCATTAATCCAAATTGGGCTGTGAAATGGGTTCACTGGAATTTTCAGAGTTGGGCAAACAAAATTTCATGTTTACTTTTGCTGTATTCAGTGGGAAATCAACATGAGTACCATTGACGTTCAAGCATTTGATAAGAGAGATTTGTCTCTCAGTAGAATGCAGCATTTAAGAAAAGTTGTTTTGAATGCTGTAGAAGATCATATGGGTGTAAATGCAAGCCCAAAGACTGCGGATGCCGAGATCATCCAAGAATTGACTCCTCGCTTGAAGTAGGAGAGAAAAAAGGATGCTTCTGCCAGCATTCAAGTGGAACTAGCCAAACTTGAATTAGAGAAAAGACAGGGAAAGGAGACAATTCAAAATAGAGAAGATGAAATTGGAAAGAGAAAGAGAGAAAAAAACTAAGGCATAGACTCATAGAGAGATACAGCACTGAAACAGGCCCGTCGGCCCACCCTGTCTGTGTCGACCATCAACCACCCATTTATACTAATCCTACATTAATCCCATATTCCCTACCACATCCCCACCTACCCTCAACTCTCCTACCGCCTGCATACACTACAGCAATTTACAATGGCCAATTTACTTATTAACCTGCAAGTCTTTGGCTGTGGAAGGAAACCAGAGCACCTGGCAGAAACCCACGTGGTCACAGGGAGAACTTGCAAACTCCACACAGGCAGTACCCAAAATCAAACCCAGGTTGCTGGAAACGTGAGGATGCAGTGCTAACCACTGCGCCACTGTGCCGCCCCTAATGAACACGAAATGTGAGAACTTGAATTAGAATCAGAATGAGTAAGTAAAAAGGAAAAGTTAGAAAGGGAGAAGTTGGAAAGAAAAAGAGAAATGAAAAACTTTGAATGATAAATAGAAAGGGAAAAGGAGAAGTTAGAAATGGAGGAATTAGAATTCGAGAGAGTAAAGCCCAAATTTCATGCACATGCATTGGTGCAGAAATTTGAGGAGGAGCCAAAGAAAGCTCCTTGTACTTTTTATTTGGCAAAGAATATTTACTTGTTACCTAAAATTAGTGACAATGGAGTGCAAATGTACTTTGTGTCATTTGAGAAAATTATCAAGAAATCTGAATTGACCTAAATCATCTTGAACAATGATCCTCCAGAGCGTTTTTGTCGGGATAGTTTTGGAGGTTTAGTTTAGAGATACAGCACTGAAACAGGCCCTTCGGCCCACCGAGTCTGTGCCGACCATCAACCACCCATTTATACTAATCCCATATTTCTACCACATCCCCACCTGTCCCTATATTTCCCTACCACCTACCTATACTAGGGGCAATTTATAATGGCCAATTTACCTACCAACCTGCAAGTCTTTTGGCTTGTGGGAGGAAACCGGAGCACCCGGAGAAATCCCACGCAAACTCCACACAGGCAGTACCCAGAATTGAACCCGGGTCGCTGGAGCTGTGAGGCTGCGGTGCTAACCACTGCGCCACTGTGCCGCCCCTGTGTACTTGTGCCTTCAGAAGAGATTGACAGAGAAAAGACTGCTGCTCTCAATGCTTATGAGGTGGAACCGGAGGTCTGCAGATATAAAAATTCAGAAGATTAGAATGGAAACCTGGGCCAGACATATGTGGGAACTGCAAGAGAGAACAAAATGGTGTTTGATAGGTGATATAGATCAATAAAGATTGCACAAGACTTTGAGAGCCTTCGGGAAGTGATTCCGATGGAAGAATTGAAACATTGTGCTCCTCCTGGAAGAACATGAAGTTTGTAACATAGATGTAGCCACAGTCGTCGCACATTATTATGAATTCATTCACAAGAGCAGTAGTCACAGGCCCAAATTTGGAAACTTCCAGAGAAATTGGAGAGATAAGAATTTTGATAATGAAAAGAGATCTGGTTTTATTGAGACAGGTGGCAAAGGTAAAGACACAGACAGTACTCACGTTAGTAAAAGGGAACGTCTGGAGGACAAGTTTGGTTCGAGAGGACCACCATGCGTTTTCTGTCGTCAAAAACATGTGAAGGCTGAGTGTTGGAACTGGAAAAACAAACCCGTTGCATTAGTACAATGAATTTGGTGTCCCCACACCCCCAGGAAATACTGCCCTAAGGGGTAACGTTCATGACAAGCAGGTAACTTCTGCCGTGATCACTGACAGAGTGAATTAGGTTTCTGTGTGAGGATGTAGTATCCCCACAATTGTCTAGTGAGGCAGGCAAGTCAATTGTTATGGTTAGAGATAGCGGACAGCACAGTCACTGATGTTGGCAGGTGACATGAATTTCACATCCCACCCTCACTAGTACGCTGAATGTGAAGGTGTTAGTTCACAGTATTGCTGGAAATTATTTACCCATTCCATCATATAGGATTGCTTTGACATGTGACTTAGACGCTGGTGTCATTCCTCATTTGCCTATTGCATGTGCGGATTTTTCTTGCTTGGAAATGACTTGGCCGGAGATAAGGCATTGGTGTCTCCAGTGGTTTCATGGAAGCCAGCTGAGGCTGCAAAAACTGAGATTTTGCAGGAAGAATTTCCTGAAATATTCCCAGATTGTGTTGTGACAAGGTCTCAAGCTCATAGGGTTAAAGAAGATGAGACAGAGTCAGATGTTGTGGCGGACAATTCGGATGTTCGGTTAGCTGACATATTTTTCAGGGATTCAGATGGGGATGTTGCTGTTAAAGGCTCCAAGGCTAACAATGGTTAATTGTTTAGCAGATCTTCCTTGATTTTGAGGCAGAACAGGCAGACCCTAATTTGAGGAGCTTGTCTCAGACGGTGTGTTTTGAGGCAGAGACTGAACAGGTTTATGAGTGTTATTATGCCAAGAAAGATGAGGAAGTGGAGACCTCCCCAGAGGCCCGTTGATGAGGATTGGGCTGTAGTCCATCAAATTGTTCACCTCCTTGCTATCAGAGTGTAATTTTGAGAATTGCCAATGAAATCCCAGTCGCATTTCGGTCATTTCGGTTTTCGGAAAACTCAGGTTCAAGTGATGGTGCATTTTCAGTAGCCGAAGCTGCGTATGGATGTGGTTCACTATCGTAAGACATGTGACACATGTCAGATGGTTGGGAAGCCACAGCCTTCGAGTAATCCAGCCCCATTCATACCTGCATTTGATTAACCATTTAGTCAGGTTCTGGTTGATTGTTTTGGACCTTTGTCTTAGACTAAGTTGGGTCATAGGTATCTGCTGACCAACATGGATTTGTCCACTCGATTTCCAGAAGAAATTCCATCTGACCAGGGGTCACATTTCATATCAGGTGTATTTCAGGAGATCACGTGTAATTTAAGAGTGAAGCAGCTCAAGTTGTCTGCTGATCACCCGCAGTCCCAAGATACTTTTGAGAGGTAGCAACAAATCTTAAAATATATGACTAGGGCCTATTGCCATTAGTTTACCCAGTATTGGCATAAAGGGATATCATTCTTATTCTTCGTGACTAGGGACACGCTGAATGAGTCTACTGTTTTCAAGTACCTTTGAATTGGTCTATTTGCATGAGGTGAGGGACCCCTTAAACTCATTAAGGGGAGATTTGTGGCATAGGAGGAGGAAACTACCCTATTCTGTTATGTGTCAAAGTTTCAAGCATGGCTCTCAAAAGGTTGGGCCATGGCCAGAGAACTTCTCAAGGCTTCTCAGCAGGTGATGAAAGCAGAAGCAGATAGAACTGCTAAGGCACATAGTTTCCAACCCTTCACCTGATGAACCATTGAAAGCTAGTATAGTGGACCTTACACTATGAATAGGGAACTTAGTGGTGTGAACTATGTAGTCAGTACCCCAGAGAGATGAAAGAATGGAAGGGTGTGTCATGTGAATATGCTGAAGAGGTACAATGACCATGAGCATAGTCAGTCAGTAGGTGCAGCACTGTTTGTCGAGGATGTCAATGGTGTTACTGATTCGCGTGATGAGTCTGAGACTGAGATTGAGTCACTTGCAGTGTATTTGGTGAAAGCAAGGGTGTTAGACAGTCTAGATGAGGTGCCGCACTATCTACCTGAGCAACAGAGCAAAGATAAGTCCTGTTGAGGGAATCTAAGCCTGTATGTAGCTAGGTAATACTTCGCTGCCTACTCATGAGGTTGCTGTAGGGGAAGCTAACCCAATTGAACAAAATCCCCCTCAACCTACTCCCAGCAAATTGGCCAAATTCAGTGTAATAATTCAATACATGTTAAATAATGATCTAATTGAACCCAATCAAAGTAGTTGCAGTTCTTCTGTCGTTACATTGCCAAAACCAGATGGTTTTTAAAGATTCTGCAAAGATTACCAAAAGGTTAATGTGGTAACTAAGACAGGTTCCTGTCTGAAACCAAGGCTCGAAGATTGTAGTGATAGGGCGGAGAAATTGGCTTTTGTTCGCAAGATTGATTTGCTTAAAGGATATTGGCAAGTCCCATTGGCTAACAAAGCTAAATAAATTTCTGCTTCATTTTAGACACCAGATGGTCTGTGTCAATGTAAAGTTTGGTATTTGGTATGAAACGTGCACTGGCTACATTTTGAAGATTAACCAATCAAGTAATTGCTAGGTTAAGTAATTGTGTTGTGTACATCGATGACCTTTTGGTACACAGTGACATGTGGAGTGATCACCCCAGACATTTGAGAGCTCTATTTGACAGGCTGGCCAAACCTAACCTTGCCATAGACCTTGCCATAGAGCGAGTTTGCCAAGGCTAAGGTGGCTTATTTAGGGCACACCTTGGGTCAAGGTCAAGTATTACCGCGAGAGTCCAAGTTTAGATGATAATAGACGTCCCTGTACCCAAGACAAAGGAAGAGGTGTTATAATTTCTGTGTGTGTGTGTGTGTGTGGGTTCTACAGGAAATGTGCGCCTAATTTCAGCACAATAATCCCACCAATGACAAATTTGTTAAAGGAAAATGTGAAGTTCGAATGGTCAGAGTCATGCTAAATGGCTTTTAAGAAGTCGAAGGCCATTTTGTTGAAGGAGCCAGTTCTTGCTGCCCCAGACTTTAGTAAGCCATTCCAAATAGATATTGACAACAGTGACGTAGGGGTCAGAGCAGTGCTACTTCAAGATGATGATGCTGGTATCGAGCGGCCCGTTAGCTACTTCTCTGGGAACTTCCATAAGCATCACAAAAGCTACCCGACCATTGAGAAAGAGGCTTTAAGTCTTGTACTGGGTCTTCAACAGTTTGATGTGTATGTCACCAACAATCAGGGGGAAGTACCAGTTTATGCAGACCACAACTGTGAGAGCAGCAGAAGGTCCGAGAGCGCAGCGGGGATAAACCAGCGGTGGAGTGAGAGAGAGCAGTAACAGTGTAACAGCTGACAGCACAGGGGGGTATAAAGCAGCAGCAGCAGACAGAGAGAGAGAGCACAGTGAGAAGAAACCAAGAGAGAAAGGGCAAAAAAATCATCAAAGTGTGACATCACAGGAAAGCGTGTTAGTGATATTTTCGTGAAAATTAGGAGCCAGGAAATTAATAACCTGAATCGGGGGGCGGGGTATGGGGGGGGGGGGGGTGGGGGGGGGGGGTGGGGGGGGAGGTGGCGATAACAGTGAATAAGTTAATATCGGTCGTACCACAGAGTAGTTCTGGAGGCATTAATTAAAATTAATAATTTAAAATCGACTATGGTGAAGGCCCTTGGCCAGACAGAAGCCCTTGGTCCGATCATTCATTTCATTGCCGGATGGAAGGTGGTGCTGCTCCGTGTGCCTGGCAAGCAGCAGACACTGCACGGAAGGACTTTGAGCAGATTGGGTAGTCTTGTGAGATGCTGTAGAAAGGAAGATCCTCCCTCCTTATAATGTGCAGGGACCTCACTAACAGTGTCCTGTTCAGTGGTCGTCCCTCCGTTAATTTCGAATGAAAAATTCGATCTGATTTATGCCTCTTCTAGTTTTAGTTTACAATTTATCTTTGTGTGTGCGTGTACAACAATTGATGATAGTTTCATGGCACCATTACTGAGACTAGCTTTCAATTCCAGATTTTTAATAATTAATTTAATTTAAGTTCCACAAGCTGCCATGGTGGGAATTGAACCCGCATCCCCGTGGCATTATCCTGGGCCTCTGGATTACTAGTACAGTGGCATTATCAATACACCACTATCTCCTATGAGGAGAGGAAAGAATAGCAGAAAGAAAAAAAAGGCCAATAAGGGTGAAAATTATCTTGAAAGTTCCTCTCTGACCTCATCCACAATCCACAATGCCCTGATTTAAAACTCGGATCACTGGATTCAAAGTGCACAGTGCCATGATTTAAACTCGGATCACTGGATTCAAAGTGCACATGCCCTGATTTAAACTCGGATCGCTGGATTCAAAGTGCACAGTGCCATGATTTGAACTCGGATCACTGGATTCAAAGTGCGCAGTGCCATAATTTAAACTCGGATCACTGGATTCAAAGTGCATAGTGCCATGATTTAAACTCAGATCACTGGATTCAAAGTGCACAGTGCCATGATTTAGACTCGGATCACTGGATTCAAAGTGCACAGTAGATAGAGATGGTGAGAGGGTGCCAGTAACTGCAGTGAGACAGGGATACCAGCAGATGGAGATGGTGAGAAGGGGGCAGCAACTGCAGTGAGACAGGCACACCGACAGATAGAGATGGTAAGAGGGACACAGTAACTGCAGTGAGACAGGGATACCAGCAGATGGAGATGGTGAGAAGGGGGCAGCAACTGCAGTGAGACAGGCACACCGACAGATAGAGATGGTAAGAGGGACACAGTAACTGCAGTGAGACAGGGACACCAGCAGATGGCGATGCTGAGCCATTGCTGATCGGATGGTTCTGTGTTACTGAAAGTTTGAAAGTTTCCAGAAGTTTGAGGAATGTAATTTATGTAAGCCACTCCAAATGCATATTGATGGCAGTGACGTAAGTGTAGGAGCGGTGCTGCTGCAAGATGATGATATTGGTATCGAATGGCCCGTTAGCTACTTCTCGAGGAAGCTCCATAAGCATCACAAAAACTACCCGACCATTGAAAAAGAGGCTTTAAGTCTTGTACTGGCTTTTCAACAGTTTGATGTATATGTCATCAATAATCAGGGGGAAGTGCTAGTTTATGTAGACCACAAATGAGGGAGCAGCAGAAGCTCCGAGAGCGCAGTGAGGATAAAGCAGTGGCAGAAAGAGAGCGAGAAAGCTGGGAGAACAGCGGAAGGCCTGAGAGCACAGTGGGGATTAAGCAGCAGCAGAGAGAGCGAGAGAGAGAGAGATCACAGTGAGAGGAAACCAAGAGAGAAAAAAAATCATCAACTTGTCGCGTCACAGGAAACCAGGTCAGTGATTTGTGTTCAGTAATTATTTTTTAGACTAGCTGGGAATTAGGAACCCGGAAATTAATAACCCAAAGCGGAGGGAGTCTAACATTGAATGAATTAATACCAGGAGTACCACAGAGCAGTTCTAGAGGCAGTAATTAAAATTAATAATTTAGCAAGGTACCATCTTGATACTTGAAGAGGGCGTAGAGCTTTTTTTTTAGATCGCGGAGGGGCAGATGCGTCCTGTTGCTTGCAATTCCTGCACCATGTGGAAATTCCAGGACACTCCAGGTGTCTTGGGCGACACGTGTGTAGGAAGTGTCTTCAGCTGCTTCAGGTACAGCTCAGGATATCTGAGCTTGAGGGGCAGCTGGAGTCACTGCGGAACATCAGAGAGCAAGACAGTTTATTGGATGGTACTTTCCAGGTGGAGGACACCCCACAGGTAGTAAGAGTTCAGGATAGAGATTGGTGGCCATCTGGAAGTCTCAGAAGAGGCAGCAGGTGCAGGAGTCTTCAGGGTGTGTGCCACCCTCAAACAGGTACTCAGCTTTGGAGACTGCTGGGATACTCTGAAGGAGGGCAGTCCAGACAATGACACCAAAGGAAAAGGGACTGTACAGAAGGGAACAGCAAAGTGTAGAAATGCAGTTACTATAGGAGATTCCATAGTCAGGGGCCAGAGCAACATTGCTGTAACCATCATCATGAGTCCCAAATGGTGTGTTGCCTCCCTGGGACTAGGGTAAAGGACATCACTGAGAGAGTGCAGGATATCCTGCAGGGGGGAGAGAGTGAGCCAAAAGCTGTGCTATAGTTTGGTACCAACGACATGGCACGAGCAGATATTGAGGTCCTATAGTCATATCTTCGGGAGCTAGGAAGGAAGTTAAAGAGTAGGACCTCGAATGTAGTAATCTCTGGATTACTGTCAACGCCACGTGCTGGTAAGAGTAGAAATAGGAAGATAGAAAGAATCAATGAATGGCTTCAGTATGAGGTAGGAGGCAGGGCTTCAGATCCTTAGGGCATTGGGACCAGTTCTGGGACAGCAGGCACCTATTTACAGGTAACAGGATGCACTTCAACAGAACTGGAGCCAATGTCCTTGCGAGGAGATTGACTCATGTGATTGGGGAGGGTTTAAGCTAAATTGGCAGGGGGTGGACACCAGCATACAGAAGTGGTAAAGAGGAATACAGTGCATAATATGAGCATCTTAGACAGTACAAGAGAGGGGACTAGTTGTGTATTAGATGGGAGTGGACTAAAAAGGAATGCAAGGAATGCAAAGACAAGATTAAAATGCATATATATAAATGCACAAAGTGTGGTCAATAAGGTTGGTGTTGGAGAAATTTTGTGAGCTTTGCTAATTATTACATAACTTTGTAGAAGCAGAAAAGCAGGACACAGCTTGTAGCTAATCTAACCACAACCAACGGTCATAAATTGTAGACAGAGCAGCTAACCACAATCAGACATTACGGCCAGATATGGTGTCTGGAGTGGGCATTGAATTAAGGAAGTAGCTTGTTATTGTTGAAACTGATGTTTCGCTGACCTCGGACCCTGCATGGTGCACCGTTACGTAGGCAGTCTTGTGGGTGCTTATCTAATTGTGAAACTGTTAGCTCTGTCTTTTTTATACTATATAAGTCCACGGCGATCTGTAGCTTTTGAGGAGTAGCGCTGGACCACATTTAGGTAAGGCGTGCTCCCCCATGATATCATGCAATAAAAAGTTTGTTCTCAACGTCTGAGTCCGGAGAATTTGTTCAACAATTGGGCACAATCTGGATTTTCTCCAACAGTTGGTGAGCTACAAGAACAAATAGCAGGGGAATATGACGTAGAAGCAATAACAGAAATGTGGCTTCAAACGGGTGAGGACTGGCTGCTTAATATATAAGGATATAAAGTGTTCAGAAAAAATACAGAAGGAAAAATGGGAGGTGGGTGGCAGTACTTATTTGGGAAAACATTGTAGTGTTGGAAAGAGTGGATGTTCCTGCGTGGACAAGGACAGAATCTATTTGGTTAGAGTTGGGGAACAAAAAGGGTATATGGACGTTACTCGGGATATTGTACAGGCCTCAAAATAGTGAGACAGATAGAGGAGCAGGGAAATCCGAGATATGCAAGAACTATAGAGTGGTGATATTGGGAGACTTTAATTCCCTAACATCGATTTGGATAATTTTAGAGCAAGGGAAAGGAGGAGGAGGAGTTTCTAGATTGTGTTCAGGAGAACTTCCTTGATCAGTCTGTTGTCAGCCCAACTAGAAAGGACGAATTGCCGGATTTCCTGCTGGGAAATGAGGTGGACCAAGTGTTTTGGTGGAGCACGTAGGTAAGAGTGATCATCATATCATAAGGTTTAGACTTGTTAGGCAGAAAAGCAAGAAATGATGTCAGGTAGAATGACTCGATTGTACGACGTCTAATTTCAATGCGTTGAGAAGAAATCTAGTCAGGATGAAATGGAGCTAACGATTTACAGTAAAAACTGTAATGGAACAGTGGGTTATTTTTGAGGAAGGGTTACTTCAGGTAAAGGCTAGGTACATTCAAACAAGAGCTAAATGTAGGTGAACCAAAATAGGGCTCTTTGGATGACGAGGGAGACAGAGCTTACTATGACATTTAAAAACGGCGGTGTATGATGCATGTCAGGTTAATTGTTCAAGTGAGAAGCAGGCTAAATACAATAAGTTGAGAGGGGAGGCGAAGAGGAAACTAGAACTGGCAAAGGGAGAATGTGGGAATGGAATGGCACTCAACATATAAGGGAACCCAAAAATCATTTACTGCAAGGCAATGCTAGAATACATATGCGTACTTTGTATCAGTGTTTATTAAGGAAGAGGAATTTGACAGAATATCAGCATAAGTGGAGAGATTAGAGGCAATGGATAGGGTACAATCTGAGAGGGAGGAGGTACTGGAAAGGCTGGCTATGCTCAGGGCGGATAGGTCACCTGGTCTGAATGGCTTGCATTCCTGGCTGTTAAAGGAGGTCGGGGTGGAGATAGTGGAAAGGCTTTCCATAAATTTTAAATCTTCCCTAGATGTGGGAGAGGTGCCAGAGGATTGGAGAGTGGCAAATATGACTTGCTTATTCAGGAAAATGTGTAGGGACAGTCCTAGCAACCACAGGCCAGTTAGTTTCACAACAGTTGTAGTTCAGGCTTTAGAAGCGATAATCAGGGTAAAGATCAACAGACACTTGGAGAGGTGTGAGTTAATGAAGGATAGTCGGCATGGTTTTGTAAAAGGCAGATCATGCTTGATTAATCTAATTGAATTTTTTGATTAAGTAATAGAGGAGTTGATGAAGGAAATGCAATCAATGTTGTCGATGTGAATTTTTAGAAAGTATTTGAAAAAGTATCACATAAAAGGCTGGTTAATAAAACTGAGGCTTGTGGAATAGAAAGATCAGTGTCCAGTTGGATAGAAATGGCTGTTTTTCAAACTGGATGATGGTATGCATTGGTGTTCCCTGAGAGTACTGCTTGGATCACTGATTTTTTTTTTGCAGTATATAAATGACTTGGATCTTGGAATCCAGAGCACAATTTCAAGATTTTCTGATGACACCAAACATGGAGGAGTGGCAACCAGTGAGGATAATATGAATTGCCTGCAACAGGACAGAGATAGGCGAGCAGAATGGGCAGCCAAGTGGAAAATGGAATTTAATACAGATAGGTGTGAGGTGTTGCATTTTGGCAGAAGGGATAGGGCTAGGCAATATAGAATTAATAGCACAATTCTAAAGAGTGTGCAGGAACAGAGGACCTGAGAGTGCATGTGCATCGATCTTTGAAGGTAGCAAGACATATTGAGATATTGGTTAGTAAAGCATATGGGATCTTGGGGTCCATAAATAGACATAGAGTACAAAAGCAGGGAAGTTATGCTGAACATTTATAAAGCTCTAGTTAGACCCCAACTACAGTATTGTGTCCAGTTTTGGTCACCAGACTGTAAAGGATGTGACGGTCATTGAGAGTGCGCACTGGAGATTTACAGAATACTTCCAGGGATGGGAGATATTAGTTACGAGTTTAGATTGGAAAATCTGTGCTTGTTTCCCCTGGAGGAAAGGAAATTGAGGGAAGATTTGATAGAGGTGCACGAGATTATGACAGGCTTAGACAGGAGAGACAAGGAGAAACTGTTCACATTAACTGATGGTCTATGTACTAGTGGACACAGATTGAAATTTTCAGGCAAGAAATGCGTGGGGACTATGAGAAACAACTCTTTACACAGTGAGTGGTAATGTCCTGGCACTCTCTGCCCAAGACAGAGGTGGAAGCAGAGACAGTCAATGATTTCAAAAAGCAAGTGTAAAGGAACTTGATGGAAATAAACTTGCAGGGATCCGGGGATTGAACATGGGAATGAGACTGACTGGATTGCTCCTTGATGAGCTGAATGACTCCATCACAATCATCTTGCGTTTCTAGAAAATTCCAGAACGAAGGAACACAGGACAGGGCACCAATATATGCAGAAAGTGGAGCAAGAAACGGGGAATTGAATTCCAATTAATAGGGTTCCATAACTGACATTTATGTTCGTTTACTCTGGAACTGGTGAAAACATTAATATTTAAGAGGAATAAATAGGATCAATGAGATATAATTTGACATGGTACATTTATCATGGAAATTTCCCCTTCAGCAGATTGAAACGGCAGTTCGATAACTTCAGGAATGTGCCAGCAAAATCTGTGAGATGTTTCGAATTACTCAGACTGACAGTTACCACAGTGCACAGCCACGATGGTAATTGTGACAATCTCTTTCCCAAGCAAAATTCATCACATTGCATGTAGTCAGGACACTGTAACCTGGCAACGGATTGGGAGATGGAGAAATCAATGAGCCTGAAAGGTCTCATATGTACGGCACACTGCATTCCACCACTGAGAGATCGGTGAGATCACTTCAATCAGAAAGTAATGCTGTAATATGTTTGTTAAAATGCCTGTAACTAATATCAGTTGTTATGTAACTCCCACTGTCCCACTGGAGGATTGCCTCAGGTATTAATAAGGATCTGGATCCCGCTCACAGTCTCACTGTGTGCCAGTCAGATATTGAGCTTGCTGTTCATACTGGCATCACTTCACTCCGAAAATGGGACGGGCTCCAATTCTGTATGTTAAAGAAATTGGCTTTCCTATGCTGACAGTGTTTGGCGTCCCTGGTAAGGCATAATGATTACTTTTCATTTTGTGTGTTATTGTTCTTGTGTTGAAAATGAAGCGGATTTATCTGGGGGTACTCTGTTGCCATGCTACCTGTGCTCTGCTTTCACTTTCCTGAACCGCTTCTTCTATTTTATGTGTTATTTGCATTGACGTTACATTGTTTCTATTTCACTTTCTCAAACCTTCTCAGTGGAAGCATGCACCCTCTAAGTCAGTAAGTTATATTTCGCACTCTCGATAGCCCAGGCAAGTAGAGACTGGAATGTGGCCTTCATCGCTGTATTGGTGTCCAGCCGATTAACCGTGTCTGCCTCTGAGTCAGAGTGTTTGGTTTCGGGTCCCACTCCAGATTTCTTGACTAAATAGTGGTCAGAGCGTCGGGTCTGAATGCTGGATTGGTGTCCAGCGTGGGTGTTTGACCTGGATGCGTGTGGGTGAGTCCACCCACCATTATAACGGCCATTTCTTTGTATTCTTGGCTTTAGTACAGCAGAAGGTATTCTGAGAATAAACAGCGCCAGCAGGAACGCACCAGCAACGCATGTGATATACTATTCCCAACAAGTGGCTCAAAAACCTTGGGTCAGTAGTCGCAGCACATTTACCGCTAAGTCAGGTTCAAGTAAAACTCGGTTCAAATCGCGATTGCAAAGGCATGTTCCGGAATGATTCTTCAGCGCAGCGCTGAGCGAGCGCTGCACTGTCGGATGTGCCATTCTCCAGGCGCGGTTTGCCTTTTGGGCGGACGTAGAAGATCCTATGGCACTTTTCAAAGAGCAGGGAAGTTCTCCAGCAATCATTATCCCTCAACCAACATCTAAAAAGCAGTCATTATCTAACTGTTGTTTGTTCAAGTTTGTTGAACCAAATTGACCTCTGAATTGTGTATGTTTCGTTGTTCATTTCTTCCTTCTTTTCATTTTATATTTTTTCTTTCTTTTTGTCTGTCTTTCTTGCTTTTGTAATGCATTATCAGGAATTCAATGCTCCGACTTAACCACACGCTGCACAGCAGCCTGTCACTGTGGTTGTGCCAATACATTTTAGGCAATGATTAATAACTTACAGGTTGCATGGCTGCATACCAGATCATTCTTCTCTTTTCTTTCAGTGATTTGTCTCCATTAAAGTAATTGATACCAAAACAATCAGCTACCTAGACAGCGCATTTGCTTATGAGACTGCCAACTAAAGATGAATCTCATGGAATTAAAGGAAAATTATCGAACCGATGAGGAAAATAGCTGAGCAAAAGGAGACAGAGAGTAGAGATACTGGGCAGGTACTCTAATTGGCAGGATGTAACTAGTGTCCCACAATAATCTGTGTTTGGGCTTCAGCTATTCACTGTATTCATTAGCGACTTATGTAAATGTTACATATCCAAATTTGCTAATTACCCAAAGATAGACCGCATTGCAATGGAGATGGAATTGTATTCTATCTGCCACCATCTAGTTGGAAATATATAGAGGACCATATTTACAGGGAAGTTACAGGGAGATGCAAAAACTATACATTAGTAATAATGGTGTTGGGGCCATAATTATCCTAATATAAATTGGGATGGTAATAGTGTATAGGGCGAAGCGTTTCTAAAGAGTGTTCAGGAGACCTTTCTTGATCAATATGTTTCTGGTCCAAAAGGAATGAGTATTCACTGGATTTGTTTCTGGAGAATGAGATGGGTCAAGTTGATCGAGTGTCAGTCGGGAAATAATCAGGGAATAGCGATCATTGTATCATAGGGTTTAGGTTGGCTATGGATTCTAGAGTAGCAGTACTTAATAGGAGGAGGGCCAATTTCAGTGGGGTAGGAACTGATCTGGCCCAGGTAAATTGGAATGAAAGATTGGCAGGCAATACTGCAATGGAACAATGGGCTGTCTTTAAAGATGAGCTAGTTCGGGTATTGTCAAGGTATATTCCCATGAGGAGGAAAGGTAGACTGACCAAAACCAGAGCTCCCTGGATAACTAAAGAGATCACGAGTAAGATAGAGCAGAGAAAAGTGGGTACATGACAGATGTCAAATCGATAATACGTGAGAACTAGGCTGAATATATTAAAAAATCAGAGTGGAAGTGAGAAAGAAAATAAGAAAGGGAAAGAAAGAGGACGAGGACAGATTGTTAGCTAGTATAAAAGAGAATCCAAAAGATTTCTATAGTCATATAAAGAATAAAGATTAGTAAAAGGATGAATGGGGCTGATGAGGGACCAAACAGAGGATCTACACGTAGAGGCAGAGGCCAGACTGAGGGACTAAATGAATACTTTGCATGTGTCTTTACTGAGGAAGAAGATGCTGCCGAAGTCATAGTGAAAAGAGAAGCTAGTTGAGTCACTCGATTGGGCTTAACATTGATACAGAGGACTCGAGAATTGGAAATGTTACATTGTTGTTTAAAAAAGAAGAGTTGTTCTGAAGGTTTCTATTATGAATGTTTTTTGAGGACTTGTGTTTAAAAGACTGTGAGGAGATGCGGACTTTTTTTTAAGGGATCACTGGAAGGGCACTAGGGACTTTGTTTAAAAACAAACACTTATTGGAAGAGGCAATAACGTTAAATAAACATAAGGAGCCTTGATGTCTATTGGAATTGTTTACAGAGAAGTCACATTTCTGTGTTTATGGCTCAGGAGTTTTGGTTTCATTTTTGGTTATTGTTTGAGTTCAGTTGGGATGTAAACCTGCTAAGAGATAGAAGCTACCAGCTTATCCTTTTCTACCTCTTTGAGAAACCCTGAGAATCTAACATGATAACTAGAGAAACTGATGCAGCATTTCTCCTAAAAAGCCTGCCAGACTAACCCTCGACGTCGCATGAAGAGAACTGCTTCAATAAGATCCTTGCGACAGCCTTCTACATATACCTGGATGCCACACCAAAGGGCCATTTCGTATCCTTTTAATTGAAAAATTAACAAGTATTTTGAAAAGTTTTTTTAAAGATCTTTTTTGTAAAGTGATCTCTGCAGAGAAAACTTTTTTCTTTTCTTTCTTTTCTGTATGTGTGTGTGCGTGTGTGTTGGGTTATTTTGGAAGGATAAATATTTATACTTTCATATTTCAAACATGTGTTAAAGCTTTGCATCTTTATTGTATGGTCTTGTTTTATAATACATTATAAGGGAGAGGCAATATAAAATAAAGGGTATAATTCTGAATGGGTTTTTTTTGCACAAATTGTTGAAGGTGGCACCGCAGTTTGAGAGAGTGGTTTAAAAGGCATACGGGATCATCAGCTTTATTAATAGAGGCATTGAGGACAATAACAAGGAAGTGTAACTCATGAACTGTTACGAGGAATCGGACTCGAATAGAATCAATAATGACACTGGCAAAGGCATAGAATTACAAAATTCTGCAACTAACTTGGGTTCACTATTCTTCTAAGTAACAAGGATATGAATTGCACACTGATAGATGATGAGCAGGCGAAATGCACCATGCAGGGCCTATTAATGGAAAACAAAACAGACAAAAATGACAACTTTCAATTCAGTTGTGTCCTCATTTTATAAATACCCCACAGAAGATGAATCTTCCCTATCCCCAGGGCAACTAGCCTGTCTTACTTTAAACTATGAGATCAAAAGTTTGCACATCCAGTTGTCTAGATGCTATCCACAAAGCTAAGTCATCTACACAGTCCCCAGCCTTGCCCTTCAATCACTTTAACTCAACTGCAGAAAACTGGCCCTTCCCCTTCAGCTCTCCACTTTAACTCAACCAGGAGATTAAAGGATTACAAGTTCCCTGAACGAAACTCACAAGCTTTTCTCTTATCCAGGCCAGCTGGTCCCCTCTAGTCTCTGTTCACACCTAGAGCGCTGGTTGGACGTCCAGAGAAAAAGATATAACTTATTATGCATTGGCCAACAGTCCGTCTGTACAGCGAAGAACAAAGGAATGCACAACTTTCTTATAGCCCTCTGTGTACATGTGTTCATAACCTGTGGCGATCAGGGATTGGTTATTCCCTGCATGGTCAGCTCTGTCAGGGTGTTGTTACCTCTCCTGGTCAGAGTTCCTAGAAGATGCTAGTGACAAGGACAAAGTAGGTGGCCTCTGTTGCCAACCATGCTGTGAATGTCTGTTCCTCCCTCAATCAATCAGGTGTCTTCCATCACACTGTATCAAGGTTCCTCCCTCCTCTGACCATAGTGATGACCATGGAACCAGAAGAAGTTACAATATTGCCTTAATGAGGTTCATCCCACCAGTGTTTTGATAATTATAGGTATTTATACCATTGGAATATTTACGATAAGAACAGATCCCATACCTGATTTCTTATAATTACAGCCTTTTGGCCATTTTATTGCCCATATCCTGCCTTAGGAATGTAGCACACAGGACATTCCATGTTGATTTCTGTTAAATATTTGCTTGCACAAGTGAATTGTCCAGGTCTTCCATATAATTTTTTACTTCCTTAACCCTTGAGTTCCCACAAATATCAAACTAGCAAATTCAACAGTGGCTAATTCGATTTAATATTTCATGCGTTATGTACATTCTCATAGCATAACAGGCATAACTGTAGTCAATCTATGCAGCCGTAAATTGATCAGTTACATTATAATTTCAGCCCATATTTACAGGAGTTATGGTGAATCTCTATAGAACACTGGTTCGGCCTCAACTGAAGTATTGTGTCCAGTTCTGGGCACTGCACTTCACCAAGGATGTGAAGAATTTAGACAGGGTGCATTAGATACTTGGAGTTGTTCCCATCCAAGAAGAGAACGTTGAGAGGACATTTGATTGGTTGAACTGTTCAAAATCATTAAGGGTCCAAACAGAGTAGATAGAGAAAAACTGCTCCCATTGACAGAGGGGTCGAGATTGATTTAAGGTGAATGGGAAAGGAACCAATGGCGACATGAGGGGAAAATTGATCATGCAGCAATTGGTTAGCGTCTGGAATGCAATGCCTAGGAGTGCGGTGGAATCAATTTGAATCATGGCTTTCAAATGAGATTGGTTGAGTACCCAAAGAGAAAAAATGCAGGGCTGTGGGAAAAGGGCGGGGGCGGGGGCGGGGGACTAGCTGATTTGCTCTGACAGAGAGCACATACTGAATAGTTTCCTTCTGTGCTGTAGCCATTCCATATTTCGATGATTCCCATTAGGAGGAGAGATTGCACAAACTCAGGTTGTATTCCTTGGAATTTGTAAGGTTAAGGGGCGATTTGATCAAAATTCTCAAGATATTACTGGGAACACATCGGGTAGATTGGGAGAAACTATTTCCATGAGCTGAAGAGTCTAGGACCAGGGAACATAGTCTAAACATTACAGCCAGACATTTCAGGAGTTGCATTGGGAAGCACTTCGTCACACAAAGGGTGGTAGAAGGTTTGACCTTTTGTCCTCAAACATCAATTGATGTTGATCAATTGCTAATTTCCAAATTGCGATTAATGGAGTTTTGTAAGCCAAATTTATCAAGGGATATTGGGCAAATGCAGGTATAAAGAGTTATGTCTTAGATCATCCCAGATCTCATTGGCGGAACAGGCTCAAGGGGCTAAATGGCCTACTCATGGTCCTATGTTCCTATGTTTTCGCCCTTTAATTGATCTGTTGTTTTGTGTCCTTTCAGCGAATCTGATGACGTCTGTGATCCTGTCCCGGGGAAAGTGCGGTCTCTCCAGGGGAATCACTCGTTACATGGTGGCGATGGCAATCTCAGACCTCATGGTGCTTATCGTTCATGTACTGCTGCAAGAAATCTTTGCTTATCATTTCCCCTATTCATTCCTGTCCCAAACTTTAATCTGCCCTTCACACACCTACCTGAAAATCATTTCTCTGGATTACTCCGTCTGGTTAACAGTGTCGTTCACCTTTGACCGTTTCATCAGCATTTGCTGTCAGAAATTGAGGCTCAGATATTGCACGGAGAGAACTGCAGCTGTGGTTATTGTGTCCATGTTTGTGCTGAGTTGTTTAAAATTCATCCCCTTCTACTTCATGTATGAGTCCAAGTTTATGATGGACAACGTATGGTGGGGTTGCAAGACAAAAAAGATCTTTTTTACTTCTGCAGGGTGGGTGACTTTCTCCTGGATTTGCAGTCTCTCCCTCTCATTCCTCCCGTTCTTTCTCATCTTGCTGCTCAATGGTCTCACGGTCAGGCACATCCTAGCGGCCAGTCGGGTCCGCAGGGTCCTGAAGGGACTGGGTAGCGGACAGAACCAGAGCGACAGCGAGATGGAAAATCGGCAGAAATCCATCATCTTACTCTTCGCTGTGTCCGGCAGTTATATACTGTTGCGGATGACGGGAACGGTGACTTTTATTTGCACTCGAATCACAGTCAATGGTTTGGACCAGAATTACACAAGTCCTGTGTACATCGCCAATGAAGTTGGTTTCTTTCTCATGCACCTGAGCTCCTGTACAAACACGTATATTTATGGTTTGACCCAGGGCAAGTTCAGAGAGGAGGTGAAGAAATCAGTTAAATATATGTTAACTCCAGTTATTAAAATAATGAAATTCAAGCGACAGCAGCCTCGGGCTCACATCTGAATATAAGGAAACTATTCTCTCTATTCCTTCCCATCGCTTTAGTGTCCGCTTCTTTCAATGCTAACCAGATTATATTCCTTAAATAGGATCCTGCCTTTGCGTTGCACTCAAACACAATCTTTAATCTATGCAATGAGTAGTATTTGTGTTGAATACACGCTGATGTAAAGGAATGATGAAACTGGAAGGTGTCGCAGGTTACTGTTTATTTAATATAATAATTTGCTTTTATTTTACTGTTTATTTAATGCTTGCTTGCTTGCATCATAAGGGACATACTTTGTACAACCAATCCACGCAAACAGTGTTCAATAACGGTAGAATGGTAACATATTCAGGCAATTTTAACCTGGTCCATCCATTAGGAAACTATTGGGATTAATTGCCAGTTTAAACCCAGTCCTATTTTGAGCTCCAGTACAATTAATATTGGACGGGTTGCAAAGCTGGTGTAACATCACATCACTGAAGATTGCAGTTGTTGGCATAAATACAAATTACACTATAAACTATTCGGTCTGAAATTGCTTAGCATAAGGATAACATATGGTGGCATTTCAATAGTGAGGCCATCATGACGCTTTGCAGCCTGTTATAGGTTCCTCGCTTTTGCCTCTTCCTACAGACAACTGTGTTGTACTAACTTGGTGAAAATTATAGGGGAACCCGTCACCCACCTGTTTGCATGGCTCCGTAAAAGTGCTTCTTGTCGCCTGGGTTAAACTGGGCAATATCAATTGAGTGAGAGTTAATGATATAGTTCACACCTTGAACACGTGGCGCTGTGCGCAACAGGATCCAACAGGGAAGAGATTGCCGCGCCTTTGACGATGATCTTTGCGTCCTCACTGTCCACTGGAGTAGTACCAGATGATTGGAGGGTGGCAAATGTTATTCCCTTGTTCAAGAAAGGGAATAGGGATGACCCTGGGAATTATAGTCTTACGTCGGTAGTGGGCAAATTATTGGAGAGGATTCTGAGAGACAAGATTTATGATTATTTGGAAAAGCGTAGTTTGATTAGAGACAGTCAGCATGGCTTTGTGAGGGGCGGGTCATGCCTCACAAGCCTTATTGAATTCTTTGAAGATGTGACAAAACACGTTGATGAAGGAAGAGCAGTGGATGTGGTGTATATGGATTTTAGCAAGGCGTTTGATAAGGTTCCCCATGGTAGGCTCATTCAGAAAGTAAGGAGGCATGGGATACAGGGAAAGTTGGCTGTCTGGATACAGAATTGGCTGGCCCATAGAAGGCAGAGGGTGGTAGTAGATGGAAAGCATTCAGCCTGGAGTTTGGTGACCAGTGGTATTCCGCAGGGATCTGTTCTGGGACCTCTGCTCTTTGTGATTTTTATAAATGACTTGGATGAGGAAGTGGAAGGCTGGGTTAGCAAGTTTGCCAATGACACGAAGGTTGCTGGAGTTGTGGATAGTGTGGAAGGCTGTTGTAGGTTGCAACGGGACATTGACAGGATACAGAGCTGGGCTGAGAAGTGGCAGATGGAGTTCAACCTGGAAAAGTGTGAAGTGATTCATTTTGGAAGTTCGAATTTGAATGCAGAATACAGGCTTAAAGACAGGATTCTTGGTAGTGTGGAGGAACAGAGGGATCTTGGGGTCCATGTCCATAGATCACTCAAAGTTGCCACCCAAGTTGATAGGGTTGTTAAGAAGGCATATGGTGTGTTGGCTTTCATTAACAGGGGGATTGAGTTTAAGAGTCGCGAGGTTATGCTGCAGCTCTATAAGGCCCTGGTTCGACCACACTTGGAACATTGTGTTCAGTTCTGGTCGCCTCGTTATAAGAAGGATGTGGAAGCTTTAGAGAGGGTGCAGAGGAGATTTACCAGGATGCTGCCTGGACTGGAGGGCATGTCCTACAAAGAAAGATTGAGGGAGCTGGGGCTTTTCTCATTGGAGCGAAGAAGGATGAGAGGTGACTTGATAGAGGCGTACAAGATGATGAGAGGCATAGATAGAGTGGATAGCCAGAGACTTTTTCCCAGGGTGGAAAGGGCTATCACCAGGGGGCATAATTTTAAGGTGATTGGAGGAAGGTTTCGGGGAGATGTCAGAGGTAGGTTCTTTACACAGAGAGTGGTGGGTGCGTGGAATGCGCTGCCAGTGGTGGTAGTAGAAGCAGATACATTAGGGGCATTTAAGCGACTCTTGGATAGGTACATGGATGATAGTAGAATGAAGGGTAGGTAGTTAGTTTGATCTTAGAGTAGGTTAAAGGTTCGGCACAACATCGTGGGCCGAAGGGCCTGTGCTGTGCTGTACTGTTCTATGTTCTATGTTCTAATTGGATGGGCTGGTAAGATGGGCAGAGCAGTTGCAAATGGAATTCAACCCTCAGAAGTGTGAGGTGATGCATTTCGGGAGGACATTGCACTTTGAACTACAAGAAAGCCCCCAGCGATTTAACATCCGCAGCACTTAAAGCAGCCAGAAGTACTGCACAAAGAACAGCTAGGCGTTGCGCAAACGACTACTGGCAACACCTATGCAGTCATATTCAGCTGGCCTCAGACACCGGAAACATCAGAGGAATGTATGATGGCATGAAGAGAGCTCTTGGGCCAACCATCAAGAAGATCACCCCCCTCAAATCTAAATCGGGGGACATAATCACTGACCAACGCAAACAGATGGACCGCTGGGTTGAGCACTACCTAGAACTGTACTCCAGGGAGAATGCTGTCACTGAGACTGCCCTCAATGCAGCCCAGCCTCTACCAGTCATGGATGAGCTGGACATACAGCCAACCAAATCGGAACTCAGTGATGCCATTGATTCCCTAGCCAGCGGTAAAGCCCCTGGGAAGGACAGCATTACCCCTGAAATAATCAAGAGTGCCAAGCCTGCTATACTCTCAGCACTACATGAACTGCTATGCCTGTGCTGGGACGAGGGAGCAGTACCCCAGGACATGCGCGATGCCAATATCATCACCCTCTATAAAAACAAAGGTGACCGCGGTGACTGCAACAACTACCGTGGAATCTCCCTGCTCAGCATAGTGGGGAAAGTCTTTGCTCGAGTCGCTCTGAACAGGCTCCAGAAGCTGGCCGAGCGCGTCTACCCTGAGGCACAGTGTGGCTTTCGTGCAGAGAGATCGACTATTGACATGCTGTTCTCCCTTCGTCAGATACAGGAGAAATGCCGTGAACAACAGATGCCCCTCTACATTGCTTTCATTGATCTCACCAAAGCCTTTGACCTCGTCAGCAGACGTGGTCTCTTCAGACTACTAGAAAAGATCGGATGTCCACCAAAGCTACTAAGTATCATCACCTCATTCCATGACAATATGAAAGGCACAATTCAACATGGTGGCTCCTCATCAGAGCCCTTTCCTATCCTGAGTGGTGTGAAACAGGGCTGTGTTCTCGCACCCACACTTTTTGGGATTTTCTTCTCCCTGCTGCTTTCACATGCGTTCAAATCCTCTGAAGAAGGAATTTTCCTCCACACAAGATCAGGGGGCAGGTTGTTCAACCTTGCCCGTCTAAGAGCGAAGTCCAAAGTACGGAAAGTCCTCATCAGAGAACTCCTCTTTGCTGACGATGCTGCTTTAACATCTCACACTGAAGAATGCCTGCAGAGTCTCATCGACAGGTTTGCGTCTGCCTGCAATGAATTTGGCCTAACCATCAGCCTCAAGAAAACGAACATCATGGGGCAGGATGTCAGAAATGCTCCATCCATCAATATTGGCGACCACGCTCTGGAAGTGGTTCAAGAGTTCACCTACCTAGGCTCAACTATCACCAGTAACCTGTCTCTAGATGCAGAAATCAACAAGCGCATGGGTAAGGCTTCCACTGCTATGTCCAGACTGGCCAAGAGAGTGTGGGAAAATGGCGCACTGACACGGAACACAAAAGTCCGAGTGTATCAGGCCTGTGTCCTCAGTACCTTGCTCTATGGCAGTGAGGCCTGGACAACGTATGCCAGCCAAGAGCGACGTCTCAATTCATTCCATCTTCGCTGCCTTCGGAGAATACTTGGCATCAGGTGGCAGGACTATATCTCCAACACAGAAGTCCTTGAAGCGGCCAACACCCCCAGCTTATACACACTACTGAGTCAGCGGCGCTTGAGATGGCTTGGCCATGTGAGCCGCATGGAAGATGGCAGGATCCCCAAAGACACATTGTACAGCGAGCTCGCCACTGGTATCAGACCCACCGGCCGTCCATGTCTCCGTTATAAAGACGTCTGCAAACGCGACATGAAATCGTGTGACATTGATCACAAGTCGTGGGAGTCAGTTGCCAGCATTCGCCAGAGCTGGCGGGCAGCCATAAAGACAGGGCTAAATTGTGGCGAGTCGAAGAGACTTAGTAGTTGGCAGGAAAAAAGACAGAGGCGCAAGGGGAGAGCCAACTGTGCAACAGCCCCAACAAACAAATTTCTCTGCAGCACCTGTGGAAGAGCCTGTCACTCCAGAATTGGCCTTTATAGCCACTCCAGGCGCTGCTTCACAAACCACTGACCACCTCCAGGCGCGTATCCATTGTCTCTCGAGATAAGGAGGCCCAAAAGAAAGAAAGATCAAGGCAAGGGACTATACAATAGATGGTAGGACCCTAGGAAGTACAAAGAGTCAGAGGGACCTTGATGCACTTCTTCACAAATCACTGAAGGCAGCAGCAGTGGTAGATAAGGTGGTTAGGAAGGCATTTGGGATACTTGCCTTTATTAGCCGAGGCATAGAATATAAGAGCATGGAGGTTATGCTGGAGCTGTATAAAACGCTAGTTAGGCCACAGCTGGAGTACTATGTACAGTTCTGGACTATAGAAAGGATGTGATTGCACTGGAGAGGGTGCAGAGGGGATTCACCAGGACGTTGCCTGGGCTGGAGTGTTTCAGCTATGAAGAGAGACTGAAAAGGCTAGGGTTGTTTTCCTTAGAGCAGAGAAGGCTGAGGGGGGACCTGTTGGAGGTATACAAGATTATGAGGTGGTTAGGAAGGCATATGGGATACCTGCCTTTATTAGCCGAGGCATAGAATGCAAAAGCAGGGAGGTTATGATGGAACTGTATAAAACGCTAGTTAGGCCACAGCTGGAGTACTGTGTACAGTTCTGGGCGCCACACTGTAGTAAGGATGTGACTGAACTCGAAAGGATGCAGAGGAGATTCACCAGGATGTTGCCTGGGCTGGAGAATTTCACTATGAAAAGAGACTGGATAGGCTAGGGTTGTTTTCCTTAGAGCAGAGAAGGCTGAAGGAGGATCTGATTGAGGTATGAAAAATTATGAGGGGCACAGATAGCGTAGATAGGTAGAAACTTTTTTTCCCTTAGTGGAGCCGTCAATAACCAGGGGACATAGGTTTCAGGTAAGGGGCAGGAGGTTTAGAGGGGATTTAAGGAAACATGTTATCACCCAGAGGGTGGTTGGAATCTGAAACGCACTGCCTGAAGGGGTGGTAGAGGCAGGAACCCTCACAACATTTAAGAAGTATTTAGATGAGGACTTGAAACGCAATAGCATACAAGGCGACGGGCCACGTGTTGGAAAATGGGATTAGAATAGATAGATGCTTGACGGCCGGTCCGGACACGATGGGCCGAAGGTCCTGTTTCTGTGCTGTGTAGTTCTATCACTCTATGACTGTAGGAGACTAGAAGACACTGATTTAAGGTGAATGAGAAAAGAACCAAGGGCAACAGTGAGTAGTATCTGGAATGCAGTGCCTGAGAAGGTGGTGGAACCAGATTGAATCATAGCTTTCAAAAGAGAATAGGATGAGTAGCAAAGAGAAACAAAAATCAGGGTTCGGGGAAAGGGCTCGGGGTGTGGGACTAGCTGAGTTGCTGTGACAGAGAGTCGGCATGGACACCGCGTACTGAATGGTCTCCTGTGCTGCAGCCATTCTCTATTTCCACGATTCTAATTATGGGATGAGATTACACAAAGGCAGAGGCAATTTCATCGAAATTCTCAAGATATCACTGGGAACAGGTAGGGTAGATTGGGAAAAAGTAACTATTCCACTATTTGAGGAGTCTAGGACCAGGGAACATAGTCTAAAAATTACAGCCAGCCATTTCAGGACTGACATTGGGAAACATTTCTTCACAGGGTGGTAGAAGTTTAGACCTCTCTTCCACAAACAGCAATGGATGTCGATCAATTGTTAATTTCCAAACTGAGACTGACAGATTTGTTTGTTAGCTAGAGGTATCAAGTGATATTTGGGCAAATTCAGGTACACGGAGTTAGGTCTTCGATCATCCCAGAGACCACTAAATGGCGGAACCAGCTCGAGGGTCTAAATGGCCTACTCATGGTCCTATATTCTTCTGTTTGCTCCTTTTAATTGATCAATTTCCTGCTGATTGCCATCCTTTCAGCGAATCTGATGACGGCTGTGATCCTGTCCCGGGGAAAATGCGGTCTCTCCAGGGGAATCACTCGTTACATGGTGGCGATGGCAATCTCAGACCTCCTGGTGATGATCTTTCATGCACTGCTGGGCCAAATCTTTACTTACCATTTTCCCCTATTCATTCCTGTCCCAAACGTTAATCTGCCCTTCATGCGCCTACCTGAGAATCATTACTCTGGATTACTCCGACTGATTTATTATTTAATTATTTAGAGATACAGCACTGAAACAGGCCCTTCGCCCCACCGAGTCTGTGCCGATCAACAACCACCCATTTATACTAACTTTACAGTAATCCCATATTCCCTATCACCTAGGGGCAATTTACAACGGCCAATTTACCTACCAACCTGCAAGTCTTTGGATGTGGGAGGAAACTGGAGCACCCGGCGAAAACCCACGCAGACACAGGGAGAACTTGCAAACTCCACACAGGCAGTACCCAGAATTGAACCTAGAGCTGTGAGGCTGCGGTGCTAACCACTGTGCCACTGTGCCACCCACCTTCAACCGTTTCATCAGCATTTGCTGTCAGAAGTTGAGACTCAGATATTGCACGGAGAGAACTGCAGCTGTGGTTATTGTGTCCATGTGTGTGTTGAGTTGTTTAAAGTTCATCCCCTTTCACTTCACGTTTGAGCCCCAGTTTATTATTGACAATGTACACTGGGGCTGTCGGCCTAAACCGATCTTCTTTACTGCTGCAGGGTGGGTGACTTCCTCCTGGATTTTCAGACTCTCAGTCTCATTCCTCCCATTCTTTCTCATCTTGCTGCTCAATGGTCTCACGGTCAGGGAGATCCTAGCGGCCAGTCGGGTCCGCAGGGTCCTGAAGGGACTGGGCAGCGGACAGAACCAGATCGATAGCGAGATGGAGAATCGGCAGAAATCCATCATCTTACTCTTCGCTGTGTCCGGCAGTTATATACTGTTGTGGATGACGGAAACGGTTACTTTTATTTGCACTCGAATCACAGTCATTGGTTTGAAGCAGAATCACACCAGTCCCGCCTTCATCGCCACGGATGTTGGACGTCTGCTCATGCTCATGAGCTCCGGTGCTAACACCTGTATTTATGGATTGACCCAGAGCAAGTTCAGAGAGGAGGTGAAGAAGGCGGTTAAATATCTGCTAATTCGAGTTACTAAATTAATGAAATTAAAGCTAGAGTCGGGCTAGAGCTCATATCTGAATAAAACTGGACTGTTCTCTTCACTCCTCTCTATCACTTCACCAACCGATTCCTTCTACGCTAAGCGTATTTTATTTCTTGAGTAGGGTCCTGGTTGTACGTTGTACGAAATGTAAACGTGACTCTATGCAATGAGTAATGTGTAAGGGAATGGCGAGACCGACAGGTGTCACAGGTTTCTGCTTATTTAATGTTTGCGTGAACCTTGGCGGATACATCGTGTAACAAGCGACCACTGCATCATAGGATTACACAGGATTACATGCACATAGGCAGGGAAACAGGCAATTCGTCCTAACCAATCCAGGTCATCGTTCATGGTGCACTCGATCCAGCTCCCATTTTCCACATCTAAATCTATCACTGTACCCTTCATATGATCGTCCAGCTTCTCTTTAAAAGCATCTATACTATTCACTTCAACCACTCACCGTATTAGCAAGTTCCACAATCTCACCACTCTTTGCGTAAAGAAGTTTTGTTCTGAATTCCCTATTGAATTTCTTGGTGACTATCCTATATTAATGGCCTCTAGTTTGCTCTTCCCCACAAGTTGAAACTTTCTCTCTGCATCAATTCTATCAAAGACTTTCATAATTTTAAAGACCCTTCTCAGGTCACACCTCAGTCTTCCTATTTCAAAAGAAAAGAGAACCAGCCTATTTATCCATTTCTGGTATCATCTTGAAAATCTTCTCTGCACCCTCTCCAGTGCGTATATATCCGTTTTATAATACGACAACCAGAACTGAATGCAGTTCTCTTACTGTGGTCTAATCAAGGTTCTTTACAGGTTTCGCATAACTTACCTAATTTTTAATTCTATCCCTCTGGAAATAAAGCCCAGTGCTTGGTTTACTGTTTTATGGCCTTGCTAACATGTAGTGCAATGTATAGTCGGTGGTGCATTTGTACTCCGAGATCCCTTCCTTCCTCTACTCCGCCTAGACTCGCACCTTCGAAGTAATCAGTGAGCTCCCTGTTCTTCCGAACAAAATGTAACTCACAATAATTGTTCCAGGGTGAGGATGCACCTGGGAAAGTGCGTATAGTTTTAGGCACTAAAATGAAAGCAAAATACTGCGGATGCTGGAAATCTGAAATAAAAACAAGAAATACTGGAACCACTCAGCAGGTCTGGCAGCATCTGTGGAAAGAGAAGCAGAGTTAACGTTTCGGGTCAGTGACCCTTCTTCGGAACTGACAAATATTAGAAATGTAAAAGGTTATAAGCAAGTGAGGCGGGGGTGGGGCAAGAGATAACAAAGGAGAAGGTGTAGATTGGACAAGGCAACATAGCTGACCAAAAGGTCATGGAGCAAAGGCAAACAATATGTTAACGGTGTGTTGAAAGACAAAGCATTAGTACAGATAAGGTGTTAACGGCCTGAATATTGAACAGCAGCAAGTGCAAACCTGAAAAAAAAAAACAGTGGGTAAGCAAACTGAACAAACTAAGATGAAATGAAATAAATGCAAAAAAAAAGATTGTAAAAAATGTAAAAAAGAAAAAAATTGAGAAGGCAAAGTAACTAAAAATGAAAGTAAAATGGGGGCTGTCATGCTATGAAATTATTGAACTCAATGTTCAGTCCAGCAGGCTGTAGTGTGCCTAATTGGTAGATAAGATGCTGTTCCTCGAGCTTGCGTTGATGTTCACTGGAACACTGCAGCAATCCCAGGACAGAGATGTGAGCATGAGAATAGGGAGGAGTGTTGAAATGGCAAGGAACCGGAAGCTCAGGGTCCTGCTTGTGGACTGAGCAGAGTTGTTCCGCAAAGCGGTCACCCAGTCTGCGCTTGGTCTCCCCAATGTAGAGGAGACCACACTGTGAGCAGCGAATACAGTATACTACATTGAAAGAAGTACAAGTAAATTGCTGCTTCACCTGAAAGGAGTGTTTGGGGCCTGGGATAGTGAGGAGAGAGGAGGTAAATGGGCAGGTATTACACCTCCTGCGATTGCAGGGGAAGGTGCCCTGGAACGGGGACGAGGTGGTGGGGGTAATGGAGAAGTGGACCAGGGTGTCGTGGAGGGAATGATCCCTTCGGAATGCTGACAGGGGAAGGGAGGGGAAGATGCATTTGGTAGTGGCATGACGCTGGAGGTGGCAGAAGTGGCGGAGGATGATCCTTCGGATATGGAGGCTGAAGGGGTGGAAAGTGAGGACAAGGGGAACCCTGTCACGGTTCTGGGAGGGAGGGGAAGGGTTGAGGGCAGAAGTGCGGGAAATGGGCCGGACACGGTTGAGGGCCCTGTCAACAACAGTGGGGGGGAATCCTCGGTTGAGGAAAAAGGAGGTCATATCAGAAGCACCATCATGGAAGGTAGCATCATCAGAGCAGATGCGTCAGAGACAGAGAAACTGGGAGAATGGAATGGAGTCCTTACAGGAGGTAGGGTGTGAAGAAGTGTAGTCGAGGTAGCTGTGGGAGTCGGTGGGCTTATAATGGATAGGTTGTCTACTAATTTGCATAAATTTGGCGGTAATTTGCATTGGCCAGCTGGTAAAGTCGAGCAATAGATCACTCGGCCATTGATGAGCTCGTCCGATTTTGGCCCCCATTGATTTTTATGTTAATGGCATCGGTCCGGTTCTATATCACTGGGCAGGCAGTCAACGCCTCCAAATTACAAAGCATGTGATGAAAGTGAAAATGGACCCTCTGTCATTTGCCTTTAGTACTGAGCTGTGGCTCAGTCGGTCGCAATCTTTCCTTTGAGTCGGAATATCTTGCGTTCCCCTCCCATTTAAGTGAGTTGAGTCCATACTGTCAGCGGCCGTTTTGGTGCAATATTTGTGAAGTGATGCGATATTGTAGAATCATGGAATGGTTACAGCACAGAAGGAAACCATTCTTCACGTCGTGTCCATGCCAGTTCTCAGGGAGTGCAGCACAGCTAGTCCCATTCCCCTCTCTTTTCCCCTGAGCCCAGCATTTTTCTCTTCAGTTGAATATTGAACTCACATTTGAAAGCCACGATTGAAACTACCTCCCAGATTCCCAGACAGTGCATTCCAGATCCTAACCACTCGCTGCTTAATATTTTCCCCATGTCGCCTCTGGGTCTTTTCCCAATCACCTTAAATCGGTATTCTCTGGTCTCCACTTTTTTGCCAATGAGAATTGTTTCTCCCTATCTATTTTGTCCATTCCCCTCATGATTTTGAACACTTCTATCAAATCTCCTCCCAACCTTCTCCTCTCAAACCCGAACAGTCCCAGCATCGCCAAGCTATCAATGTAAATGAAGTCCTTCAGCCCCAGAATCATTCTCCAAAACTTTGTCTTCATCCTCTTCAATTCCTCACATCATTCCTAAAGCATGCTGCCCTGAATTGGATTCAATAATCCAGTTGAGTCCGAGTCAATGTTTTATAATGGTTTTACATAGCTTCCTTACGCTTCTACTCTATGCCTCTCTCTCTGAAGCCCAGGATCCGTACACCTTATTAACCAAATTCTTAACCTGCCCTGCAAACATAAACAAAAGTGCACATATACCTGCAGGACCCTCTGCCCCTGTCAATCCTTTCGAATTGCATCCATTATTTTATATTGTCTTTCCTCATTCTTCCGACCACCTTTTTAATGAAACGTTTAAAAAATAACTGATGCGATTTAATTTGCATACAAATACAATACAGGTTCTGCTGGCCATAATCGTCACACTGCGAAAGTTTGAATAAATATAGTACTATTCACGTATGGGGTAATGTTCACTTTCCATTAACATCAATGAGCAAGAAATATGGAAGAGGTGCAAAATGTAGGGTCTATTTGATATCAGTTGTTTTTTTGCCTGGCAATGGAAGTTAAAAATGTTTTCAATGTTTCTATTTACATTGAATGGGAAATAAACAGCACTAATCTGTAATAGGAAAATAACATTTTTATATTTTTATATTTGACACGAAAATTGGTAGTGTTGTAAATAGTGAGGAGGAAAGCCTTAGTTACAGGACGATATAGATGGGCTGGTAAGATGGGCGGAGCCGTGGCAAATGGAATTTAATCCTGAGAAGTGTGAGGTGATTCATTTTGGGAGGATTAACAAGGCAAGGGAATAAACAATGGATGGTAGGGCCCTAGGAAGTACAGAGGGTCAGAGGGACCTTGATGTACTTGTCCATAAATCACTGAAGGCAGCAGCACAGGTAGATAAGGTGGTTAGGAAGGCATTTGGGATACTTACCGCCATTCGCCGAGGCATAGAATATAAGAGCATGGAGGTTATGCTGGAGCTGTATAAAACGCTAGTTAGGCCACAGCTGGAGTATTATGTACAGTTCTGGACGATAGAAAGGATGTGATTGCACTGGAGAGGGTGCAGAGGAGATTCACCAGGACGTTGCCTGGGCTGGAGCGTTTCAGCTATGAAGAGAGACTAAAAAGGCGAGGGTTGTTTTCCTTAGAGCAGAGAAGGCTGAGGCGGGACCTGTTGGAGGTATACAAGATTATGAGGGGCATTGAAAGGTTAGATAGGAAGAAACTTTTTCCATTAGCAGAGGGGTCAATAACCAGGGGGCATAGATTTAAGGTAAGGGGCAGGAGGTTTAGAGGGGATTTGAGGAAAACAATTTTCACCCAGAGGGTGGTTGAGATCTGGAATACACTGCCTGAAGAGGTGGTAGAGGCAGGAACTCTCACAACATTTAAGAAGTATCTAGATGAGCACTTGAAATGCCATAGCATACAAGACGACAGGCCAAGTGCTGGAAATGGGATTAGAGTAGGTCGGTGCTTGATGGCTGGCATAGACACGATGGGCCGAAGGTCCTGTTTCTGTGCTGTACAACTCTATGACTCTATGACTCTATATCTTAACGTAATCGAACCGGAAGAAACTGAACAACATTGGGCTGAATGAACATCCCACAGAGTCCATGAGCTTCTGAACCAGCATGTTTTATTAACAATGCTCCCATTGATTGTTTCATATCAGGAAATCATAAAGTTACCACAGGGAAAAAATGTTTGGCAAAGAGAGGGCGAACGTTACACCAGCTGCTATGTGACACGTTATTATAATCGAGGTTCACGATTAGCTAAAATAAAAGCAAAGGACTGCAGATGCTGGAAATCTGAAATAAAAACAAAAAGTGCTGGAAATATTCAGCAGGTGTGGCAGGATCTGTGGAGAGAGAAGCAAAGTTAACCTTTCAGGTCTGAGAGCTTTCATCCCGCCCCCGCCCCCGCAAATCCAAGTCTTGTCATTCTTCACACCAGATTTCCAACTTGCTGTCAGTGTTCATCTCTGTTGAATGTTCTGTTAAATTTCCTGTTTTTGCATTTCTCCCAGCAAACCTCCTGTCAGTTTTGGTTCTTTTCCAAAGGAAATGCGGTCTTTCCAAAGGAATCACTCGTTATATGATGGCCATGGTAGTGGGAGACCTCATGGTCCTTATCTTTAATGTTATTGTGAACCAAATCATCAAGTATCATTTTCCAGATTCACTGCTGAACTACACTTCCGCGTGTCGTTTTACTGTCTTCATGCAAGGGTTTAGCATTCAGCTCTCTATCTGGTTCACAATGTCGTTCACCTTTGACCGTTTCGTCACAATTTGTTGCCAGAAATTGAAATCAAGATATTGCACCGAAAGGACAGCCACCATGGTTGTAACGACCATGTGTGTGCTCAACATTTTGATCAATATTCCCATGCCTTTCCGCTATGAACCCGATTATATTCTCAACAATATACAGTGGGGCTGCCGCACCATCACAGGATATTTTACTTCACCCGCATGGAAGGTTCACCAATGGATTACAAACCTCTCAAGTACATTACTTCCAATTCCTTTGCTGCTGCTGTTGAACTCTCTCACCGTCAGGCACATTTTATTAGCCAGTGGAGCTCGCAAAACCCTGAAGAGCCACAACAATGGAAAAACCGGCAGTGATCCCGAGATGAAGAACAGAAGAACATCCATCATTCTACTCTTTGCTATCTCGGGCACTTTTATTGTGTTGTCGGCGCCTATTACCGTAATACACATCTGTGTCGGTGTCACACAGACAGTCACTTTCCAAGGTTCAAACTCACTTTATTTAGCAATTAGAATCACATTTCTGTTGATGTGCTCCAGCTCCTGTACAAACACTTGTATTTATGCACTGACACAAAGGAGATTCAGAGCGGAGATCAGGAATATGGTGAAATATCCGTATTATCTCATTGTTAAATTATTTAAATAATTTTTGAATAAAGTAAGTGAAATCAAACTTAAATTAATTGCCTGGCATTTTCTTTGCAAATTTGCACAATGTCTTTTAAAGTTCTACGGGTAACACATCTCACAGTTTGGAAGAGTCCACTTGATTTATAAATTTATAAGAATTTGAACAAGTTGAGGAGGCAGAATCATCCCCTTCAGAATCTCTGGTTACGGTTGTTTTTCCGGTTATTAATGTCCACGCACTTTGAATGCCGAATTGCAGGATGATGTGACATAGCAGAGCGCCTTGACAGGTTCAAATAATAAAGATCTTTCAACACACTGACATCCGAATTTGGAGCAGGAGTAGGCCTGCTGTTCCTTCGAACCTGCTCCGCCATTTGATAAGATCATGGCAGATCTGGTTATGGCATCAACTCGACCTTTCTGTTTACCTGCTATAACCTTTAACTCCCTTGTCAATTAGGAATCTATCGAAATCATAACCTCAAGAGTCAGACCACCATAAAAACAATGTAATATTGTGTTTGATGGCAGGTGTTATGGAATATAAATATAGAGATTTAGTGGTGAATCTATACCAGACCTTTGTGAGACCAAACCTGCAGTATTTTGTGCTGTTTTGGACACAACACTGTTGGCCAATTTGGATGTAATAGTGAGGACACAGCGTAGTAAACTCACTAGCATGATGTCGGACATGAATAAATCCAAATATGAAAAATGAGTTCGTTTTCAATCAGAAGAGAAGAGATTTCAGGCTGAATTAATAGAGATGGTTGCAGTAATGAAAGCCTGGAGCAGAATAGATAGATGCAACGATTGATGGGTCTATCAGCAGTGAACATAGATCTTGAGAGTAAATGAAAGAGATTTAGGACAGAGAACAGAAAAAACTTTGTGACACCTAGAATTGTGAAGTTGTGGCTTGGATTTTTGGAGTTATTGATTGAAGCAGAGACTGTGACAACTTTGACGGGTTTGATATGATGTTTAAAGACCAATGAATAAAGTAATATTGGAGCAGTGCGACCAGATATGATTAAAACTATTGCTTATGTAGATGACAAATACAGACATGGGTTGATCTGCCCCAACGACCTGCTTTCGTGTTGCAATTTCTATGAAATTCATTTTTTCGTGCGGTAATTGATTTGTTTTCTTGTGCTGGCAAGGCTTCATGTCTGGCCAATTCCTTGCAGCCCTGAGGATGTGATGGCCAGCCTTCAATTTTACCTGCTGCTCTCCTTCTGATGGTGCAGCAGCGATGATGCCAGGAAGGGAATCCCAGGATACAGATACAGTCACCTTGAACAAATTGTGACATATGTCTAAGCTAGAATGCTATGTGACTTACAAATGATGATGTTCAAATGACATTTTGTTCCTGTGCTTCTCGTTGGGAGAGGTTACAGGTGAGGAAGGTGCTGTCGATTTAAACTTGATGGTTTGCTGCAGTGCATCCGATAAACTGTATTTTCAGGAACCATCGTGTGTCAGCTGCAAAGGGAAGGACACTGAGCTCAGGGACATGGGCACTGATGAAGGGAACTGCTCTGTCCCGTATGAGATCGAGCTTCTTGAGTTGTATAGTTCCTGCACCCATCCTGTCGATTGGTCTATATTCCCTCACACACCTGACTTGTGGCCTTTACTTGATGTTGAGGATTTGGAATGGGATCGGGGTGAAGGGAGAGGTGCGAGCGGATATGTGCCACTCGGAGACGCCATGGTACTGATAGTTAGCGGGTAAAACAATATCAAATTGATGCAGTACGTATTGCTGTTCTGAGATTTCAACTGAAGAAATGGGTTGCAGCAAAGTAGAGGAAGTTTTATTTTCAGTCTCCATTTCAGCTGTGCTCCAGCTGACCTCAGCGTGGCTCCATGCAAAACTGTGAAAATTCTTGGCAATGCTTACAAGCTCAATCGTGCTGATCATATAAGGTATTCTATTCTCTCATTAATAGTGAATCTTTTACAAAGGCAATGATGCAAAGATGGTGTTTGGAGGATCCATATTGTTAGTTAGGTGAGCAATGGGCTCGATATGAATTTTCGTGTCATCTTAATCCATATTTCTGCGAAGCCTTTGTGCTCTTTCAGCTGAGGGCGCCAGTAGTTCAGGATGGCACTCAAAATGCATCTGTAAGGCTTCATAAGGACATGAAATTCGCCGGTAACCTGATTTTTTCCCACAGATGTTTTCCCTTCCCCAGAAGGATGAATGTCATCGTTTGACGCTTCTCGGGCACATCAAAGAAGCTTTCTCCATGTCACAGAAGCCCAGAAATAAGTCACTTCAGTGACCTGATTTCTTGCTGGGAGAATGGCCCCACAGACTAAACAGACAACAGCTTGGCATAGTCAGACGCATCATATTGTGTGGCACTACCACCATGCACTACCACCAGGCGGCACAGTGGTGCAGTGGTTAGCACCGCAGCCTCACAGCTCCAGCGACCCGTGTTTAATTCTGGGTACTGCCTGTGTGGAGTTTGCAAGTTTTCCCTGTGTCTGCGTGGGTTTTCTCCTGGTGCTCCGGTTTCCTCCCACAAGCCAAAAGACTTGCAGGTTGGTAGGTAAATTTGCCATTATAAATTGCCCCTAGTAGGGAAATATAGGGACACGTGGGGATGTGGTAGGAATATAGGATTAGTATAAATGGGTGGTTGATGGTCGGAACAGACTCGGTGGGCCGAAGGGCCTGTTTCAGTGCTGTATCTCTAAACTAAATGAGATAAATTAGGAGCAGATCTAGCAACTCAAAACTGAGCATACAGGAGGCGCTGTGGGCCATCAGCAACAGCAGAATTGTGTTCCACCAAATCTGTAGCCTCATGGCCTGCAAACTCTTCCCCTGCCCCGCCCCATTGCTATCAATATCAAGATAAGGGACCAATCCTTGCTCAATGAGCAGTGCAGAAGAGGTATAGGAACAGCACAAGGCATACCTAACACTGAATTTCCAACCTGGTAAAGCTACAACACAAGGCTACATACGTGCTAAACAGCAGAAGCACCATACTATCAATAGAGACAGCAGAATGTACCATCTACAAGATGCACTGCGGCAACTAACCAACTCCTTCGCCAGCACCTTCTAAATCCGTGACCCCTACCACCTAGAAGAACAAGGACAGAAGATGCATAGGAACACCACCATTTGCAAGTTCCCCTGTAAGTCACACCAACATCTCTTGAAACTGTATCACCGCTTTTTCACCGTCACTGAGTCAAAATCCTGGAACTCCCTTCCGAACAGCAGCATGGGTGTATCAACATCCCAAGGACTGCAGCCATTCAAGAAGGCAGCTCACTACCCCTTCTCAAGGGCAATGAAGGATGGGCAATAAATGCTGGCCTAGTCAGTGATGCCCACATTCCATGAATGAATAAAAAAGGTAAGTGATCCTACAAGCAATGGATCAGATCAAAGACCGGCAGTCCCACAAAATCCAGTATAAATGGTCATGTACAATTAAACAGCTCACAGCGTTAGAAGGTTCCATAAACAGCCCCATCCTCAAGAAATAGCAGTGCTTTGCACGTGATGAGTGATTTAGATGATGGGATAGGAAGCCACATGTCCAAATCTGCTGCTGGCTCATAGTTAGGCGGCAGTGTAAGCAGTGTAGATGGAAGCATAAAATCACACATAGATATTGGTAGATTAAGTGAATGGACAAAACTGTGGCAAATGAGCTTCAATGTAAGCAAATGTTCAGTCATCCACTTTGTGCCTGAAAAGATAGAATAGGGTAATTTATAAATGGTGAAAAGCTAGAAAGAATGGATGGCCAAAGAGAGGTGGGGGTCCAGGTATGCGGATCATTAAAATGCCATGGACAGATACAGAAAATAATCAAAATGCTCCTGGAATCCTGGCCGTTTTATCTAGAGAACTGTAATATAAGGGGAGAGAAGTCATATTTAATCTGTACAAGCCTTGGTTGGTCCACACCTAGAGTGAGGTGAGCAGCTCTGCTCATCAAACCTTAGGAAGAATATATTGGCATTGGAGGTAGTACAGTGTCGGCTAACAGGAATGATAACTGGACTGACTCCAAGGGTTAATTTACAAGGAGAGGTTATACTCACTGGGGTGGTATTTCCCTGGAATTTAGAAGGCTAAGTGGTGATTTGATCAAAGCTTTCAAGACATTAAGGAACTTAAGGGAAAAGATTGGTTAGACAGAGGGAAACCTTTTCTGCTGCTTCAGGAGTCTCGGACTTGGGGGCATAATCTAAATAATAAAGACAGACCTTTCAGGAGTTAAATCAAGAAGCACTTCTATGCATGAAGGGTGGTAGAGGTTTGGGACTCTCTTACAGAAATGACAATTGATGCTAAGCTAGCCAACTTGATTAACAACCCATTCAGACACTTAAACATGCAGTCCCTTCATAATTGCTGCTTTGCTTTGTAGCTGCAGTGTGTACCATCTAAAAGATGCTCTGCAACAATTCATCACGGCTTCTTCAAAAGCACCTCCCAAACCTACAACCTCCACTGCTCACAAAAATGAAGGCAACAGGTACCTGTCCCAGCAGTTCCCCTCCATGGTACATGCTATCCTAACTTGGGAAAATATCGCCGTTCCTTCATCATCGCTGGGTCAAAATCTGGAACTCCCTCCGTATTAGCACTGTGGGAGTGCCGACACCATATGGACTGCAGTGGTTCAAGGAGACATCTCACTAACACCTTGGCAAGGGCAGTTAGTGATGGCCAATATATACCAGCCTCGACACCGAAGCTAACGTCCCATAAGAAAAGTCTATTTAACAGAAAGTCGTTGAAGACCTTAGCAGGAGAATATTTGTGAAAGCTGTTCAACAACAAAATCTTGCATGTATATAGTGCCTTCACAATAGCAAAGCATTCCAAACGCTTCACAGGAGCATAACAAACAAAAGTTGACACTGAGCCATACAAGAAGACATTAAGGCAAGTGGCCAAAAGCTTGATCAAAGAAGTACGTTTTTTAAAGAGGAAACAGCAAGAGAGAGAGAGCGCGCGCAGGGAGGTTTTCTTGGGGGGTGGGAGGCAGTGGGTGAATTCTAGAACTTGGGAGCTCGGCAGTTTAAGGCACCACTACCAATGGTGGAGTGAATAAAATTAAAGATGCACAAGCAGTCAGAATTGTAAGAGGGAAAATATCCCAGAGGAATGTTTGATTGAATCAAATATGGCAAGGGCAGGGTGAACCTTTACCAGTTCGGATACTGTACGGATTCTCTCACCTGTAATCAGTTAAATCTGTGGCCACTGAAGTTCGTACCTTCTCGTTCTACTTGACCTAGAACTGTACCAGTGAGACAGAGAGGGATGTGCAATGGGTGCCACTTTACATCACTGATCTATTTCTTCGGTAATTTTCTTATTTCCAATTTCTTACAGTCATCTTGATCTCAGTTGTGAGCAGCCCACTGTCTTCTGTCAGTAATATAGTGGGGCTCATAACGGAAATAAATGGCAATGTTCAGAAAAAAGCTGAGTGCACACACCGCCGTTAGAACCACAGGGACAGCTCTTTCGTTGCATTATTTTAATTTTAGTTTCTAACAACAAATGGCTACGAAATGGTCAAAAGTGAACAGCGTTGAAGATCAGACAGAGAATTGGATGCTAGATTGAAACGGCAGTACTCTAACTTCAGTTATGTGTCAGCACTGACTGTGAGATGCTTAGAATTGCTCAGACTGACACCAACCTGTCAAGGTCCTGTGTTTTTTTTTCTCATCAGGAAATATTGCAGTGCACCTTTAAGGCTGTAAAATATCAATACTTCTTTAATGGAGCGAGCTCCAGAGTCAGTGAGCCAAAGCGTTGCCAAGTAACAACCATACAGAGAGAGAGAGAAAACAGAGCTTCAATGTATCCATTTTGACTTTGAAACAGTCTTTGACTTTGACAGTTCGGAAGAAGGGTCACTGACCTGAAACGTTAACGCTGCTTCTCTCTCCACAGATTCACCAGAATGATACTGGGGTTTATGGGTTAAATTATAAGAACAGATTGCATAAGTTTGGCCTGTATTCCCTTGAGGAGCTTAAAACGATAAAGGGATTGATGGGGTAAAGCGAGAGAAACTATTTCTTCTGTTGGGGGAATTCAGAACAAGGAAGCACAAGCTTCTTACCTTCCGGGAGCGGAGCGGACCTGTAGGGAGAACGCCGAGAGCGGAGCCTATAAATTAATCCCAAGGATTGAGGCCCAGTCTCTTACCTTCAGGAGCAGAGTGGAGAGGAGCGGACAGCAATGGAACCTCTTCCAGCGCGCCAGAGTTTTGAAAATAAAAAGCTAACAGTGACACCATAGGAAAGCTGCACGGTGTTTGGTTGGTGAGTCACTGCTGTTAGGGAATAGCTCTAAATAGCTGGGTAAGTCTCTTAGGTAAGAAAAGTTTAAAAGTTTAAAGTGTATTTCAAATATAGTAAGTAGTGGTCTTTTTTAGGGAGTTCTGTAGTAACGAGGACCAGGGAAGAAGGGCCCTAGAGTAACTGATATTATTGGACATGAAGATCTTCCAGAAGGTTTAATTTAATTGAAAGGATTAAGTTATGGCAGGAGAGCTCAAAGCCGTGGTGTGCACCTTGTGCTCCATGTCAGAGGCCGGGAACATTTCCAGTGTCCCAGACTAGCACGTGTGCAGGAAGTGTGTGCAGCTGCAGCTCCTGGAAGCCCAGGTTTTGGAGCTGGAGTGGCAGCTGGGGACACTGTGGAGCATCCACTAGGTGGGAGAGTATCGTGGATAGCAATTACAGAGAGGTGGTCACACCGCAGGCTCAGACCCCACAGGCAGGAGGGGAATGGGTGGCCACCAGGCAGAGCAAGAGGACTGGGCAGGCAGTTCAGGAATCTTCTGTGGCTATTCCCTTGAAAAACAGGTATATTGCTTTGGATACTGTTGGGGGGAATGGCCTCTCAGGGGAAAACAGCAACAGCCCAATTCGTTGCACCACGGTTGGCTCTGCTGCACAGGGAGGAGTAAAAAGTGTGGGAATGCAATAGTTATAGGGGATTCAATTGTAAGCGGTACAGATAGACGTTTCTGTAGCCGCAAAAGAGACTCTAGGATGGTGTGTTGCCTCCATGGTTCTCGGGTCAAGGATGTCTCAGATCAGTTACAGGACATTCTGAAGGGGGTGTGTGAACAACCAGTGGTCATGGTACACATTGGTACAAACGTCATAGGTAAAAAAAAAGGATGAGGTCCTAAAAGCAGAATATAGGGAGCTAGGAAGTAAGTTGAAAAGTAGGACCTCAAAGGTAGTGATCGCAGGATTACTACCAGTGCCACGTGCTAGTCAGAGTAGAAATAGCAGGATCTTTCGGATGAATATGTGGCTGAAGAGATGGTGTGAGGGAGAGGGTTTTAGATTCCTTGGGCATTGGGACCGGTTCTGGGGGAGGTGGAACCAGTACAAACTGGACGGGTTACATGTGGGCAGGACTGGGACTGATGTCCAGGGGAAGTATTTGCTAGAGTGGTTGGGGAGGGTTTAAACTAAAATGGCAGGGGGATGGGAACCTCTGCAAGGAGTCAGAGGAGGGAGGATCAAAAACAAGAACAAAAGACAATAAGGGGAATAATAAAAGTGATAAGCAGAGAATTCAAGGGCCAGAATCAAAGAGGGCCACAGTGAAAAATAGTGGGAAGAGGATAAGTAATGTTAAAAAGACAAGCCTTAATGCTTTGTGCCTTAACATGCAGAGCATTCGCTATAAAGTGGATGAATTAATCGGGCAAATAGATGTAAACGGGTATGATATAGTCGGGATAATGGAGACCAGGGATGGGAAATGAGCATCCAGGGATATTCAGTTTTTAGGAAGGACAGACAAAAAGCAAAAGGCGGTGGAGTTGCATTGCTGGTTAAAGAGGAAATTAACGCAATAGTGAGGAAAGATATTAGCTCTGATGATGTGGAATCTGTATGGGTAGAGCTGAGAAACACTAAGGGGTAAAAAACGTTAGTGAGGGTTGTATATAGAGCCCCAAACTGTAGTGGTGATGTTGGGAATGGCATTAAACAGGAACTTAGAGATGCATGCGATAAATGAACATCTGTAATTATGGGTGACCTTAATCTGCATATAGATTGGGCAAATCAAATTAGTCACAATACCGCAGAGGAGGAATTCTTGGAGTGTTTCCGGGATGGTTTTCTGGACCAATACGTTGAGGAACCAACTGGAAAACAGGCCATAAAAACAAGAAATGCTGGAACCACTCAGCAGGTCTGGCAGCATCTGTGGAAAGAGAAGCAGAGTTAACGTTTCAGGTCAGTGACCCTTCTTTGGATCTCTTTCCACAGATGCTGCCAGACCTGCTGAGTGGTTCCAGCATTTCTTGTTTTTATTTCAGATTTCCAGCATCCACAGTATTTTGCTTTTATTTTAGAGAACAGGCCATTCTAGATTGGGTATTGTGTAATGAGAGAAGAATATTTGACAATCTAGTGGTGGGAGACCCCTTGGGGATGAGCGATCATAATATGATGGAATTCTATATCAAAATGGAGTGTGATGTAGTTGATTCTGAGACAAGGGTTCTGAATCTTAGTCAAGGAAACTACGAAGGTATTAGGCGCAAGTTGGCCATGACGGATTGGGAAACGTTACTTAAAGGGATGATGATGGATAGGCAATGGCAAATGTTTAAAGAGCGTTAAAGCAGTTAAAAAGAGAGTTGAAAAGAGTTAAAGCAAGAAAGTCCAGTAGACAGGCCGGGCAGGGGCAGGACAGAGAGTGTGGAAGGTCTGATAGGCTAAACTGCATTTACTTTAATGCAAGAAGCCTTACAGGTAAGGCAGATGAACTCAGAACATGGATCAGTACATGGGATTCTAATATTACAGCTATTTCGGAAACGTGGTTGAGCGATGGGCAGGACTGGTAGCTCAATGTTCCAGGGTACTGCTCCTTCTGGCGTGACAGAGGTGGAAGTAAGAGAGGAGGGGGAATTGCATTATTGATTAGGGAGGACATCACGGCAGTACTTAGAGAGGATATCCCAGGGGCAATGTCCAGCGAGGCCATATGGGTAGAAGTTAGAAATAAGAAAGGGGTGATCACTTTGATGGGATTATACTATAGGCCCCCCAATAGTCACAGGGGAGTGGAGGAGCATATAAGTAGGGAAATCAAAGATATATGTAGGAATTATAGGGTTGTTATAGTAGGTGATTTTAACTTCCATAATACTGACTGGGACTGCCTTGGTGCTAAGGGATCAGGTGGGGAAGAATTTGTTAAGTGTGCCCTGGAAAATTTTCTGAAGCAGTATGTGGATGGCCCCACTAGAGAAGGGGCTACACTCGACCTCCTCTTTGGAAATGAGGATGGGCAGGTGGTTGATGTGTCAGTGGGGGAACACTTTGGGACCAGTGACCATAACTCTATTAGCTTCAAGATAGTTATGGAAAAGGATAGAACTGGTCCTCAAGTTGAAGTCCAAAAATGGGGGAAGGCTAATTTCGATGGCATCAGACAGGAACTCTCAAAAGTTGAATGGGAGAGGCTGATTGCAGGTAAAGGGACGTCTGGCAAGTGGGAGTCTTTTTAAAAGTGAGATAGGAAGAGGTCAGGGCCGGCATGTTCCTGTTAGATGGAAGGACAAGACTGGCAAGTTTAGGGAACCTTGGTTGATGAGGGATATTGAGGGTCTGGTCAGGACAAAGAAGGAGGCATATGTCAGGTATAGGCAGCTGGGATCGAGCGAGTCCCTCGGAGTATAGGGGATGTAGGAGTACACTTAAGAAGGAAATTAGGAGGGCAAAAATGGGCCATGAGATTTCCCCAGCAGATAAGATAAAGGAGAATCCTAAAAGATTCTATATGTATATTGAGAGTAAAAGGGTAGCTAGGGAGAGAGTAGGTCCCCTTAAGGATCAGTGTGGCAATCTATGTGTGGAGCCACGGGAAATGGGCGAGGTCTTAAATGAATATTTATCATCAGTATTTACTGTGGATAAGGTCATGAAAGCTAGTGAGTTCAAGGGACAGAACAGCGATATCCTGGAGCATATCAACATTACAAAGGAGGACGTGTTGGAGGTTTTGAAGTGCATTAAGGTGGATAAATCCCCAGGGCCTGACCAAGTGTATCCCAGGATGCTATGGGAAGCAAGGGAGGAGATTGCTGGGACCCTGGCAGAGATTTTTGTATCATCGTTAGCCATAGATGTGGTACCAGAAGACTGGAGGAAAGCTAATGTTGTGCCTTTATTTAAGAGGGCAGCAGGGATAATCCAGGGAACTACAGGCTGCTGAGCCTGACATCAGTGTTGGGAAAGTTATTGGAAGGGATTCTGAGAGGCAGGATTTATATGCATTTCGAAAGGCATGGTCTGATTAGGGATAGTCAGCATGGCTTTGTGCGTGGGAAATCATGTCTCACGAATTTGATTGAGTTTTTCGAGGAGGTGACCAAGAGGATTGACGAGGGCAGGGCGATGGACGTTGTCTACTTGGACTTTAGCAACGCCTTTGACAAGGTCCCACATGGTAGGCTGGTCCAGAAGGTTCAAACACATGGGATCCAGGGTGAGCTAGTAAATTGGATACAAAATTGGCTTGGTGCTGGGAGGCAGAGGGTGGTAGTGGAGGGTTGTTTTTCAGATTGGAGGCCGGTGACCAGTGGTGTGTCGCAGGGATCGGTGCTGGGCCCTCTGTTGTTTGTCACATATATTAATGACTTGGATGTGAATGTAGGGGGCATGATTAGTAAGTTTGCAGATGACCCCAAAATTGGTTGTATAGTGCACAGTGAAGAAGGTTGCCTAAGGTTACAACAGGATATAGATCAACTGGGAAAATGGGCAAAGGATTGGGAAATGGAATTTAACCCAGACAAGTGTGAAGTGATGCATTTTGGGAAGTTAATTCATGGCAGGACATATACAGTGAATGGCAGGGCCCTGGGGAGTGTTGTTGAGGAGAGAGACCTTGGAGTGCAAGTACATAGTTCCTGAAAGTGGCAACACAGATAGACAGGGTGGTGAAGAAGGCGTATGGCATGCTTGCCTTCATCAGCCGAGGCAATGAGTACAAGAGTTAGGACGTCACATTACAGTTGTACATAACGTTGGTTAGGCTGCATTTGGAGAACTGCGTGTTCTGGTCGCCACACTACGGGAAAGATGTGATTAAGCTGAAGAGGGTGCAGAAAAGATTCACAAGGATGTTGCCTGGTTTGGAGGGCTTGAGTTATCAAGAGAGATTGGATAGGCTGGGTCTGTTTTCCCTGGAGCGTAGGAGGTTGAGAGAGAACATGATAGAGGTATATAAAATTATGAGAGGCATAGATAGGGTAGATAGCCAGAGTCTGTTTCCCATAGTAGTGGTGACTAAAACTAGAGGGCATTGATTTAAGGTGAGAGGGAGAAGGTTTAAAGGGGATTAAAGGGGTAAATGTTTCACACAAAGAATTGTGGGTATCTGGAATGAGCTGCCTGAGGAGGTAGTGGAGGCAGAAACAGTAGCAGCATTTAAGAGGCATCTGGACAGGTACTTGAATGAGGAAGGCAAAGAGGGATATGGAATTAATGCAGGCAGGTGGGATTAGTAGAGATAGGCATTATGGTTGGCATGGACCCGGGGGCCGAAGGGCCTGTTTCTATGCTGTATGACTCTATGACTCTTTATGTCCTCTTGACAGCTTACTTTCCAACAGATCATTGGACAGACACAGGGCAGGTCAACTTTAATGCTGAGAAGTGGGAAGTGATAGATTTTGGAAGGAAGGCTGAGCGATATAAACTAAATGGTACAATGGTCGAATGGATACGAGGACAGAGAGAACTGGGATTTCACTTCTGTTACTTTTTCTATCTTCAAGATTCAATTTGGGGGTTGGAATCTGTCAGTTAATTCCAGTGTTAGCAAACGTGTTGGGAAATGTGTCAAAAGCTGTTTCTATTTAGACATTCCTGCCTTGCGAAAGTGTGAGCTATCTTTGCAGACACGGGAAATAGATGTGTTTGAATGGGCTTGCAGATTTTGGTTGATGGCATAAGGTGAGAATTTGTGTCCCTTGCAGATACATAGAATTGAAGGTATTTGGACTACACTACACGAAGGGAACAATATACAAAACCTCAGACAGTCAGGCAATAGCAGTAAGAAAGTGAATCTCTTTTTATTGGTTTTAATTTGAAGGCCTGAGCTGATGATTGAAAAAGCAGGAGGTGAATGTGCTAAACTGTGGTGGATGGATTTCAATGTCAGCAAAAAACAGAACAGAGTACTTTATAAGTGATGAAAAATTAGAAACAGGGGAGGTGCAAAGACACTTGCAGGGGGCGGGATCCATGCCCATTTGACGGCAGTGAAGATTTACCAGAAGGAGAACTGGACTCCAAGGTTTAAATTACGAGGTGATATGACACAAACTAGGGATGTATTCCCCAGAATTTAGGAGGATCAGTGGTGTTCTGATCAAATTTGTTAAGATATTAAGGGGAACTGATGGGGTAGTTTGGAAGAAACTATTTCGGCAGCTTGGGTAATCTGTGACTAGTGAGCATAGTCTAAAATTTAATGGCAGACATTTCAGGAGTGAAGTTAGGAAACACATCTGCACGCAAAAGGCGGTGTTAGTTTGGAACTGTCTTCTGCAAACGCACATTGATGCGAAATCAATTGTTCATTTTTAAATCTAAGATTGACCTCATCAAATGCCTTTTGAAATTGAAATATACTTCTATCGCTCTCTGTCTCTTAGACACCCTGTTTCTCTGTGTGTGTTTGCGTCTGTGTGTGTGTGTTCTGGTGTGATTGTGTGCGTGTGTTTCTGTGTGTGTGCGTGTGTTTCTGTGTTTGTGTCTCTGTGAGTGTGTCTCTGTGTGTGTGCCTGTTTCTCTTTCCTCTCTCAGAACCTCAGTAAAACTACATATACATCTGTTCGCAATTTTAAGTCGGCTACTTTTAGAGATGCCACAACTGCAGATGGTGCACTTCCTTGTACAGGTTGGTAAGAAACCCATATTCGCAGCTGGCGCCAATGTTCCGATTAAAATTTTGTTGTTGTTCGTTACCAGTTTTTTTTATTTTTTTCGTGAGCAGTCCTTTGAAATATTTGAAGACTCATTGCAGATGTGTGTAATTTATCACGGAACAGAATCTGTGTGGTACCATACACGCTGCTGCACACAGCTTTGCAGGAACACTGACTGACACTCTCCATCCCAGTCTCTTCCTCTTTCTCTCTGGTATTTTCTCCCCGATGCTATCCTTCCCTCTCTCTGTTATTCTCTCTCCATCTCTGTCTTTTGTCTTTCTCAGTGTTATCTCTCCATCTGGATGGAGGATGAGAAAGGGAGGCATATATAGAGACAGCTTTACTCTGTATCTAACCCACATCCTATCTGCCCTGGGAGTGTTCGATAGAACAGAGAAGGCAGAGATTTACTCTGTAGCTGACTCCAGACTGTACTCGGCTTGGCAGCATTTGGTGGGACAGTGTAGATGGAACTTTACTCTGTATACATGGAATTTAGAAGGTTAAGGGGTGAACTGATCAAAGTTTGTAAGTTTACAAGATAATAATGGAAACTGATGGGGTAGGAACAGAAAAACTCTTCTCACCAGTTCGGGGAGTCTCAGACGAGGGGCGCTGTCTAAAAATCGAACATTAGGCCGAAGGGCCTGTTGTAGCTCTAAACTAAACTAAACTAAACTAGTCTAAAATCCTTTAAAAAGTGAAATTAAGACACACTTCTACACACAAAGTGTGGTAGAAATTTGGAACTGTCTTCCACCAATGATCCCTCCCTATCTCTGCAATCTCTTCCAGCTCCTCAATCCTCCAACCCTCCGATCTTCTAATTCTGGACTCTTGCCCATCCTTAATTTGAATCGTTCCACCATTGGTGGCCGTGCCTACAAGCTGCCAAGGCCCTAACTCTGGGAATCCTTTTCCACACCACTCTGTCTCACTACCTCTCTTTCCTCTTTGAAGACACTCCCTAAATCCCACCTCTTTGATCAAGATTTTGATCATCTAGCCTACTATCTGCTTAAGTGGCTGGGTGACGAATTTTTATTTTTTAAAATTAATTCGAGTGACGTGCGTGTAACTGGCAAGGCCAGCATTTATTGCCCATTCCTAATTACCCTTTGAGAGGGTGGTTTGCTCTTGAACCATTGCAGTGCATATGGGGTAGGTGCACCAACAATGCTGTTAGGAAGGGAATTTCAGGATTTTGACCCAGTGATAGTGAAGGAACGGCGATATAGTTCCAAGTCAGGATGGTGTGTGACTTTATTTGTTGTGTGTGACCATCTTTTTCAGTGCACAGTTCCTTTAAATTTTTGATATTTTTTAACGCAGTTAGCTGTGAAATTCATCCTACAATTTGCCTGTCCGCCCTCTTTCTGCCCATCTCTCCCTACCTCTCTGACGACCAAGATCGCATATGTTTTCTTAATTACTGTTTTAATCTGTCCTGCTGCCTTCAAAGATCACTGTTCGTGAACCTCCAGCTCCCTCTGTACCAGCACACTCTTGAAAAATATACCATAGTGTAATCAAACAAGGTCAACGTGGTTTCACGAAAGGGAAATCTCTGTTTAAGCCTCTCTTCTCTCAGGAGAAAAATCCCAGCTTCTCCAGTCTATCAGCATAACTGTAATAAACTCATCCATGGAACCGTTCTGGTAAATCTCTTCTGTACATTCACCAAAGCCTTCATGTCCTTCCTAAGTGTGGTCCCAGAATTGGACCCAATACTCCAGCCCTGAACAAACTATTATATTATAAAGCATCACCTCCTGACTTTTTTATGCTGGACCTCTGTTTATAAAGCTTAGGATCCCATATGCTTTACTAACCCATCAGCAAAGAGGGAAATTCTACCAGAGCCATTAACCGGTTCCATTCGACATGAACCCATGAGTCATTCCAAGGCTGGCGGCAGGGTTTAGGGGAGTCCAGAGAGAACACCGACCTGATCATCTTTTTTTCAAACAGAAATTCATCAGTGTATTGGCACCAATAGCCTGGAAGGAGGCTTCCTAAAGTGGCATTATTTCCAGGTGTGAATCAGCGGATACAATGTTCAAATCCATCTTCACACCATCCCAGTGACTGCACACTGGAGATCTGCCGCTGAATTCTGTGTAGACATCTAGCGAGCTACTCAGTTGTGTGATCTATCCCACCTTTCTCTCACTACCTCTCCATCTCGCCCTCTGCCTCTCCCCCTCACTCGCTGTGTCTTTCCCTCCTTCAGCACCACTTTGTCCTTATCTTCCTTCCTGTCATAAGAACAAGACGAGGCCATACGGCCCATCAAGTCTGCTCTGCCATTATCTGATGAACGTTTGTTGCATTATATCTCAGACAAGTATATCCATCCTTCAGTACTGAGACCAGGACTGTACACAGTACTCCAGGTATGGGCTCACCAAACCCTGTACCACTGCAGCAAGACTTCCTCACTCTTGTATTCTAACCCCCTTGGAATAAAGACCAACACCCAATTAACCTTCCTAATTCATGGATGTATCTGTGTGTTAAATTTTTAAGATTTGTGCACAAGGATTCCCAATTGCCTCTGAACAGCAACATTTAATAGTTTCTTAGCATTTGAAAAATGTTCTGTGTGTGTATTCTTCCTCCCAAAGTGAAGAACCTCACATTTCTCCACATGATATTCCAGGTGCCACTTTCTTGCCCACTCACTTAACCCGCCCATCTCCCTTTGAAGCCTCACAAATTACTGTCCCAGCTGACTTTGTATCCCTCCCCTTCGCCCCAATTCTCTCTCTCTCTCGCTCCCTCACCCCAATGCACTAGGTAAGACAGTATTTGACCATGTCTCTGTTTATATTATTCTCGGCCTGTCTCTGGTATAAAAATGGTTAAGAAGTGTTGTAAAAAGGTAGAGGTGTCTGTGGGATCCCCTTTCATTTCACACGTACAGGTGGAACTCCCTCCATTTTATATGTAGTGGGGAAGCTCATTCTATTTCCTTTATAGACAGGGATCTCCCTCCATTTTATACATAGAAGGTTATCTCCCTCCATTTTGTACGTCGGGGGTGGAGGGGGGTGGGGGCGGTGGTGGCGGGGAAGCTCGCTGCTTTTTATACATTGAGCAGGAGCCCCATCCATTTTATATGTAGAAGGGGAGCTCCCTCCATTTTATATGTAGAGGGGTAGCACCCTCCATTTTATATGTAGAAGGGGAGCTCCCTGCATTTTATACATAGTGGTGGAGGTCCCTCCATTTCATACGTAGAGGGGGAGCCCCCTCCATTTTATATGTAGAGGGGGAGCTCCTCCATTTGATATGTAGTTCGGGAGCTCCCTCCATTTTATACATAGATGGCGAGTTCCATCCATTTTATACGTAGAGCGGGAGCTCCCTGCACTTTATATGTAGACAGGAAGAGTGAGTCAATGGTTATAACGTTACCCTAGGGACTCCACACAGCCTTTCCCTATCTCCCTGCTTCCAACGTGTCTCAGCATATTCTGGCACGTCTCTCTCTCTCTGCTTCTGTCTCTATCCCTCACTCTGTTCTCTCTCCGTTTCTATCTCTCCCTATCTCTCTGTTACTGTACTTCTGTTCGTCTCTCTCTGTCTATTACTCTCTCCCACCATGTTGGTTATCGTTAGGGGTCAAGTTACAACACAGACAAAATGAATACTTCACCTGTCTGCTCCGGCATAAATAGCACAATTTGTGGCTATTTTGTGTCTGCATTCAGGCAATATAGACAGCAAAGTATATTATATGAGTGGAAACTGTAAGCATTACACTCAGTACACACAGCACCTTAATGTTGTAATAAGCTAATATAGATTCTATTCATCCCACTGGGGCAAAATGTCACCGGATCAACATTCTCGTCAAGTACTAAAGCATTCCACACTGCAAAGCTCACAAATTCAAAACAGATTTCCTTTTTTAATTCTCCCTGGTCTCTCCGTCTCTCTCACACGCCCAAACTCTCTTCAACTCTCTATCCCTCCATCTGGTTCTCTCTCTCTCTCCCTTTCTGTTTCTCTATGCCTCCCTCTCTTCATCTCTCCCTCCCTCATTGTCTCTCTCTCTCTCTCCCTCTCTTTGTCTCTCCCTCTGTCTCTCTTCCTCTGTCTGTCTCTTTCTCTCCCTCTCTGTTTATCCCTCCCTCTCTCTCTGCTTCTATTTCTGTCTCTTTCTCTCCCTCTCTCTCTCTGTGCCTCCCTCTCTCTCCCTCTATCTATGTCTTTCTCTTTATCTCTGTCTCTGCCTATCTCTCTGTCTCAGCTGTTCTGTCTGTCTCGGTCTCTCCCTCACTCTTTGTCTCTGTCTCTCCCTCTATCTCTGACTCTCCATCTATCCCTGGCTCACCCTCTCTCTGTCTTTCCCTCTCTCTGTCTGTCACTATCTCTCTCTCCCTCTCTGCCACTGCCTCTCTCCCACCCCCACCCCTGTCTTTCCCCGTCTCTCCCTCTCTCTCTGTTTCCCTCTCTCTCTCTGTCCCTCTCTCTCTTTGTCTCTCCCTCTTTTTCTCCCTCTCACTGTTTCTTTCTCTGCCTCTGTCCATGACTCTGTCGGCATCTCACTCACATCATCCCTCACTCGCTCTCTGTCTCTCTCTGTCTCTCTCTCTCTCTCTCTGTCTTTCCCTGTCCCTCCCTCCCTCACTGTTTCCTCCTCTCTCTCTGTCTCTCTCTCTCGTCTCTCCCTCTCCCTCTTTGTCTCTCCCTCTTTCTCTACCTCTCATTCGCTCTTTCTCTGTCTTTGTCCATGACTCTGTTTGTGTGTGTCTCTCTCACCATCTCTTCCTCACTCTCTGTCTCTCTATCTCTCTGTCTGTCCCTCTCTCTCTCTATGCCTCTCAATCTCTCTCTGTCTCCATCTCTCTGCCTCTCTCTCTCTGCCTCTCTCTCTGTCCCCCTCTCTCCTTCTTTTACTCTGTCTCTCCCTATCTTTTTCTCTCCCTCTGTCCATGACTCTGTTTGTCTCTCTCGTACCATCTCTGCCTCTCTTGCTCTATCTGTCTCTCTGCCTCTCTCTCCGTCCCTCCTTCTCTTTCCCTTTGTTGCTGTCTGTTCCTATCCATCTATCCCTTCCCTCTATATCTCTCCCTCTCTCCTTGCAGTGCGCCAATAGTCACAGCCTGCCTACCTGTAAATGACCAATATATTCCCACTCCCTGTTCCCTGTCCATTAACTAGTTCTCAACCCATGTCAGTATATGCCCCCCTATCTCATGTGCTCTCTCTTTCTGTCTCTCTCTCCCTCTGTCTGTCTCTCTCCCCTTTCTCTATCTCTGTCTCTCTTTCAGTGCCCACTCGTCACAGTCTGCCAACCTGAAAATGACCCATTTATTCCTACTCTCTGCTTTATGTCCGTTGACCAGTTCACAATCCATGCCAGTATATTCCCTCACCCCACCCCCCCAATCCCATGTGCTCTAATTTTGTTTAATAATCTCTTGTCTGGGACCTTACTAAAAGCTTTCTGAAAATCTAGATCGACCACATCCATTGGTTCCCCCTTATCAAATCCGCTAGTTACATCCTCAAAAAACTGCAACAGGTTTGTTAAACATGATTTCCCTTTCATAAATCCATGTCTACTCTGCCCAATCCTACCATTATTTTCTAAGTGTCTACTTATCACATCCTGGTCTTTCTAAATAGAGACATAGAGTATAAAATGAAGGTGGTTATGACAGACCTATGTAAAACACTGGTTTGGCCTCAACTGGAGTATTGTGAGGATATTGAGGCATTAGAGAGGGTGCAGAAAAGATTCACGAGCATGGTTCCAGGCATTAAGGACTTCAGTTACATGGATATATCAGAGAAGCCAGAGGAGATTTGACAGAGACGTTCAAAATCATGAGGGGTCCAGACAGGTTACAAGGTTCGGACAGTTCTGGCAGTGCAGGGCCCGTTTATTCGAGGCAAAATACTATGGATGCTGGTAATCTGGAAACTGTCGAGCTGAATCACCAACTCTGTTTCTCTCTCCACAGATGTGGCCTGACCTGCTCAGTATTTCCAGCATTTTCGACTGGGATTTCATTGTCTGAGGAGGTGTCAATGGAACTAAACACTGTGTAATCATCAGTGAACATCCTCACTTCTGACCTTACAATGGAGGGAAGGTCAGTGTTGAAGCAGCTGAAGATGCTTGGGCTGAGGATGCTACCCTGAGGAACTCCTGCAGTGACGTCCTGGGGCTGAGATGATTGGCCTCCAACAACCACAATCATCTTCCTTTGTGTTCAGTATGACTCCAACCAGTGGAGAGTTTTCCCCCTGATTTCCACTGACTTCAATTTTACTCGGGTTCCTTGATGCCACACTCGGTCAAATTCTACCTTGATGTTAAAGTCAGTCTCACTTACCAGTAGCAGGCAGGAATGAATCGTTCCCTTGAACCTGTTGTGTACTGAACATGCTCTGCTTCTTCACAGTCTGATACAGGACTGTACACAGCCGATTAATGTAGCCCAGCAAACACTCCGAGAGCAGTTTCAGCACAGCTTAGGAACAGATATTTTCTCTCTCTGTCTTCCTCTCTCTGGCTCTCCCTCCTGCTATCTCTGAAAGTAGAAGAGAGAGAGGGAGAGATAGATAGATATGAAGGCAGTGATATATTAATTTGATGTAATCCTTCATCGCTGTGTGCACAAACATACAAAAGATAGGTATTGAGAGAGAAGCATCAGGAGAGAGGGGAAAAATGTAGATGAAGTTGGGATCCAGGAGGCCACTTCTGATGATCCAGCAGGAGTACCTTCCATTTTAATCATCCAGCAAGATATTCCATTGTGGGAGCCAACAGGTCCTCATGATATTGGTTGTGTAAATTTTAAAATGTATGCCCTCTGTTAGGAACGTCTGTGCGAAGGCAAATAGGTATTTCTTATCCACTCCATCGAGGCCTCACATAAATTCATCAAAGTGATTCTTGACAACGCAGCCGGCCGCTGACGTCTTCTGACACCGCCAACAGCGCACATGCGCAAACGGGCTCCTGCTCTCTGCGCGAGCACTGTGCGCCAGATTACCAGGACTGGTTCCGCATGTGCAGATGACGTTAACGTGCGTTACCCGGGAAGAGAGCGTGGGGGACAGCGGCCAAACACCTTGGTGGCAACGGATGCGGGTGTGCTCTCCTCGTTCCCTACTCCACCTCCTCCCACCCGCTGTACAACTTCACCCACCTCCCCACACCCGCCGCCTACTAAAACGTCACTGTCTGCGACATTCAGGCAGCTGCCAGGACTATAGATGGCGCTGCTCAAATAATCAGAGCAAGGCAACCTAAACACATGGCAGCACACAATGGCAGGAGAGAGCGGGCGGCGGAAGAGGAAAGAGGGTGGGTGCGGGGAGAGAGCGGGCAGGTGAAGCGGGAAATGGGTGGGGGAAGCGGGAAGAGGACCTTTGATGGGTTGGATCTTGGCCTGCAGGCCATTTGCTGGACAACTCTGTTGCAAAAACTCTTACAATCTGTTTTTATGTTCCTGGCTAGTTTGATTTCATTCTATTTTCCCTTTTTAATCAACATTTTGGTTGTCCTTTTCTGGTGTCTAAAACACCCCCAATCCTTAGGCTTACTACTATTCTTCAAAATATAGAAAGCTTTTTCTTTAAATCTAATGCTATCTGTAACTTCCACAGTAAGTGACAGATAGAGCATCTACACTGAAATTTATTTTTAATAGAATATATTTTTGTTGAATTTTTAAATTGTTTAAAAAAATATTTCCCATTGTTTATTTCCCACCATACCTTTTAGTCTATTTACCAAATCAACCTTAGACAGCTCTCCTGTCATACCTAAATAATTAGCTTTGTTTAAGTTTAGGATTCTTGGTTTGAACTCAAGTATGTCACTTTCAAACTTAATATGGAATTCAATTGTATTATGATCACTTTTTCACAAAGGATCTTTTACTATGAAATTATTAGTAAACCATGCCTCAGTATGCAATACTAGATCTAAAATAGCTTTATCGCTAGTTGGTGCCACAATGTATTATTGCAGAAAACTGTCCTAAAAGCATTCTATGAATTCATCTTCCAGACGACCCTTGCCAATTAGCCTCCACAGATTAAGCACGACGTTCATTGGTCGTTCCATACATTTTTTTCCTCAAATGATTGATTCACTATTTGTTGCTAACATGGTTTACTGCACATTTAACCTGCGGACTATTTAGTATTTCATGCTTCATGGAATGGAGCTAAAGTTTCAGGATAGTGCGAATGCTTTCCCTCCAGTTTCACCAGACTGCGGCCATTGCTGAAATAGTTAAATTATGAGGGCATGTTGCATATATTAAACTTGTAGTCCATTGAATATAGATTAAGTAGTGATCTAATTGAGGCATTTACAATGACAAAATAGTTAATAGGATAGCTAGAAAGAAACCATTTATTCTGGTGGGAAAGTGCAGAACAATCGGATGTAACCTTAAAATTAGAGCTAAGCCGTTCAGGGGTGTTGTCAGAAGGATTACATTACACAAATGGCAGTGGAAATCGGACACTCACTCCACACAAAATCTGTCCAGGATGGGTCAATGGATAGTTCCAAACCTGAGAGTGATAGATCTCTATAAAGCACGAATATTAGGCGTCATGGAACAGGACAGGTAGATGAAGTTATGATACACATCAGTCATGATCGAATTGAATGGCAGAACAGGTTGGAGGAGCTGAATGGCCGAACTCCTCTTTTCTGTGCCCATTTATTTATTCTGCACATGTTTACGGAGTACAACTGCTGAACTTTACTGTCATTCTGCTGATTTCCCGGGTTTTTATGTTCTCCTGCTACAAAGAACAAATTCAAGCAAATAATCAGGTCGTGGAAGTGACTTGCTTCGGGGCTTTGGTGGCATGGACAAAGCTACTTAGAAGCATCAAACGATGACATTCGCCCTCTTGGGGAAGAGAAAACAGTGGCGGGAAGAAATTCAGGTTACAGGCGAATTTCAGGTCTCTTTGAAGTGTTACAATTGCATTAATGAGTGCCATCCTTCACCATTGGCGCTCTCAGCTGAGATCGCACAAAGACTTCGGAGAAATATGGATTAATACGGCTCAAAAATTTGAATCGAGCCCATTGCTCACCTGACTAATGATATGGATCCTCCAAGCACCATCTTTGCATTATTGCCTTTGAAAAAGATTCGCTATTAATGAGAGAATAGAATACCTGACACGATCAGCACGATTGAGCTTGTAAGTACTGCCAAGCGTTTTCATAGTTTTGCATGGAGACATGCCGAGGTGAGCTAGAGCACAGCTTAAATAGAGACTGAAAAGCTTCCTCTACTCTGCTGCATCCCATTTCTTCAGTTGAAATCTCAGAAGAGCAATACGTACTGCATCAATTTGATATTGTTTTACCCGCTAACTATCAGTACCAAGGCGTCTCTGAGTGGCACACATCCGCTCGCACCTCTCCCTTCACCCCGATCCCGTTCCAAATCCTCAACATCAAGTAAAGGCCACAAGTCAGGTGTGTGAGGGAATATAGACCAATCGACAGGATGGGTGCAGGAACTATACAACTCAAGAAGCTCGATCTCATCCAGGACAGAGCAGTTCCCTTCATTAGTGCCCATGCCCCTGAGCTCAGTGTCCTTCCCTCTGCAGCTGACACACGATGGTTCCTGAAAATACAGATTATCGGATGCACTGCAGCAAACCATCAAGTTTAATTCGACAGCACCTTCATCACCTGCAGCTTCTCCCACCATGAAGCACAAAAACCAAATGTCATTGGAACACCATCCTTTGTAAGTCAGACACCATTCTAGCTTAGATGTATGTCACCATTTGTTCAAGGTTGTTGTTTCTGTATTCTGGGATTCCCTTCCTGCCATCATCAGAAGGAGAGCAGCAGTTAAAATTGAAGGCTGGCCATCACATCCTCAGGGCTGCAAGGAATTGGCCAGACATGAAACCTTGCCAGCACAAGAAAACAAATCAATTACCGCACGGAAGAAATGAATTTCATAGAAATTGCAACACGAAAGCAGGTCGTTGGGGCAGATCAACCCATGTCTGTATTTGTCATCTACATAAGCAGTAGTTTTAATCATATCTGGTCGCATTACTCTAATATTACTTTATTCATTGGTCTTTAAACATCATATCAAACCCGTTAAAGTTGTCACAGTCTCTGCTTCAATCAATAACTCCAAAAATCCAAGCCACAGCTTCACAATTCGAGGTGTCACTGAATTTCTTCTGTTTTCTGTCCTAAATCTCTTTCATTTACTCTCTATCTCTGTGTTCACTACTTATAAACCCATAAATCTATTCTACTCCAGGCTTTTATAACTGCAGCCATCTCTATTAATTCAGCCTGAAATCTCTTCTCTTCTGATTGAAAACGAATTCATTTTTCATATTTGGATTTATTCATGTCCGACATCATCCTAACCAGTCTACCACGCTGTGTCCTCACTATTACATCCAATTTAGCCGACAGTGCTGAGCCCAAAACTACACAATCTACTGCAACTTTGCTCTCACGAATGTCTGATAGAGATTCACCACGAAATTTTGATACTTATATTCTGCAACACCTGCCATAAAACAAAATATTCCATTGTTTTTATGGTGGTCTGACTCTTGAGGTTATGATTTGGATAGATGCCCGATTGACAAAGGAGTTAAAGGTTATAGCAGGTAGACAGAAAGGTCGAGTTGAGGCCATAACCAGATCTGCCATGATCTTGTCAAATGGCGGCGCAGGCTCGAAGGAACGACAGGCCTACTCCTGCTAAAAATTCGTATTTCAATGTGTTTAACGATCTTTATTATTTGAACATGTCAAGGCGCTCTGCGATGTCACATCATTCTGCAGTCCCTCATTCAAAGTGCGTGGCAATTAATAACCGGATAAACAATTGTAACCAGAGATTCTGAAGGGGATGACTCTGCCTCCTCAACTTGTTCAAATGCTCAGTGGAATTTATGTGGACGCTTCCAAACTGTGGGATGTGTTGCCCTTAGAACTTTAAAAGACAATGTGCAAAGTTACACCGAAAATGCCAGGTAATTAATTTTAGTTCGATTTCACTTACTTTATTCAAAAACATTTAAATAATTTAACAATGAGATAATACGGATATTTCACCATATTTTTGATCTCCGCTCTGAATCTCCTCTGTGTCAGTGCATAAATACAAGTGTTAGTACAGGAGCTGGTGCACATCAACAGAAATGTGATTCTAATTGCCAAATAAAGTGAGTTTGAACCTTGAAAAGTGACTGTCTGTGTGACACCGACGCAGATGTGTATTACGGTAATAGGGGCCGACAACACAATAAAAGTGCCCGAGATAGCAAAGAGTAGAATGATGGATGTTCTTCTGTTCTTCATCTCGGGATCACTGCCGGTTTTTCCATTGTTGTTGCTCTTCAGGGCTTTGCGAGCTCTACTGGCTACTAAGATGTGCCTGACGGTCAGAGAGTTCAACAGCAGAAGCAAAGGAATTGGAAGTAATGCACTTGAGAGGTTGGTAATCCATTGATGGACCTTCCATGCGGGTGAAGTAAAATATCCTGTGACGGCGCGGCAGCCCCACTGTATATTGTTGAGAATATAATCGGGCTCATAGCGGAAAGGCATGGGAATATTGATCAAAATGTTGAGTACACACACCGTCGTTAGAACCATGTTGGCTGTTCTTTCGGTGCAATATCTTGATTTCAGTTTCTGGCAACAAATTGTGACGAAGCGGTCAAAGGTGAAGGACATTGTAAACCAGATAGAGAGCTGAATGCTAAACCCTTGCATGAAGGCAGTAAAACGACACGCGGAAGTGTAGTTCAGCAATGAATCTGGAAAATGATACTTGATGATTTGGCTCACAATAACATTAAAGATAAGGACCATGAGGTCTCCCACCGCCATGGCCATCATATAACGAGTAATTCCTTTGGAAAGACCGCATTTCCTTTGGAAAAGAATCAGAAATGACAGCAGGTTTGCTGGGAGAAATGCAAAAAACAGGAAATTTAACAAAATATTTGGCAGAGAAGCACATTGGCAGCAAGTTGGAAATTTGGTGTTAAGAATGACGAGACTGGGATTTGCGGGGGTGGGGTGGGGGCTGGGGGGAGCGGGGGTGGGGGGGGGGTGGGTAATTTTAGCCTTGTGTGACAGTGTAAAATAGCAGTATCTAATTGGCCATCCATTTTCTTTTCCATGGAAGTAATTGAAAGGGAATAACAAGCATAATGTACAATGGGTGGTGAATTCATATTACTCATTTCACAATAAAGCTAAAGTTAATAAAAACAAAAAGGTGCTGGAAATACTCAGCAGGTCTGGCAGCATCTGTGGAGACAGAAGCAAAGTTAATGTTTCCGGTCAGTGACCTTTCATCAGAACACATCAGTTCTGAAGAAGGGTCAGTGACCTGAAGTGTTAACTTTGCTCCTGGCTCCACAGGTGCTGCCAGACCTGCTGAGTGTTTCCAGCACTTTTTGCTTTTATTTCAGTTTTCCAGAAGCTGCAGTATTTTGCTTTTATTTTAGCTAATAGTTAACCTCGATTGTAATAAGGCGTCACACAGTAGCTTCTGTAAAGTTCGCCATCTCCTTGCCAGACATTATTTCCCTGTGATAATCTTATGTTTTCCTGATATGAAACAATCAATGGGAGCATTTTTAACATAACGTGCTGGGTCTGAAGCTCATGGATTCTGTTGGATGCTTGTTGTCCTGTGACTTCAATGGAGAAGAAAATCAAAGTTGCACCCAGTCCAGTCGTTTCTTACGGTTGGATAAGGTTAAAACATAAACATGTTACTTTCCTATTACTGATTAGTGCTGCTTATTTCCCATTCAATGTAAATAGAAACATTGGAAACATTTTAACTTCCATTGCTGGGCAAAAAAACAACTGATAACAAATGGACCCTGCATTTTGCACCCCTTCCATCTTTCTTGCTTATTGACTTTAATATAACGTGGAAATTACTCCATACTTAAATAGCATTAGATTTAATTTAGTAGTGCGACAATTATGGCCAGCTGAACCAGTACTGAATTAAAAAAAAAAAATGAAATCACATCATTTTTTAAAAACGTCTCATAAAATAGATGGTTGGAAGAATGAGAAAAGGCAATATAAAATAATGGGTGCAATTCTAAAGAATGTGCAGGAGCAGAGGGTCCAGCAGGTATATGTGCACTTTCGTTTACAGGGCAGGTTGAGAATGTGGTTAATAAGGTATATGGATCCTAGGCTTTATAGATAGAGTTATCGAGTATCAACGTAAGGAAGCTATGTAGAACCATTATAAAACACTGGCTTGGTCTCAGCTGGAGTATTGAATCCAATTCCGGGCAGCATGCTTTAGGAATGATGTGGGGCATTGAAGAGGATGAAGACAAAATTTACAAGAATGGTTCTGGGGATGAAGGACTTCATTTACATTGATAGATTGGCGATGCTGGGACTGTTCGGGTTGGAGAGGAGAAGGTTGAGAGGAGATTTGATGGAGGTGTTCTAAATCATGAGGGGAGTGGACAAAGTCGATAGGGAGAAACTGTTCCCACTGGCGGAAAAATGGAGAACCAGAGAACAACGATTTAAGGTGATTGGAACAAGACCCAGAGGCGACAGTGGGAAAAATATTAGGCAGCGAATGGTTAGGATCTGGAAGGTACTGTCTGGGAATGTGGTGGAGGTAGATTCAATTGTGGCTTTCAAAGGAGAATTCAATATTTATCTGAAGGTTAAAATGCCGGGCTCATGGGAAAAGAGAGATAATGGGACCTTCTGAACTGCTCTCACTGAGAACTGGCATGGACACGACCTGATGAATGGCTTCCTTCTCTGCTGTAACCATTCTATAATTCTGCAACATCGCAGCACTTCATCTATATTGCACCAAAATGGCAGCTTACAGTATTAACTCAACTCACTGAAATGGGAGGTAACCTCAAGATATTCCAACTCAAAGGAGAGATTGCGACCGACTGAGCCACAGTTCAGTACTAAAGGCAAATGCATAGAGTCCATTTTCACTTTCGCCACCTGCTTTGTAATGTGGAGGCATTGACTGTCCGCCCAGTGAAATGGAAGCGGAACGATGCCATTAACATTAACACCAGTGGGGCCGAAAATTCTGACGAGCTCATCAATCAGCAAGCGATCTATTGTCGTATTTACATCCTGGTCAATGCAAATTATCGTTACAAAGGCAACAACAACAACAAAAGGGGAAATAGTAATGCAGTTTAGCAATGGTGCACTAAATTTCAGGATGGTTTGCAATTACTTACCAGGCATACCAACAGCGGCAAGAATGAGGTGGAAAATTTCTATCGGAAGTGTTTGTCGTCCCATATTCTCCGAATACCAGGAGCGGTTGATACGAGGCAATGCACTGAAACAACCTCATTTATACACGAGCCAATCGTCCAGTGAGAGAGTGAGGCCACAGAACCGGTGTCATTAGCTTTATGCTTTCGAACAAACAAGTTACTACATCTCTTCATAAACCAGCAATTAACGTGAACTCACCGATCCCCTGAGAAATGATAACAGTGTCCAATCTCAGGCGAAATACATCCTCGCCTCTGAGACTGTTGCAATGTTGCTGCATTTAGATCGAAGTAGCTCAGCGTTAATGGGACATTGGGTGAAGTTGGAACCGAGAAGTGGATGTAGACCGCCAAGTTTCACCTTCGTAATGTTGTCGAACTCCAGTCTTTAGTCAATTCATCAGACCGTAGTCATTTAAACCCTCATTCATCCCTTGGACAGCAACAGCGCTAACGGGGGTAATTTCAACTTTGATGGAAACAAAAATCAGGAAAGCTTCATGGCGAGTGTTTCAGCCCGTACCACAGGCTTCATACGATGGTCTAACGTCAAATTTGCGCCCAATTATTCCTGCCCACATTCCTATTATCCACCCTCCCTGAGCTTCAGCCCATTCTCTCTTCCTGTCTCTTGTGATCTGCTCCATGCCTAACATCCAATCTGTCTTGCCTCTTCAATTATGGCCTCTTGAGCAATGACTCCCGATTGGATCCCCTCTTGCTGTCAAGACTGGAGCCACAGACACCCGCTCTGTGGAATTGCTGCTCTAAACCACTCCACCTTACTGCCCCTTAACTTCTTTAAGACCGTCCCTAACACCTACCTTTTTGACTAATCCTATTCTAATAATTATTCTTGGCTCAATATCTATTGTTATTTGATTCGGCCTCTCTGAGCTGCCTTGGGGTGGTTTTCTACATTGAACTTGCTATACAAGTACACGGGGGTGAAACTGGACATTGACAAAGCAGGTGGCATCACATTGGTGGCTCGTTATACGCCCCTGCCGATATTCAGTCCATTTTATTGGTACAATGGGCAGCAAAAGTAATTCTGCCTGTTTTGTGTCCCCGAGGGTTGTTGCTGATGTCTATGTTATTTTAAGAAGCAATTTAATTATAACGCAGGTTGTCTTTGCTGCAGTTTTAAAAAGGAAAAAAATATAAATCAAAAGGAATACAAGGTGGATCTGTTATTTCCCAAAAGAAGTCCATATATGTATCAGAAAACAATTCGTCTCAGGCATGAGAGAAAATTGGGGGGCATGGAATTGACCGCTCTTTATGCGCCCTATCCAATATTCAGTTCCATTGACTTCCATTGGCTCAATCCATGATCGACTATAAGGTCTTAAAACTGTTCTGGACGACCTATCCACGCTCCCACCAGCCGCCCCCATCCCCCCTCCCCCCCACCACCCCGCCGACCCACATGCTGGAGCTGGATTTTTCCATGTTCTCTGCCATTGTGTGTCGTATCGCAGGCAGACTGCCCAAAGTACTGAAAAAGCCCTGGTAAATAGGAATCAGTCTTTGAATGTTGACTGTGTCCTCGAAATTTCCCTAAGATGCTAGCTCTTCCCACAGAAAACTGCTTCCTAACCATGCTATCCCGCTGCCCAACTTTCCATTCTGTGGTGCTCCTTGACACGACCAGTCCAGAACCGTCTAGCATAACAACTAAAGTACACGCAATGCCAGTCTCTGAGCTGGTGCTTGTTGAATTCCCCTGCGCGATCATTATTGCTACTCAATTCCCGCACCTCATGTTACGGGCACATTTTATTGCCCTGAAACAAAAGAGAAGGACAAGAATTAGAGTTTAGTGCTGAGGTTAAGCAAAGACAGATGAGAGTCAGCTGAAAGCAGCTGCATTTTGCACTGCATAGTGTGTCAGGGTGAGATTTCCTTCAGAACGGGCACACTGTAAATTAGCCAGAAAACCTGCAGGATATATCCTCCAGCCTTAACACTCGCCATTATTTGCAAGAGCACCTCCACGATTAGCGGAAGGGCCTTCATGGGCGCTCTCGCTCTTCGTGAAGGAAGCAATTCGGCTCATCCAGCCTGCGTCTACTCTCTGCAAGAGCAATTTATCTAGCCCCACATCCGGTCCTTTCCCCGTATACTTGCATTTCTTTTCCCTTCAAGTATTTATCCCATTTCCTTTTGAAAGCCACGATTGAATTTGCCTCCACCACCCTTTCAGAAAGTGCAATAACCACTCACTGCGTAAAAAAATGTTTTTCCTCAAGTCGTTGTATTTGTTCCCTTGCTAAGCACTTTTAATCTGCATCCTCTGATTCGTGACCCTTCTATTTCTCCCTCGTTACTCTGTCTAGACCCCTCATGATTTTGAATATCTCTATCAAATCTCTTCTCATCATTCTCTGCTCTAATGAGAACTAACCCAGCCTCTCCAAACTATTCACGTAATTGAAGTCGCTCACAAGATAATCATAAGAAATAGTAGCTGGAGAAGGCCGGAGTGATCAATAAGATCATCTCTCGTTCTTCCAAACCCCAATGAGAATAGGCCCAAACTGCTCAAACGTTACTCATAAGTCAACCCCTTCATCTCAGGTATCAGCCGAGTGAAACTTCTTTGAACTACTCCCAATGCCTGCTTAAGTAAGGAGACTAAAACTGTACGTAGTTCCCCAGGTGCATCCTCACCCCGGAGCCATTATTGTAAATCTTTTCTGTACTGTCGCTGAAGCCTTCAAATCCTTCCCACAACACAGTGCCCAGAATTGAAAACAATACTCCAGTTGAGGCTCAATCAGTGATTTACAATATGAATCATAACTTGCTTGCTTTTGTAATCAATGCATCTATTTATAAATCCCAGGATCCCATATTCCCTTTTTATCACTTTCTTATTTCACGGACCTGTAATTATTTTTCTCTTCAGATTTAAAACAGTGTGTGTGCCTTTAAGACTGTTAAAAACAGTTCACTTTTAAGGGACTGGAAACACCATGTGCCACAGTTGCATTTTTGTTACCATGGGCAACAGCAGGAGAGAGAGGAGTCACATGGTAGTTATTCCACTTGGCTGTGTGTGAAACTGGCAGAAACGAATTGAAACGGATTAGTTTTGAGAGACTTTCCAGCAAAGCGAACTGACGAGAAAGGAGCTGTTTATTCTCTCTCAGCAAAAAATCTACAAGAAACTACGAGCCAAGTTAATTCCCTGAGTAAAGAAGAAAAGCCATTTTTTTCAACAAACCGATGGTATTGCTGTGCTCATCGTTCAAAGAACTGTTTACGGCTTCCTGCAGCCAAAGAGTTGAATGCTTATCTACTGAAGGACTATTTTCATCAAATCCGGATGAAGACTTCAAGTGACCTTTGATTATTTTCAACTTTAGAAGACCTCATCCACCAGGAATGTAACCTACAAAAATTACTTATTTTATTTATTCTTAAGAGACAGCAGATTATCAAACAAATAGAATTGTTTAAAGGTAAACCAATATCTAAAGACCTTATAACTTTTTATTTATAAAAAAATCTAACACGCATTAGCACACATGTACTCAAACTAACAGTAGTTTGGTTTTTAATTAGCTGCCTGAAAAAATGAAAATAAAGTGTTTGCAAGTTACATTCCTGATGAATGGTCTTCCAATACAACACAGTCACAGTTCACTTGCAGTCTTCCAAGGCCTGATGAAACAGAAGGTCCTTCCAAACATAAGGGTTCAACAGTTCAGCTGTTGTAGTAATAAACTCCTCCTTTTTCCCAGCAATGAACGTAGCAGATATCAATCATTTGTTGTGAAAGGAAAAAGCCTTTTTCTTATTGCTTTATGGAATTAATTTGGCTTGACGCTTTGCAAACTTTTGAGAGAGAAACAACACAGCTTTTCTTCCTTCAGTTTAAACTGTCTCAGAGAGCTCTCCTTTCTTCAATTGCCTGGAACAGTCTCTCAACTGACTGCTGCTCAGCTAATTTTAAAAAGTCAAAATTGCAACATTGAATCTCTGTCCTCTCTCTCTCTCTCTCTGGCTGTTGCTTGGTAACCAGAATGCAGTTTGGCTCACTGAGCTTCCAGAACATGCTGCCTTAAAGATGCAATGATCTTTTACAGTCTTAAAGGTGCACCACAATATTTCCAAGGAGAAAAAAAAACCGTGACAAGAGTGTGGCATTAGGAGCAGAGGAGATGGTTTCAAATGCCCAGCAGTGAATGGAGAGGAATTCTGGTAATCATGGAGGGAAGGATTATGAGTGGTGCAGCTTCAGTCAATACAAGTTTATGCAGACAGTGATGGAAGTTTGGAGTTAGGAGTCTTACCTTAGCAGTGGTGATCAGGTCATTCAACCTTTTCGTACTGTCTATCCAAGTGCTGCACAAGATGCTCCTGGCTTTGACCTACTCCTCCACCTGTGTCCACTTCTGTCAAGTAGCATGGTGGGATACATTCCTGCTGCTTGGACAGAACAGGATGTAACTTCTGCTGACCTTTTCTGGAAATATGCAATGCTGTATCCACAAAGCAGGGGACACTTGAAGCCTCTCATTGGCCAATCAACAGCATTACTACTTCTACATCAGTAGACTGTAGAAATGAGATGAAACTGATATCCCCTTGTAATCGCTGGTAGGGCGAGGGACACTGAAGATATAAGTTCTTGGCACAAAGGGGCTCAAATCGTCACAGGAATGTGAACAGAATGAGCAATAGCGAATCAGTGGCTATTGAAATCACTGAAATAAAAATTGGGCGGAGTGTAAAACAGACTACCAATTCACTGTCGTCCGTTATCTGAAACGTACTAATGAGAATTTCTAACCCATAGTTCTATCAGCTTCATATTGTTGACGGATAGAACTTACACAAGGATTTGACTATTGGCAAAAGTTAACATTTCGTTGTTTCCGTAAACTAGCAAGGTAGTTAACGTCCACAGCAACGCAGCTCCTAAGGCAGGCATATACAAGTCAATTCAACATCCTCTGTCTTATTGTTGTTGGCAAATAACTGCTTGATTTCGTTGCAATAAATTGTATCAACTGACACGGTCGAACACGTTACACCCTTCTGAATGGTGAGCAGGTGAATTCCTAACAATCCTTTACCAATGTAACTTTGTACTTGCTAACTGGGATGTGATCCAGATGTGCCTGGAGTGACTGATTTGGCCATTTCACACCGTAAACACTAAAATTACGGTAACAAAATGGTCAAATGCCATCTGAAGCACAGATGGTAACAGTCAGGAATTGCAAGAATAACAATTTGAACTTCAATCCTTTGAGATCGATTCCAGCTTGTCAATGAATGCTGCTCCGAGTTACTTAATTCAGAACATAATAGGAATTGAGTTTAGGACTATGCTGGCATCCTTAGGTTGCGAACAGTATTTAATTTTCTCATATTTATAAGTATCTTTAAAACCCAAAGCTCTATTCCCCAGCAGACATTCATCCTGATACATTTTAATGTGTTCAACTACAACACAATAACTACAGGATCGAAATATCAACTGGGAGTTTGGGAGAAATGGCCTGGTATTTCATATTACCCTTAGGTGTGTTAATGTTACAAATATGCCCTCTTGGTATGGACTCACAGTCCAAGTCAAAAGATTTGTTGCTGTCAAAATTGTCAATTTCTGACAGAATTTTTTTGATGAAAGTCACTTCCCTTCTCAATCCTCTTTTTAATGAAAACCCACAGTTTTGACAGATTAAATTCTGGGACTATTCCTTAATTCACTGAATCCCACGTAGTGAGCATCTATAAATTTAAATGGTTGCCTCAGAATTGAATGTAGCTTTAATTTTGCGTGATCAGGTACAACGGTATCCCATGAGAAATCTACACTGGAAAGTTCAGAATGATTAGTTTTCAAGGGATGTAGGTGAGTACTACAAGTGAGTTATAAACTCTATGTCATGGCTTAATTTTCTGTCCACATCATCTGAAAAACCTTTTCTCAGAAATCTAAAGAAGTTTTCCACTGGGAGACTGGCTGAACCCGCATAGGGATAGCAATTTGCTAAACTCTGCTATATGGGCTGATTCTCGGGGGGCGGGGTGGTGGGGGGGGGGGGGGGGTGGTGAGGGGGTGGGGGGTGTGCCTACACCTATCTTCTATGGTCGTTGCCATTGAAAACCGGAAATGCATTCTGGAACTTCAGAGCCCCAACTCACTGTTGTTATGTTTCTGTCACAACTCTCTGCTAACTTTTATTCATTACAAATTCCATTCTCTACATATATAGCAGAAAATGTCCAAGTGGGTATTATGTTACCCTACCCCAAATAAATAGATCCAAATGTTTTCTTAAGATTTTGTCTGAACAATTTTCAAACCTCATTTTTTTCCCGAGTCACTGAAAATTCTTCAGTACAAATAAAGAATTTCACCAATTATAAACGTACCAAAATGCATACTCCAGAAGTATGTTGTAAATTGAAGGCATTCTCTGTCTTTAATACTTTCATTAAGATTTCATTTGCAGTCTCTAGTCTGCTCCGACAATATCTGAATGTTTTGATTATCTGTAATAGCTTTCAAGTGTGACAAAGGGTCCACAGCTGAAACATTAAATGTTCTGTTCTCCTCAATGTTGTTGACCAGACTCAATATTTGTTTAAAATTTGGTCACCGTTTCATTATATTCATTGCCTATCTCCAGGTGCCTTGAAAAGCAAATGATGATAATTCTCCTTGGAATACTCCACTCCCTGTTATGGTGGATCCCACAATTATGACTGAAATTCCTGGCTCCTTCTGGGTCATAGAAGTCGTAGGCAATGGATTCACTGCTGAATTAACCTTAGTGTATCCCATATATCATATATTTTGCTGTCACAATGTGCTGATGAAAGAAGGGGTGTCTGACGGCTTTTGTGACTGTATTTCTGTCTGCATCCATCAGCTGATCGGTGAGTATTCCATGGCTGTCAGACCTTGAGTCTTCTGAATGGTGGACAAGCTTTGACAGATGAGGAGGAGAGCCATTCTTTGTAGAGCGCCAAGCATCTGCCCTACTCATAAATAATTTGTTCATACGGATGGTCCAATTCAACTGCTGGTCAATGGGAACCAACTTATGCAAGGGGATAAACAATATCGGTGCCAGTGAAGATCATGTGAACATGACTGGGCTTTTCCTTGTTAAAGTTGATCATGCCCTGGCACTTATATGACACAAATGATGCATGCAACTTGATCCATGTCGACGCGTTTCCTGAAACATATTATATGCTAGCATGGGTTGTTGCGTTATGGGAAGATTTGTGAAATGAATCTGAACGCTGCCCAATCATCAACAAACAGTCCTGCACTTGACCATATGATCGAGGACAGGCCATTCATGGAGCAGCTGAAGGTGGTTGAACTGATTACTTCTTGCAATGCAGTTCTAGGATTATTATGGCAAGTGTCTGTCAACCAAACATGCTCCTGCACATCAGGATTGACTCTAGTCATGAGAGGGACTTCCCTTTATCCCACATTGAAGCCGGAGTCATTGGGCTAAAGGGCCTTCTTCTGTGCTATTATGACTCTATGAATAGATGATTTCAGTTTGCTAGATGCTCTTTGTATCTCCGTTGAAATCAACTCTTGAATCCAAATCTGTACCAAGGGTTTGAGTGGGTCTTGAGACAAAGATTTATCTAAAATATGAATTATGTATTGGTAAGAAAGTTATCGATGTCTAGTTTATGCTTCACCACTTTACGATGATTCGGAGAAGGCAGATGTACCTGCCGCTGGCCAGGTTTGATTTCTCCTCCATTTGCTTAGTTGAGGTCGTATCGAGCTCGATTATACATGTTTACAGCATTGAAGACTGCATGATCTCATGGCCAATTATCTTTGCGATGTCCAGATATTACTCTCACGTGGAGAGAGCTGAATCTGCTGGACGCTGATACGCTTAATATTAGGAACCTCAGGCAAAGAAGGACTGAGAGCTCTGACTCGGCACTTTTGACTGAAGGTGCTAGCATTAACTTCAGTCTTGTTTCTTGCATTCACATCCTAGTCTCCAGCATTATTGAGGATGTGTTGGTCATGGAACCACCTCCTAGTATTGTTAGTTGTCTGATTGTCCAATACAAACTTTGTCTAGATGTGCTTTTGTTACAGAAATTTGCTCTGGTCGATCTATTCTATGCTATACCTGGTGCTGCGACTGGGATGCCATCTAAACTTTAAACAAAGGCTGGTCTACTGCTTTGATAGCGATGATAACAATGAGGAATATGTTGGATAATGAAGTTACAGATTGTTTTGATACCCAACTCTGCTGCTGATGATGCTACCCCACAGGGCCTCATGACTTTGCGTACTGAGCTCCCAGATAAGTCTTTCATTTTTCCCAAATAGCACGGCCTTATTGCCTCACTACATATTAGAGAATGCCCTCGTTGTAGAGATGGGTCCTTACCTTCACACAGCCAGTGTAATTGCCATTTCTGCCCATGCTACCACAGGCGGATGTGTTGATGATTGATAGGTTGATGAGGAAGAAGTCAATTAATTTGCTGCCCGGATTGGTTCCCTCAACAACTGATGTTAGCCTAACCTGACTGTTGTATTCTTTCTTGCTGCAGAGTCAAATGTTTGTGGGGTCAAATCTCACTCCAGGACATGAGCACAAAGAACAAGGCTGACATTGTAGTTCTGTTGTGATTGAGTTTTAGAGGTGCCATCTTCCAGATGAGACGTTAAACTAAGACCATGCCTACCCTCTCCGGTGGATTTAAAAGATTTCTTGGCACTATTTCAATGAAGAGTTGCAGAGTTATCCCCGGTGTCCAGGCCAATAGGCACACCACAATCAACATTACGAAAAGGGATTATCACATTGCTGTCTATGGGAGCTTGCTGTGCGCAAATTAACTGCTGCCTTTCCTACATTACAATAGTGACTACACTTCTGAAAGTACTTCATTGTCTATAAAGCGCTTTGGGACATCCTGGTTTCGTGAAAGGGATTACATATCAAGCCATTTTGTGAGTTGGGCATTGAAGTTCACTTCTGTCCCTCGCTTTCCTCCAAGTTTCCTGCTATCAAATTGATCTGCAGAAATGCAGATTTACCAGTTAGGTGCAGGTGGTGATCAGAATGCGAGATCCTCGACCTTACTTCACCCAAGGCCACGGCAATCCATATTGATGGTTCCCAGCAGTTGTTTTCTGTTTCAGATTTCTGGCATTTGGAGTCCTTGAGATTTGTTTTTTCCAGTAAAGAAAATCAGTCTTTTTTCTAATTTGAGTTATATAAGTATGTTTGTATTTTTTCATGGCATTTGAACGTTACTGTCAAAGCAAAAAATCGTAGCCTGTCTCCCCAGGCACAGATAAGTTATATTTTCTGTCCTAAATCTCTTTCATTTACTCTCTAGATCTATGTTCACTACTAAAAGACCCATCAAACTTTGCATCTATCTATTGTTTTCGATCCTTTCATAACTGTAAACATCTATATTAATTCAGCCTGTAATCTCTTCTGATTGAAAACGATCCATTTTTCACTTTTGTATTTATTCATTCCGACATCATCCTCGTGAGTCTACTACGCTGTGCCCTCACTATTACATCCAACTCAACAACAGTAATGAGTCCAGAACGGCACACATGTCTGCCACTTGGGTCTCACTAAGGTCTGGTATAGATTCACCACTAAATCTCTACATTCATTTCTATAACACCTGCAATAAAACACAATATCACATTGTTTTTATGGTGATCTGGCTCTTGAGGTGCTGTTTTAGATAGATTCCTGATTGAAAAGGGAGTTAGAGCTACATCAGGTAGACAGGAAAGTAGAGTTGAGGCCACAACCAGATCTGCCATGATCTTATCAAATGGCGGAGCAGGCTCGAAGGAACGAATGACCTGCTTCTGCTCCAGATTCGGATGTTAGTATGTTTAAAGATCATTTTAACCTGCCAAGGCGCGCTGCTGATTCACGTAATCCTGCAATCCCGCATTCAAAGTGCGTGGACATTAATAACCGGAAAACGAACAGTAAACAGTAAAGAACAGTAACCAGAGATTCTGAAGGGGATGATTCTGCCTCCTCAACTTGGTCAAATTCTTTGAGGAATTTATAAATCAAGTGGATTTTCCCAAAATATGAGATGCGATGCAATTAGAACGTCAAACGACATTGTGAAAGTTGCAACGAAAATGCCAGGTAATTAATTTTAGATTGATTTCATTTATTTTATTTCAAAAAAAAAATAATTTAACAATGAGATAATACGGATATTTCACCATATTTTTGATCTCCGCTCTGAATCTCCTCTGTGTCAGTGCATAAATACAAGTGTTTGTACAGGAGCTGGAGCACATCAACAGAAATGTGATTCTAATTGCCAAATAAAGTGAGTTTGAACCTTGGAAATCGACTGTCTGTGTGACACCGACACAGATGTGTATTACGGTAATAGGCGCCGACAACACAATAAAACTGCCCGAGATAGCAAAGAGTAGAATGATGGATGTTCTTCTGTTCTTCATCTCGGGATCACTGCCGGTTTTTCCATTGTTGTGGTTCTTCAGGGCTTTGCGAGCTCTACTGGCTACTAAGATGTGCCTGACGGTGAGAGAGTTCAACAGCAGCAGCAAAGGAATTGGAAGTAATGCATTTGAGAGGATAGTAATCCATTGGTGAACCTTCCATGCGGGTGAAGTAAAATATCCTGTGATGGTGCGGCAGCCCCACTGTATATTGTTGAGAATATAATCGGGCTCATAGCGGAAAGGCATGGGAATATTGATCAAAATGTTGAGCACACACACGGTCGTTATAACCATGGTGGCTGTCCTTTCGGTGCAATATCTTGATTTCAATTTCTGGCAACAAATTGCGACAAAACGGTCAAAGGTGAACGACAGTGTGAACCAGATAGAGAGCTGAATGCTAAATCCTTGCATGAGGGCACTAAAACGACACGCGGAAGTGTAGTTCAGCAATGAATCTGGAAAATGATACTTGATGATTTGGCTCACAATAACATTAAAGATAAGGACCATGAGGTCTCCCACTGCCATGGCCATCATATAACGAGTGATTCCTTTGGAAAGACCGCATTTCCTTTGGAAAAGAACCAGAAATGACAGCAGGTTTGCTAGGAGAAATGCAAAAACAGGAAATTTAACAGAACATTCAACAGAGATGTACACTGACAGCAAGTTGGAAATCTGGTGTTAAGAATCATAAGACTGGGAGTTGCAGGGTGGGGGAGCCGGGGGTAATTTTAGCCTTGTTTGACGGTGTCAAATAGTGGTATCTAATTAGCTATCCATTTCCCCCCCAAGGAAGTAATTGGAAGGGGGTAACAGGCTGAATGTTCAAGGGGCGGTGAATTCAATATTACCCATTTCACAATATAGCTAATAGTTAACCTGGATTGGAATAAATTGTCTCATAGCAGCTGCTGCAAACTTCCCCATCTTCTTGCCGTACATTTTTTTTCCCCGTGGTAACTTTATGATATCCTCACATGAAACAATTAATAGAAGCCATTTGGAAGTAACTTGCTGAGTTGGAAGCTCATGGATTCTATGGGATGCTCGTTCCACCCAATGTTGTCCTCAGTGACTTCAATAGAGAAGAAAATCAGGCGGGACGTAAAAGCGGACTTGCATCCAATGCCATCAGTTTCCTACGGTTGGATTAGGTTAAAACATATAAATTTTCTTTTTGTATTGCTAATTAGTGCTGTTTATCTCCCTGTCAATGCAAATCGAAACATTGGGAACATTTTTAACTTCCAATGCCGGGCAAAAAATCAATTGATATCAAATGGGCCCCGTATTTTACAGCCCTTCCGTCTTTCTTGCGCATTGATGTCAATACAAAGTGAAAATTACCCCATACGTGAATAGTGCTAGATTTAATTCAACATTTAGCAGAATGATGATTGTATCCAGCTGAACCAGTACTGCATTTTTATTAAAATAAAATCACATCAGTTAATTTTTAACGTCGCATAAAATGATGATTTCAAGAATGAGGAAAGGCAATAAAAAATAATGGTTAAACAATTCTAGAGGTGGTGCAGGAGCAGAGGGTTCTGGCGGGAATGTGGGGGACGGGTGTATGAGCACAAATCGTTGAAGGTGACAGGGCAGGTTAAGAAAGTGGTTAATAAGGAATACGGATCCTGGGCTTTATAGATAGAGGCATAGAGTAGAAAAGCAAGGAAGTTATGTCGGGCCATTATAAAACACTGGCTCGGCCTCAGCTGGAGTATTCTATACAATTCTGGGCGCCATGCTTTAGGAAGGATGTGAAAGCATTGAAGAGAGTGCAGAAAATATTTACAAAATGGTTCTGGGGATGAGGGACTTCATTTACTGCTCTGTTGGGACTATTCTGCTTAGAGAAGAGATAATTGAGAGGAGATTTGATAGAGGTATTCAAAATCATGAGGGGACTGGACAGATTAGATAGAGAGAAACTGTTCCCATTGGCGGGAGGGTCGAGAATCAGAGGACACCGATTTAAGGCGTTTGGTGAAAGAATGAAAGGTGACACGAGGAAAAGTTAACTTACGCGGTGAATGGTTTGGATCTGGAATGTACTGCTGAGAGTGTGGTGAAGGCAGATTGAATTGTGGCTTTCAAAAGGGAATTGAATATTTATCTGAAGAGAAAATTGCTGGGCTCAGGGGGAAAGACAGGGGAATGGGAGGAGCTGTGCTGCACTCCCTGAGACCTGGCATGGACACGACATGATGAATGGTTTCCTTCTGTGCTGTAACCATCCTATAATTCTACAATATCGCATCACTTCACCAATATTGCATCGAAATGAGGGCTTACAGTATGAACTCAACTCACGGACATGGGAGAGAAACGCAAGATTATCCAAATCAAATCAAAGATTGCGACCGACTGAGCCACAGCTCAGTACGAAAGGCAAATGCCATCGGGTCCATTTTCACTTTCACCACCAGCTTTGTAATGTGGAGGGGTTGACTGCCCGCCCAGTGATATAGAACCGGACTGAGCCATTAACATAAAAATCAATGGGGACGAAAATCGGACGAGCTCATCAATGGGCGAGCGTTCTATTGCTCGACTTTGCCACCTGGCCAATGCAAATTACCGCCACAAAGGCAACAACAACAAAAACACGTATGGAAAATAATAATGCAGTTTAGTAATGGTGCACTAACTTCCAGGATGGCTTGCAATTACTTACCAGGAATGCCAACAACTACGAGAATCGGATACAAAATTTCTATCGGAAGTGCTTGCCGTCCCATTTTCTCCGAAAACCAGGAGCGGTAGATGCGAGGCAATGCACTGAAACAACCTAATTTATACACGAGCCAATCGTCCAATGAGAGAGTGAGGTCACTGAACTGGTGGCATTAGCTAGATGCTTTCGAACAAACAAGTTACTGCATCTCTCCATAAACCAGCAATTAACGTGAACTCTCCGATCCTAAGAGAATTGAAAACAGTGTGCAATCTCAGGCGGAATAAATCCTCGCCTCTGAGACTCTTGTTCTGTTATTGAATTTTGATCGCAGCAGCTCAGTGTTAATGGGACATTGGGTGTCGTTGGAACCGAGAAGTGGATGTAGACCACCAAATTTCACCGTCTTAATGTTGCCGAACTCCAGCCTTTAGTCAATGCACCGATCGTTCAAACCCTCGTTCAGGCCTTTGACACCAGCAGAGCTAACGGGGCTAATTTCGACTTTGATGGAAGCAAATATCAGGAGAGCTTCTTGCTGAGAGGTGCAGTCCATGCCACAGATTTTATACGATGGTTTAACGTCAAAGCTACGACTGATTGTTCCTGCCCAGATTCCGATTAGCCACCCTCCCGGAACTTCAGCCCATTCTCTCTTTCTATCTCCGTGACCTGCTCCAAGCCTAACATCCCATCTTTCCTCCCTCTTTCTTCAATTATGTTCTCTTGAGCAAAGACTTCCCATTCGATCCGCTCTTGCTGTCAACCCTGGAGCCACAGACTCCTGCTCTGTGGAATTGCTGCTCTAGACCGCTCGACTTTACTGTCCCTCAACTCCTTTAGACAGTCCCTCACACCTATCTTTCTAACCAATCCTATTCTTATAATTATTCTTGGCTCAATATAGATTGTTGTTTGATTCGACCTCTCTGAGGTGCCTGGGGATGGGGTTCTGCATTAAACATGCCGCATAAGTACACGGGGGTGAAACTGGGCATTGACAATGCAGGTGGCATTGCATTGGTGGCTCGTTATACGTCCCCACTGCGATTCAGTCCATTTGACTTCAATAGCACTGAATATCGGCATCTGGCGGAAAAGACAGCAAAAGTGGTTCTGCCTGGTTTGTGTCCCCGCAGCTCGTTGCTGATGTCTCTATCGTAAGAAGCAGTTTAATTGTAGCGCAGGCTGTCTTTGATGCATTACTAAAAAGGAATAACATAAATCAGCAGGAATACAAGGTGGATCTACTATTTTCCTAAAGCAGTCCATATATCTGCAGGATAATAGTTCGTCTTAGGCATGAAAACAAAGTGGGTGGCATGGAATCGACCGCCCTTTATGCGCCCTATCCAATATTCAGTTGCACTGACTTCCATTGACTCACTCCATGGTCGACTACAAGGTCTTAAAACCATTCTGGATGATCCATCCATACGCCCCCCAACCCACAAACACACCCCACCTATCAACCCCGCCCCCATCACCACCGCACCCAGCCTCCCCGGCCCCCAACCACCTCTCCCCACCAGCTAGAGCTGGATTTTTTCCATGCTCTTTGCCATTATGTGTCGAATCGCAGGCAGGCTGCCCAATACACTGAAAAAGCCCTGGTAAATCGGAATCAGTCTTTGAATGTTGACAGTGTCCTCGAAATCTACAACTGTGCTCTTTAAGATGTTAGCTCTTCCCACAGAAAGCTCCTTACTAACCATCCTATCCTGCTACCCATTTTCCATTTATTGCCCTGAAACAGAAGAAAGGGACATGAATTGGAATTTAGTGCTGAGGTTAAGCAAAGACTGATGAGCGTCAGCTGAAAGCAGCTGCATTTTGCGATGCATAGTGTGTCAGGGTGAGATTGCCTTCAGAACGGGCACACTGTAAATTTGACAAGAAACCTGCAGGATTTGTCCTCCAGCCTCAACACTCGTCATTATTTGCACGACCTCTTCCTCGATTAGTGGTAAACCTTTAATGGGCGCTCTCACTCTTCGTGAAGGAGGTGATTCAGCCCATCAAGCCCGTGCCTGCTCTCTGCAAGAGCAATTTAGCTAGTCCCACTCCCCATTCCTTTCTCCGTATACTCGCATTTCTTTTCCCTTCAAGTATTTATCCCATTTCCTTTTGAAAGCCACGATTTAATTTGCCTCCACCACCCTTGCGGACAGTGCAATCCAGATCCTGACCACTTACTGTGTAAAAATGTTGTTCCTCAAATGGTTTTATTGGTTCCCTTCCAAACCTTTTAATCTGCATCTTCTGGTTCTCGACCCTTCTGTTTCTCTATATCTACTCTGTCTGGTCCCCTCATGATTTTGAACATCTCTATCAAATCTCCTCTCATCATTCTCTGCTCTAAGGAGAACTAACCCAGCCTCTACAAACTACCAAGTAGTTGAGGTTCCTCTCAAGATCATCAGATCATATGAAATAGGAGCTGGAGTTGGCTGGACAGATCAATAAGATCACCTTTCATTCTTCTAAGCCCCAATGAGTGAAGGCCCAAACTGCTCAACCTTTCCTAATAAGACAACTCCTTCATCTCAGGTATCAGCCAAGTGAAAATTCTTTGAACTGCCTCCAATGCAAGTACATGTCTGCTTATGTAAGGAGACCAGAACTGTACGCCGTTCTTGAGGTGCGGGCTCACCCTGGAACCATTATTGTAAAACTTTGAAGCAATAATCCAGCTGAGGCCCAATCAGTGTTTTAAAATATCAATTATAACTTCCTTGCTTTTGTAATCAATGCATCTGTTTATAAATCCCAGGAAACCATATAACCTTTTTATCACTTTCTTATCATGCTCTGCCACCTTCAACGATTTGTACATATATATATCCTCAGGCCTCTCTGCTCCTGCACACCTAGTCAAGCTGTTCTAGTACAGCTACAACACTGGCATTTACCTGACAATGTGGAAAATGGCGATGGTGTGACCTGTCCACAAAAACAGGACAATCCAAACTGGCCATTTACCATCCCATCAGTCTACTCTCTACCATCAGAAAAGTGATGGAAGATGTCATCGACAGTGCGACCCAGTGCCACTTAAACAGCAAAATCCTGCTCACTGATGCTCAATTTGGGTTCCACTCGGGTCACTCAGCTTCATGCTTCATTACTGCCTTGTTCCAAACACGGACAAAAGAGCTGAACTCAAAAGGTCATGCAAATATGATTGCTCCTGACATCAGGGCAACATTTGACCGAGTATGACATCAAGGAGCCCTAGCTAAATTGAAACCAATGGGAATAAAAGAAAAAAAACTCTCCATTAGTTGGAGCCATACTTAGCACAAAGGAAGATGGTTGTGGATGTCAATCATCTCAGCCCCAGGACATCACTGCAGGCGATCCTCAGGATATTATCCTAGGCCGAACCAATTTCATCTCCTGATTCTCCAATGCCTGTCCACCATCTACAAGGTACAAGACAGGAGTGTGATGGAATACTCTTCACTTAGCTGGATGGGTGGGGCTCCAACAACACTCAGGGTGCTTGACACCATCCAGGACAAAGTATTCGGCTTGATTGGCAACTCATCCACTGCCTTAAACAGTCATCCTTCCACCACTGACACACAGTGACAGCAGTGTGTGCCATAGACAAGATGCACTGATGCAACTCATCACATCTCCTTCGACAGCACCTTCCAAACCCGTAAACCCTTCCACTAGAAGGATAAGGGGAGCAGACGTATGGGAAGACCACCATCTGCAAGTTCCCCTCCAAGCCACACACACCATCCTGACTTGGAAATATAACGCTGTTCATTCACTGTTGCGAGATCAAATCTTGGAACCCCTTCCTTCACAGCACTGTGGGTGTACCAGCACCAGATGGACTGCAGCAGTTCAAGAAGGAAGCTCAGCACAACCTTTTCAAAGGAAATTAGCGATGGACAACAAATGCTGGCCTCGCTAGCGATGACCACATCCCATGAAATGAATACAAAAATCCTTTATAATGGTACCTTCTATTTTATATTGGCTGTCCTCATTTTCCTACCAAAATATATCACTTCGCACTTCATTTGCCCATTCCACCAGACTCTCTATGTCGTCTTGAAATTTATGACTATCTTCCTCATATTTGACTATAGTTCGAAGTTTTGTGCCATCTGCAAATTTTGAAGTTTTGCCCTGTATACCCAATTCCACGTCATTAATACATATAAAGAAAAGCAGTGGCCCAAGTACCGAACCCTGGGGAACACCACTACATACATTCCTCCAGTCCATTAACTAATCTTTCACAACTACACTCTATTAAATCTTTCTTAGCCAATTTCATATTGGTGCTTCCTGTGTCCCTTTTCTTCCATGGGCTTCAACGTTGTTGGCAAACATATGTGGTACTTTATCAAACGCCTTTTGTAAGTCCAGATACACCGCATCAACAGCATTTTCCGCATCAAACCTTTCTGTTACCTCATCAAAAAAACTTAAACAAGTTAGTTCAACACGATATATCCTGAAGGTCAATGCTGGCATTGCTTAATTAATCCATGCTTGTCCAGGTGGATGTTAATTTTGTTCTGAATTATCGTTTCTAAAATCTTTCCCACAGCAAGGTTAAATCAGCTGGTCTGTAATTTGCTGGGCTTATCCTGATACGCTTTTTTTTTAAAGAAATGTGTTACATTTGCAATTCTCCAGTTACTTGGCAGCACACCTGCATCTAAGGAGGATTGGAATATTATGGCTAGTACCTCTGCAATTTCCACCCTTACTTCCTTCAGCATCTTCGCATCCATTTAATCTGGTCCTTGTGACTTACTAACTTTAACTGCAGCCAGCTTTTCTAGCGCCTCCTTTTTATCAATTTATTAGCCCGTCCTTGTCATACTTGTCAACTAACTCCTCTTTCACTATGGCTTTGGCAGCATAGGAACATAGGAGCAGGAGTAGGCCATTCAACCCATCGAGCCTGCCCCACCATTCAATATGAGCATGGCTGATCTTCCACTTCAATGCCTTTTCCCCACACTATCCGTATATCCCTTTATGTCATTTGTATTTAGAAATCTGAAAATCTCTGCTTTAAATATACTCAATGATTGAGCTTCCACAACCCTCTGGGGTAGAGAATTCCAAAGATTCACAACCCGCTGAGTAAAGAAATTTCTCCTCATCTCAGTCCGAAGTGGCTTCTCTCTTATTTTGAAATTGTATCCTCTGGTTCTCGACTCCAAACCAGGGGAAACATCTCAGCTGCATCCTGTCCACCCCTTTAAGTATTTTGTAGGTTACAATGAGATCACCTCTCATTCTTCGAAACTCTAGAGAATACAAGCCCAGTTACCCAATCTCTCTTCATAGGACAGGTCCCGCCATATCGCGAACAAGTCTGGTGAACCTTCGTTGCACTCGCTCTATGGCAGTAATATCCTTCCTAAGGTAAGGGGAGTGAAACTGCACACAGTACTCCAGGTGCGGTCTATCCAAGGTTCTTGGCTACTCCTGTACGAAAATTCTCTTGCGATAAAGGATAACATACCATGAGCATTCGCAATTGCTTGTTGTACCTGCATGTTAGCTTTCAGTGACTTATTGACAAGGACACCCAGGTCCCTTTGTACCACTGCACTTTATAATCTCTCACCATTTAAGAAATACTCTGCACATCTATTCCTTCCAACAATGTGGAAAACCTCACATTTCTTCCACATTATATTCCATCTTCCATGTTCTTGCCCACTCACTAAGTCTGTCCTAATCCGCTTGAAGCTGCTTTGCATCTTCCTCACAACACACATTCCCACCTAGCTTTGTGTCATCCACGAATTTGCAAATGCTACATTTGGTCCCCATATCCAAATCATTGATATATTTTGTGAACAGCTGGGACCCAAGCACTGAACCTTGAGGTACCCCACTAGTCACAGCCTGCCAACATGAGAATGACCCATTTATTCCTACTTTCTGCTTTCAGCCTGAAAACCAATCCTTAATCATACCAGTATATTGCCTCCTATCCCATGTGCTTTATTTTTTCTAACCAACCTCCTGTGGGGGAGTTTATCAAAAGCCTTCTGAAAATCTAAGTATCTAAGTATACCATGTCCACGGACTCCCCTTTGTCAATTCTGTTAGTAACATCCTCAAAGAACTCCAATCGGTTCGTCAAACATGATTTCCCATTCATAAATCCATGTTCACTATCCCAATCACATGATTATTATCCAAGTGTCCATTTATCACATCCTTCAGAATAGATTCTAGCATTTTCCCAACGACTTCTGTCAGGCTAACAGGTCTGTAATTCCCTGTTTTCGCTCTCCCTCCCTTCTTAGATAGTGGGGTGACGTTTGTGACCTTCTAATCTGTTCCAGAATCTATAGAATTTTGTAAGATTATCACCAATGCATCCATTATCTCCATAGCTACCTCTTTCAACACTCTGGGATGTAGAATATCAAATCTGGGGGACGTATCAACCTTCAGCCCCATTAATTTCTGGAATACAACCTTCTTGCTAATACTAATTTCCTTCAATGCCTAATTCCCTCTTATCCTTTGGATTTCTTATTATGGGAAATATATTGTATCTTACTCAATGAAGACAAACACAAAGTAATCATTTAGCTCCTCTGTCATTTCTCTATTCCCCATTATAAATTCCCCTGACTCTGTCTTTAATGGACCCACATTTGTCTTAGCCAAACGTTTCCTTTTTAAGGAACCTATAGAAGCTGTAAACTGTATAATATTTCTTTAAAGACTATCCGTTGCCTATGTACTGTTGTCCCTTTGAATGTATTTTCCCAATCCATCTCAGCCAATTTGCCCCTCATACCCTCATAATTTCCTTTGTTCAAATTTAACACCCAGGCTTCAGATTGAACTACCTCACTTTCAAACATAATGTAAAATTCTATCACATTATGGCCGCTCATCCCTAAAGGTTCTTTTACAACAGGATTATTAATTAGCCCATTCTCATTTCATAATACTAGATCTAAAATAGCGTTTTCTCTAGTTGGTTCCTCAACATACTGCCCTAGAAAACCATCCCTAACATACTCCAGAAAGTCGTCCTCCACAGCATTAGTGCTCATTTGCTTTACCCAGTCTATATGCAAATTTACATCACCCAGGGTTTACCCTTGCTATATGCTTCTATAATTTCCTGATTAATGCCATGCCCAATCCCCTGACAAGATAGTTTAAACCCTCCCCAAAAGCTCTAGCAAATCGCTCTGCGAGGATGTTAGTTCCAGTCTTGTTAGGGTGTAGCCCGTCCATCTTTTGTACCACCAGGCCCAAGAACTGTTCCCAGTGCCTCAGAAATCTGATGCCCTCCCTCCTACACCAAATCTCCAGTCACGTGTTCAATTAATAAATACTCCTATTCCTGTGCTCACGAGCACGTGGCACTGTGAGTAATCCTGAGATTACTGCTTTGGAGGTCCTGCTTTTTTAATTTCCTTCCAGCTCCATAAAATCTGCTTTCAAGAACTCATCCCTCTTCCTACATTGGTACCAATGTGGACCACGACCTCTGGTTGTTCACCCTCCCCCAGAAGAATGTCCTGCAGCCACTCTGTGACATCCTTTACCCTGGCACCGAGGCAACACACCATCCTGGAATCACATTTACTGCCACAGAGACGCCTGTCTGATCCCCTGACTATGGAATCCCCTATCACTATTGCACTTTGACTCTTCTTCCTCCCCTCCTGCGCACCTGCGCCACCCGTGGTGCCACAGACTTTGCTCTGGCTGCACTCTGCCGAACAGCCATCGCTCACACCAGTATCCAAAATCGAAAAACAATTAGCAAGAAAGATAGACTCAGGGGTCTCCTGCACTGCTTGCCTTGTTCTCCTAGATTTTCTGGAGGTCACCCATTCCCTCCCTGCTTGCATGCCCCTAACCTGTGGTGTGGCCACCTCCCTAAACCTGCTATCCACGTAGTTCTCTGCCTCGTTGATGCAAAACAGTGACATCAGCTGCTGCTTGAGTTCCGAAACCCGGATCTCAAGCTTCGGCAGCAGGTGACCCTTCCTGCAGTTGTGTTCGTCTAGGTTATTTGGTGCATCCATGACTTCCCACATACCACAGGACGTACATTCCACTTGGCTCAGTTGACCTGCCATAACGTAACTTTAAAAACTTTTTATTACAATGAGAAGTAAAATAATTTGCCAGTTATTCATAAATCAACTTCGTCCCCTATACTGAAGAGAGAGGCAGCTACTGGAGGCTGAAGAAAGGTAGAAGTAAGGAAGAAAGGAGCCTATCCCTCACACACCAGACTCCCACCTTACACTCTGTGCATTCAAATTTATTTTTTGTTTAACTTATAGCTCCCCTCCTTCCAAAACTCCCTCAATTACCAAAATCCCTTCTTAGCACTCTGTGTACTCCAGCAGCACTCAATGCAGACTTCTTCCTTGGTAAAGTCAATGCAAAGTACTCATTTAGTACCTCAGCCATGCCCACTATCTCCATGCTTAGTTCTCCATTTTGGTCCCAATTTGGCGACGCCCCTCCTCTTTAATACCCTTTTACTATTTATATACTATAGAAGAGTCTTGGATTCTTTAATGCTAGCGACCAATCTATTCTCTTTTTGCCACTCTTAATTAATTTTTCAATTGCTCGCTGAACATTTTCTATTTTTGCCTGGTTCTTACTTGTATTATCCACTTTACATCTGTCATATGCCCCTTTTTCTGTTTCATTTTACTCTGGTCTCTTGCTCATCTAGCGTGCTTTTCCTTTGGTTGCCCTACTTTTCTTCCTCATGGGAAAGTGCCACTGCAGCACAGTGGCGCAGTGGTTAGCACTGCATAGCTCCAGCGACCCGGGTTCGATTCTGGGTACTGCCTGTGTAGAGTTTGCAAGCTCTCCCTATGACTGTGTGGGTTTTCGCCGGGTGCTCCGGTTTCCTCCCACGGCCAAAGACTTGCAGGTTGATAGGTAAATTGGCCATTATAAATTGCCCCTAGTACAGGTAGGTGGTAGGGGAATTTAGCGAAGGTGGGGATGTGAGAGGATAATGGGATTAGTGTAGGATTAGTATAAATGGGTGGTTGTTGGTCGGCACTGACTTGGTGGGCCGAAGGGCCTGTTTCACTGCTGTATCTCTAAATAAATAAATCTGCACCCAAATCATGTCCTCTTTACAAGGCCATCCATTGATTGCTTATAGCTTTATCTGCCAATCGTTGACTCCAGTTTGCCCAGACAGATCTGTTCTCAACCCACTGAAATTGGCCCTCCTTCAATTAGCCATTATCACTTTAGTTTTCTCCTTGTAATTTTCTACAGCTAATATCAACTTTCTGAAGTCAGAATATTGGTGTATCAACGGTAGCAGAGTTGCCAGGCGATGGTGGCAATAATAATAAGGAGTCAAATGTGCAGAGTGTGACATTAGGAGCGGAGGAGATGGAGTAAAATGTCCAACAGTAAATGAAGGGGAATTCTGGCAATCATGGAGGGAAGGGTTATGAATGGTACAGCTTCAGTCAATGCAAGTTTATGCAGACAGTGTTGTAAGTTCGGAGTTAGGAGTTTTACCTTAGCAGTGGTGATCAGGTCATTCAACCTTTTCTTACTTTCTATCCAAGTGCTTTGCAAGATAATCCTGGCTTTGACATACTCTTCCACCTGTGTCCACTTCTGCCAAGTAGCATGGAGGAAATAACTTCTGCTGACCCTCTCTGGAAACATGCAGTGCTGTATCCACTGAACAGGGGACACTTGCAGCTTTGCATTGGCCAATCAATAGCATTACCACTTCTCCATGAGTACACTCTGGAAATTGGATGAAACTGATTTTCCTTTGTACTTACTGGTAGGATGAGGGACACTGAAGAGATAGGTCATTGGCACAAAGTGGTGTAAGTTGTCATGGGAAGTCTAACAGAATGGACAATAGCGAAACAGTGGCCTATTGTACATTCCGCCCAATTACTTTTAATTGGAATAAAAATTGAGCAGTGTCTAAAAACAGCTACCAATTCGCTGTCGCCCATTATCTGATACGTCCTAAGGCGAATTTCTATCCCATAGGTCGATCAGCTTCATATTGGTGATGGAGAGAACTTACACAGGGATTTGACTACTGGCAAAAGTTAAACTTTGGCGGTTTCCATAAACTAGCAAGGTAGTTCACGTCCACAGCAACGCAGCTCCAAAGGCAGGCACATACAATGCAATTCAACGTCCTCTGCCTTATTATTGTTTGCAATTATCAGCTTGATTTAGTTGCAATGAATTGCAAAAACTGACATGGTCAAATACATTGCACCCTTTTGAATGGGTTGGCAGGTGACCTCCTAATAATCCTTTACCAATGTAACTTTGTACTTGCTAACTTGGATGTGATCCAGATGTGCCAGAATTGACTGATTTGGCCATTTCACACAGTAAAGACTAAAATTACAGTTAACAAATATGGTCAAATGCAGATTTGACAGATTTTTACAGAGTGTCCTGATGTTCAATTCTGCTGCTGATGTTAATACACCACAGGGCCTCATGACTTCCTGTATTGAGCTCCTAGATAAGTCTTTCGTATTTCCCAAATAGCATGGCCATATTGCCTCACTACATGTTAGAGGATGTCCTCGTTGTTGAGATGAGACATTGCCTTCACAAAGCCAGTGCAGTTGTCATTTCTGCCCATGCTAACACAGGCGGAAGTGGTGATGGTTGATAGGTTGATGAGGAAGAAGTCAATTAATTTGCTACCTCCAGTTGGTTCCCTCACTAACTGATGTCAGCCTAACCTGACTGCTATATCCTCTCCTGCTGCAGTCAGAAGTTCATTCGTCAAGTCCCACTCCGCAGGCCGGAGCACAGAAAAACAAGGCTGACATTGTAATTCAGTCGTGAGAGAGTTTTACACATTTAGAGGTGCCATTTTCAGATGAGACATTAAACCGAGGCCTTATCTGCCCTTTAAGGTGGATGTAAAACATCCCTTGGCACTATTTCAAAGAAGAGCTGCAGAATTATCCCTGGTATCCTGGCCAATCAACATTATGAAAAGAGATTATCACATTGCTGTTTGTGAGAACTTGCTCGCCCCCGACGTTTCAGCCAGTGGGCGGGACCTCGCGCCCAACGATAAATTCCGGTCTTGCTCTCTCATTGCTCCGGTTGCACTGTTTCCCGCCGCTCTGAATGAACTCGCTCTTTCAGCGCTGTTTTCAGCCTCGCTCCATTGCCACTGTTTCTCGTCACTCTCCGGGAGTTGGGCCGGAATTTTGCATCCCCCCTCGCCCCCCGAACAGCGGGCTGGTGGCGGGGTGGGAGTTGGGTGGCATAAACTGCAGTTGGAGGCTCGGGGGCCCTTCCCGACCCGCTCCCGCCTCGACATCCATTTGCCATGGGGCAGCGGCGGCAGGAAATGACCTGCCTTCCCCAGGCCAGTCAAGGCCCTGAAGTAGCCAAGTGACGGCCACTTAAGGGCATATGCCAGTCGCCACAAGGATCTTCCCCTTGGCCGGTCGGGCAGCCCAGTCGTGAGAAAAGACCCCCAACAAAAGCAGGCGGTCTCTGATGGTTTGGGGTGGGGGGGGGGGGGGTGCCCTACTGATGCCCTAACCTCCTCCAACGTCCAGAACGCCCCTCGCCCCACACTCAACCACCCTTGCCTCACCGGGGTCCGACTAATCACCCCAAGAAGGCCCCCAAAACCTATCTTCTCATGGACGCCCTTCCTCTTCTTCACGAAGCTGGGCTGCAATCCCAGCAGTGGCCAACACTCCTGTGGCGCTGCTGGGACTAAGAGCTGCTGGCCCACTGAGTGGCCAGGCAGCTCCACCAGGTGGGACATCCTGCCTTAATGAAGTGGAAGTCCAGCCTTAGACCTATCAAAGGCCTGGGGACCTAAAGTCGGACTGGATCCCCAGGCCAGGCGGAGGCAGGATCGCCACCGACATTTCGGTCCGTGGACGGCTCCATCCAATGAGGGTAAAATTCAGCCCTTGATCTAAACTTATCGCCCAAATTTACCTGGAATAAACTTTGTGTCAGATGTGTTGTTAATTGGTGCAGCCACATCCCATCTCTATCTTCCCCTTTCTCCATTTCCTGACTGAATTCATTGTCTGTCCCAAGTTTGATTTATCTCCAAAAGTTTCAGAGTTTTACTTGCGAACCTTATGCTTATTGTATTGCTCGCACTGCCGTTTTTAACATCTTACTAGTTTTAAAAGCGCTTTTAGTTTGTACGACTTATTCCACTCTCTTTTCCCGACAAAAATGATGTTCAAGTCAGTTTTACTATTGTGTTTAATTTGACGCACCGCGTCAAACAGTTTAATTCAAGGTCATGTTGACTTGTTCTTTAGAAAAAAAATGAATGCACTGAGGCCCCCGATTAAATGAGAGATAGTTGCATGCACTTTCTGTTGATTCTTTTGTTTTCATTATTCTTCCGCTCTGAACTGGGCTGCATTTTATGAGCGTGCCAAACCCCTCGGCCTCCTTCAGAGAAAGCAGAGTCAATGGAAGAGGAGGCAGCACCAGAACAAGGAGAGTGGCACATTGTAAAATGTAAAAATACAAAGAATACAGAAAAGAAAGGGAAAGCCACCCTGTGAAGTAATGGCAAGAAGCGGCTGAAGTTCCTGACAGACACCAGTGGCTTCTCCTCCTCGGATGAGGAAGGGCAAGAAAGCTGCCATCAACAAACGAAGTGGCAAAACACCAAGAAGACAAATGTTCCTGAGCTGGGAAACACTGGAAGCAGTGAAGGGCTCAGGGAACACCTGCTTCGAGACGTCAGGACCAGCAATGCAATCAGCGCCCCCAGCTCCAAGAAATATACTTTATATGCAGGTTACCCGCCCCTATGTCCATGGCCGACTCAATAGTTTTGTCAAATCTCCATGGTGCAGCATGTTGGTGCCCATGTCAGTAAGGCTGTGCTCATACTTCAATACAACTAATGACTGGCAGGTCACGTGGTTTTTCAGTTTAACAGATCATTATCATCATTCTTCTCACTTCCTTCAGTCATTTGTTTCCATTAAATTACTGCTCTCAAACAATCAGTTATCTCTCTTCTCTTTCTCATTATCCTTCTTCTCTCTTTATCTTACATTTATTTCCCCCTCTACCTATTCTGCTTTTCTTTCATTCTCATCAGCCCATCTTTCTTTCGTCTCTCTCTCTCAGTTAAATCTGTTCTGTTTCTTTCTCTTCATCAGTTGCTGTTAACCCATCTAATAACCCTGCTAATATCAATTTGTTTATTTCCTTCTCATATTCGCCATCTCCAGCTGTTGCATTTCCTCCCACTCCCTGTTGCCCTCTGTGCAGAAGTAGGACATGATCCCGATCCTTTGAGATTCACCTGTCCTGCACACTAAATCTTACATGGTTACATCTAACAACATTATTTTTCAACGAACCTTGCCTTTATCATCACTCAATCGGTTTGATCTATCAGATAATGGCAATGCTAAGGAAGCATTCTTCTGTGGTACAGATAGTGAGAGTGGATGGACAGTGAAAGCAGAGTAATGTTGAAATAGTATCGTTCGACGTTCAACCCATGATATATCTGGCACTTGGTGCTCGATCTGAGCTCAATAGAAAATGTGAAGACACCGGCTGAAGATAATGTGGGAACGGATCCCGTTGCCCACAGCTGCACCGAGCTCAGAATGTGTATTACATACTTCTTCCTCACTTTGATGATATCCCCATGCTACAAAAAGGGCATTGAAGCAGCCAAGCAAACGCTCAGGGACGCGTTCCCCTATAATCTGCACCCAGTTATGTACAAAGCAGTTGTGTGGATGAAAAGAGTGAACGGCCTCGAGGATCGTGACTGTGTGCCGCGCCCCACAAACCTCAAAAACGTCCTATATCTAAGGATTGAAAAGCCACCACATGTTATTGTCATGCCAAGCAAAATCAGACCGAATAACTCTCCAGAAACCTCGACAGGAAATAAAGAAGAAATTTGTTTTTTGTTTGTTTAATTTTGATTTAGCTCCCCAACCACAATCTCACCAGAATGGGAGAAACGCTGTTTTTTTCCAAACCTATTCAATATTACCGAGAGCAAAATAAAACGGGGTGTAAACGGAGTCTTACAACTAAACCCATCAGTTCAGCGACGGGTGGATTAGGTTAAAATTGATCCAACCCTTCAATAAAATAAAAGCAAAATGCTGCAGATGCTGGAAATCTGAAATAAAAACAGGAAATGCTGGAAATACTCAGCAGGTCTGGCAGCATCCGTGGAGAGAGAAGCAGAGTTAACGTTTTAGGTCAGTGACCTTTCATCAGAACTGACAAGGTTAGAAATGTAATAGGTTTTAAGAAAATAAAGTAGGGGTGGGGCAGAAGATAACACAAGGGAAGGTTTAGATAGGACAGAGGGTCACAGAGAATAACTGATCGGAACATGGCAGCAAGCCCAGGATATAGATGTTGGCATGAGAGCAGGGGTGGGTGTCGAAATCACAGGCAACAGGAAGCTCAGGGTCATGAATTCGGACTGCGAGAAGCTGTTCTGCAAAGAGGTCACCCAATCTGCGTTTGGTCTCAGTATAGAGGAGACCAAATGCAGATTGGGTGACCACTTTGTGGAACACCTCCGCTCAGTCTGAAAACATGACCCCGAGCTTCCGGTCGCTTGCCATTTCAACAAACCTCACACACCCCCACCCCCCCCCCCCCCCCCAAAAACCACCCCGCTCTCATGCCCACATCTCTGTTTTGGGCTTGCTGCCATGTTCCAGTGAACATCAACGCAAGCTCAAAGAACAGCATCTCATTTGTCGATTAGGCATGCTACAGTCTACCTGACTAAATATTGAGTTCAATAATTTCAGAGTATGACTGGCCCCACTTTTCATTTGTCCTTTTTTTGAAATTTTGCTTTGTTTCATCATTCATTTGTTTACCATGTGCCTGCCCATTGTTTTTTTTCACGTGTGTGCTTTTGGCCAGGGCTGTTCCTTATTCCATTATTTTACACCTTCTCTGCACTAACGCTTTGTCTTTCACCACACCATTAACACACCCTTCGTCTTTGTTCCTTGACCTTCTTGTCAGTTATTCTGTCTGTAACCCTGTGTCCTCGCAACGCCTTCCCTTGTGTTATCTTTTGCCCCAACCCCGCTTTATTTGTTTAAAACATATTACAATTCCAACCTTCGCCAGTTCTGATGAAAGTCACTGAACTGAAACATTAACTCTGCTTCTCTCTTCACAGATACTGCCAGACCTGCTGAGTATTTCCAGCACTCTTTGTCATCCTTCAGTGTCGTTCACCATTGATTGTGGGGTTGGTTCTTGCAAAATGTGCCCGTTAAGCGACAAGCAAGCATTAAGTAGAAGGTAAACTGCGGCACTTGCTAGTTTCACCAATCCTTGACGCTAGCATAAACATTACACATTTCATAAAGCAACAGTTCTACTTCAGTACAACGCAGTCAGCACGTTTCTCAAGGAATGCAATATGATTAGCATTCAAAGAACCGGATGATGAAATGATGGGAAGGCATTGAGAGAATGGTCCAGTTATATTCAGATATGAGCTCTAGCCCGACTGTAACTTTAATTTCATTAAATTAGTAACTCGAGTTAACAGATATTTAAGCGACTTCTTCACTTCCTCTCTGAACTTTCTCTGGGTCAATCCATAAATACACGTGTTTGCACAGGAGCTCATGAGCATGAGCAGGCGTCCAACTTCATTGGCGATGTACTTGGGGCTTGTGTGATTCTGGCCCAGACCATTGACTGTGATTCGAGTAAATAAAAGTGATGGTTTGCGTCATCCACAATAATATATAACTGCCAGACACAGCAAAGAGCAAAACAATGGATTTCTCCCGATTCTCCATCTCGCTATCGATCTGGTTCTGTCCGCTGCCCAGTCCCTTCAGGACCCTGCGGACCCGACTGGCCGCTAGGATGTGCCTGACCGTGAGACCATTGAGCAGCAAGATGAGAAAGAACGGGAGGAATGAGAGGGAGAGACTGCAAATCCAGGAGAACGTCACCCACCCTGCAGCAGTAAAGAAGATTACTTTAGTCCGACAGCCCCAGTGTACATTGTTATTAATAAACTGGGGCTCATACATGAAGTGGAAGGGGGTGTACTTTAAACAACTCAGCACACACATGGACACAATAACCACAGCTGCAGTTCTCTCCGTGCAATATCTGAGTCTCAACTTCTGACAGCAAATGCTGATGAAACGGTCAAAGGTGAACGACACTGTTAACCAGACGGAATAATCCAGAGTAACGATTCTCAGGTAGGTGTATGAAGGGCAGATTGCAGTGAGTGACAAAAATGAATAGGGGAAATGATAGGAAAAAATTTGGTATAACAGCACATGAAAGATTAGAACCAGAAGGTCTGAGATTGCCATCGCCACCATGTAACGAGTGATTCCCCTGGAGAGGCCGCACTTTCCCCAGGACAGGATCACCGCCGTAATCAGATTCGCTGTAGGACACAAAACAACAGTAAAATAGTCAATTAAAGGGAGCAAATCTATGTGCAAGAAGGTTATGATAGCAATGACTTGATTGGAGATACATCATTGGTTGAAATGAGCGGAATTATCTGGTGAAGGGAGGAACCATACCCCCTGGAAGTAATTAATTGTTGTATTAAATTTAGTGATACGGCCATACAGACAGACCACTGTGCAACATTGGGTTAAATTAGAGCATTAAGGACCTGGAAAAGCATTGTGAAAGAAAGAATTTGCATTTATACGGCGCCGTTCATGACGTTACAATGTCACAGAATGCTATAGAATGAAATATTTTTTCAATATAGTCAGATTTCTATTATGGAAGACGCAGTGGTCAATTTGCGCATGGCAATTCCCGACAAGCAGCAAAACAATTATGTCCAAATAATAGCATATATCACCAATGAACTGAATTCGTGCAGTACCTTTAATGCAGTAAAACATCCCATGCTCTTCAGAGGGGCTTAGTCAAATAAGATTAGACACCGAGTCATATAAGTGGCCTCTCGGGCAGATGTCCAAAAGCTTGTTCAGAGAGATGGGTTTTCAGGAGTGTGTTAAACGCGGAAAGTGAGGAAGAGAAGCAGAAATGTTTAGTGAGGGAAATGCAGAGCTTGGCAACTTGGCCCGGCCCGGCGGCCGATCGGACAGCCCTTAATATTTGGATGCACAAGAAGTTAGAATTGGAAGAATGCAGATATTTTGCAAGATTGGACCTTTGGACATGCACAGCAGATTTACGGGGGTAGAATGTGGGAGGTCAGCCCAGAGTTTATTGGCATAATGAAGTCTAAAGGTAATCAAGGAATGGATGAAGGTTTCAGCCGCAGATGGGCTAAGACAGGGCGGAGTCAGGGATATTAAAGAGGTGGAAATCAGTGGTCTTAGCAATATTGAAGATATATGACCGAAGGGGAGATGGTGGCGTCGTGGTAATGTCACTGAACTAGTAATCCGGAGGCTAAGTTAATGCCCTGGGGACACAGGTTCAAATTCCACTACGGCAGAGGGGGGAATTTCAATTCAATTAACTAATACAAATCTGGAATTGAAATCTAGTTTCAGTAATGGTGCCATGAAACTATCATCAAATGGTGTAAAAACCCATCTGGTTCACTAATGTACTTTAGGACAGTAAATCTGCCATCCTTACCTGGTCTGGCCTACATGTGACTCCAGACCCACACTACCCTCTGAAATGGCCTAGCAAACCACTCAGTTGTCAAGGGCAAATCTGCACGGGCAACAAATGCTACCCATGAACGAATAGAAAAAGCTGCTCAGAGAGTGAAATATGAATCCAAGGTTGTAAGCAATCTGTCTCAGTCTCAGGAAATTACCAGTCAGTCACTATGTTTTACATATGAACGTATGAATTCAGAGCAGCAGCAGACCCCTCAAGCCTGCTCCGCCATTCAAAGAGATCAAGGTTGATCTAATTGTAACCTTGACTCTACATTCCCACCTAGCCCTGATAACTATTCATCCCCTTGCCTGTCAAGAATAGTCCTTAAAAATATTTAAAACTCTGCTTCCAATGCCTTTTGAGGGAGAGATTTCCAAAGACTCACGATTTTCTGAGGGAAAACATTTCTCCTCATCTCTGTCTTAAATGGGCAACCTCTTATTTTTAAATAGTGACTCCTAGCTCTAGATTCTACCACAAGGGAAAACATCCTTTCCACACCCACCCTGTAAAGACTGCTCAGGAACTTACATGTTTCAATCAAGGTGCCTCTTACTCTTCTAAACTCCTGCAGATACAAGCCTAGCCTGTCCAACCTTTCCTCATAAGACAAAGCTCCCATTCCAGGTATTAGTCTAGTAAACCTTCTCTGAACTGCTTCCAATGCATTTAAACCCTTCCTTAAAGAAGGAGACCAATACTGTACACAGTACTCCAGATATGGTCTCACTAATACCCTGTATAACTGAAGAATAACCACCCTACTTTTGTATTCAATTCCCATCGCAGTAAATAATAATATTTTATTAGCTTTTCAATTAGTTGCTGAACCTGCATGCCATCCTTTGCGATTCATGCACTAGGGCACCCAGATTCCTCTGCATCTCAGAGCTCTGCAATCTCTCACCATTAAGATAATATGCCTCATTTTTATTCTTCCTGTCAAAATGTTCAATTTCACACTTTCCCACATTATACTCCATTTGCCAGATCTTTTCCCACTCAATTAACCTATCTATATCCATGTAGCCTCCTTATGTCTTCTTCACAACTTACTTTCCTACTTATCTTTGCATCATCAGCAAATTTAGCAAACATACCTTCAGTTCCTACATCTAAGTCACTTATATAAATTGTAAAAGGTTGAGGCCCCAGCACTGATCTCTGCGACACATCATTCATTACATCTTGCAAACCCAAAAATGATCCATTTATGCCTACTCTCTGTTTCCTGTTAGTGAGCAAATCTTCTATTTATGCCAATAAATTACCCCCCTACACTATGAGACTTTATTTTCTGTGATACCCTTTGATGTGGCACCTTATCAAATGCCTTCTGGAAATCTATGTACAGTGCTTACAACGGATTCCCCTTTATCCGCAGCACATGTTATTTCTTCAAATAACTCTAATAAATTGGTTAACCATGATTTCCCTTTCACAAAACCATGTTGACTCTGCCTGATTGCCTTGAATTTTTCTAAGTCCCCTGCTATAACGTCTTTAATGTCTTCTGTCATCTTCCCTAAGACAGAATAAAGGAGTTACATTGGCTACTTTCCAATCGCATGGCACCTTCCCCGAATCTAGGGAATATTGGAAAATTAAAACCAATGCATCAACTATATCACTGGCCGCTCCTTTTAAGACCCTAGCATGAAGTCCATTGGGACCCGAGGACTTGTCAGACCGCAGCTCCAACAATTTGCTCAGTACCAATTCCCTGCTGATTGTAACTTTCCTGAGTTCCTCCTTCCCTTCCATTTCCTGATTTACAGATAATTCTGAGATGTTATTTGTATTCTCTATGGTGAAGACTGATGAAAAATACCTGTTCAAGTAATCTGCCGACTCCTTATTTTCCCTTATTAAGTCGCCAGACTCACTTTTGGCAGGCCTAACGCTCACATTTACACTTTTCTTCTTTAAAATATCTAGAGAAACTCTTACTGTCTGCTTTCATATTTCTAGCTAACTTTCTCTTGTACTCTAATGCTTCCCTCCTTATCAATCTTGCAGTCATTCTTCACTGCTTTTTATATGTCTCCAATCTTCTGAGCAGCCACAAGTATATGCCTTTTCTTCAAGATTGATATTATTTTTAACATTTTTAGTTAACTACGAATGGTGGGTCCTCCCCTTGGATTTTTTTCTTCCTCGTTGGAATATTCTGAAATATCCCCTTAAATGTCTGCCAATGCATCTCTATTGAACTATCCTTTAACCTAAGTTGCCAGATCATTTTATCCAGCTCTGCTTTCATGCGCTCATAATTTCCCATATTTAAGTTTAAAATACTAGCCTTGGGCCCATTCTTCTCTCCCTCAAACTAAATGTAACATTCAATCACGTTATGATTGCTGCTACCTCGGGACGCCTTCAGTATTTTGTTAGATGCTGGTTCGGGGATGAATGCTGCGGGTGAGCTCCCCAGACCTTCTTTGAATATTACCATAGAATATTTTACGTCCAGCCCAAGCAGGCAGAAAGGGCCTCCCTTTAACATTTGATTCGAAGTACGGTGCATGACAACAGTGCAGCACTCCTTCAGTACTGCACTGAAGTGTCTGCCTAGCTCATGCACTCAAAGTCTCTGGACTTGGATTGAATCTATAACCGTCTAGGCTTTTGAGCCACTTACTAAGGAAAAGTCGATGATGTCCTTTGCCGTTGTAGTCCTGGCGGTCTTTATCTTCAGAAAATTGTCTAGATGGACTCAAACAGACAAACAAAAAAAGCCGCACACAGCCTTTACAATAGGGGGAGAGGGGAGTCACACCTTCCTTTCCGGATCGAGTGTGTCAATCCAATATTCAGACCTGGCACTCTGGTCATCGTTTGCCCGAGCTGCCTGGAGTTGGACTAAAGGCCAACAGTTGTGACTCGGAGGCCGACATATTCCCATTCTATAGGAATGTATGTAAACCTCTGGATATCACCCGAATAATTGGAGGCCATATTATACTATCCACTGGTATGGGCTGTTCAGACAGTGACTGCAAGATTTCACTTCCTGATTCAGAGAGGATATCCTTCCAATAAATTGAAGGCTGGCTCTTAATAAAGGTATGAGAACACGAAACAATATAACGCCAACAAAGATCGTGCAATGCAAATAGCACAGAGACAGATGAAGCAGTTCAGGAACGTAGGCAACTTGGCAGCAAAGTCGCCCCCACACCCACCCCCCCACCACCCGTCCCCCAACTAGATAAACCCGCTTCATTTTCAACATATTGAGCAAGAGCAATAACATATAAAAGTAAAAGTAGCAATTATTCCTTACCAGGGACGCCAAACACTGCCAGAAATGGAAAGCCGATTTCTTTTACATACAGAATTGGAGCCTGTCCCATTTTCGGAGTGAAGCAATGCTGGTATGAAAAGCAAGCCCAGTGGTCCGACTGGCACTCACTGAGGTTGTGAGCAGGATCCAACTCTTTATTAATACCTGAGGCAATCCTCCAGTGGGACAGTGGGAGTTACATAACAACTGATATTAGTTACAGGCATTTTAACAAACATATTACAACATTACTTTCTGCGTAAGTAAAATGACCTCACCGATCTCTCAGCAGTGGAATACACTGCACTGTGTCTACGATAACGTTCAGGCTCGTTAATCTCTCTATCTCTCAATCTGTTGCCAGCTAGGTTACAGTGTCCATTTGCATGTAATATGATAAGCTTTGCTTGGGAAAATGATTGTCACAATTATCGTTGTCACTGTGTATTGTGGTGGAGAAAGTCTGAGTAATTCTAAACATGTCACAGTCTCCGCTATAATAAAAGCAAAATACTGCAGATGCTGGAAATCTGAAATGAAAACAAGAAAAGTTGGAACTACTCAGCAGGTCTGGCAGCATCTGTGAAAAGAGAAGCAGAGTTAACATTTCGGGTCAGTGACCCTTCTTTGGAACTGACAAATATTAGAAAAGTCACAGGTTATAAGCAAGTGAGGTGGGGGTGGGGCAAGAAATAACAAAGGAGAAGGTGTAGATTGGACATTGCCTCATAAGGTCATGGAGTAAAGGTAAACAATATGTTAATGGTGTGTTGAAAGACAAAGCATTAGTACAGAATAGGTGTTAACGGACTGAATATTGAACAGCAGCAAGTGCAAACCTGAAAAAAAAAACAGTGGGTTAGCAAACTGAACAAGCTAAGATGAAATGAAATAAATGCAAAAAATAAGATTGTTAACGATTATGAAAAGATTGTTAAAAGATTGCGACACCCTGGTCCACTCCTCCATTACCCCCGCCACCTCGTCCCTGTCCCATGGCACCTTCCCCTGCAATCGCAGGAGGTGTAATACCTGCCCATTTGCCTCCTCTCTCCTCACTATCCCAGGCCCCAAACACACCTTTCAGGTGAAGCAGCAATTTACTTGTACTTCTTTCAATGTATTCGCTGCTCACAATGTGGTCTCCTCTACATTGGGGAGACCAAGCGCAGACTGGGTGACCGCTTTGCGGAACGCTTCCGCTCAGTCCGCAAGCAGGACCCTGAGCTTCCGGTTGCTTGCCATTTCAACACTCCCCCCTGCTCTCATGCTCACATCTCTGTCCTGGGATTGCTTGCAGTGTTCCAGTGAACATCATCGCAAGCTCGAGGAACAGCATCTCATCAGCCGATTAGGCACACTACAGCCTGCCGGACTGAACATTGAGTTCAATAATTTCAGAGCATGACAGCCCCCTATTTTACTTTCATTTTTAGTTTTTTTTTCTTTTTTTCTTTTTTACATTTTTGACAATCTTTTTTTTGCATTTATTTCATTTCATCTTAGTTTGTTCAGTTTGCTCACCCACTGTTTTTTTTTTCAGGTTTGCACTTGCTGCTGTTCAATATTCAGGCCGTTAACACCTAATCTGTACTAATTCTTTGTCTTTCAACACACCATTAGCATATTGTTTGCCTTTGCTCCATGACCTTTTGGTCAGCTCTGTGGCCTTGTCCAATCTACACCTTCTCCTTTGTTATCTCTTGCCCCACCACCACCTCACTTGCTTATAACCTGTGACTTTTCTAATATTTGTCAGTTCCGAAGAAGGGTCACTGACCCGAAACGTAAACTCTGCTTCTCTTTTCACAGATGCTGCCAGATCTGCTGAGTGGTTCCAGCATTTCTTATTATTATCACAGTCCCTGCTGACGCATTCCTGAATTTACATATCTGCCGTTTCAATCTGCCTGAGGAAATCGGTAAATGCCTTGTTTTCTGATAGATGCGTTTCCATGTGAAATTATATATCATTAATCCAATTTATTCATCTTAAGTATTAATGTATTCGCCAGTTCCAAAGTACACTGACATAAATATCATTTATTAATTGGAATTCAATTACACCTTTCTTGCTCCATTTACTGCACACACTGGTGTCCGGGCTTTTGAAGCCCAATAACATGACATTAAATGAATTAGACTGATCCCTCCACGAAACTGGGACGCCAGGTGAGGCGTTGTTGCCCTTCCGCTGTAACAGGGCAGCTATAGAAAAAGAGAAGCTTCAAGGGAGCACATCTCCTGTGGAAGGACAATGGCTGCAATTTGCTGTTGCAATGAGCCTGGAACTGTCATCGTTACTGTCGTTACTGTATAAAACTGACAACAATTTCTAGCGACCGCACATGGTCTGGAAATGCTGTCAGTGATACTCTGCTCCTCCATGGGGAGCGCTCCTGCACTCTTCTCAGATGGAATCTCTACAGAATCTGTGATCTGACGATAACCTTTGCTTTTTAAGCATCATTAAAATAAAAACAATGAAAGTGTTAAGCCGTTTTCAATCAGTGGTAATTAAGTTTGAAGAGCACGCTAAGCACAATAAAGCAACCTCTCTGGTCCTGAAAATTACTTTTACATCTGTGGAAACTCATTCGTTTGGAACAATGTTTAAAAGGTGTATGATTTTTCCAAAACAGAATCATAGCAATCACAGAAATTTACAGCAAAGAAGGATCCACATCAGGTATCCAAGTATTTTTAAAAATGCTATGAGGGTTTCTTCATCTACCACAGAAAAGATACATTCCAACGAGAAAGTTAAATGCTTTCAGGCAGTGAATTTCAGATCCTCACCACTCTCTGAGTGAAAACAAATTCTCCTCTAAATCTCATACCTCAGCCTAAACCTACGTCCCCGTTTATGGACCCATAAACCAAGAGGAAGTGGGCCTTTCTATTCATTCCATCAAGACAGCTCATAATTTTCATAACACAACAAATAAAACATTCATTTTTTAGTTTCTGTTTATTATATTACAAACTTCCTCCTTAATCCGTGGTGTATGTCCCAATTTTTCTTTTGTTTTCTATGCAATCATAAAAATGTGAATTGTATTCTTTCTTTTTACTTGCTGCTTTGCTGTCTGAGAATTCTGCAATTTCGTTGGCTAATATACCTTTCTGCGGCTATTTTGTTCTGGGAACTCACATATACCTTATAAATAGAGGCAAATGTAAAATGCCCTTGGAACAGAGGTAATCTACACTCTATATTTGGCCAAATCTTTGTGGCAGCTTGTTTCAATGGCAGCAGCTGGCAGCATCTTTACACCACTGATGATATATTCTGGAAATATGCATTCTGGATGTTTATAGGCAACGGGAGAGAGAACCAATTAAGTTTGAGATTATTCTCATATGATCCTTATGTGTCATGTACCATTGGACCAGGAGGTCGAAAGGTTACACACACTGTTGATTCTCATTGTAATGCAGAGGACCTGATCTTTTATCAATAGAAGATAAGACAGCTTTGCATGGCTTGAAATATTCATTCTTTTTGCAGAATGTCAGCAATCATAACCAGATATGCCATCTCCAATCTAGGCCATCATTTTTATACAGTGCTTTTAATAAAATTAATGTTCTTAAATTGGCATGACATTTACAACACACCTGACTTTTGTTAGGAAAGATTCCTACAGGGAAGTAATGTTCTAATCTGAATCACGTGTTATCCTGTATCACAGAATAAGCCCATAACAGATATTAATACTAACCTGTATTGTACAATTTATCTTTACTTTACAACGGGTATTCTAAACCTTCCATCGAATATTGTCAAAATACGCCTATAATTTCAACATTTCATCCTTTACTGCAGCCCTCTATGATACTTTCACAGTTGATTCCCTTTACTGATTCCAAACTTGTAACCTATTAGGTTGTACACTATCCCGCACAGCGTATGGTAAGGAAGTAAAAAGAAGAGCCCTATTCAGAATTCAAGAACTGCAAGCAGCAAATATGGGTAAGGACCTGACTGATGGTTATGGAGCAGTACATAGTGGCAACAGTGGAGTATTGAAAGAGTTGGACCTTTGGTATGTGTGAGCTTGGAAGGCTGATAAGGTGGAATAATTTGAGTCAAGTCTTAAGGTGTGAGAAGACTGACTAGATAAGTATTTAAATGCTAAGATAGTTTGAAATGTGATGCATGAGGGCAAGATTGTTTTGATGGAAATAAATTATTTTCCGCACTGTGTTATGATCCTGAAGTTTATTTTTCAGGAAGAATGCGCTGTGCCTTTTAGGCTGGAAAAGGAGCCACACTGCTTTGAGAAGCAGCAAGCCTCAGGAGTTACAGAAATTGCATTTTGGTTGCAGTTGGATACAGGCATGCAGAGAGGGAACCAACCAGCTTCAAAGAATGCATCCTGGTTATCTGGCAACAGCCATTCAGGGACCAAGGACCAGATATACAATGTTGTAATTATCTTTTGAACTGGCTTTTTAGTTGAAACAAACTGTTCTAACTAGAGAAACAGACAGAAAGCCATGCCTTCGCACCTGAAAGGAGCGCTCTCAGACCATTTAAACTGAAGGAAGAAAATGTAGTCTGTTTATTTCTTACTCTCGCTCAAAATTCTAAAAACGTCGAGCCAAAATAGAGATCCCTGATATTTTAAACTGAAGGAAGAGAAGTTAAACTGTGACAATCGTTTATCTATCAAAAAATTCTAAATCATATTGATTCATTAAAAAGTGTTTGCAAGTTGTTAGTTGTTGAAATTCATCTCTGGAGAAGGAGCAACAATTTCGACTTCTGAATTAGACTACCAACTGTTCTACAGAAGAAGAGCCTCCCACCTCCCCCCCCCCCCCCCCCACCCCACCACAGTTAATTTTTTCATTCAAAGGCACCTGGTTTGGTTAGCCTCATTCGGGAACTTAATAGATGGTACAATTTGGCTGGGTCTTTCTCTAATTTGGCAGGTTGAAAATATTATGTTTGGTGATCTATGGAGGGACAGGATTGAATTAACAGTGCATTTCTCCCACCACAATCAGAATCGTATACTTTGACTGGGGGCTTTGACTGGAGCGGTCAGTTGTAACAACAGCACATGTGGTTTGAAAGTCAAGCAGCGTCAACGAGTGCCCTCTTCTTGGACAGGATCGAGTTCAGACTGAGCAAGAAACCCAGAATTTCATGAAGGGACACAGAGTTTCGTTCGGAGCTTAGTGGGATGGTTTTGGCTGTCGGTATTGAGTCCACATGATATCTGGCCCATTCATTACTTGGCAGCATAAAAGCAGAAGAACTTTTGGAATCAAAAGGATGTTGGTACAGAGTTTTGTCAGCATGGAGGTAGATGCTGGGCATATATTGGGAGAAGACGGCTGTGAGGAGCAGCATGCAAATGAAGTAAAGTAGGAGGCTGCAATGGTTTTAAAATAGGGTTCACAAAGCCCTGCTAAACTCTGGGAAAACAGAAAGAACCAATGTGTTAAACAATGAACGCTTGCTAAGAAGCAACGGGTTTCACATACAGCACCTTGATCTAAATAATGGTAAGAGTTTCGTATGACTGGTCTTACTAAGGCAAAATGTAGGGCTGTGCTGTTGTTTGCTGAGATGAAGCACCGAGATCTCTTCAGAAATATTATTGCGCTTTCCTTGTCTCTACGTTGTTATTAAAGAAAAGAGGTTTTCACAGCTATAGAAACGATATGCTTTTCTCAAATAATTAAAATTTTCTCATTATAAGTGCTGTAAACAGACCTCTCTGGGACATGAACTTCAAAAAAAAAGCGAATTCCTGCAAAAAGGTGTGTCACTCGGACTGACCGAACTTCAAAGGGAGATTTGATAGAATATTTTTCTGTGGAGTCAAATGCATAAAAAATTGCATTTTGATAAGAAATATCAGGTCACAAAAGGCTTTTCAGCGAGACGCAATCTTCAGACAAAGTTCTACAAGACTTGAAAAAAACCCCGAGGAAGTGTGCAAAAGGTTAAAATAAAGAATAGCTCCTGAATCAAGAAATCCAAGCTAAGAAAATGTGAAAGATGAGTTCTTAAATTTGCTCTAGCCCTTGCAGTTCTCTTAGCTTGGAAAACATTTAGTGCATATTTCAGAAATAGGTGCTGGTGTAAGCACTTGGCCCTTTGAGCCTGCTCCACCATTCAACAAGATCATGGCTGATCTCTTACCTCCACTCTGCCTTCCTGCACTATCCTTTACTACCCAAATTAGATCGACCTCTGTCTTGAATATTCTCAATGACTGAGCATTCACAGCTCTCTGGATTCAAAAATACCGAAGATTTATAACCCTTTGAGTGAAGACATTTCTCATCATCTCCATCCTAAATGGGCAACCCCTTATTGTGTGACTGTGTCCTCATGTTCCAGATTCTCCATCCAGGGAAGCGTTTTCTCAGCAGCTATCTTGTCAACTCAGTTAAGAATGTTTTATGTTTCATCAAGCTTACCTCTCATTCATCTAAACTCTAGGGAATATAGGCATAGTCAACTCAATCTCACTACATAGGAAAATCCCCTCATCGCAGAACCAGTCTAGTGAACACTCATTGCACTTCAGCTAGGGCAAGCATGCCCTTCCTTTGGTCATGACACCTAAACTTCACACAGTACTCTAGGTATGGTCTCACCAATTCCCTAACTGATTGATAGCAAAACATTTTACTCTTATGCTCCAAGCTTTTGCAACAAAAGATAACCTAGCATGTATGTTTCTAATTGAATGCTGTACTTGCATCTTAACTCATTGTGTTTCATGTATAGGGCATCCAGGTCAGACCAAATGCAAACAATTCCCATCTCCCACCATTCAAAAATATTCTGCCTTTTATTTGTCCTATCAAAGTGGGTAACTTATTATTTTGCCATAGTGTATTCCATCTGCCATGTTCTTGCCCAGTCACCCAACTTGTCCTTGTGTCCTCATGGTGTTGGGGGTAATATATGAGCGTGGAAAGCGAATTGGCTAACGAACAGGGAAGAGAGAGTCGGGATAAGTAGGGCATTTTCTTGTTGGCAAATTGCAACGAGTTGCGTGCCATAGAGATCAGTGTCTGATTGACGTCTTTGAGGGAGATACATTGAAAGTGGATTGTGACGAGGTCTTATCATATATATCTCATTTTGATCTCCGTCATAGTGCTCACTGAGTGCTGAAGGAGACTTTCTGCAAGCAGTCACTGAGACCTCTGAGTACTGAAGGAGAGATTCTCGAACCAGTCACTGTGCCCTCTGAGTACTGAAGGAGACTTTCTGTAACTAGTCACTGAGTCCTCTGATTACTGAAGATATATTTCACTACCCAGTCACTGTGCCCTCCGAGTGCTCAAGAAATGTTGCTCTAGACAGCGCTCTCTACGTACTGAAGCAATGCTTCTGTGACATGCCACTGTGCCATCTGAGTGTTGAGTTTTCTGTACCCAGTCACTGTGCCCTCTGAGTGCTGAAGGAGTGTGCCTGTACACATTTCCATCTATAAAATGAAGGAGTACCTCTTCCCCCGGTCATTGTGCGCCCTAAGTAGCAGAGGAGAGTTTCTATACTTTATCGGCATGCCCTCTTAGTATTGAAGGAGTTCATCCATATCCAGTTAGTGTGGCCTCTGAGTAGTTAAGGAATGTTTCTGTACCCCATCACTCTTCCCTATGAGTGCTAAAGAAGTTTCTCTACACATTTCCTTCTGCATACTGAAGGAGTGTTTCTTTATCCAGTACCATCTGAGTATTGAATGAATGTTTCTGGCCCCAGTCACTGTGCACTCTGAGTACTGAAGGAGTGTTTCTGTACCCAGTCAGTGTGGCTTCTGAGTATTGAAGGATTGTTTTTGTACTCATTCAGTGCGACCCCTGAGCACTGAAGAAATGTTTCTGTCCCCAGTGTTATGATCCCCGTGGCAATCAACCAACCAAAGTAACAGAATTTATCGAATGGCCCCAATAAAAAACAATGGGTGTGATTTCACTTTGACAATTTTTACTTTAGCAATCAAATCAAAAGCACAGTAATTTAAACATGAATTAACAGAAAAATCATAGTTTTATATATATATATATATATCGATCGATAGATATAGATATATCTGTCAGATGCAACAAAGATAGGACTCACGGATTTACTGGGCATCACACACAGCATATATGGCACCAATTACAGCCTCAAAGTTCTTCAAAGCTCCGAGCTTCCTCAAGTAGTTCTCCAGCTCCTTTCTTCCACGATGCAGGAGTTTTGTCAGACAGTCTGCAGAGAGACAGAGAGAGACAGAGAGACAGAGAAAGTTAATTCTGGGAGCTGGCATTTGGCATATACAAGTGCGGCAGTTATTTCTGTTACTTAAGGTAACTGATTATCAGACCCATATATATAGTGCACAGGATTGCCACTGAAGGGCTCAGCTAAAGGTAATTTTGGTAGAACCATGCCATTATGACTGTCGTGAGCAGAGCTGAGGAGACTCTAGAGAAATGCACTGCTTTGCTTGGATGGCACCAATCATGTGGTTTTGGTCAAATGACTCTGTGTCTGATCTGGTTCCAACCAGTTTCCCCAGAAATGTGAAGTTTGTTAGTTTCATTTTAAAGTTAATACTGTCACAAATAAGCAAGCTTTGTTGATCTGAGACGTGGTGTTCTGTCGATATCTTCACCGTTGCATTTATTACTCCTTTCCTTTTCCTGAAACAGCTGTTTTTCAACATTCTATCACCAAGAATGTCAATCGTTACTACCTTTCAACTACAGAACCATTGGACTTAACCCTCTGTTTCTCAAAATTGAGGAAGTTATTTTAAACTCAAATTAATCAGCCACATGAAAGTTCTTCACTAATTCCTAATCGGCTGAATTGGTTTTGGTGAGGCAGCGCTACTCGTGCCCTCGTTGGCTTCTTTACGTACCAACACATTCCCACTGTGCTCAATTTGATTATTAGGTTCCTGTTATAATAGAGTTTGATATTTCAACAAGCTAGTATCGTTAGATTTTAAACTAAAGCGTTGATTATTGACGTCAAATTTTGGCGTTTGTCCCTGTATGCACAGCAGCTCATTTTTCCATTGTCAAGCGAGATTCCCCCTGTCCCAAAACAATAACTGTCATCATTCATCATTCAGTCTTATCCGTCGTTATGTTGATAATGAAGCAGTAGAATCACTTTTCCTCTTTTCATCGGCCAACATTTTTGACCAAGTTTATCACTATTCTATTCTGAATGACGGAATGTGTTTATCTATCTGTTGGAACGATGCTCACGTCCTGATAGAAAGACCTCCGACACAGTAAACAGGTAAATGGCATCAAATAGAATTGCACGGAAAATATCTTGAATTAAAATTTTAAAATCCCATAAATGCGTTCTAATTTGGATTCACATTTGCTTAGCGTTCCAGTGGTACGGGTAATTCATTTAATGTTAGTTTTACTCCAGTTACGATCAATTCTGAAGACAGATTTACAATATATGTAAACTGGTTAAAAAAAATTAAAACACGTTGAACGAAAATTACACATTGGCATTTTCCATCCTGAAGTTTCAAAGCGGTGAACATTAGATACCCACAGGTGATATTAGGTATATTTAGATCGTATTTACAAAGAGAGGAACAAAATGTAGTTACTCAGCACCAGGAGGATGTTGGTAAGAACATCAGAAATAGGAGCAGCAGCAGGCCATTCGGCCCCTCGAGCCTGTTCCGCCATTTAATAAGGTCATGGCTGATCTGATCGTGGCCTTAACTCCACTTTCCAGCCTGCCCGCATAACCCTTGACTCCCTTGTGGGTCAAAAATCGGTCTAACCCAGTCTTCAACATTCAATGACCAAGCCTACACTGCTGTATGGGGGAAGAGAATTCCAAAGATTAACGATCCTCTGAGAGAGGAAACTCCTCCTCATCTCCATCTTAAAGGGAGTTCCCTTATTTAGAAACTGTGCCCCCAGATTTTAGATTCCTGACAAGGGGAAAACTGCTTTCAGCAACTCCGTCAAGCCCCTTCAGAATTTTATATGTTTCAATACGATCACCTCTCATTCTTCTAAACGTCAATGAGTATAGGCCCAATCTGCTCAATATTTACTCATAAGACAACCCCTTCATCCAAGGAATCAGCCGAATTAACCTTCTCTGAACTGTTTCCAATGTAAGTATTTCCCTCATAAGTAAGGAGAGCAAAACTGCATGCAGCACTCTTGGTGTGTCTCACCAATGCCCTGTACAGTTCCCACTTCTATACTCCTTCCCACTTCCAATAAATGCCAGCATTCCATTTGCCTTCCTAATCCTCAAACTGAATGTGAAATTCTACCATATTATGATCACTTTTGTCTGGAGGCTCCTTTACTATGAGGTCTTTTATTAATCCTGATTCATTACAAACATTACCAAGTCAAAAATAGCCTGGGTTGATTCCGGAATGTATTGTTCTTAAAAACTGTCTTTAATAAACTCTTTGAACTCATCCTCCTGGCTACCTTTTCTAATTTGATTAGTCCAATATAAATGCAGATTGAAATCGCTCATGATTGTTTCACTGCCTTTCCTACAATCCCCATTTTTTCTTGATTTGTACCTTGTCCTACAGTGTAGCTACTGTTAGGGAGTCTATAAAATACTTCCACCGGTGACTTCTTCCCTTTGTTCTTTCTTATATCTGCCCAAACTGATTCTACATCTTGATCTTCCAAGACAAGATCATTTCTCACGATTGTACTGATCTCATCTTTTATTAACAGAGCTACCCCACCTCCTTTTCCTTTCCTCCAACCCTTCCTAAATATCAAATACTCTTGAATATTTATTTTCCAGCCTTGGTCACCTTACAACTACGTCTCTGTAATTGCTATCATATCACACCCACTAATTTCTATTTGTGCTACGAATTCATACATCTTATTACTAATGTGGCATGCATTCAGATAAAGAGCCTTTAATGCTCCCTTTTTTATCATTTTTCCCTATTCTGACCTTATCTGCTGGTGCACTCTTATGTTTGTACATTCTGTCCTTTTCTATCACACTATGATTATCATTACCCGTATCGCTACCCTGCACTATTGCCTTGTCCTATTATGTTAACTTTCTAAATTTCCCCTTACCTGAATCCTTACACTCCCCCACTATTTAGTTTAAAGCCCTCTCTACAGCCCTAGTTATATGATTCACCAGGCCACTGGTCCCATTGCAGTTCAGGTGAAGGACATTCCAAAAGTACATCTCCCTCTTCTCCCCGTACTGGTGCCAGTGCACCATGAATTGAAACCCATTTCTCCCACACCAATCTCTGAATCATGCATTCAACTCTTTGGTCTTATTTACCCAATCCACATTTGCTCGTGACTCTGGTAGTATTTCAGAGATTATTACCTTTGTGGTTCCACTTTTTTATTAAGCCCGAGCTGCTTATATTCCCTGCAGAAATTCTTTTATATTCCGACCTATGGCATTGGTATAACACATGCACCACAAAACTGGATGCTTCCCCTCCCACTCCAAGTTCCTCTTCAGACCAAGCAGCTGTCCTTAACCCTGGCACCAGGAAGGCAACACAGCCTTCAAGACTTACGCTCTTGGCTGCAGAGAATAGTATCTATCCCCCTAACTATACTTTCCCAGACTACCACAACATTCCTTATTCCTCCCACCCCCACCTTAATGGTCCCCTACAATATGGTGTTGTGGTCAGTTGGCTCATCATCCCTCCAGTTCCTGCTCTCGTCCAGACAAGCTGCAATAACCTCTAACCTGTTTGACAAGTGCAAGGGCGTTACCACACTGGATGCCACGAGGCACCCATCTCTGCTACTGCAAATATGGTGATCTGAAACTGACTTATTTTTGATCAGGTGAGGCCTTTGACCATCCCTTCAGAATGGTGTTCACCTATCTCTTAGGGATGGGCAATCAATACTGTCCTAGCCTGTGACGCCCACATCCCACAAACGAATCAGAAAAAGAGTTGAGACTCCTCCATTGCTACCTCTGGCCTGATCTGCCAGATATGCCTCTATCGTAGTCATGCCCTCCTGTCCCTGAGCACAGATCACAGACTGCCTCCTAGAAAAAAGTGCCCTGTTAAATTTCCACCTCCCTGATGCATCGTGGTGTCCAAATCTCGGAATCCAGCTCATCAAATCTGAGCTGAAGTTCTTCAAGCTGCAAACACTTACTGCAGATTTGGCTGCTGTAGATCACATTGGTGTCCACCAACATCCACATGCTACAGCTACAACGCATCACCTGTCCTGCCATCTCTATTGTGTTTTATTTAACGAAATAGCTTTCAGGTTTAGACATATCACTTATAATTTGCACTTATATTACGTAGTTTATCTAGTTAACATACAAGTTTAATACATTATATCACTCCAGTACCAGTTTAAACTGCTGCCCCAGTTGAGAAATGGAAAATAAATAAAACTCACCAACCAATCACCGAACTGCTCACCTAACTAATGCCTCTGGGCTTCAGATCTCAGGTCACTGGCTCCTTCTATTGTATCAGTGCGTATTCTGTAAAAGACCAAAACAGCACCTCCTCCCTCACTGCACCAAATTACAACACTTTCTAAATACCCGAGTTAGGCACTCTGTAGCTCAGGACTCAGTTGGGCACAACTTTGTGCGTTGGCAAAACCTCCTGTATCTGTACTGGTTGGAATTTCAGAGACCTGAGTCAGGTCCTGCTGACGTGGAAACCAATTCTAAGTAGCTATCTAATTATCTAATTGTGCAGCTGACACTCGCAGGCAGCATGTTTACCACTCACTAAGACTGAAAGAACCTACAATTTAATGTTCAAGTTAAGTTAAATGCTAAATGCAAATGACTAGATTTTAGAATTATTGAATGAATAGAAGCCTACAGCACAACAGGAGGTCATTTGACCCTTCGCACCTGTGCTTTTTTTTAAGTAGTTGTGCTTACGCCACGAAACCAGTTCTTTTCTCCATAACCCTGTAACATCCAGATCCTCAAGTTCATGTCTAACTCCCTTTTAAAATTGTTTGTGGAATCACATTCCACCACTTTTACAGTTAGTGAATTTCAGACCCCGACAACTCTCCCGGTGAATAAAAAAATCCTCATCTTCTTCCAGACATTTTGCCTCTGATTTTAAACCGATGACCACTAGTTGTTGACCAACTCACCAGCAGGAGCAACCCTTCTCGATCTGCTGTAGCAAAAGCGATCGTTATTTATTAAGCAACTCATTGACCTTTTCTGTTCCATGGTAAATAGCCCTAACGTTTCCATCTTCTCCTCATAATTGAAGTCCCTCGTCCCTAGTAACATCCTTTACTCGTTCTAAGATCTTAATATCTTGCCTGAAGTGCGGTTCCTTCAACAGCCCACAACAGTCCGTCTGAGGCCCAAACACCGATTTATAAAATTCTAGCATACACTCTGCGCTTTATATCCGATGCCTAACTTTATAAGCCTAATTAAGCCATATGCTATTTGGACAAACTTATCAACTTGCTGGGCCAGCTCGAAGGATTGCTGCAGGCCAAGGTATCTCTGCAGAACCTCACTTCTCAAAACAGTGCCAGTTATAGTTCACTGTATTTCCATTTTAATCCTCCCAAAGTTCTTCAGTTTTCATTTCTCTTCGATGACCTCCCCATGCCATGCTTATGCGCATTTCACCATTCTATGTCGTCCTGTTCCAGTATTCAATTAGATCCTGCCTGATCTGTACCTGGAATTACCTTAGCTCTAATTTTAATGTTATGCTTCTTTGTTCTGGGCTGTCCTACCAGAGGAATTGCTTTCTCTGTCTAACCTATCAAATTCTTCAATCATCTTAAACACCACAACTAGCCCATCCTTTAATACAATAAAAGGAACTATAAGCGTAATTGTGCATAATTCTTGGTCTTCATAATTGAATTATTTAAGCCATGGTATTATTCATGCCATCAGTGCTGCACATCTACTCCCTACCAGTATATCCTTCCTGGTCTGTGGTGACAGAACTGGATGCAATTCACCAGATGGAGTCTGACTGCATAGTTTTACTGCTGTAATGTAACTGCCAGCTTTTGTATTCTTCCCTCTTGAGATAAAGGCAAACACTTCATTGTGCTTTTCAATTATTTTATACCAGTCCACTAGTGACTAGTGACTTCTGTACTTAACATCTAACCTCTCTGCTCATCAACATTTCCCAGCATCTCGCGATTTAGCAACTGCATTGGTCTATCTTTTGTCAGGTTTAAAATATTCGTTTCCAGGGCAGCCGATTAGAGTCTAAATATGTTATTGGTAGATTGTTTTGTAATTACTTAAACTGTACAATGTTTGTATGTTGTTCATTTTTAAGAGGAAAACGCAGCCCTAGAAAATTGTCATCTGTGCTTGACAAAGTGAGGATGGTTCCTGTTTTACTTCTGAATGAAGATATCAGGTGCAAAATGGGAAGACGTCTTTTAATTCCCATGGGTTAAGATGCTTATGATGCTAGATACCATCTACATAGCAGGAAGTTTCCTTCTGACCCCTATGAGTAAATTTAACATGAACACAATGGAAATATCCTCTTTGCTCCTGGTGAATGATGATATTTTGAAGACAATAGTAAGGTACCCTTTGGTCTCTATGAATGAAGTTATCATATTCGCAATAGTTAGATTCCACTTGGACCTCATGAGTGACGATAAATCCACATTTGGACGAATTCCTTCAGTCCACATGAGTAAACATGGCAGATACACAACGGAAAGATTTCAACCAGTCTGTACGTGTGAGGACGTCAGCAACTGATCAGGAACACTTTTGCTTCCAATGTGTGAGGGTGTCAGCAACAAAATGACATGATATGTTGATCCTAGAAATGTGAGCAATTGAGCAGGTGAATCCTCACATCGTCTGTGAGGATGTGCAATGCTCTTCACCTGTATTGCACCACACAGTTCATCCAACCTGAGCTGGTAATGCCGTTGAATGTCTACACCAGCCACCTCGTATTTCTCATCTGCATGCTGCCCTTCAGCGACGTCAAAAGGTAACGTCTGGTTCCAAATGTAGGCCAAGGGCAGCCAGCTCTGCCTCACCTACACCTCTCTGTACCCCTCCATTGATTTTGCTTTATCACCCAGCTTACCCAACTTCCAGTATTGGATGTGTAGATATTCGCTCCCATTAAATGATTAGAAGCACGAAGTCATTGTCTTTGGTCCACCAACAAACTCTGTTCCCTTTCGGTTTCTTTGTCACTCTCCCTGTTTACTGTGTGAGGCTAAATCAAACCAATTGTAAACTTGTACTACCTGAGCCTGATGAATTCATATCCACTCAATCAACAAGACCACCAACTTCCACTTAGAATCATATAATCATAGAATAATTGAATGGTTACAGCACAGATGAGCCCATTCCACCCATCGTCTCCATGCCAGCTCTATGGAAGTGTCACTCTGCTAGTCGCATTGCCACGCCCTTTCCCCCATTGCCTGCAATTTATTTCTCTTTAAGGTCCATTCAATAACCTTTTGAAAGTTGCGATAGCATCTGCTCCCTCCACAGTCCCAGGTAGTGAATTCCAGAACCTAACCGCTGTCCACATGAAAATGTTTTTCCTCATGTCACGGCTGGTTCTTTCATAAGGCACCTTAAATTGATGTCCTCTGGTTCTAGACATCCAGTCGAGTCACCTCTAAGATCCAAACGCATGATTTTGAAGTTTCCACGCTGATGTACATATCTGCAATGCGGGATATGCATTATCCATTTCATAGGCTCTAAATCACTAAATTGTGCCCTTGATTTTATATTGCCTTTCCTTATTCTCTCTCCCGCTGTGCATCACTCCACACTTCTCTGCATTAACCTTCAACTGCCATATGTCCATCCATACTGTCAGCCTGTCCATACCCTCATGAGTTCTATCACTATCCTACTCACAGTTTACAATACTTCGAAATTTCTGTCATCTGCAAGTTTGCAAATGTGTTCTGTACACAAGTCGAGGTCATTAAAATATATCTAGCACCAGCACCTGCACAATGAGCAAATAATTGGCATAGGAAGTTCAACGTAGAAAAATGTGAGGTAAGACATTGTTTGGAAGAATATGGAGGTCACTTGGAGGTTGCGAGTCTGGGTGAAGTAGAGGAACATAGGGATCTTGGAATCCAAATACACCACCAGCTAAAAGTTGTGCCACAGGTTCACAAGGCGGTAAAACAGCAAACCAAGCACTAGGCTTTATTTCTCGAGGGATAGTGTGAAAAGTAGGGGAGTTATGCTAAACCTGTGATGAACCTTGATCAGACCGCAGTTAGAGAATTGCGTTCAGTTCTGGTTGTCATATTACAAGAAGGATATGGAGGCACTGGAGAGGGTGCAGAGAAGATTTGCAAGGATGATACCAGAAATGTGTGGATAATCATATCAGGGATGGATGAACAGGCTGGTTCTCTTTTCTTTTGAAACAAGAAGTCTGAGGTGTGACCTGAGAAGGGTCTTTAAAATTATGAAAGGCTTTGATAGAGTTGATGCAGAGAGAATGTTTCCACTTGTGGGGAAGAGCAAACTAGAGGCCATTAATATAGGATAGTCACCAAGAAATCCAATAGGGAATTCCGAAAAAAAACCTCTTTACCTAAAGAGTGGTGAGATTGTGCAACTTGCTACGACAGCGAGTGATTGAACTAAATAGTATGGATGCATTTCAAGGGACGCTAGAAAAACATGTGAAGCAGAAGGGTTTAGAGGGCTACCAGGACAGTTTTAGATGTGGAAAAATGGGAGAAGCTCGAGTGCACCATGAACGATGACATGGATTGGCTGTTTCCCTGCCATATATGTTTATAATCCCATGATTCAGGGGTCACTTGCGACATCATGTGTCCGTTTAGATTCACAGAAACAGTAAATAAGCAGTAACCTGTGACATCTGTCGGTCTCACCGTTCCCTTACACTAGCGTACATTGAGCGTAAAGATTACTCATTGCATCGATTAACGTTTATATTTATTACAAAACACAGTCAGGACACTATTCAAGAAATGAACTTAGCAGTGAAGGAACCAGATGGTGTAGTGAAGGAAGGAAGGAAAAGAGAGAATGGTCCAGTTATACTAGGATATGAACTCTAGCCGGACTGTAGCTTTAATTTCATTAATTTAGTAACTCGAGTTAACAGGTATTTAACCGCCTTCTTCACCTCCTCTCTGAACTTGCTCTGGGTCAATCCATATATACATGTGTTTACACAGGAGCTCATGAGCATGAGCAGACGGCCAACTTCATTGGCGATGTACTTGGGGCTTGTGTGATTCTGGTCCAAACCGTTGACTGTGATTCGAGTGCAAATAAAAGTGACGGTTTGCGTCATCCACAACAGTATATAACTGCTGGACACAGCGAAGAGTAAGATGATGGATTTCTGCCGATTCTCCATCTCACTATCAATCTGGTTCTGTCCACTGCCCAGTCCCTTCAGGCCCCTGCGGACCCGACTGGCAGCTAGGATGTGCCTGACCGTGAGACCATTGAGCAGCAAGATGAGAAAGAACGGGAGGAATGAGAGAGACAGACTGCAAATCCAGGAGAAAGTCACCCACCCTGCAGAAGTAAAGAAGATTACTTTAGTCCGGCAGCCCCAATGTACATTGTTACTAATAAACTGGGGCTCATACATGAAGTGGAAGGGGATGTACTTTAAACAACTCAGCACACACATGGACACAATAACCACAGCTGCAGTTCTCTCCGTGCAATATCTGAGTCTCAACTTCTGACAGCAAATGCTGATGAAACGGTCAAAGGTGAACGACACTGTTAACCAGACGGAGTAATCCAGAGTAACGATTCTCAGGTAGGCGCAAGAAGGGCAGATTGCAGTGAGTGACGTGAATGAATAGGGGAAATGGTAAGTAAAGATTTGATCCAGCAGTACATGAAAGATCATCACCAGGAGGTCTGAGATTGCCATCGCCACCATGTAACGAGTGATTCCCCTGGAGAGACCGCACTTTCCCTGGGACAGGATCGCAGCCGTCATCAGATTCGCTGTCGGACACAAAACAACAGGAAAATTATTAATTAAACAGAACAAATCTATGCTGGAGGATGACTGATTGCTTTGACAACAATGACTTTAATGGAGATAAGCAATTGCCAGAATTTTTTTTTATTCATTCATGGGATGTGGGCTTTGCTGGCCGGGCCAGCATTTAGTGCCCATCCCTAATTTCCCTTGAGAAGGTGGTGGTGAGTTGCCTTCTTGAACCGCTGCAGTCCATGTTGGGTAGGTGCACCCACAGTGCTGTTAGGAAGGGAGTTCCAGGATTTTGACCCAGCGACAGTGAAGGAATGGCGATATAGTTCCAAGTCAGGATGGTGTGTGACTTGGAGGGGAACTTGCAGGTGAAAGCGTTTCCAATCATTTTCTGCCCTTGCCCTTCTATGTGGTAGAGGTCGCAGGTTTGGAAGGTGCTGTCTAAGGAGTCTTCGTGCGTTGCTGCAGTGCATCTTGTAGATGGTACACACTGCTGCCACTATGCATCGGCGATGGAGGGAGTGGATGGGGTGCCAATCAAGCGGGCTGCTTTGTTCTGGATGGTGTCGAGCTTCTTGAGTGTTGTTGGAACTGCACCCATCCAAGCAAGTGGAGAGTATTCCATCACACTCCTGACTTGTGCCTTGTAGATAGTGGACAGGCTTTGGGGAGTCAGGAGGTGAGTTACTCGCCGCAGGATTCCTAGCCTCTGACCTGCTCTTGCAGCCACGGTATTTATATGGTTACTCCAGTTCAGCTTCTGGTCAATGGTAGCCCCTAGGATGTTGATAGTGGGGGATTCAGTGATGGTGATGCCATTGAATGTCAAGGGGAGATGGTTAGGTTCTCTCTTGTTGGAGATGGTCATTGCCTGGCACTTGTGTGGCATGAATGTTACTTGCCACTTATCAGCCCAAGCCTAGATATTGTTCAATTCTTGCTGCATTTCTACATGAACAGCTTAAGTATCTGAGGAGTCACGAATGGTGCTGAACACTATACAATCATCAGTGGACATCCCCACTTTTGACCTTATGATTGAAGGAAGGTCATTGATGAAGCAGCTGAAGATGGTTGGGCCTAGGACACTACCCTGAGGAACTCCTGCAGTGATGTCCTGCAGCTTTGATGATTGACCTCCAACAAACACAACCATTTTCCTTTGCCCTAGGTATGACTCCAGCCAGTGGAGAGTTTTCCCCGTGATTCCCAATGACCTCAGTTTTGCTAGGGCTCCTTGATGCCATACTCGGTCAAATGCTGCCTTGATGTCAAGGGCAGTCACTCTCACCTCACCTCTTGAGTTCAGCTCTTTTGTCCATGCTTGGTCCAAGGGTGTAATGAGGTCAGGAGCTGAGTGGCCCTGGCGGAACTCAAACTGAGCGTCACTGAGCAGGTTATTGCTAAGCAAGTGCCGCTCGATGGCACTGTTGATGACACCTTCCATCACTTTACTGATGAGTAGAAATGAGAAGAATGATTTGGTAAAAGGCAGAGCCATGTGCCCTGCAAGTAATTAATTATTGTATCAAATATATGCGCACAGCCACAGTGACAGACCACTGTGCAGAAATGGGTTAAATCGGAGCATTAAAGATCTGAAAATGTATTTTGAAAGAAAGAACTTGCATTTAAATAGCGCCTTTCATGACGTTTGAATGTCACAGGATGCTATACAACCAATGAAATACTTTTTCAAGAGCCAGACACAGCAGTCAACTTGTGCACGGCAATCTCTGGCAGGCAGCAAAACAAATACAACCAAATAATATCTACAACCAACAACCTGTATTTGTTCTGCGCTTTTAACAGATTAAAACGTCCCAGGCTCTTCAGGGGTGTGTTATCAGATAATATTTGACACCGAGCCATGTAAGTGGATGTTCGGGCAGATATTCAAAAGCGGGCTTAAAGAAGTAGGTTTTAAGGTGTGACTTAAAGGTGAAAACTGTGTAAGAGAGGACGAGAGGTTTAGTGAGGGAAATCCAGAGTTTAGGGCCTTGGCAGCTGAAGGCATGACTGCCAATCGTGCAGGAAATAAAATTGGGAATGGAGAAGAGGCCAGAATTATAGCAATGCAGGTATCTTGGAAGGTTGGACCTTTTGAGGAGATTTCACCGACAGGGATGGGAGAGGCCATTGAGGAATGTGAAAATTAATTGCTTCTTAGCCATGAGGATACGAAGGTCAGCGAGGCCAGGAGTGATGGGCGAATGGGACCTAGTGCGAGTTAGCACATAGGCAGCACGAGGGTAGAATGTGCGAGGCTAGCCAGGAATTCGTTGGAATTATCAAGACTGCAGGCAATTAAAGAATGGATGAAGTTTTCAGCGCAGATGAGCTGAGCAGGGGTGGAATCAGGGAGAGTACCGATGTCTAAATAAGTTGTCGGAGCAAAATATGACACAACGTTGCAAACAATCTGGCTCAGCCTCAGATAATTGTTCGAGAGAGGAATGGAATCCGTTGCTATATTTGTTAGATGTTGGGTTAAGGATAAACATTGGGAGAGAACTCACCTGGCCTTTATTCAATATTGTCATAGAATATTCTACGTCCCTGCAAGCAGGCAGAAAGGGCCTCCGTTTAACATTTGATCTGAAATACGGAGCATGCCGGTGGTGAAGCACTCCTTCAGCACTGCATTGATGTGTCAGCCTAGCTCATGCGCTCAAAATCTATAGACATGGATTAAATCTATAACCTTCCAACTGAGTGAAAATGTTAGCAATGAGTCTAAGCTTTTGAGCCACTTACGAAGGAAAAGTCTATGATATGCATTGCCATTGTATTCCTGGCGGTGTTTATCTTCAGGCTTCAGAAAGCCTTCTAGATGGACTAAAACAAACAGAAAAGCAAAAGCCACACATCCCCTTTAAAGTAGGCGAAGTCGGACATCATACCCGCCTGTCCGGGTCAAGTACGTCAATCCAACACTCAGTCTCAGTGTTCTGGTCATCGCTTACGCGAGCCGTCTTGAGTTGGACTAAAAGCCAACCAATGTGACTCGAGGCAGACATACTATCATTTCATATAAATGCATGTAAACCGAAGGATGCCACCCCAATTACTGAAGGCCCTTTTCAACTATCCACTGGAATGGGTTTTTCAGACTTTGACTGCAAGCATCCACAGGACGACCTGCGTGCCAAACAGTGGAATCAGGATGCAATAGACAGAGCTAAGCGATTCCACAACCAACAGATCAGTTCAAAACTCTTCAACCTTGCCACATGCAGTTGTGAATGGTGGTGGACAATTAAACAACTGACAGGAGAAGGAGGCTCCTCAAATATCCCCATCCTCAATAATAGGAGAGTCCAGCACATCATTGCAAAAGAAAAGGCTAAGCATTTGTAACCATCTTCAGGCAGAAATGCAGAGTGGATTATTCAGCTCGGCCTCCTCATGAGATCCCCAGCAACTCAGAGACCAGTCTTCAGCCAATCTGATTCACTACACATCATGTGGAGAAACGACTGAAGGCGCTAGTTACTGCAAAGGCTATGGGTCCTGACAATATCCTGGCTGTAGTACAGAACATTTGTGCTCCAGAACTAGCCGCACCCTTAATCAAGCTGTTCCAGGACAGCTGCAATACTGGCATCTAATTCGACAATGTGGAAAATTGTCCAGGTATGGCCTATCCATAAAATGCCAGACAAATCCAATCTGGTCAATTACTGCCCTATCAGTCTACTCTCAATCATCAGTAAAGCGATGGAAGGTGGCATTGACAGTGCTGTCAAGCGCCACTTAATGAGCAATAACATGCTCACCGATGCTCAGTTTGGCTTCTCACGGGGCCAGCCGGCTCCTGACCTCATTTCAGCCTTGGTGCAAACATGTACAAAAGAGAAGAATTCAAGAGGTGATGTGGAAGTGAGTGCCTTGATATCAAGGCAGCATTTGACCAAGTATGGCATCAAGAAGCCCTTGCCAAACTGACATCAATGGCAATCAACAGGAAAAATCTCGACTGGTTTGAGCCAGCACAAAGGACGATGCTTGTGGTTGTTGGAGGTCAATCATGTCAACTCCAGGACATCACTGCAGGAATTCCTCAAGGTAGTGTCCTAGACCCAACCATCTTCAGCTGCTTCATCAATTACCTCCACTCCATCATAAGGTCAGAAGTGGAGATATTCACTGATGATTGCATAATGTTCAGTACCATTCGCAAACTCCTCATGAACTGAAGCACTCCGTGTCCATATGCAGCAAGACCTCGACAACATTCAGGCTGAGGCTGATAAGTGGCAAGTAACATTCATGCCACACAAGTGCCAAGCAATGTCAATCTCCAAGTAGAGAGAATCTAATCATCTCCCCTTGACATTCAACAACATTACCATTGCTGCATCCCATACTAAAGTAGAGATGGCAGGACAGGCGATGTGCCATAGCTGCATGATGTGCAAGCTGGTAGATTCCATTGCGGGCCACAGTGACCACATCTGCAGCATGTGCTTGCAGCTCAAATTCTTTGGCTCAGAGTTGATGGGCTGGAGTCTGAACTTCAGATACTGTAGCACATGAGGGAGTGGGAGACGTTCCTGGAAACTGTGCTTAAGGCAGTCACACCCCGTAGATTAAGTATCTCAAATTCGGCCAGTGGTCAGGGACAGGAGGGTGTGATTGCAAGTGAGGCAGGGAGAGGGATCCTGAATTCATCAATGGAGGAGACCCAGCTCTTGACATTGTCTAACAGGTACGAGGGGCTTACTCCCTGTGTGGATGAGGAGGAGGACTGTAGGAAGGAGAAGCAAACTGACCACTGCACCGTGGTACAGGAGGCCATTCAAGCCGGGGCAACAAAAAGAAAAATGGTAGTGTAGGGGTTCCATGGTTAAGGGTACTGATAGCATCCTTTGTAAGCAGGACCGAGTGTCCCACGTAATCTGCTGCCTACCCAGTGCCAGGTTGAGGGATATCTCTAACTGGCTTGAAAGGATATTGGAGAGGGAGGGGGATGATCCAGTTGTTGTGGTCCACGTTGGGACAAACAACATAGGCAAGACTAGGCAAAAGGAGCTGTTTGGGGATTTTCAGGAACCAGGAACAAAATTAAAAAACAGGTCCTCAAGGGTTATAATCTCTGGATTATTACCCGAACCACATGCAAATTGGCATAGGGATAAGAAAATAAGGGAAGTAAACACGTGGCTAAAGGAGTGGTGTGGGAAAGAGGGGTTCCATTTCATGGGGCACTGGCATCAGTATTGGGACAGGAGGGAACTGTACCGTTGGGACGGGCTCCACCTGAACCGCTCTGGGACTAGTGTTTCAGCGAAAAGGATAAATAGGTTGGTCACAAGGACTTGAAACTAATAAATGGGGGGAGGGGGAGGAGGAGGAGGCCTCAGGGGAAGTCAATACAGTTTCAAAAACAAGTAACAGGGCAGAGAGTAAAGAAACAGTCAGGAACCCTACTTCAGGAACTGCAGGTAATGGCAAAACTGTAAGACCTATACCGGTTAAACCAGAAGAGAGAAATAATAAACAGGTGAATAAAGCATCAATGCTGAGGGAAAGGTTAGGGGGTATAGCCCAAATAAGAGCTCAATGTACAAATTCACAGAGTGTAAGGAACAAACTAGATGAGCTGCATGCGCAAATTCAAATGGAAGATTATGATGTGGTGGCCATTGCGGAGACGTGACAGCAGGATGTTCGGGACCTGGAACTAAATATACCTGGTTATAATGTTTACAGGAGGGACAGAAAAAATGGCAGAGGGGGTGGAGTAGCCTTACTGATTAGAAATAATATCCCCTCATTGGTGAGGGAGCATATAATGAGGGGATAGCATCCAGTGGAGACCTATGGGTGGAACTGAGGAACAGAAAATGATCTAAAACTGCAATAGGTGTTGGGTATAGACCCCCTGCTAGCAGTTTTGAGGTGTTAGATTGTACAAATGTACAAATTAGAAAAGTGTGTAACAAAGGCAAAGTAGTATTAATGGGGGATTTTAACTTACACATAGATTGGCAGAGGCAGACTAGCACCTGTCAGAAATGTAGTGAATTTATGGAATGTGGCCGGGATAGTTTCCTACAGCAATATATCCTAGATAACAAGGGGACAGGCAATATTAGATTTAGTTATGAGTTATGAGCCAAATTTAATTAACTGTGTGTGAACATTTATCAAATAGTGATCACAACATGATCGAATTCAAGGTAGCGTTTGAAAGTGAAAAGCACGAATAAGCTACTAGAATTTTAGACTTGGGTAAGGCTGACTTTAACGGGATGAGACAGAGACTGTCCATGGTAAACTCGGGAGATCTATTAATGGGTCAAACGACTGAAGAACAGTGGAGAATATTTAAAGAAACATTAAACGAAATATATACCCCTGAGAGGAAAACGCTCCACTTCACAGAAAAAAAAGCCACGGACAACTGAAGAGATTAGGGAAAGCATAAAACTAAAAGAAAGGGCTTACAAAATTGCAAAACGCAGCACAGATCCGGTCGAATGGGATCGATACAAAGACCAGCAAAGGGTCACAAGGCGGCTTATAAAAGCTCCTAAAAGGGATTATGAAAGGAAACTTGCAAGGGACATCAAAATCAATAAGAAATGTTATAGTTGCATAAAGGGAAAACGGGTGGTCAAAAGCAATGTAGGCCCACTAAAAGATGAAACTAGAGATATTGTTATTGATAACGGTGAAATGGCAGACATGTTGAACAATTACTTTGCCTCAGTATTTACAGTTGAAAAGGAGGATAACTTGCCAGAAGTCCCGAAAAAATTAATAGCCGATAGGGGACAGGGACTTAATACGATTAACGTAAGTAAAATATCAGTAACAAGCAAATTAATGGAACTAAAGAGTGAGAAATCCCCAGGACCTGACGGTTTTCATCCGAGGGTGTTAAAGGAAATAGGGGAGCACATTGTAGCTGCCCTAAATATAGTCTTTCAGAGTTCCCCACATTCAGGGTGAAAGGGGGAACCAAGGAAATTACAGACCAGTTAGCCTGACATCTGTGGTGGGGAGGTTGCTGGAGTCTATAATCAAGGATAGGGTCACTGAACACCTAGAAAATTTTCAGTTAATGAGGGGCACCCAGCACGGATTCATGACAGGAAGGTCATGCCTGAGAATTCTCTTTGAATGTTTTCAAGAGGTGACTAAGATAGTGGACAGGGGAATGTCTATGGATGTTATTTATAGGGACTTCCAGAAGGATAAAATTTGATAAAGTCCCACATAAGAGACTGTTAACTAACGTAGAAGCCCATGGAGTTGAGGGCACATTATTGACATGTTTAGGAAGTTGGTTGAGTGGTAGGTGACAGAGAGTGGGGATAATGGGTAAGTACTCTGATCGGCAGAATGTAACTAGTGGTGTCCCGCAGGGATCTGTGTTGGGGCCTCAATTATTCATTAACAACTTGGATGATGGTATAGTAAGTCATATATCCAAATTTGCTGATGATACAAAGTTAGGCGGCATTGTAGACAGTCTAGATGATAGCATAAAATTGCAAGGAGATTATAGACAGACTAGGTGAATGGGCAAAACTGTGGCAGACGGACTTCAATGTGGGCAAGTGTAAAGTCCATTTTGGACCAAAAAAGGATAGAGCAGGGTACTTTCTAAATGGGAAGAGGTTAAGTACAGTGGATGTCCACTGAGACTTGGGCGAGTTCAGGTTCATAGATCTTTAAAATGCCATGAACAAGTGCAGAAAATAATCAAATAGGCTAATGGAATGCTAGGATTTATATCTAGAGGACTGGAGTATAAAGACTAAAGGTTATGCTGCAGCTGTACAAAACTCTGGTTAGACCCCACTTGGAGTATTGTGAGCAGTTCTGAGCACCACACCTTAGGAAGGATATATTGGACTTGGAGGGAGTGCAACGTAGGTTTACAAGAATGATACCTGGACTACAGGGGTTAAGTTATGAGGAGAGATTACACAAATTAGGCCTGTTTTCACTAGAATTTAAAAGGTTAAGGGTGATCTGATCGAAGTCTTGAAGATATTCACAGGAAAAGATAGGCTAGATAAAGATAAACTATTTCCACTGGTTGGAGATTCTAAAACTTGGGGGCATTGTCTAAAATTAGGGACAGACCATTCAGGAGAGATGTTAGGAAGCATTTCTTCACGCAAAGGGTGGTAGAGGTTTGGAACTCTCTCCCACAAACAGCAGTTGAAGCTAGAACAGTTGTTAATTTTAAATCAGAGACAGATAGATTTTTGTTAAGCAAGAATGTTAATGGATATGGGCCAAAGGCAGGTATATGGAGTTAGGCTGCGGATCAGCCATGATTGCATTGAATGGCAGGACAGGCTCAAGGGGCTGAATGGCCTACTCCAGTTCCTAACTTCCTACGTTCCTATGTTCCTATCAACATCCTGGGGGTTACTATTGACCTGAAACTGAACTGCAGCAATCACATATATACTGTGGTTACTAGAGCAGGTTAGAGCAGGGAATTGCAAGAAATCCAACTTCTGACTCTCCAAAGCCTGTCCACCATCTACAAGGCACAAGTCGGGAGTGTGGTGGAATACTCTTTACTTGGCTGGATGGGTGCAACTCCAACAACACTCAGGAAGCTTAACACAATCTTGGACAAAGCAGCCCGCTTGATCAGCACCCCATCCACAACATTAAAAATTCACTCCCTCCGCTACCAAGGCATAGTGGAAACATTGTGTACCATCTACAAGATGCAGCAACTCACCATGCCTCCTTCAACAGCACCTTTCAAATCCACAACCTCTTCCATCCAGATGGAAAAGGGCAGCAGACGCATTGGGACACCACCACCTGCAAGATCCATTCCAAGTCACACACCATTCTGACTTGGAAATATATCGCTGTTCATTCACTGTTTCTGGTTCAAATTCCTGGAACTCCCTACCTAACAGCACTGTGGGTGCACCTCCCCGACATGGACTTCAGCGGTTCAAGAAGGCAGCTCATCACCACCTTCTCAGTGGCATTTAGGGATTGGCAACAAATGCTGGCATTGTCAACGACACCAACATCCTATGAATGAATAAAAACATATAGTGGCTCAGAGAGGGTATCCTTCCACTAAACCGAAGTCTGGCTCCTTAATAAAGGTATGAGTATATGACACAATGACAAAAGATGTTCGTAAAGATAGTCCAATGCAAATAGCACAGAGACAGATAAATTAATTCAGGAATGTGATATCAGAACATAGGCAACTGAGCACCGATGTCCCCCGAGACAAATCCGTTTCGTTTTCAAAACTTTAAGCAAGAGCAATAACACACAAAACGAAAAGTAATAATTTTGACTTACCAGGGACGCCAAACAGTGCCATAATCGGAAAGCCGATTTCTTTTAAGTACAGAATTGGAGCCAACCCCATTTTCGGAGTGAAGCTATGCCGATATGAACAGCAAGTCCGACTGGCACACAATGAGGCTGTGAGCGGGATCCAACTCCTTATTAATACCTGAGGCAATCCTCCAGTGGGACAGTGGGAGTTACATAACAACTGATATTAGTTACAGGCATTTTAACAAACATGTTGCAGCATTACTTTCTGATTGAAGTGCTCTTACCAATCTCTCAGTGGTGGAATGCACTGTGCCGTACATGTGAGAACTTTCAGGCTCATTGATCTCTCCATCTCCCAATCCACTGTCAGGTTACAGTGTCCTGACCACCTGCAATGGGATGAATTTTGCTGGGGTAAGTGATTATCAAAATTACCATCGTGGCTGTGCACTGTGGTGGCTGTCAGTCTGATTAATTCTAAGCATTTCACAGTCTCTGCTGACACATTCCTGAAGTTATAGAACTGCCGTTTCAATCTGCCTAAGGGAAAAATTTCCTGATTATGTAAAATTACATATCATTCTTCTACTTATTTCTCTTCAATATTAATGCATTCACCAGTTCCAGGATAAATGAACAGAAATGCCAGTTATGGAACCCTCTTAATTGGAATTCAATTCCCCCTTTCTTGCTTCACTTTGTGCACACACTGGTGTCCTGGATTTTGAAGCCCAATAACACGATATCAGGTGAGTTAGACTGAACCCTCCCCGAAACTGGAACGCCAGAAGAGGCGTCGTCGCCCAGTCCACAGTCACAGGGCAGCTCAAGGAGAAAAGAGTCAGAGGAGCACGTCTCCTGTGGAAAGGTAATGGCTGCAACTTGCGGTTGTACTCAGCCCGAAGAGTTTCTGTAGTTACTGTGTAAAACTGACAGCAATGTCTAGCGACCGTACATGCGCAGTGACACTCTGCTCCGGCATGGGCTGCTGTCCTGCAGTCTTCGCAGCTGGAAACTGTGCAAAATCAGTAATCTGAGAAGAATTTCATCTTTTTACCCATCATTCTCGCTGTAAAAACAATGAAAGTGTTAATCCTTGTTCAATCGGTAGTAATTGAGTTCGAAAAGCATGCTAAGTCATACGTACCAAGAACAACCGTTCTGGTCCTGAAAATTAATTTTACATCGGTGGAAACTCATTCGTTTGGAACAATATAAAAAAGTTGCACGATTTTTAAAAGCAAGTCATAGAAATCATAGACATTTACAACACACAACGGTCCATTTTGGCTCGTCATGTCCACGCAGGTTAACAAGTAGCTCCCCAGCCTAATCCCGCTTTGGTCTATCACCTTGTAGGTTAGGGCACTTCAAGTGCATTTCCAAGAACATATTAAATGTTATCAGCGTTTCTGCCTTTACCACATTTTCAGACAGTGAGTCTCAAATGCCCACCACCCGCTTGAGGAAGAAAGTTCCGTTCTAAATCTCATACCTCATCCGAAATCTATGCCGCCTGGTTACGGACCCCTCAACCAAGAGGAATAGGGCCTTCTTATTTATTCCATCAAGACAGCTCATAATCTTCATAAAATAACCAGCAATATTTTCATTTTTTTAATATTTTGTTTATTATATTTCAACTTCCCCCTTAATCCGTGGTGTATGTCCCAATCTTTAATTTGCTTTCTCTCCAATCATAAAAATGTGAATTGTGGTTTTTTTTACTTCCTGCTTTGCTGTCTGTGTGAATTCTACAACCTTATTGGCTAAACAACTTTACTGCAGCAAGCCTGCTCTTGGATCTCACGCATACCTTAAAAATAGAGTCAAATGCAAAATTCCCTTGAAACAGAAGTAATCTACACGCTAGAGTTGGCCAAATCCTTGTGGCACTTTTGTCAATGGCAGCAGCCGGCAGCATTCTTTCACCACTGACCACAAACTGTGGGAACATGAATTCTGAGTAGTTATAGATAATGGAAAAGAGAACCGATTAAGTTGGAAATTATTATCATATGATCCTGACGTGTCATTTACCATTGAACCAGTAGGTGACAAGGTTCCACATACATTCTTGATTCTCACTGGAATGCAGAGGACCTGACCTTTTATCAGTAGACGATAAGACAACTTTGTATGGCTATAAATAGTCATAATTTCTTCCAGAGTTTCAGTAATCGCAACCAGACATGACATCGCCAATCTAAGACATTTTTTTTAATAGAGAGTTTTCAATAAAATTCATTTTCTTAAATTGGCATCAAATTAACGACACATCTACCTTTGTTAGGAAAGAATCCTACAGGATCGCAATGAACGAATCTAAATCATGTGCTATCCTGTATCACATAGAACAAACTCATAAAAGATATTACTAATGACCTGTACTGTTCCATTTTCCAGCTTTACAATGGATATTCTAAACCTTCCATTGAATCATGTCGTGATTACAACACTTCCTCCTTTACTGTAGCCCTCTGTGTTCACTGTCCCTTGATGCCCTTTTACTGATTCCAAGTTTGTAACCTATTAGATTATAAACAATCCCGCACAGGGTAGCGTACGTCAGTACAAAGAGCAGAAAAGCACAATTCGAAATTCAAGGTATTGCGCACTGCAAACAGTGATACTGATAAGGATGGGAATGACAGTCATAGAGCAGGACATAGTGGGAAGAGCGGAGTTTTGAAAGAGTTGGACCTTTGTTAGGAGGGAGCTTCGAAGGCCGATAAGGTGAAATAAATTCAGCCAAGTCTTAAGGTGCGGAAAGAGCAGAGAAATAATTAAATTTTAGATAGGATAACGTATGAGGAATGAAGGAAATATTGTGTTGATGGAAATGAATTATTTTCTGAACATCACATGCGGTTTGAAAGTCATCCAGTGTCAAGGAAGACACTCTACTTGCACAGGATCCAGTTCAGACTGAGCAAGCAACCCACAAGTTAGGGAAGGAGCATAGAGTTTTATTCGGTGATAAGTGGGGTGGTTTTACTTGTCAGTATTGAGACAATATTATATCAGACCCATTCATTACTTGGCTTCAGATAGGCAGTATAAAAGCAGAAGAACTTTTGGAATCAAAAGAATATTGGTAAAGGGGTTTGTCAGCATGGAGGTGGACGCTGGGCATATCTGTGGAGAAGATGGCTGTGGAGAGCAGCATGCAAATAAAGTAAAGGAGAAGGCTGCAATGGTCTTAAAGTCGGGTTCACAAAGCCGTACTAAACTCTGGGAAAACAGAAAGAGCCAATGTGTTAAATAGTAAACGCATGGTTTCAAGCCACAAATTTAAGAAGCAAAGCTTTTCACATATCGCACCCTGATCCAAATAGTGGTATGAGTTTCGTATACCCAGTCTTACTAAGGTAGAATAATGGCCGTGCTTTTGTTTGCTGGGATAAAGCACCGAGATCTCTTCAGAAATATTATCAGTGCTCTCCTTGTCTCCGTGTTGTTATTAAAGACACGAGAACAGGTTTTCACAGCTAAAAAAAGCTTTTCTCAAATGATTAAATGTTCTCATTATAAGTGATGTAAACATGCCTCTCTAAGACATGAACTTCATAAAAGCCAATCCCTGCAATAAGGTGTCACTCAGACTGACCGACCTTTTCGTGGAGCTGCGATAGAATCCAATGCATAAAAATGGTGTTTTGGCAAGAAATTTTAGATCGACAAAAGGCTGTACAGAGAGAAACAATATTTATGCAAAGTTCAAGGAGACTTGAATAAACCCAAGGAAGCGTGCAAATGGTTAAAGTAAAGAATAGCTCGTAAATCAAGAATTCCGAGCTAACAAAATGTGAAACTTAGGTTCTGAAATATAACTCGAGCTCTTGTCGTTATCCCAACTTGGAAACTATTCAGTGCTAACTTTAGAAGATAAAAACATGAGAAATAAAAGCTGGTGTGTGCCATTAGGCCGTTCAAACCTAGTTCGTCATTCAACAAGCTCATCGCTGATCTTCGAGCTCAACTCTGCCTTCCTGCATTAATCCCGTATGTTTTAGTACCCAAAATTCCAACGACCTCTGGTTTAATTAGATGCAACGACTTGGCATTCACAGCTCTCAGGATTTTAAAAAATCCCGAAGATTTACAAGCCTTTGTGTGGAGAAATTTCTCCTCACCTCAGTCCTAAATGGGTGCACCCTAATTGTGTGACTGTGACCTCATGTTCCTGATTCGACAGCCAGGGAAACATTTTCTCAGCATCTACTGTGTCAAGCCACTTGAAAAGAATTATGATAAGCCTACCTCCCATTCGTCTAAACTCTAAGGCACATAGGCACAGTCTACTCAATCTCTCCTCATAGGACAGTCTCCTCACCCCAGAACCAATCTAGTGAAAACTCAATGCACTTCCTCGAGGGCAATTGTGTACTTCCTTGGGTAAGAAGACTTAAACTTCACACAGTACTCCAGGTGTGGCCTCACCAATACACTAAATAATTGCAGGGAACAGCTGCAGAAATTCGTATTTGCCAATGGCCAACTCCTGGATTCACCCTTCACTATTTCCAGTCTGCCTGAACTCCACTCCTGCGGGATCTGTGTTTAAATGTCTCTGTGTTCTTTTATCTGGTTTCAACCGGTCTTCCCAGAAACCTTAAGATTCAGTTTGATCTTCAGATTCAGTTTCAGGTTTAGTTTCCTTTTCAGTTAGGGCTTCTCAGAAGAAGAAAAAAACAAGCTTTCAAACCAGGGCCTTTGCACCAGCCAAAACATTCTACAAGTCATCTGTTCAGAGAACAGTTTGCACATGCTGTCCCACTTGTCCAGCACACCGCAGACTTCATCACACTAGCCAACTTTCCTTCCATTGAATGGAAAGGAAATTCGGGTGGGAACAAATCACAGGCAGCTGATTGAAGATCACCATGTTCTGCTACCTGGCCACTGTGCCCTCTGAGTACTGAAAGTGTGTTTCTGTACCAGGTTATTCAGACCTCTGAGCACTGACGGAGTGTTTCTGTACCCATCGCCATCTGAGTATTGAATGAGTGTTTCTATCCCAGTTTACTGTTCACTGAGTACTGAAGGAGTGTTTCTATACTTTTATGGTGTGTCCTGTGAATACTGAAGAAGTGCATATGTACCCAGTCAGTGTGACATCTGAGTAACGATGGAATGTTTCTGCACCCCATCATCCTGCACTGTGAGCACTGAGGGAGCGTTTCTGTAACCAGTAGTTCTGAGTACAGAAAGCCTGTTTCTATACCCCGTCACTCTGTCCACTGAGCACTGAAGGAGTGTTTCAGTTGCCAGTGCCCTCTGAGTACTGAAGAAGAGATTTAGTACCCATTCCCTGGGTCTCAGAGTATGGAAGGTGTGTTTCTGCATGCAGTGCCTTCTGACTACTGAAGGTGTATTTTTTTCGCAGGTTACTGTGCCCTCTGAGTACTGAATGAATGTTTCTGTACCCTGTCACTTCGCCCTCTGAGTACTCAAGGAGTGTTTCTGTTCCCAGTCACCATGCCCTCTAAATATTAAAGGAGTGTTTCTGTATCCAGTCACTGTACCCTCTAAATACTAAAGGAGTGCTTCTGTGCCCAATCGATGTGCCTTCTAAATACTAAAGGAGTGATTCTGTAACAACTCACTCTGCCCTTTGTACACTAAAGGACTGTTTCTGCACCTATTGCCGTCTGAGTTTTGAAGGATTGTTTTTGGCCTGGTTGCTTACTGAAGGGGTGTTTCTGTGCTTTTTCAGTATCCCCTCTGAGTATTGAATGAATGTTTCAGTACCCAATCAGTGTAGCCTCTGAGTACTGAGTGAATGTTTCTCTACCCAGTGTTATGATCCCCATGGTGATCAACAAATCAAAAGAATAGAATTTACTGAATAAACCTCAATAAAAAAAAAACTAAAGGGCACTATTTCATTTCATAACTTTTCCTTTAACAATCGAATCAAAATCAGCATTAATTAAACAATAATTAACAGACAAATCACCATCTATATATATATTACAAATTACACATTTACTCTCTGATACAACAAAGATAGATCTCATAGATTTACTAGGCATTACACTCAACATATACAGCACCAATTATTGCCACAAAGTTCTTCAAAGCTCAGAACTTCCAGCTCCTTTCTTCCAAGATGCAGCCACTGATTCTTATCTGACAGCAGTCCCACTTCAACACAAACCCCAGGGGTATGGTCTTCAGCAACATGGTGCAACTCTCAAGAACCTCCTCAACACTGCTGACAACAGTCTTGCTGGCACTGTTCCACCAGTTTTACCTTTATCCGAGCTCTTCAGTGACAACCCAGTGCACTATATGTCCGCATCTGGTTAATCAGTTACCTTAAGTAACAGAAACAGCTGCAGCAAATAGTGTTTGCCCAGAATGCAGTCTTCACTTTCTTCAACCTGCCTGTCCTCCAGCCCCTGTGAGATCTGAGCTTGGATTGCTCCGTACCCATTTATTTGGTTCCAACATGTTTCATTTTCCAGAAACCTGAAGTTTTATTTCAGATTCTGTTTCAGTTTTAGTTTCCTTTTCAGTTCGTGTCTGTTGCAAAAAGAACAATCCTGGAAACCAGGGTCAGTGGACCAACAGAACTAAACAAGTCATCTGTTCAGACAACACCTCAGACACACTCCCCCACTGGTCCCACAAAGTGCCGATTCCATAAAACGTCCCTCCTTGGGAAAAAGAAAGCTTTACTGTAGTAAAGTTTTCTTTACAACAATTCAGAAATACAGCAAGTTCTTAATTCCATAAGCATTCTAACACATAGCGGATTACATACTGTGCAGGTAACATTTACACATTCCATAATACATCATGCATTTACAAAATCAAAAGCGCTTAACCAATAACAAAAGCAAGTAAATATGACAATTATGACTAGCAAGATTCAAACATCATAAAATGATAACTCAGAACTTTCCATCTCACGGACAGCCCTTCTTCAAACTCTCGACAGAGCATCACCAATTACATTGCATTTCACTGCAACGTGCACAATTTTTAGTGTAACTGGCTGTAACACCAAAAACCAAAGAAACACCCTGTGTTCCTTCATTCTGAAATTTTCAAGAAACTCAAGGGGATTGTGATGGAATCATTCAGCTCATCAAGTCCATGCCGGTTCTCTGAGGAGCAATCCAGTCAGTCTCATTCCCGTGTTCAATCCCCGGGCCCCTGCAAGTTTATTTCCATCAAGTTCCTTTCAAATTGCCTTTTGCAATCATTGATTGTCTCTGCTTCCACCTCTGTCTTGGGCAGAGAGTGCCAGGACATTACCACTCACTGTGTAAAGAGTTGTTTCTCATAATCCCCACGCATTTCTTGCCTAAAAATTTCAATCTATGTCCACTAGTACATAGACCATCAGTTAATGTGAACAGTTTCTCCTTGTCTCTCCTGTCTAAGCCTGTCATAATCTCATACACCTCTATCAAATCTTCCCTCAATCTACTTTCCTCCAGGGGAAACAAGCACAGATTTTCCAGCCTAAACTCGTAACTAATATCTCCCATCCTTGAAAGCACTATGCAAATCTCCTACACGCCCTCTCAATGACCCTCACATCCTTCAGATTCTGGTGACCAAAACTGGACACAACACTGTAGTTGGGGCCTAACTAGAGCTTGATAAATGTTTGGCATAACTTCCCAGCTTTTGTACTCTATGTCTATTTATGGAGCCCAAGATCCCATATGCTTTACTAACCAATCTCTCGACATGTCCTGCCACCTTCAAAGATTGATGCACATGCACGCCCAGGTCCTCTGTACCTGCTCACTCTCGAATTGAGCCATTAATTCTATATTGCCTGACCCTATCCCTTCTGCCAAAATGCAACACTTCACACCTATCTGTATTAAATTCCATCTTCCACTTGGCTGCCCATTCTGTTCGCCTATCTATGTCCAGTTGCAGGCAGTTTATATTATCCTCACTGGTTGCCACTCCTTCACGTTTGTTATCATCAGCAAATCTTGAAATTGTGCTCTGGATTCCAAGATCCAAGCCATTTATATACTGCAAAAAAAAACACAGTGGTTCAAGCAGTACTCTCAGGGAACACCAATGCATACCATCACCCAGTCTGAAAAACAGCCATTTCTATCCAACTGGACACTAATCTTTCTATTCCACAAGCCTCAGTTTTGTTAACCAGCCTTTTATGTGATACTTTTTCCAATGCTTTCTTAAAATTCACATCGACAACATTAATTGCATTTCTTTCAACCTCTGTATTACTTCATCAAAAAATTAATTTAGATTAGTCAAGCGTGATCTGCCTTTTACAAAACCATGCCGACTATCCTTCATTAACTCACACCTCTCCAAGTGTCTGCTGATCTTTACCCTGATGATTGCTTCTAAAGCCTGAACTACAACTGTTGTGAAACTAACTGGCCTGTGGCTGCTAGGACTGTCCCTACACACTTTCCTGAATAAGCAAGTCATATTTGCCACTCTCCAATCCTCTGGCACCTCTCCCATATCTAGGGAAGATTTAACATTTATGGAAAGCCTTTCCACTATCTCCACCCCGACCTCCTTTAACAGCCAGGAATGCAAGACGTTCAGACCAGGTGACTTATCTGCCCTAAGGATAGCCGGCCTTTCCAGTACCTCCTCCCTCTCTGATTTTACCCTATCAGTTGCCTCTAATCTCTCCACTTATGCTGATATTCTGTCAAATTCCTCTTCCTTAATAAACACTGATAAAAGGTACTCAGATGACTTGTGGTAAATGATTTTTGGGTTCCCTTATATGTCGAGTGCCATTCCATTCCCACATGCTCCCTTTGCCAGCCCTATTTTCTTCTTCACCTCCCCTCTCAACTTATTGCATTTTGCCTTCTTCTCACTTGAACAATTCACCTGACATGCATCATACACTGTATTTTTTTGTTTCATCATAAGGTCTGTCTCCCTCGTCATCCCTCTTTTGGTTCATCTACATTTAGCTCTTGTTTGAATGTACCTAGCCTGTACCTGAAGTAACCCTTCCTCAAAGATAACCCATTGTTCCATTACAGTTTTACTGTAAATCGTTAGCTCCATTTCATCCTGACTAGATTTATTCTCAACGTATTGAAATTAAACTTCTTTCAATCGAGTCATTCTACCTTACATCATTTCTTGCTTTTCTGCCTTACGAGTCTAAACCTTATGATATGATAATCACTCTTACCTACTTGCTCCACCAAAACACTTGGTCCACCTCATTTCCCAGTATCAAATCTCGCAATTTGTCCTTTCTAGTTGGGCTGACAACAGACTGATCAAGGAAGTTCTCCTGAACACAATCTAGAAAATCCTCCTCCTCCTTTCCCTTGCTCTAAAATTATCCAAATCGATATTGGGGGAATTAAAGTCTCCCAATATCACCACTCTATAGTTCTTGCATATCTCTGTGATTTCTCTGCTCCTCTATCTCTCTCACTATTTTGAAACATATAGAATATCCCTAGTAACGTCCTTATATCCTTTTTGCTCCCCAAATCTAACCAAATAGATTCTGTCCCTGTCTACTCAGGAACACCCACTCTTTCCAACACTACAATGTCTTCCCAAATAAGTACTGCTCCCCACCTCCCATTTTTCCTTCTGTATCTTTTCTGAACACTTTATATCCTTATATATTAAGCAGCCGCTCCTCACCAGTTTGAAGCCACATTTCCGTTATTGCCACTACATCATATTCCGCTGCTATTTGCACTTGTAGCTCACCAACCTTATCTACCATACTTTTCACATTTAGATATATGTATTTTAATTTTGTCTTTGCATTCCTTGTATTCCTTCTCAGTCCACTCCCATCTAATACGGGACTAATCCCCTCTCTGGCACTGTCTAACATGCTCATATTATGCACTGTATTCTTCTTTTCCACTTCTGTATGCTGATGTCCACCTCTGTTGAAGTGCAGCCTGTCACCTTTAAATAGGTGCCTTCTGCCCCAGGACTGGTCCCAATGCCACAAGGATCTGAAGCCCTGCCTCTTACCCCATATTGAAGCCATTCATTGATTCTTTCTATCTTCCTATTTCTACTCTTGACAGACGTGGCGTTGAGAGTAATCCAGAGATTACTGCATTTGAGATCCTACTCTTTAACTTCCTCCCTAGCTTCTGAAGATATGACCATAGGACCTCAACACCTGCCCATGCTATTTCATTGGTACCAAACTGCAGCACAACTTTTGGCTCACTCCCTTCCCCCTGCAGGATATCCTGCACTCTCTCTGTGATGTCATTTACCCTGGTCCCAGGGAGGCAACACACCATTTGGGACTCACGATGATGGATACAGCAATGTCACTCTGGCTCCGACTATAGAATCTCCTTTGATAACTGCATTTCAACACTTTCCTGATCCCTTATGTACAGTCCCTTGTCCTGTGGTGCCATTGTCTGGACTGCCCTCCTTCAGGGTATCATCATTCCCAACAGTCTCCAAAGCTGAAAACCTGTTTGAGGGTGGCACACATCCTGAAGACTCCTGCACCTGCTGCCTCTTCTTAGACTTCCAGATAGCCACCAACCTCTATCCTGAACTCTTACTACCTGCGCGGTGTCCTCCACCTGGAAAGTGCAATCCAGTAAACGCTCCTGCTCCTTAATGCTCCGCAGTGACTCCAGCTGCTCCTCAAACTCAGAAATCCTGAGCTGTACCTGAAGCAGCTGGAGACACTTCCTACACACGTGTCGCCCAAGACACCTGGAGTGTCCTGGAGTTTCCACATCGTGCAGGAATTGCAAGCAACAGGACGCATCTGCCCCTCCATGATCAAAACAAGACTCTACCCCCTCTTCAAGAATCAAGATGGTACCTTGTTTAATTATTAATTTAAATTAATGCCTCTAGAACTTCTCTGTGGTACTATTAGTATTAATTCATTCAATGTTATACTCCCTCTGCTTCGGGTTATTAATTTCCTGGCTCCGAATTTAAAAGAATGCCCAGCTAGTCTAAAAAATAATTACTCACCAACAAATCACTGACCTGTGGCGTCACACGTTGATGATTTGTTTTCTCTGTTGGTTTCCTCTCACTGTGATCTCTCTCTCTGTCTCTGCTGCTGCTTAATCCCCAATGTGCTCTCGGACCTTCTGCTGCTCTCGCAGTTGTGGCCTGCATAAACTGGTACTTCCCCCTGATTATTGGTGACATATACATCAAACTGTTGAAGAGCCAGTACAAGACTTCAAGCCTCTTTCTCAATGGTCGGGTAGTTTCTTTGATGCTTATGAAGCTTCCCAGAGAAGTCGCTAACAGGCCGTTCGATACCAGCATCATCATCTTGCAGTAGCACTGCTCTAACCCCTACATCACTGGCATTAATAGCCAGTTGGAATGGCTTACTGAAACCTGGGGCAGCAAGAACTGGCTCCTTTGTCAACTTCTTAAATGCCATTTAGCATGGCCCTGACCATTCGAACTTCACATTTTTCTTTAACAAATTGGTCATTGGGGTGACTATTGTGCTGAAATTAGGGACAAGTTTCCTGTAGAACCCACACACACACACACACAAATCGCAACACCTCTTTCTTTGTCTTGGGTACAGTGAAGTCTATTATCACCTGAACCTTAGCCTGTCATGGTAACATTTGACCTTGACCCAAGATATGCCCTAAATAAGCCACCTTGGCCTTGGCAAACTTGCTCTTTGCCAGGTTGATGACAAGGTTAGCTTTGGCCAGCCTGTCAGTTAGACCTGTCAAAAGTCTGGCATGATCAGTCCACATGTCATTGTGTACCAAAATGTCATCGATGTGCACAACACAATTACTCAACCCAGCAATTATTTGATTGCATAATCTAGCCAGTGCATTTTTCATACCAAATGGTATGACTTTACAGACCATCTGGTGTCTAAAATGATGCAGACATTTATTTGGCTTGGTCGGTGAAAGGGACTTGCCAATATCCCTTAAGTAAATCAATCTTGCTGACAAAAGCCGTTATCTCCACCCTATCACAACAATCCTTCAGCTTTCGGTTTGGACAGGAAACCACCCGAATTTCCATATCAACCTTTTGATAATCCAATCAGAATCTTTGAGAACCGTCTGCTTTTGGCATCAGAACGATAAGAGAACTACAACCACTTTCACTGGGTTCAATTAGATCATTATTTAACATGTATTGAACTGTCCCACTGACTTTGGCCAATTTGCTGGGATTAAGTTTGTGGGCGTTTTGCTTGATTGGTTTCACTTCACCTACATCAACCTCATGAATAACCAGAGAAGTATTGCCTGGCTACATGTAGCCTTATATTCCCTCAACAAGACTTAACTTTGTTCTGTTGCTAAGGTAGATAGTGTGGCATCTCATCCAGTCTCTCCAACAACTTTGCGTTCACCAGCAAGTGGCTCAATCTGAGAATTCTCAGTCTTAGAATCATCACGTGCATCAGCAACACCATTGACATTCTCTACATACAAAGCTGCACCGACTGACTGACTATGCTCATGGTCATTTGTACCTCTTCAGCATATTCACATGACACATTCTTTGACTCTTTCATCTCTCTGGGGTACGAACTACATAGTTTACATCAATAGGCTTACGTTATCGTTGCAGGGTCCACTATATCGATATTTCAATGGTTCACCAGGAAAAGGCTAGCACCTTATCTTTGGATTGAAAACTATGTGCCTTCATCACCTGCTGAGAAGCCTTGAGAAATTCTCTGGCCATCGCTTAAGCTTTTGAGAGCTTTGTTTGACATAGGACATAACATAGGAGTGTAGTTTCCTCCTCATATGCCACAAATCTCCCCTTAATGAGTTTAAGGGGCCCCCTCACCTCATGCAAATGGACCAAATTCAAAGAGACTAGACAACAGTAGATTCATTTGGCGTATCCCTAGTCACAAAGAACGAGAATGATGTCGCTTTATCCCAATACTGGGTAAACTAATGACAATCGGTCCTAATCATAAATTTTAAGGTTTGTTGATAACTTTCAAAAGTATCTTGGGACTGCGGGTGATAAGCAGACAATTTGAGCAGCTTCACTCATAAATTGCACATGATCTCCTGAAACACACCTGACATGAAATGTGACCTGTGGTAAGATGGAATTTCTTCTGCAAATCTGTTTTGCACGATTACCTGGAATATTTCCAGAATGTGTTGTGACAAGGTCCCAGGATCATCAGGTTAAACAAGATGAGATGGATTCAGATGTTTTCGAGGACAATTCCGATGTTTGGTTGGCTGAAATATTTTTCACGGATTTGGATGAGGACATTGGTGTTAAAGGCTCCAAGGCCAACAATGGGGAATTGTTCAGCAGATCTCCCGTGATTTTGGGACACAACAGGCAGATCCTGATTTTAGGAGCTTGTCTCAGACGACCTGTTTTGAGGTACAGACTGAAAAGTTTTATTAGTGTTATTACGTCAAGAAAGATGAGGAAGTGGAGACCTCTCCGCTGATGAGGATTGGGCTGTAATCCATCAAATGGTTGTCCCTCCTTGCTATCATAGTGTAATTTAGAGAATTGCCAATGAAATCCCAGTCACAGGTCATTTGTGATTTCCAAAAACTCAGGTTAGGGTAATGACATATTGTTACTAGCAAAGCTGCATCAGGATGTGGTTCACTATTGTAAGACATGCCACACATGTCAAATGGTTGGGATCCACAACCTATATCTTTTCCTTTGCCACCTATCTTAATAAAACCAGATTTCCTTTCATTATCAAAATTCATTTCTTTCCAATTTCGCTGAAAGTTTCCAAATTGAGGCCTGTGACAACTGCTTTGTGAATCAATTCATAATCATGTGCTACTACTGCGGCTTCCTTTATTTTACAAACTTCATTTTTTAAAATTTGTTTGTGGGATGTGGGCGTTGCTGGCGAGGCCAGCATTTATTGCTCATGCCTAATTGCCTTAGAACTGAGTGGCTTCCTCGGCCATTTCAAAGGGTTTTTTTTGTGTCTGGAGTCACATGGAGGTCAGACCACGTAAGGATGGCAGATTTCCTTCCGAAAAGGACATTAGTGAACCAGATGGGTTTTTATAACAATCGACAATGGTTTCATGGTCACAATTAGACGAGCTTTTTAATTCCAGAATTGTGAAGAAAATTCAAACTTCACCTTCTCCTATGGTGGGATTCGATCCCATCTCCCCAGATTTTTAGTTTGTGCTCTGGAATACTAGTTTAATGACATTAACACTCTGCCGCGACCTCCCCCATGTTGTTTCATTTGGAAACTTACTCCTGAACGAATAATATGTTTCAAATCTTCCATCAGAATTACTTCCCTCAGGCTCTCAAAGTCTTGTGCCATCTTTATTGACCTATACCACCTATCAAATTCAATCGTGTCTTTCAACAGGAAATAGGATAAATACTTGAAGGGAAAAGAAATGCGAGTAGAGGGGGAAAGGACTGGATGTGGGACTAGATAAATTGCTCTTGCAGAGAGTAGGCACGGGCTTGATGGGCCGAATCACCTCCTTCACGAGGAGTGACAACGCCCATTAAGGCCCGATCACTCACTAATCGAGGAAGAGGTCTTGCAAATAAAGATGTGTTGAGGCTGGAGGACACATCCTGCAGGTTTCTTGTCTAATTTACAGTGTGCCCGTTCTGAACGAAATCTCACACTGACACACAATGCATCGCAAAATTCAGCTGCTTTCAGCTGACGCTCATCAGTCTTTGCTTGACCTCAGTCCTAAATACTAATTCTTGACCTTCTGTTCTATTTCAGGGCAATGGAATGTGCCCAGAACCGGAGGTGTGGGAAATGGGTTGCACTTGTGATCATGCGGAAGCACCCACGCTTACTTCCGCAAGCATCAGCTCAGAGACTTGCATTGCCAGTACTTTAGTTGGTATGCAAGATGGTTATGGACTGTTCGACTCAAGGAGCACCAGAGAATGGAAAATGGGTAGCGGGATAGGATGGTTAGTAAGGGGCTTTCTGCAGGAAGAGCTAACATCTTAAAGAGCACAGCTGAAGATTTCGAGGACACAGTCAACATTCAAAAACTGATTCCTATTTACCAGGGCTATTTCAGTTCTTTGGGCAGCCTGCCTGCGATTCGACACACAATGACAGAGAGCATGGAAAAATCCAGCTCCAGCTATTGGTGGGCGTGGTGTGGGGGTGGGGGCGCAAGAGGGGGAGGCGTGTGTGTTTGTGAGGGGTGGGGTGGGCGTGTGTATGGATCATTCAGAACGGTTTTAACACCTTAATGTCGAGAATGGAGTGAGACAATTGAAGTCAACGGAACTGAGTATTGGATGGGGCGCATAAAGGGCAGTCGATTCCATGCCACCCACATTGCTTTCATGCCGAAGGTGAACTATTATCCTGTCGATATATAGACTGCTTTAGGGAAATAGCAGATCCACCTTGTATTCCTGCTGATTTATATTATTCCTTTTCAGGAATGCATCAAAGACAGCCTGCGCGACAATTAAACTGTTTCTTACAGGACAGACATCAACAACGACCTGCGAGGACACAAACCAGGCAGAACCACTTTTGCTGCCTTTTCTTCCAGATGCCGCTATTCAGTGCTATTGAAGTCAAGTAGATTGAATATCGGCAGGGGCATGTAATGAGCCACCAATGCAATGTCACCTGCTTTGTCAATATCCACCCCCGTGTACTTGTATGGCATGTTTAATGCAGAAAACCATCCCAAAGCACTTCAGAGAGGCCGAATCAAATAATAATAGATATTGAACCAAGAGTAATTCTGAGAATAGGATTGGTCAAAAAGGTGGGTGTTAGGGACTGTCTTAAAGCAGTTGAGGGATAGTGAGGTGGAGCGGTTTAGAGCAGCAATTCCACAGAGCGGTTGTCTGTGGCTCCAGGTTTGACAGCAAGAGGGGATCGAATGGGGAGTCTTTGCTGAAGAGGTCGTAATTGAAGAGGGAGGACAGTTGGGATGTTAGGCATGGAGCAGGTCACAGGAATAGAAAGAGAGAATAGGCTGAAGTTCAGGGAGGGTGGCTAATCGGAACATGGACAGGAATAATCGGCGTAGCTTTGACGTTAGACCATTGTGTAAAACCTGTGGTATGGAGTGCACCACTCGGGAAGAAGCTCTCCTGATTTTTTTTTCCAACAAAGTCGAAATTACCCCACTTAGCTCTGCTGGTGTCAAAGGCATGAACCAGGGTTTGAGCGTCTGATGCATTGACGAAAAGCTGGAGTTCGACAACATTAAGACGGTGAAACTTGTCGGTCTATATCCATTTCTCGGTTCAACCTAAACCCAATGTCCCATTAACGCTGAGCTGCTGCAATCAAAATGCAGCAACGGAGCAAGAGTCTCAGAGGCGAGGATTTTTTCAGTCTGAGATTGCACACTGTTTTTAATTCTCTGGGGATCGGGGAGTTCACGTTAATTGCTGGTTTATGAAGAGATGTAGTAACTTGTTTGTTTGAAAGCATCTAGCTAATGACACCGGTTCTGTGACCTCACTCTCTCACTGGACGATTGGCTCGTGTATAAATGAGGTTGTTTCAGTGCATTGCCTCGTATCTACCGCTCCTGGTTTTCGGAGAAAATGGGACGACAGGCACTTCCGATAGAAATGTTGTATCCGATTCTCGCAGTTATTGGCATTCCTGGTAAGTAATTCGAAACTATCCTGAAAAATTTAGTGCACAATTGCTAAACTGCATTATTATTTTCCCTGCGTGTTTTTGTTATTGTCGTTGTTGCCTTTGTGGCGGTAATTTGCATTGGCCAGGTGGTAAAGTCGAGCAATCGATCGCTCGCCCATTGATGAGTTCGTCCGATTTTCGTTCCCTTTGATGTTTATGTTAATGGCTCAGTCCTGTTCTATATCACTGGGCGGGCAGTCAATCCCTCCGCATTACAAAGTGAAAATGGACCCTGTGTCATTTGTACTGAGCTGTGGCTCTGTCGGTCGAAATCTCTGTTTTGAGTCGGATAATCTTGCGTTTCCCTCCCATTTCAGTGAGTTGAGTTCATACTGTAAGCTGCCATTTTGGTGCAATATTGATGAAGTGATGCTATATTGTCGAATTATAGAATTGTTACAGCACAGAAGGAAACCATTCATCACGTCGTGTCCATGCCAGTTCTCAGCGAGTACAGCACAGCTCATCCCATTCCCCTGTCTTTCCCCCTGAGCCCAGCATTTTTCTCTTCAGATAAATATTCAATTCCCTTTTGAAAGCCACAATTCAATCTGCCTTCAGGCAGTGGATTCCAGATCCGAACCATTCACTGCGTAAGATAACTTTTCCTCCCCTTTGATTCTTTCACCAAACGCCTTAAATCGGTGTCCTCTGAAATTCGACCCTCCCGCCAATGGGAACAGATTCTCTCTATCTATTCTATCCAGTCCCCTCATGATTTTGAATACCTCTCAATATTGCACCTCTCAAATCTCCTCTCAATTATCTCTTCTTTAAGCAGAATAGTCCCAACAGAACAGTAAATGAAGTCCCTCATCCCCAGAACCATTTTGTAAATATTTTCTGCACTCTCTTCAATGCTTTCACGTCCTTCCTAAAGCGTGGTGCCCAGAATTGTATAGAATACTCCAGCTGAGGCCGAGCCAGTGTTTTATAATGGCCCGACATTAACTTCCTTGTTTTTCTACCCTATGCTGCGATCTATAAAGCCCAGGATCCGTAATCCTTATTTACCACTTTCTCAACCTGCCCTGTCACCTTCAACGATTTGTGCTCATACACCCGTCCCCCACATCCCCGCCAGAACCCTCTGCTCCTGAACCTTCTTTAGAATTGTTTATCCATTATTTTATATTGCCTTTCCTCATTCTTGAAATCATCTTTTTATGAGACGTTAAAAAATAACTGATTTAATTTTAATAAAAATGCAGTACTGGTTCAGCTGGATACAATCATCATACTGCTAAATGTTGAATTAAATCTAGTACTATTCACGTATGGGGTAACTTTCACTTTGTATTAACATCAATGCGCAAAAAAGACGGAAGGGCTGTAAAATACGGGGCCCATTTGATATCAATTGCTTTTGTTTTTTTTGCACGGCAATGAAAGTTAAAAATGTTCCCAATGTTTCTATTTGCATTGAAAGGGAGATAAAACAGCATTAATCAGTAATAGGCAAGGAATGTTTATACGTTTTAACCGAATCGAACCGTAAAAAACTGATGGCATTGGATGCAACTCTGATTTTACCTGTCGCCCGATTTTCTTCTCTATTGAAGTCACTGTGAACAACATTGGGCGGAACGAGCATCCCATAGAATCCGTCAGCATCCGGCCCAGCAAGTTACTTCCAAATGGCTCCCATTAATGGTTTCATATTAGAATATCATGAAGTTACCGCAGGGAAAAAATGTCTGGCAAGAAGATGGGGAAGTTTGCAGCAGCTGCTATGTGACAATTTGTTCCAATCCAGGTTAACTATCAGCTTTATTGTGCAATGGGTAATATTGAATTCACCGCCCCTTGTACATTCAGCCTGTTACTCTCTTCCAATGACTTCCATGGAAAAAAAATGGATGGCCAATTAGATACCGCTATTTGACCCGGTCACACATGGTTAAAATTACCCCCGGTTCCTCCACGCCACAACTCCCAGCCTTATGATGCTGAACACCAGATTTCCAACTTGCTGTCAGTGTACATCTCTGTTGAATGTTTTGTTAAATTTCCTGTTTTTGCATTTCTCCCAGCAAACCTGCTGTCATTTCTGGTTCTTTTCCAGAGGAACTGCGGTCTTTCCAAAGGAATCACTCGTTATATGATGGCCATGGCCGTGGGAGACCTCATGGTCCTTATCTTTAATGTTATTGTGAGCCAAATCATCAAGTATCATTTTCCAGATTCATTGCTGAACTACACTTCCGCGTGTCGTTTTACTGTCTTCATGCAAGGGTTTAGCATTCAGCTCTCTATCTGGTTCACAATGTCGTTCACCTTTGACCGTTTTGTCGCAATTTGTTGCCAGAAATTGAAATCAAGATATTGCACCGAAAGGACAGCCACCACGGTTATAACGGCCATGTGTGTGCTCAACATTTTGATCAATATTCCCATGCCTTTCCGCTATGAGCCCGATTACATGCTCAACAATATGCAGTGGGGCTGCCGCACCGTCACAGGATATTTTACTTCACCCGCATGGAAGGTTCACCAATGGATTACCAATCTCTCAAGTACATTACTTCCAATTCCTTTTCTGCTGCTGTTGAACTCTCTCATCGTCAGGCACATTTTATTAGCCAGTAGAGCTCGCAAAGCCCTGAAGAGCAACAACAATGGAAAAACCGGCAGTGATCCCGAGATGAAGAACAGAAGAACATCCATCATTCTACTCTTTGCTATCTCGGGCACTTTTATTGTGTTGTCGGCCCCTATTACCGTAATACACATCTGTGTCGGTGTCACACAGACACTCGATTTCCAAGGTTCAAACTCACTTTATTTGGCAATTAGAATCACATTTCTGTTGATGTGCACCAGCTCCTGTACAAACACTTGTATTTATGCACTGACACAGAGGAGATTCAGAGCGGAGATCAAAAATATGGTGAAATATCCGTGTTATCTCATTGTTAAATTATTTAAATAATTGTTGAATAAAGTAAGTGATATCAAACTTCAATTAATTGCCTGGCATTTTCCTTGCAACTTTGCACAATGTCTTTTAAAGTTCTAAGGGCAACACAACCCACAGTTTGGAAGAGTCCACTTGATTTATAAATTCCACTAAGAATTTGAATAAGTTGAGGAGGCAGAATCACCCCCTTCAGAATCTCTGGTTACGGTTGTTTATCCGGTTATTAATGTCCACGCACTTGGAATGCCGAATTGGAGGATGATGTGACATAGCAGAGCACCTTGACAGGTTCAAATAATAAAGATCTTTCAACACACTGACATCCGAATTTGGAGCAGGAGTAGGCCTGTCATTCCTTCGAGCCTGCTCCGCCATTTGATAAGATCATGGCAGATCTGGTTATGGCCTCAAATTTCCTGTCTACCTGATGTAACGCTGACTCCCGTATCAATCAGGATTCTATCTAAAACAGCACCTCAAGAGTCAGATCACCATGAAATACAATGGGATATTGTGTTTGATGGCAGGTGTTATGGAATATAAATATAGAGATTTAGTGGTGAATCTCTCCCAGACTTTTGTGAGACCAAACCCGCAGTATTTTGTGCTCTTTTGGACTCAACACTGTTGGCCAATTTGGATGTAATAGTGAGGACACAGCGTAGTAAACTCACTAGCAAGATGTCGGACATGAATAAATCCAAATATGAAAAATGAGTTCGTTCTCAATCAGAAGAGAAGAGATTTCAGGCTGAATTAATAGAGATAGTTGCAGTAATGAAAGCCTGGAGCAGAATAGATAGATGCAACGATTGATGGGTCTATCAGCAGTGAACATAGATCTTGAGAGTAAATGAAAGAGATTTAGGACAGAGAACAGAAGAAACTTTGTGACACCTAGAATTGTGAAGCTGTGACTTGGATTTTTGGAGTTATTGATTGAAGCAGAGACTGTGACAACTTTAACGGGTTTGATATGATGTTTAAAGACCAATGAATAAAGTAATATTGGAGCAGTGCGACCAGATATGATTAAAACTATTGCTTATGTAGATGACAAATACAGACATGGGTTGATCTGCCCCAACGACCTGCTTTCGTGTTGCAATTTCTATGAAATTCATTTTTTCGTGTGGTAATTGATTTGTTTTCTTCTGCTGGCAAGACTTCATGTTTGGCCAATTCCTTGCAGCCCTGAGGATGTGATGGCCAGCCTTCAATTTTACCTGCTGCTCTCCTTCTGATGGTGCAGCAGCGATGATGCCAGGAAGGGAATCCCAGGATACAGATACAGCGACCATGAACAAATTGTGACATATGTCTAAGCAAGAATGGTATGTGACTTACAAATGATGATGTTCCAATGACATTTTGTCCCTGTGTTTCTCGGTGGGAGAGGTTACAGGTGAGGAAGGTCCTGTCGAATTAAACTTGATGGCTTGCTGCAGTGCATCCGATAAACTGTATTTTCAGGAACCATTGTGTGTCAGCTGCAGAGGGAAGGACACTGAGCTCAGGGACATGGGCACTGATGAAGGGAACTGCTCTGTCCCGTATGAGATCGAGCTTCTTGAGTTGTATAGTTCCTGCACCCATCCTGTCGATTGGTCTATATTCCCTCACACACCTGACATGTGGCCTTTACTTGATGTTGAGGATTTGGAACGGGATCGGGGTGAAGGGAGAGGTGCGAGCGGATGTGTGCCACTCTGAGACGCTGTGGTACTGATAGTTAGCGGGTAAAACAATATCAAATTGATGCAGTACGTATTGCTCTTCTGAGATTTCAACCGAAGAAATGGGTTGCAGCAAAGTCGAGGAAGTTTCTTCAGTCTCCATTTAAGCTGTGCTCCAGCTGACCTCAGCGTGTCTCCACGCAAAACTGTGAAAATTCTTGGCAATGCTTACAAGCTCAATCAGGCTGATCATGTAAGACATTCTATTCTCTCATTAATAGTGAATCTTTTACAAAGGCAATGAATAAAACGGATCTGGTGGCTACCTTAACACGGTGCAGGGTTGGCACCCCAACGTTCTCCCGGCGTCGGGTTCCCGACCCCCAGAAGGAAAATCCTTTTCACCAAAAGGAGGCACGGTTGACTTGGCAACAAGTCCACTGTCACACTGAGGCCCTGTCACTAACTGAAAAACGACAGGTGGGAAACCTTCCAGCGCTCTCGACAAGTCTTTTCTTTTCCCCTTGCAGAATCTGCGTTTCCAGTTTTTTTTTTTAACTTTCTGTCGTTTGGAAATCCCACAGACGATGTTCCAATCTTCATTCTCAATATGGATGGGATAACCAGCGGGATTCCTGCAGAAATAATTTCCCTATCCCTCTCCACGTTATGGCAGGAGATGGGGAGAACCCACCCACAACCACATCCTCTCCCACCCATTGGAAATTCCATCCCTCAAAAATATTTCTTCTGGCAGAATATTTCGGAGCTGTGTCATATTGTTCTTGTATTTGACAGAGAGTTGGACCTTGTGACTGAGAAACTGCAGGTATGTTTCAGGCCGTTGACCCAATATAAATGGCCTCCTTCATTTTGCAGCACATCTCATGACCTTGGGTTTCTACTTGCTTTTGGCTTGACCAAATATTCTCGTTTCGCCCTCGTTCCTGCTCTCGAGCAGTGGCTTTTACTGAATTTTCTTTTCTTCACATAACTCAGATATGACATGATCACCCATTTTGCAGCATTATCCAAATTTAAAATTGCACCGCCACCACCGCACAACTCCCCTCATCCCTCGCTCAGTTCCAATCCTAGCAGAAACCATTCTGTCCTTTTTCAGCGTGGTAGCATTCTTGCCTCCTCGTCAGAACGTCACCAGAGACTTAAATGCACAATCTAGGCTGCCGCTCCAGTGAGGGAGTGCTGCACTGTCGTAGGTGCTATCTTGTGGATGAGACATTAAACCAAGGCCCTGCCTGCCCTCTCAGGTGGACGGAAAAGACGCTGTGTCACTATTTTAAGGACTTCACCCCTTCCTCGGCTCTTCGGCTGCTGAAACCCTCATCCAGGACTTTGTTACCTCTAGACTTGACTATTCCAATGTTCTTACGACCAGTCTTCCACATTCTTCCCTCATAAATTTGAGGGCATCCGAAACCTTGCTCCCCACGTCTGAAGACACACCAATTCCTGTTCACCAACACCCCTGTGTTTGCTTACTCATTTTGGCTATCAGTTTAGTAATAAATTGATTTTAAAATTCCCATCCTTGTTTTCAAATGCCACCATGGTCTCACCCCTCCCTATCTCTGTAATCTCCTACAGCCCCACAACCCTCTGGGATATCTACACTGCCCGACCTGAACCCGATGGGACCTGACATGTGTCTGGTCACTCTTCTGGGCCCGTTTTTCGGGATTATGTCGGGTCTGAGTCAGACACACACAGTATTAATTGGACTTGAAAGGTTGTTTAAAAGGATTAAGATTGGAGCCATGAAGTCAGTGATTGTTTGGTCACAAGGTAAACAGAAACCCATGGAGTTGTGCCCATTCAGGTTGTGCCACGCTGTACCAGTATCCGCATTGCTTAAAATAAAGACCTCAATTGCCCGAAGGCTCAGAAAATATCATTATACATTAACTAGACTCCTGCTTTACAGGTCGAAATACTTGCTGTAAGTTTATCCAGTGAGCAGCTGAGATGCCGAGACCAGGAAGGTCCTGAGTGATTAATTATTATTACAGTACTGTACTGTATGTGTGGTAGAATGGAGTCCTGACAGTGATCATTTTATATTTTTTTATATAAATACTGTATATTTTATAATAATTAATCTCTCAGGACCTTCCTGGTCTCTGCATCTCAGCTGCTCACTGGATAAACTTGCAGCAAGTATTTCAACTGAAAAAGTGAAAAACAGATTCGGAGTTGGAAGGTAGGTAAAGTGAACATTCCGTTGGTCGGGTTGGGTCGGACTCGGGTCGGGTTGGGCATGGGAAAAAATGGATGGACTCAGACCAGGTTGGGCTCGGGTATGATGTGGTTCTGTTGTTTTTTTTTTCAGACCCGAGCAGGCCTTTCATCTACGCTTCTCTGATTCTGGCCTCGTGAGCTCCAACATTGGTGGCTGTGACTTCAGGTGCCTAGCCCCAAGCTCTGGAATTCCCTCACTCAACCTCTCCACTTCTCTCTCCTCCTTAAAGAAATTCATTAAAAACCTACCACTCTGACCAAGCTTTTGGTCATCAGCTATAATATCATCTTATGTCACTTGGTCAAAGTTTGCTTATAATGCTCTTGTGAAGTGCCTTGTGATGTTATATTACATTAAAGGTGCAATATAAATGCAAGTTGTTTTTGTTGTTGTTGAAGAAGACTGGGGGTGTTCTCCCCAATTTCACTAAAACAGATGATCTAGTCATTTATCTCATTGCTGTTTGTGGGAGTTTGCTGCTGTGTGTAAACTGGATGCTGCATTGTCTACATTTCAAGAGTGACTGCATTTCAAAAAGGAGTCGAATTGGCTGTGATGCACTTTTGGATGTCCTGGGGTGGTGAAAGCTGATTTATAAATGGACATCTTTCAGGTCTTGCTTTACTGAAGACCAGCGTGGTCTGAAATGCTCAGGAAGATGACTGTGCATACAAACGAACAATTCAAAGGTCAGGTGCATCAGAAGGGAAAAACTCAGGTAGCAGAGACACTGAGAGATATATGAAGCAGGAAAGCAAATTTGAATCAAAACAAGGGAAAGTGTATTAGCACACTTCCAAATAGAAATAATCAGAATAAGTATAGACAATCAAAACTGTTAGGAATCAATTCACAGAAGTCATCCAAATACTTGGTTCGATTACAGGCATCACACAGGCACACTCACACACACTCACACATAGAGTAACACACACAGGTTGGAGTGTGTCACAAAGAGTAACACACGGGGCGGAGTGAGTCTCTCACACACACAGAGTAACACAAAGGCTGGAGTGTGTCAAACACACACAGAGTAACACAAAGGCTGGAGTGTGTCACACAACATGACACGCAGGTTGGAATTTGCAAACACACTAAGCAACATACAGGCAGGGTCAGGCACACAAACAGAGTAACACATAGGCTGGGGTCAGTCTTTAAACATTAATCTTTATTGCATAATAACTATATACACTCCACACTAGCCTGTGTGTCTCCTTCAAAAGCCTTGCTGTAACTGTTCTTGAGTCTCTCCCACATGATTTCTTAACTCATCCTGGTGGGCAGTAATCTTTACGTTCTCTCAAGATTAACCCTTTGATACCCTTATACTACATTTTCCCCAAGTTTTTAGCCTAAGATCTATTTAGACACATTCATTTTTTCATTTACACGCTATCCTATCTCCTCCCAAGTCTCTGACTTCATAGATTCAACCTGTCAGGAGGCTTCACAACTCTCCCTAATCTTGTTGGTCCTCAGATGTGAAAGATTGATAATCTTTCTCTGATCCCTTGTTTCTTGACTTGGACGGTCTTTGTTGAGTTTTGTAGCATTTGGCACTTTTTGATTTTTCGGTTCATCATCTGAGTCGTCTAACTGTGTAACTAACGTCTTTGATGTAAAGGAATAAGATTCCTTCTATTTCTCCATTTAGGATCTTCTTGAGTCCATAGTAGAGAAGATCGCTGTTGATTCTCATCTTTCTGGAGAATTACCCTGTCTCTCTTTTGGTTTCGTACCCATACTTTTTGCCCTTCTGACAACTTTGGTAGGTTTCAGGTACGGAACCTTCTGTAATGATAATGGGTCTGCTTGTTTCAATATGACTTTTCTTTGTCCAGTATTTTCTGATAATCCTTGCCTTGCAATCCTGGAAGTAACTTCTTGCATAGAATTGGAAATTGCTTTTGAAGTTTTCATTAAGAGTTGTGATGGCGTTAATCTGCACAATAATGGAGTAGTTCTGTATGTCAGTCGTGCTAAATGGAAATCTCTTTTTTTTCAATCAACATAATTTTAATGGTTCTGACTGCTCGCTCAGCTTCTCCATTTGATTGTGGATACTTAGGAGAGCTTGTTAGGTGAACAAATCCACATTATTCTGCAAAGTGCGTGAAGTAATCGTTTGCAAATTACAGTCCATTATCAGATAATATGTGATCAGGTATACCAGGTGTTGTGAATTTTCTTGTAAAACTCTGATGACTGCTTCAGTTGTTGTTGTGTTGTCCATCTTAACTTCGATCCATCCTGAGAAGTAATCAACTATAATTAGCTGGGCTCTTCCTTCAAAGAAGAACAAATCCACGGTCTAGTTGAGAATTGGGTCGAAATTAGAGGTTCTCTTTGATCTTGTCTTCCCCAGCTTCTTCCCCAGTTCTCTGTCCGTGTAACACTCCTGTGAAACTCACTGCATTTCTGTTTCTCTCTCTCTGCTAATCTTTGAGCAGCACGGCGGGCTGTGAAATATTGCATTGTGTGGGCTCTGTAGCGAAATCTGGACTCTCTGCAAAATTCAGGTCTGTGTAGGGGGCTCTTCCTCTGTCCTCACTCCTGGATTATTCTCGTTAATCTACTTCAACTTTCTCAATAATATGAAGATCAATAAAAGTTCTTCTACTTAAGACTGCGAACTCCTGATTTCTTAGGACATACAGTGTTTCTAATATTTACTTTCCATTATATTGAAGCGTTGCTTGTAACTTCCCCTTTACTTCAAGTACAAGACCTCCTGGGCCATGCAACTGAGTTTCTATTGCTTGCTCCGGTGTCAAGTTTGAAATGTGTCTGCTGACCAAAATGCTCGTTTCGGATCATTGATCTCACCCGGAAAATATTTCCAATGGTCTGCTGCAGGAGGTTCTTTAACTTCATTTATCTCTCTATTCTTAACTACTTTTCCTTTCGAGGTTGATGTGGTCACGATTTTATTTCAGCATAATCTTACTGAGATGCCCTATTTTTCTGTAATAAAGGCATTCTGCTCTATTGGCGGGACACTGTCCATGCCTGTGGGACGTTTTTGCACCACAATGTTTAAGGACATCTTTTGCTCTGCCCCCTAGTGTTCCTGTTTTCCTGGTACCTCTTGTTCAGCCGTCTGGTGAAGGAACGGAACTGTTACAGGAGGATTCCTGTACCGGGGTCTTTCCTCACCTCGTATGATTGGTCTGTTATTGCTGCACTAATTGATGTCGGAAACAAAAGCTTTCAAGACTTGTTCAAATTTTGTTGATTTTATCAATACGCTGCTATTATATCATCAGCTACAGCACCAATTAAATACAATTATGTATTCATTATGGATCCCTTGTGACTTTTGAAACTCTCTGGAACTCCCAATTTTTGATCCATTTTTAAAAAATTTATAGATCTTTTAGCGTGTTCCCCTTTAAGAAACTCTGTTTCTCACACTAGCTTGCTTTGATGGAGTGTAGCAGGTGCTTGAGAGAGTTCCTGATGTTTTAAATAGGCTTTCTAGGGGTTTTCCCTTTGCTTAAGCAGCTCACTTATATCTTTATTTATTTAGAGATACAGCACTGAAACAGGCCCTTTGGCCCACCGAGTCTGTTCCAATCAACAACCACCCATTGATACTAACCCTACACTACCCCCATATTTTCTACCACATCCGCACCATTCACCTACCACCTGCCTACACTAGGGGCAATTTACAATGGCCAATTTACCTATCAACCTGCATACTTTTGGAGGTGGGAGGAAACCGGAACACCCGGCGGAAACCCACGCAGACACAGGGAGAACTTGCAAACTCTGCACAGGCAGTACTCAGAATCGAACCCAGGTCGCTGGAGCTGTGAGGCTGCAGTGCTAACCACTGCGCCACTGTGCCATTGACAGCTGACACAGCTGTCTATTGGAATTAACAGAGCTGTTCCGTAGACAGTTTCAGGATTTTCCCCTTTTCTTTTTAAGATCACGAGATACTTCAAGCTTGACTGCTTTAATTATTTTTTCAGGCTTGGCTGCATTAATGGAGATTCTGCTGTATTCGGGGTTTCCCTGTCCTTTTTTTCTCTTCAGTATCGGACTTTTCCCGTACATTTTTTTCAGTTCGAGCACTTTTCAGGGTTTTCTCCACTCTCCACCCTTGCATTCAGCTGAGTGAGGGATGGGTTGACCCCATTGCTTTTTACTTTCAATCTCACACTGAGCCTTTGGAAAAAATATTTTTTTTAAACTCTTCAAAGGCGTTTTTTTAAACCAGGATTTCTCAGTCATCATCACAATGATTCACCCAATTGCCTGTTTGCAGCCATGCTTCCATTCCATGGAGCTTCTCTCAGCCTTCAAAGATCTGTTGTTTCTTTTTATCTTTTCAGATACTTATTTTAAATTCTCTCTTCTGGCTGAAGGATGATAGTTACTTCAAACTTTTTCTTCTGGGTGCAGAATCCCTCCACTGTTCACCATATTATATGTTTGGTTCTTCATGCTGCCACCGTCAGAGAGGTTCTTAGACTGTAGTGTTTGAACATTAATAATTATTGCATTGTAAGGATATACACTTCACACCAGCCTGTGTGTCTCCTTCAATAACCACGCTGTAACTGTTCCCAAGTCTCTCCCACACAATCTCTTTCATCATCATGGTGGGGAGTAATCTTTAGGTTCTCTCAAGATTAATCCTTTGATACATTTAGATGACAAAGCACACAGGCTTCAGTGTGTCACTCACACAGAGGAACACACAGGCTGCATTGTGTCACAGCACAGAGTAACACACAGGCTGCAGTGTGTCACATACACACAGAGTAACACACAGGCTGGAATGAGTCACAAATGCAAAGTAACACACTGGCTGGAGTATGTCACATACACACAGAATAACACACAGGCTGGAGTGTGTCACACATACACACAGAGTAACACACTGGCTGGAGTGTGTCACATACACACAAAGAGTAACACACAGGCTGGAGTCAGTCACTCCCTCTCTCACACACACACATACACAGAGTAACACACTGGCTGGAGTGTGTCACACACACACACAGAGTAACACACATGCTATAGTGGGTCACACACACAGGGAATGTATCCATCTTGCGGATTTTCTGACGGTGGAATTGGATTTGGGCGGCACTTCCGCTCCCTCGCTTTTTGCCTGTTGCCACCCGATTACAAGTGGAAATCAAAGTTTCAGCAGCGGGCAAGGGAGATACATGCGATCATGTGGTGCGGAATACTTTTCATGGTGGAGCCTGCTGTCATTCAGGGAAGCATTATGCATGGCATTGTTATAAATAATCCTTCAGTGCAATCAGGGAGGCTCATCAACGAGGCCAGTCTTTTTCAGAGACTTCTAGGCTTTTCCCCTGAAATCTTACCCACCCTCACCCATCTTTACACCTGTCGCAAACAAAGGCTATGGACCCTGGCAACATTACGGCAAGAGCACTGAGGACCTGTGTTCCAGAACTTGCCCAGCCCCCAGACAAGCAGATTTGAGATGGTGCGGGAGGGGCGGTGCGGCGGGGGGGGGGGGGGGGGGGGGCGGGGTGGTGGGGGGTGGGGAATAGTAACTGCAGTGAGACAGGGACACCAGCAGATGGAGATGCTGAGCCATTGCTGATGGGAAGGTTTGGTGCCACTGAGAGTTTGAAAGTTTCCAAACACAGAGTAACACGCTGGCTGGAGTGTGTCACAGGCACAGAGTAACACACTGGCTGGAGTGTGTCACATACACAGAGTAACACGCTGGCTGGAGTGTGTCACAGGCACAGAGTAACACACTGGCTGGAGTGTGTCACATACACAGAGTAACACGCTGGCTGGAGTGTGTCACAGGCACAGAGTAACACACTGGCTGGAGTGTGTCACATACACAGAGTAACACACTGGCTGGAGTGTGCCACACACACACAGAATAACACACTGGCTGGAGTGTGGACACACACAGAGTAACACACAGGCTGGAGTGTATCACACACACACACACAGAATAACACACTGGCTCTGAGTATGTCACGCACACAGAGTAACACACTGGCTGGAGTGTATCACACACACACACACACACACACAGAATAACACACTGGCTGGAGTGTATCACACCCACACGCACACCGAATAACACACAGGCTGGAGTGTGTACACACACAGAGTAACACACAGGCTGGTGTACGTCAAGAATATCAATGTGATACCAAGAAACAACTGAAGACACTGGATGCTGCAAAGGCAATGGACCTTGACAACGTTCCGGCAATAGTACTGAAGACCAGTACCTGATATGAAATGTGACCCGTGGTAAGATGGAATTTCTTCTGGAAATCGGTTTTGCAGGATGAATTTCCTGGAATATTTCCAGAATGTGTTGTGACAAGGTCCCAGGCTCATAAGGTTAAACAAGACGAGATGGATTCAGATGTTTTCGAGGACAATTCCGATGTTTGGTTGGCTGAAATATTTTTCAGGGATTTGGATGAGGACATTGGTGTTAAAGGCTCCAAGGTTAACAATGGGGAATTGTTTAGCAGATCTCCCGTGATTTTGGGATACAACAGGCAGATCCTGATTTTAGGAGCTTGTCTCAGGCGACCTGTTTTGAGCCACAGACTGAAAAGTTTTATTAGTGTTATTACGTCAAGAAAGAAGAGGAAGTGGAGACCTCTCCGCTGATGAGGATTGGACTGTAATCCATCAAATGGTTGTCCCTCCTTGCTATCATAGTGTAATTTAGAGAATTGCCAATGAAATCCCAGTCACAGGTCATTTGTGTTTTCCAAAAACTCAGGTTTGGGTAATGACATATTGTTACTAGCAAAGCTGCATCAGGATGTGGTTCACTATTGTAAGACATGCCACACATGTCAAATGGTTGGGATCCACAGCCTATATCTTTTCCTTTGCCACCTATCTCAATAAAAGCAGATTTCCTTTCATTATCAAAAGTCTTTTCTTTCCAATTTCTCTGAAAGTTTCCAAATTGAGGCCTGTGACAACTGCTTTGTGAATCAATTCATAATCATGTGCTACTACTGCGGCTTCCTTTATTTTACAAACTTCATTTTTTAAAATTTGTTTGTGGGGTGTGGGCGTTGCTGGCTAGGCCAGCATTTATTGCCCATCCCGAAATGCCTTTGAACTGAGTGGCTTGCGAGGCCATTTCAAAATGCTTTTTTGTGTCTGGAGTCACATGGAGGTCAGACCACGTAAGGATGGCAGATTTCCTTCCGAAAAGGACATTAGTTAAACAGATGGGTTTTTATAACAACTGACAAAGATTTCATGGTCACCATTAAACTAGCTTTTTAATTCCAGAATTGTGAAGAAAATTCAAACTTCACCTTCTCCTATGGTGGGATTCGATCCCATCTCACCAGATTTTTAGTTTGTGCTCTGGAATACTAGTTTAATGACATTAACACTCTGCCGCGAACTCCCCCATGTTGTTTCATTTGGAAACTTATTCCTGAACGAATACTGTGTTTCAAATCTTCCATCAGAATTACTTCCCTCAGGCTCTCAAAGTCTTGTGCAATCTTTATTGACCTATACCACCTATCAAATTCAATCGTGTCTTTCAAAAGGAAATAGGATAAATACTTGAAGGGAAATGAAATGGGAGTAGAGGGGGAAAGGACCGGATGTGGGACTGGATAAATTGCTCTTGCAGAGAGTAGGCACGGGCATGATGGGCCGAATCACCTCCTTCACGAGGAGTGAGAGCGCCCATTAAGGCCCTATCACTCACTAATCGAGGAAGAGGTCTTGCAAATAAAGATGAGTGTTGAGGCTGGAGGACACATCCTGCAGGTTTCTTCTCTAATTTACAGTGTGCCCGTTCTGAACGAAATCTCACACTGACACACAATGCATAGGAAAATTTCAGCTGCTTTCAGCTGACGCTCATCAGTCTTTGCTTGACCTCAACCCTAAATACTAATTCTTGACCTTCTGTTCTATTTCAGGGCAATGGAATGTGCCCAGAACCTGAGGTGTGGGAAATGGGTTGCACTTGTGATCATGCGGAAGCACCCACGGTTACTTCCGCAAGCATCAGCTCAGAGACTTGCATTGCCAGTACTTTAGTTGGTATGCAAGATGGTTATGGACTGTTCGACTCAAGGAGCAGCAGAGAATGGAAAATGGGTAGCGGGATAGGATGGTTAGTAAGGGGCTTTCTGCAGGAAGAGCTAACATCTTAAAGAGCACAGCTGAAGATTTCGAGGACACAGTCAACATTCAAAAACTGCTTCCTATTTACCAGGGCTTTTCCAGTGCTTTGGGCAGCCTGCCTGCGATTCGACACACAATGACAGAGAGCATGGAAAAATCCAGCTCCAGATGTTGGAGAGGGGGTGAGGGGGTGGGGGGGGGGGGTGGGGGCGGGTGTGTTTATGAGGGGTGGGGTGGGCGTGTGTATGTATCATTCAGAACGGTTTTAACACCTTAATGTCGAGAATGGAGTGAGACAATTGAAGTCAACGGAACTGAGTATTGGAAGGGGCGCATAAAGGGCAGTCGATTCCATGCCACCCACATTGCTTTCATGCCAAAGGCAAACTATTATCCTGTCGATATATAGACTGCTTTAGGGAAATAGCAGATCCACCTTGTATTCCTGCTGATTTATATTATTCCTTTTTCGTAATGCATCAAAGACAGCCTGCGCTACAGTTAAACTGCTTCTTACAATACAGACATCAACAACGACCTGCGGGGCACAAACCAGGCAGAACCACTTTTGCTGCCTTTTCTTCCAGATGCCGATATTCAGTGCTATTGAAGTCAAGTAGATTGAATATCGGCAGGGGCGTGTAACGAGCCACCAATGCAATGCCACCTGCTTTGTCAATATCCACTCCCGTGTACTTGTATGGCATGTTTAATGCAGAAAACCATCACAAAGCACTTCAGAGAGGCCGAATCAAATAATAATAGATATTGAACCAAGAGTAATTCTGAGAATAGGATTGGTCAAAAAGGTGGGTGTTAGGGACTGTTTGAAGCAGTTGAGGGATAGTAAGGTGGAGCGGTTTAGAGCAGCAATTCCACAGAGCGGGTGTCTGTGGCTCCAGGTTTGACAGCAAGAGGGGATCGAATGGGGAGTCTTTGCTGAAGAGGTCGTAATTGAAGAGGGAGGACAGTTGGGATGTTAGGCATGGAGCAGGTCACAGGGATAGAAAGAGAGAATAGGCGGAAGTTCAGGGAGGGTGGCTAATCGGAACTTGGACAGCAATAATCGGCGTAGCTTTGCCGTTAGACCATTGTGTAAAACCTGTGGTACGGACTGCACCACTCGGGAAGAAGCTCTCCTGATTTAATTTTCCAACAAAGTCGAAATTACCCCACTTAGCTCTGCTGGTGTCAAAGGCATGAACGAGGGTTTGAACGTCTGATGCATTGACGAAAAGCTGGAGTTTGACAACATTAAGACGATGAAACTTGTCGGTCTATATTCACTTCTCGGTTCAACCGAAACCCAATGTCCCATGAACGCTGAGCTGCTGCAATCAAAAAGCAGCAACGGAGCAAGAGTCTCAGAGGCGAGGATTTTTTCAGTCTGAGATTGCACACTGTTTTTAATTCTCTGGGGATTGGGGAGTTCACGTTAATTGCTGGTTTATGAAGAGATGTAGTAACTTGTTTGTTTGAAAGCATCTAGCTAATGACACCGGTTCTGTGACCTCACTCTCTCACTGGACGATTGGCTCGTGTATAAATGAGGTTGTTTCAGTGCATTGCCTCGGATCAACCGCTCCTAGTTTTTGGAGAAAATGGGACGACAGGCACTTCCGATAGAAATGTTGTATCCGATTCTCGCAGTTATTGGCATTCCTGGTAAGTAATTCCAAACTATCCTGAAAGATTTAGTGCACCATTGCTAAACTGCATTATTATTTTCCCTGTGTGTTTTTGTTATTGTCGTTGTTGCCTTTGTGGCGGTAATTTGCATTAGCCAGGTGTTAAAGTCGAACAATCGATCGCTCGACCATTGATGAGTTCGTCCGATTTTCGTTCCCTTTGATGTTTATGTTAATGGCTCAGTCCTGTTCTATATCACTGGGCAGGCAGTCAATCCCTCCGCATTACAAAGTGAAAATGGACCCTGTGTCATTTGTACTGAGCTGTGGCTCTGTCGGTCGCAATCTCTGCTTTGAGTCGGATAATCTTGCGTTTCCCTCCCATTTCAGTGAGTTGAGTTCAGACTGTAAGCTGCCATTTCGGTGCAATATTGATGAAGTGATGCGATATTGTCGAATTATAGAATTGTTACTGCACAGAAGGAAACCATTCATCACGTCGTGTCCATGCCAGTTCTCAGCGAGTGCAGCACAGCTCATTCCATTCCCCTGTCTTTCCCCCCAGCCCAGCATTTTTCTCTTCAGATAAATATTCAATTCCCTTTTGAAAGCCACAATTCAATCTGCCTTCACCACACTCTCAGGCAGTGGATTCCAGATCCGAACCATTCACTGCGGAAGATAACTTTTCCTCCCCTTTGATTCTTTCACCAAACGCCTTAAATCGGTGTCCTCTGAAATTCGACCCTCCCGCCAATGGGAACAGTTTCTCTCTATCTATTCTATCCAGTCCCCTCATGATTTTGAATACCTCTCAATATTGCACCTCTCAAATCTCCTCTCAATTATCTCTTCTTTGAGCAGAATAGTCCCAACAGAGCAGTAAATGAAGTCCCTCATCCCCAGACCATTTTGTAAATATTTTCTGCACTCTCTTCAATGCTTTCACGTCCTTCCTAAAGTGTGGTGCCCAGAATTGTATAGAATACTCCAGCTGAGGCCGAGCCAGTGTTTTATAATGGCCCGACATTAACTTCCTTGCTTTTCTACTCTCTGCCACGATCTATAAAGCCCAGGATCCGTATTCCTTATTAACCAATTTCTCAACCTGCCCTGTCACCTTCAACGATTTGTGCTCATACACCCGTCCCCCACATCCCCGCCAGAACCTTCTGCTCCTGAACCTTCTTTAGAATTGTTTATCCATTATTTTATATTGCCTTTCCTCATTCTTAAAATCATCTTTTTATGAGACGTTAAAAAATAACTGATTTAATTTTAATAAAAATGCAGTACTGGTTCAGCTGGATACAATCGTCATACTGCTAAATGTTGAATTAAATCTCGAACTATTCACGTATGGGGTAATTTTCACTTTGTATTAACATCAATGCGCAAGAAAAATGGAAGGGCTGTAAAACACGGGGCCCATTTGATATCAATTGCTTTTGTTTTGCTTTGCACGGCAATGAAAGTTAAAAATGTTCCCAATGTTTCTATTTGCATAGAAAGGGAGATAAAACAGCATTAATCAGTAATAGGCAAGGAATGTTTATATGTTTTAACTGAATCGAACCGTAAAAAACTGATGGCAGTGGATACAACTCTGATTTTACCTGTCGCCCGATTCTCTTCTCTATTGAAGTCACTGTGAACAACATTGGGCGGAACGAGCATCCCATAGAATCCGTCAGCATCCGGCCCAGCAAGTTACTTCCAAATGGCTCCCATTAATGGTTTCATATTAGAATATCATAAAGTTACCGCAGGGAAAAAATGTCTGGCAAGAAGATGGGGAAGTTTGCTGCAGCTGCCACGTGACAATTTATTCCAATCCAGGTTAACTGTTAGCTATATTGTGCAATGGGTAATATTGAATTCTCCGCCCCTTGTTCATTCAGCCTGTTACTCTCTTCCAATGACTTCCATGGAAAAAAAATGGATGGCCAATTAGATACCGCTATTTGACCCGGTCACACATGGTTAAAATTACCCCCGGTTCCTCCACCCCACAACTCTCAGCCTTATGATGCTGAACACCAGATTTCCAACTTGCTGTCGGTGTACATCTCTGTTCAATGTTTTGTTAAATTTCCTGTTTTTGCATTTCTCCCAGCGAACCTGCTGTCAGTTTTGGTTCTTTTCCAAAGGAAATGCGGTCTTTCCAAAGGAATCACTCGTTATATGATGGCCATGGCCGTGGGAGACCTCATGGTCCTTATCTTTAATGTTATTGTGAACGAAATCATCAAGTATCATTTTCCAGATTCAGTGCTGAACTACACTTCCGCGTGTCGTTTTACTGTCTTCATGCAAGGGTTTAGCATTCAGCTCTCTATCTGGTTCACACTGTCGTTCACCTTTGACCGTTTTGTCGCAATTTGTTGCCAGAAATTGAAATCAAGATATTGCACCGAAAGGACAGCCACCACGGTTATAACGACCATGTGTGTGCTCAACATTTTGATCAATATTCCCATGCCTTTCCGCTATGAACCCGATTATACTCTCAACAATATACAGTGGGGCTGCCGCACCGTCACAGGATATTTTACTTCACCCGCATGGAAGATTCACCAATGGATTACCAATCTCTCAAATGCATTACTTCCAATTCCTTTGCTGCTGCTGTTGAACTCTCTCACCGTCAGGCACATTTTATTAGCCAGTAGAGCTCGCAAAGCCCTGAAGAGCAACAACAATGGAAAAACCGGCAGTGATCCCGAGATGAAGAACAGAAGAACATCCATCATTCTACTCTTTGCTATCTCGGGCACTTTTATTGTGTTGTCGGCCCCTATTACCGTAATACACATCTGTGTCGGTGTCACACAGACACTCGATTTCCAAGGTTCAAACTCACTTTATTTGGCAATTAGAATCACATTTCTGTTGATGTGCACCAGCTCCTGTACAAACACTTGTATTTATGCACTGACACAGAGGAGATTCAGAGCGGAGATCAAAAATATGGTGAAATATCCGTATTATCTCATTGTTAAATTATTTAAATAATTGTTGAATAAAGTAAGTGAAATCAAACTTCAATTAATTGCCTGGCATTTTCTTTGCAACTTTGCACAATGTCTTTTAAAGTTCTAAGGGCAACACATCCCACAGTTTGGAAGAGTCCACTTGATTTATAGATTCCAATAAGAATTTGAACAAGTTGAGGAGGCAGAGTCATCCCCTTCAGAATCTCTGGTTACGTTTGTTTATCCGGTTATTAATGTCCACGCACTTTGAATGCCGAATTGGAGGATGATGTGACATAGCAGAGCGCCTTGACAGGTTCAAATAATAAAGATCTTTCAACACACTGACATCCGAATTTGGAGCAGGAGTGGGCCAATCGTTCCTTCAAGCCTTCTCCGCCATTTGATAAGATCATGGCAGATCTGGTTATGGCCTCAAATTTCCTGTCTACCTGATGTAACGCTGACTCCCTTATCAATCAGGATTCTATCTAAAACAGCACCTCAAGAGTCAGATCACCATGAAATACAATGGGATATTGTGTTTGATGGCAGGTGTTATGGAATATATATATCGAGATTTAGTGGTGAATCTCTCCCAGACTTTTGTGAGACCAAACCCGCAGTATTTTGTGCTCTTTTGGACTCAACACTGTTGGCCAATTTGGATGTAATAGTGAGGACACAGCGTAGTAAACTCACTAGCAAGATGTCGGACATGAATAAATCCAAATATGAAAAATGAGTTCGTTCTCAATCAGAAGAGAAGAGATTTCAGGCTGAATTAATAGAGATGGTTGCAGTAATGAAAGCCTGGAGCAGAATAGATAGATGCAACGATTGATGGGTCTATCAGCAGTGAACATAGATCTTGAGAGTAAATGAAAGAGATTTAGGACAGAGAATAGAAGAAACTTTGTGACACCTAGAATTGTGAAGCTGTGACTTGGATTTTTGGAGTTATTGATTGAAGCAGAGACTGTGACAACTTTAACGGGTTTGATATGATGTTTAAAGACCAATGAATAAAGTAATATTGGAGCAGTGCGACCAGATATGATTAAAACTATTGCTTATGTAGATGACAAATACAGACATGGGTTGATCTGCCCCAACGACCTGCTTTCGTGTTGCAATTTCTATGAAATTCATTTTTTCGTGTGGTAATTGATTTGCTTTCTTCTGCTGGCAAGACTTCATGTCTGGCCAATTCCTTGCAGCCCTGAGGATGTGATGGCCAGCCTTCAATTTTACCTGCTGCTCTCCTTCTGATGGTGCAGCAGCGATGATGCCAGGAAGGGAATCCCAGGATACAGATACAGCGACCATGAACAAATTGTGACATATGTCTAAGCTAGAATGGTATGTGACTTACAAATGATGATGTTCCAATGACATTTTGTCCTTGTGCTTCTCGGTGGGAGAGGTTACAGGTGAGGAAGGTCCTGTCGAATTAAACTTGATGGCTTGCTGCAGTGCATCCGATAAACTGTATTTTCAGGAACCATCGTGTGTCAGCTGCAGAGGGAAGGACACTGAGCTCAGGGACATGGGCACTGATGAAGGGAACTGCTCTGTCCCGTATGAGATCGAGCTTCTTGAGTTATATAGTTCCTGCACCCATCCTGTCGATTGGTCTATATTCCCTCACACACCTGACTTGTGGCCTTTACTTGATGTTGAGGATTTGGAACGGGATCGGGGTGAAGGGAGAGGTGCGAGCGGATGTGTGCCACTCGGAGACGCCATGGTACTGATAGTTAGTTTGTAAAACAATATCAAATTGATGCAGTATGTATTGCTCTTCTGAGATTTCAACTGAAGAAATGGGTTGCAGCAAAGTAGAGGAAGTTTCTTCAGTCTCCATTTAAGCTGTGCTCCAGCTGACCTCAGCGTGTCTCCACGCAAAACTGTGAAAATTCTTGGCAATGCTTACAAGCTCAATCAGGCTGATCATGTAAGACATTCTATTCTCTCATTAATAGTGAATCTTTTACAAAGGCAATGAATAAAACGGATCTGGTGGCTACCTCAACACGGTGCAGGGTTGGCACCCCAACGTTCTCCCGACGTCGGGTTCCCGACCCCCAGAAGGAAAATCCTTTTCACCAAAAGGAGGCACGGTTGACTTGGCAACAAGTCCACTGTCACACTGAGGCCCTGTCACTAACTGAAAAACGACAGGTGGGAAACCTTCCAGCGCTCTCGACAAGTCTTTTCTTTTCCCCTTGCAGAACCTGCGTTTCCAGTTTTTTTTTTTAACTTTCTGTCGTTTGGAAATCCCACAGACGATGGTCTAATCTTCATTCTCAATATGGATGGGATAACCAGCGGGATTCCTGCAGAAATAATTTCCCTATCCCTCTCCACGTTATGGCAGGAGATGGGGAGAACCCACCCACAACCACATCCTCTCCCACCCATTGGAAATTCCATCCCTCAAAAATATTTCTTCTTTCAGAATATTTCGGAGCTGTGTCATATTGTTCTTGTATTTGACAGAGAGTTGGACCTTGTGATTGAGAAACTGCAGGTATGTTTCAGGCCGTTGACCCAATATAAATGGCCTCCTTCATTTTGCAGCACATCTCATGACCTTGGGTTTGTACTTGCTTTTGGCTTGACCAACTGTTCTCGTTTCGCCCTCGTTCCTGCTCTCGAGCAGTGGCTTTTACTGAATTTTCTTTTCTTCACATAACTCAGATATGACATGATCACCCATTTTGCAGCATTATCCAAATTTAAAATTGCACCACCACCACCGCACAACTCCCCTCATCCCTCGCTCAGTTCCAACCCTAGAAGAAACCATTCTGTCCTTTTTCAGCGTGGTAGCATTCTTGCCTCCTCGTCAGAACGTCACCAGAGACTTAAACGCACAATCTCGGCTGCCGCTCCAGTGAGGGAGTGCTGCACTGTCGTAGGTGCTATCTTGTGGATGAGACATTAAACCAAGGCCCTGCCTGCCCTCTCAGGTGGACGGAAAAGACGCTGTGTCACTATTTTAAGGACTTCACCCCTTCCTCGGCTCTTCGGCTGCTGAAACCCTCATCCAGGACTTTGTTACCTCTAGACTTGACAATACCAATGTTCTTACGACCAGTCTTCCACATTCTTCCCTCATAAATTTGAGGGCATCCTAAACCTTGCTCCCCACGTCTGAACACACACCAAGTCCTGTTCACCAACACCCCTGTGTTTGCTGACTCATTTTGGCTATCAGTTTAGTAATAAATTGATTTTAAAATTCCCATCCTTGTTTTCAAATGCCACCATGGTCTCACCCCTCCCTATCTCTGTAATCTCCTACAGCCCCACAACCCTCTGGGATATCTACACTGCCCGACCTGAACCCGATGGGAACTGACATGTGTCTGGTCACTCTTCTGGGCCCGTTTTTCGGGCTTATGTCGGGTCTGAGTCAGACACACACAGTATTAATTGGACTTGAAAGGTTGTTTAAAAGGATTAAGATTGGAGCCATGAAGTCAGTGATTGTTTGCTCACAAGGTAAACAGAAACCCATGGAGTTGTGCCCATTCAGGTTGTGCCACACTGCACCAGTATCCGCATTGCTTAAAATAAAGACCTCAATTGCCCGAAGGCTCAGAAAATATCATTATACATTAACTAGACTCCTGCTTTACAGGTCGAAATACTTGCTGTAAGTTTATCCAGTGAGCAGCTGAGATCCGAGACCAGGAAGGTCCTGAGTGATTAATTATTATTCCAGTACTGTACTGTATGTGTGGTAGAATGGAGTCCTGACAGTGATCATTTTATATTTTTTTATATAAATACTGTATATTTTATAATAATTAATCTCTCAGGACCTTCCTGGTCTCTGCATCTCAGCTGCTCACTGGATAAACTTGCAGCAAGTATTTCAACTGAAAAAGTGAAAAACAGATTCGGAGTTGGAAGGTAGGTAAAGTGAACATTCCGTTGGTCGGGTTGGGTCGGACTCGGGTCGGGTTGGGCATGGGAAAAAATGGAAGGACTCAGACCAGGTTGGGCTCGGGTATGATGTGGTTCTGTTGTTTTTTTTTTTCAGACCCGAGCAGGCCTTTCATCTACGCTTCTCTGATTCTGGCCTCGTGAGCTCCAACATTGGTGGCTGTGACTTCAGGTGCCTAGCCCCAAGCTCTGGAATTCCCTCACTCAACCTCTCCACTTCTCTCTCCTCCTTAAAGAAATTCATTAAAAACCTACCACTCTGACCAAGCCTTTGGTCATCAGCTATAATATCATCTTTTGTCACTTGGTCAAAGTTTGCTTATAATGCTCTTGTGAAGTGCCTTGTGATGTTATATTACATTAAAGGTGCAATATAAATGCAAGTTGTTTTTGTTGTTGTTGAAGAAGACTGGGGGTGTTCTCCCCAACTTCACTAAAACAGATGATCTAGTCAATTATCTCATTGCTGTTTGTGGGAGTTTGCTGCTGTGTGTAAACTGGATGCTGCATTGTCTACATTTCAAGAGTGACTGCATTTCAAAAAGGAGTCGAATTGGCTGTGATGCACTTTTGGATGTCCTGGGGTGGTGAAAGGTGATTTATAAATGGAAATCTTTCAGGTCTTGCTTTACTGAAGACCAGCGTGGTCTGAAATGCTCAGGAAGATGACTGTGCATACAACCGAACAATTCAAAGGTCAGGTGCATCAGAAGGGAAAAACTCAGGTAGCACAGACACAGAGAGATATATGAAGCAGGAAAGCAAATTTCAATCAAAACAAGGGAAAGTGTATTAGCACAATTCCAAATAGAAATAATCAGAATAAGTATAGACAATCAAAACTGTTAGGAATCAATTCACAGAAGTCATCCAAATACTTGGTTCAATTACAAGCATCACACAGGCACACTCACACACACTCACACAGAGAGTAACACACACAGGTTGGAGTGTGTCACACAGAGTAACACACGGGGCGGAGTGAGTCTCTCACACACACAGAGTAACACATAGGCTGGAGTGTGTCAAACACACAGAGTAACACAAAGGCTGGAGTGTGTCACACAACATGACACGCAGGTTGGAATTTTCAAACACACTAAGCAACATACAGGCAGGGTCAGGAACACAAACAGAGTAACACATAGGCTGGGGTCAGTCTTTAAACATTAATCTTTATTGCATAATAACTATATACACTCCACACTAGCATGTGTGTCTCCTTCAAAAGCCTTGCTGTAACTGTTCTTGAGTCTCTCCCACATGATTTCTTAACTCATCCTGGTGGGCAGTAATCTTTACGTTCTCTCAAGATTAACACTTTGATACCCTTATACTACATTTTCCCCACCTTTTTAGCCTAAGATATATTTTGACATTCATTTTTTCATTTACACGCTATCCGATCTCCTCCCAAGTCTCTGACTTCATAGATTCAACCTATCAGGAGGCTTCACAACTCTCCCTAATCTTGTTGGTCCTCAGATGTGAAAGATTGATAATCTTTCTCTGATCCCTTGTTTCTTGACTTGGACGGTCTTCGTTGAGTTTTGTAGCATTTGGCACTTTTTGATTTTTCGGTTCATCATCTGAGTCGTCTAACTGTGTAACTAACGTCTTTGATGTAAAGGAATAAGATTCCTTCTATTTCTCCATATAGGATCTTCTTGAGTCCATAGTAGAGAAGATCACTGTTGATTCTCATCTTTCTGGAGAATTACCCTGTCTCTCTTTTGGTTTCGTACCCATACCTTTTGCCCTTCTGACAACTTTGGTAGGTTTCAGGTGCGGAACCTTCTGTTATGATAATGGGTCTGCTTGTTTCAATATGACTTTTCGATGTCCAGTATTTTCTGATAATCCTTGCCTTGCAATCCTGGAAGTAACTTCTTGCATAGAATTGGAAATTGCTTTTGAAGTTTTCATTAAGAGTTGTGATGGCGCTAATCTGCACAATAATGGAATAGTTCTGTATGTCAGTCGTGCTAATTGGAAATCTCTTTTTTTACCATCAACATAATTTTAATGGTTCTGACTGCTCGCACAGCTTCTCCATTTGTTTGTGGATACTTAGGAGAGCTTATTAGGTGAACAAATCCACATTATTCTGCAAAGTGCGTGAAGTAATCGTTTGCAAATTACAGTCCATTATCAGATAATATGTGATCAGGTATACCAGGTGTTGTGAAACTTCTTGTAAAACTCTGATGACTGCTTCAGTTGTTGTTGTGTTGTCCATCTTAACTTCGATATATCCTGAGAAGTAATCAACTATAATTAGCTAGTCTCTTCCTTCAAAGAAGCACAAATCCACGGTCTAGTTGAGAATTGGGTCGAAATTAGAGGTTCTCTTTGATCTTGTCTTCCCCAGCTTCTTCCCCAGCTTCTTCCCCAGTTCTCTGTCCGTGTAGCACTCCTGTGAAACTCACTGCATTTCTGTTTCTCTCTCTGCTAATCTTTGAGCAGCACGGCGGGCTGTAAAATATTGCATTGTGTGGGCTCTGTAGCGAAATCTGGACTCTCTGCAAAACTCAGGTCAGGTAAGGTGCTCTCCCTCTGTCCTTGCTCCTGGATTATTCTCGTTTATCTACTTCAACTTTCTCAATAATATGAAGTTCTTCTACTTAAGACTGCGAACTCCTGATTTCTTAGAACATACAGTGTTTCTAATATTTACTTTCCATTATATTGAAGCGTTGCTTGTAACTTCCCCTTTACTTCAAGTACAAGACCTCCTGGGCCATGCAACTGAGTTTCTGTTGCTTGCTCCGGTGTCAAGTTTGAAATGTGTCTGCTGACCAAAATGCTCGTTTCGGATCATTGATCTCACCCAGAAAATATTTCGATTGGTCTGCTACAGGAGCTTCTTTAACTTCATTTATCTCTCTATTCTTAACTACTTTTCCTTTAGAGGTTGATGTGGTCACTATTTTATTTCAGCATAATCTTACTGAGATGCCCTATTTTTCTGTAATAAAGGCATTCTGCTCTATTGGCGGGACACTGTCCATGCCTGTGGGACGTTTTTGCACCACAATGTTTAAGGACATCTTTTGCTCTGCCCCCTAGTGTACCTGTTTTCCTGGTACCTCTTGTTCAGCCGTCTGGTGAAGGAACTGAACTGTTACAGGAGGATTCCTGTACCGGGGTCTTTCCTCACCTCGTATGATTGGTCTGTTATTGCTGCACTAATTGAAGTCGGAAACAAAAGCTTTCACAACGTGTTCAAATTTTGTTGATTTTATCAATACGCTGCTATTATATCATCAGCCACAGCACCAATTAAATAAAATTATCTATTCTTTTGCTCTGCTTCAGACCTGCTGTCCAATTTCAATACAATTCTATATCTGAGAAATATTTTCCTCTATAGTATCCAGTTTTGAGTCTGATTGGATCCCTTGTGACTTTTGAAACTCTCTGGAACTCCCAATTTTTGATCCATTTTTAAAAATTTCTAGACTTTTTAGCGTGTTCCCCTTTAAGAAACTCTTTTTCTCACACTAGCTTGCTTTGATGGAGTGTAGCAGGTGCTTGAGAGAGTTCCTGATGTTTTAAATAGGCTTTCTAGGGGTTTTCACTTTGCTTCAGCAGCTCACTTATATCTTTATTTATTCAGAGATACAGCACTGAAACAGGCCCTTTGGCCCACCGAGTCTGTGCCAATCAACAACCACCCATTGATACTAACCCTACACTGCCACCATGTTTTCTACCACATCCCCACCATTCTCCTACCACCTACCTACACTGGGGGCAATTTACAATGGCCAATTTACCTATCAACCTGCAAGTCTTTTGGAGGTGGGAGGAAACTGGAACACCCGGCGGAAACCCATGCAGACACAGGGAGAACTTGCAAACTCTGCACAGGCAGTACTCAGTCGAACCCGGGTCACTGGAGCTGTGAGGCTGCAGTGCTAACCACTGCGCCACTGACAGCTGACACAGCTGTCTATTGGAATTAACAGAGCTGTTCCGTGGACAGTTTCAGGGTTTTCCCCTTTTCTTTTTAAGACCACAAGATACTTCAAGCTTGACTGCTTTCATGATTTTTGCATGCTTGGCTGCATTAATGGAGATTCTGCTGTATTCGGGGTTTCCCTGTCCTTTTTTTCTCTTCAGTATCTGACTTTTCCCGAACAATTTATTCAGTTCGTGCACTTTTCAGGGTTCTCTCCACTCTCCACCCTTACATTCAGCCTGCGTGAGGGATGGGTTGACCCCATTGCTTTTTTCTTTCAATCTCACACTGAGCCTTTGGAAAAAATAATTTTTAAAACTCTTCAAAGGCTTTTTTTAAACCGGGATTTCTCAGTCGTCAGCACAATGATTCACCCAATTGCCTGTTTGCAGCCATGCTTCCATTCCATGGAGCTTCTCTCAGCCTTCAAAGATCTGTTGTTTCTTTTTATCTTTTCAGATACTTATTTTAAATTCTCTCTTCTGGCTGAAGGATGCTAGTTACTTCAAACTTTTTCTTCTGGGTGTAGAATCCCTCCACTGTTCTCCATATTATATGTTTGGTTCTTCATGCTGCCACCATCAGAGAGGTTCTTAGACTGTAGTGTTTAAACATTAATCTTTATTGCATTGTAACTATATAAACTTCACACTAGCCTGTGTGTCTCCTTCAATAACAACGCTGCAACTGTTCCCAGGTCTCTCCCACATAATCTCTTACATCATCATGATGGGCAGTAATCTTTATGTTGTCTCAAGATTAACCCTTTGATACATTGAGATGAGTAGGTACACAGGCTGAAGTGTGTCACATACACACAGAGTAACACACAGGCTGCAGTGTGTCACATTCACACTGAGTAACACACAGGCTGGAGGTATCAAATACACACAGAGTAACACACAGGATGCAGTGTGTCATGTACACAGAGTAACACACAGGCTGCAGTGTGTCACACACAGAGAGTAACACACAGGCTGCAGTGTGTCACATACACACAGAGTAACACACAGGCTGCAGTGTGTCACATTCACACTGAGTAACACACAGGCTGGAGGTATCAAATACACACAGAGTAACACACAGGATGCAGTGTGTCATGTACACAGAGTAACACACAGGCTGCAGTGTGTCACACACAGAGAGTAACACACAGGCTGCAGTGTGTCACATTCACACAGAGTAACACACAGGCTGCAGTGTGTCACGTGCACAGAGTAACACACAGGCTGCAGTGTGTCACATTCACACAGATTAACACACAGCTGGAGGTATCACATTCACACTGAGTAACACACTGGCTGCTGTGTTTCACATACACACAGAGAGGAACACACGGGCTGCAGTGTGTCACATTCACAGAGAGTAAAACACGGGCTGCAGTGTGTCACATTCACACAGAGTAACACACTGGCTGCAGTGTGTCACATACACAGAGTAACACACAGGCTTCAGTGTGTCACTCACACAGAGTAACACACACGCTGCATTGTGTCACAGCACAGAGTAACACACAGGCTGCAGTGTATCACATACACACAGAGTAACACACAGGCTGGAATGAGTCACAAATGCAAAGTAACACCACAGGCTGGAGTCAGTCTCTCTCTCTCACACACACAGAGTAGCACACAGGCTTCAGTGTGTCACTCACACAGAGTAACACACAGGCTGCATTGTGTCACAGCACAGAGTAACACACAGGCTGCAGTGTATCACATACACACAGAGTAACACACAGGCTGGAGTGTGTCACATACACAAAGTAACACACAGGCTGCAGTGTGTCACACAGAGTAACACGCAGGTTGGAATGAGTCACAAATGCAAAGTAACATACAGGCTGGAGTCAGTCTCTCTCTCACACACAGAGTAACACACAGGCTGGAGTTTGTCACATACACAGAGTAACACACAGGCTAGGGTGTGTCACATACACAGAGTAGCACACAGGTTGGAGTATGTCACATACACAGAGTAACACACAGGCTGGAGTTTGTCACTTACACAGAGTAGCACACAGGCTGGAGTATGTCACATGCACCGAGTAACACACAGGCTGGAGTATGTCACATACACGCAGAGTAACACAAGTTGGAATGAGTCACAAATGCAAAGTAACACACAGGCTGGAGTCAGTCTCACACACACACACACAGAGTAACACACTGGCTGGAGTGTTTCACACACACACACAGAGTAACACACATGCTAGAGTGGGTCACACACACAGGGAATGTATCCATCTTGCGGATTTTCTGACGGTAGAATTGGATTTGGGCGGCACTTCCGCTCCCTCGCTTTTTGCCTGTTGCCACCCGATTACAAGTGGAAATCAAAGTTTCAGCAGCGGGCATGGGAGATACATGCGATCATGTGGTGCGGAATACTTTTCATGGTGGAGCCTGCTGTCATTCAGGGAAGCATTATGCATGGCATTGGTATAAATAATCCTTCAGTGCAATCAGGGAGGTTCATCAACGAGGCCAGTCTTTTTCAGAGACTTCTCGGCTTTTCCCCTTAAATCTTACCCACCCTCACCCATCTTTACACCTGTCGCAAACAAAGGCTATGGACCCTGGCAACATTACGGCAATAGCACTGAGGACCTGTGCTCCAGAACTTGCCGCGCCCCCAGACAAGCAGATTTGAGATGGTGCGGGAGGGGCGGGGCGGCGGGTGCGGACGGGGGGCGGAATAGTAACTGCAGTGAGACTGGGACACCAGCAGATGGAGATGCTGAGCCATTGCTGATGGGAAGGTTTGGTGCAACTGAGAGTTTGAAAGCTTCCAAACACAGAGTAACACGCTGGCTGGAGTGTGTCACAGGCACAGAGTAACACACTGGCTGGAGTGTGTCACATACACAGAGTAACACGCTGGCGGGAGTGTGTCACAGGCACAGAGGAACACACTGGTTGGAGTGTGTCACACACACACAGAATAACACACTGGCTGGAGTGTGTACACACACAGAGTAACACACAGGCTGGAGTGTATCACACACACACACACACACACACACAGAGTAATACACTGGCTGGAGTGTGTACACACACTGAGTAACACACAGGCTGGAGTGTATCACACACACACACACACACACACACACACACACAGAGTAATACACTGGCTGGAGTGTGTCACACACACACACAGAATAACACACTGGCTGGAGTGTGTACACACACAGAGTAACACACAGAATTAGAATTAGAACATTACAGCGCAGTACAGGCCCTTTGGCCCTCGATGTTGCACCGACCTTTGAAACCATCTGACCTACACTATTCCATTTTCATCCATATGTCTATCCAATGACCACTTAAATGCCCTTAAAGTTGGCGAGTCTACTACTGTTGCAGGCAGGGCGTTCCACGCCCCTACTATTCTCTGAGGAAAGAAACTACCTCTGACATCTGTCCTATATCTATCACCCCTCAACTTAAAGCTCTGTTCCCTCGTGTTTGCCATCACCAACCGAGGAAAAAGACTCTCACTATCTTCCCTATCTAACCCTCTGATTATCTTATATGTCTCTATTAAGTCACCTCTCCTCCTCCTTCTCTCCAATGAAAACAACCCCAAGTCCCTCAGCCTTTCCTCGTAAGACCTTCCCTCCATCCCAGGCAACATCCTAGTAAATCTCCTCTGCACCCTTTCCATAGCTTCCACATCCTTCCTATAATGCAGTGACCAGAACTGCACGCAATACTCCAGGTGCGGCCTCACCAGAGTTTTGTACAGCTGCAGCATGACATCGTGGCTCCGAAACTCGATCCCCCTACTAATAAAAGCTAACACACCATATGCCTTCTTAACAGCCCTATTAACCTGGGTAGCAACCTTCAGGGATTTATGCAACTGGACACCAAGATCTCTCTGTTCATCTACACTACCAAGAATCTTCACATTAGCCCAGTACTCTGCATTCCTGTTACTCCTTCCAAAGTAAATCACCACGCACTTTTCCGCATTAAACTCCATTTGCCATCTCTCAGCCCAGCTCTGCAGCCTATCTATGTCCCTCTGTACCCTACAACATCCTTCGGCACTATCCACAACTCCACCGACCTTAGTGTCATCCGCAAATTTACTAACCCACCCTTCTACACCCTCTTCCAGGTCATTTATAAAAATGACAAACAGCAGTGGCCCCAAAACAGATCCTTGCGGTACACCACTAGTAACTAAACTCCAGGATGAACATTTGCCATCAACCACCACCCTCTGTCTTCTTTCAACTAGCCAATTTCTGATCCAAAGCTCTAAATCACCTTCAACCCCATACTTCTGTATTTTCTCAAATAGCCTACCATGGGGAACCTTATCAAACGCCTTACTGAAATCCATATACACCACATCCACTGCTTTACCCTCATCCACCTGCTTGGTCACCTTCTCGAAAAACTCAATAAGGTTTGTGAGGCACGACCTACCCGTCACAAAACCGTGCTGACTGTCGCTAATGAACTTATTCTTTTCAAGATGATTATACATCCTGTCTCTTATAACCTTTTCCAACATTTTACCCACAACCGAAATAAGGCTCACAGGTCTATAATTACCAGGGCTGTCTCTACTCCCCTTCTTGAACAAGGGGACAACATTTGCTATCCTCCAGTCTTCCGGCATGATTCCTGTCGACAATGACGACATAAAGATCAAGGACAAAGGCTCTGCAATCTCCTCCCTAGCTTCCCAGAGAATCCTAGGATAAATCCCATCTGGCCCAGGGGACTTATCTATTTTCAAACTTTCCAAAATTGATAACACCTTCTCCTTGTGAACCTCAATCCCATCTAGCCTATTAGCCTGAATCTCAGTATTCTCCTCGACAACATTTTCTTTCTCTACTGTAAATACTGACGCAAAATATTCATTTAACACTTCCCCTATCTCCCCTGATTCCACACACAACTTCCCACTACTATCCTTGATTGGCCCTAATCTAACTCTAGTCATTCTTTTATTCCTGATATACCTATAGAAAGCCTTAGCGTTTTCCCTGATCCTATCCGCCAATGACTTCTCGTGTCCTCTCCTTGCTCTTCTTAGCTCTCCCTTTAGATCCTTCCTGGCTAGCTTATAACTCTCAAGCGCCCTAACTGAGCCTTCACGTCTCATCCTAACATAAGCCTTCTTCTTCCTCTTGACAAGCGCTTCAACTTCTTCAGTAAACCACGGCTCCCTCGCTCGACAACTTCCTCCCTGCCTCACAGGTACATATTTATCAAGGACACGCAGTAGCTGCTCTTTGAATAAGCTCCACATTTCGATTGTTCCCATCCCCTGCAGTTTCCTTCCCCATCCTACGCATCCTAAATCTTGCCTAATCGCATCATGATTTCCTTTCCCCCAGCTATAATTTTTGCCCTGCGGAATATACCTATCCCTGCCCATCGCTAAGGTAAACCTAACCGAATTGTGATCACTATCACCAAAGTGCTCACCAACATCTAAATCTAACACCTGGCCGGGTTCATTACCCAGTACCAAATCCAATGTGGCATCGCCCCTGGTTGGCCTGTCTACATACTGTGTCAGAAAACCCTCCTGCACACACTGGACAAAAACTGACCCATCTAAAGTACTCGAACTATAGTATTTCCAGTCGATCTTTGGAAAGTTAAAGTCCCCCATAACAACTACCCTGTTTCTCTCGCCCCTGTCGAGAATCATCTTCGCTAACCTTTCCTCTACATCTCTGGAAGTATTTGGAGGTCTATAAAAGACTCCCAACAGGGTGACCTCACCTCTCCTGTTTCTAACCTCGGCCCATACTACCTCAGTAGACGAGTCCTCAAACGTCCTTTCTGTCGCTGTAATACTCTCCTTGATTAACAATGCCACACCCCCGCCCCCCTCCCCCTCTTTTACCATCTTCTCTGTTCTTACTGAAACATCTAAATCCCGGAACCTGCAACATCCATTCCTGCCCCTGCTTTACCCATGTCTCCGAAATGGCCACTACATCGAGATCCCAGGTACCAACCCATGCTGCAAGCTCACCCACCTTATTCCGGATGCTCCTGGCGTTGAAGTAGACACACTTTAAACCAGGTTCTTGCTTGCCAGTGTCCTCTTGCGTCCTTGTAACCTTATCCCTGACCTCACTACTCTCAACATCCTGTACACTGGAACTACAATTTAGGTTCCCATCCCCCTGCTGAATTAGTTTAAACCCCCCCCCCACCCCCGAAGAGCACTAGCAAATCTCCCCCCCCCAGGATATTGGTACCCCTCTGGTTCAGGTGAAGACCATCCTGTTTGTAGAGGTCCCACCTATCCCAGAAAGAGCCCCAGTTATCCAGGAAATCAAACCCCTCAATCCTGCACCATCCCTGCAGCCACGTGTTCAACTCCTCTCTCTCCCGATTCCTCACTTCACTATCACGTGGCACGGGCAACAACCCAGAGATAACAACTCTGTTTGTTCTCGCTCTAAGCTTCCACCCTAGCACCCTGAATTTCTGTCTTAAATCCCCATCTCTCTTCCTACCTATGTCGTTGGTGCCTATGTGGACCACGACTTGGGGCTGCTCCCCCTCCCCCTTAAGGATCCCAAAAACACGATCCGAGACATCACGAACCCTGGCACCTGGGAGGCAACATACCAACCGTGAGTCTCTCTCGTTCCCACAGAACCTCCTATCTGTTCCCCTAACTATGGAGTCCCCAATGACTAATGCTCTGCTCCTCTTCCCCTTTCCCTTCTGAGCAACAGGGACAGACTCTGTGCCAGATACCTGTACCCCATTGCTTACCCCTGGTACGTCGTCCCCCGAAACAGTATCCAAAACGGTATACCTGTTGTTGAGGGAAACGGCCACAGGGGATCCCTGCACTGCCTGCTGGTTCCCTCTCCTTCCCCTGACGGTAACCCATCTACCTACTTCTTTTACCTGAGGTGTGACTACCTCCCCATAACTCCTCACAATAACCCCCTCCGCCTCCCGAATGATCCGAAGTTCATCCAGCTCCAGCTCCAGTTCCCTAACGCGGTTCTCGAGGAGCTGGAGTTGGGTGCACTTCCCGCAGATGCAGTCAGCAGGGACACTCTTGGCGACCCTTACCTCCCACATTCTGCAGGAGGAACATACAACTGCCACAACCGACTGGTGTACGTCAAGAATATCAATGTGATACCAAGAAACAACTGAAGACACTGGATGCTGCAAAGGCAATGGACCTTGACAACGTTCCGGCAATAGTACTGAAGACCAGTACCTGATATGAAATGTGACCCGTGGTAAGATGGAATTTCTTCTGGAAATCGGTTTTGCAGGATGAATTTCCTGGAATAATTCCAGAATGTGTTTTGACAAGGTCCCAGGCTCATAAGGTTAAACAAGATGAGATGGATTCAGATGTTTTCGAGGACAATTCCGATGTTTGGTTGGCTGAAATATTTTTCAGGGATTTGGATGAGGACATTGGTGTTAAAGGCTCCAAGGTTAACAATGGGGAATTGTTTAGCAGATCTCCCGTGATTTTGGGACACAACAGGCAGATCCTGATTTTAGGAGCTTGTCTCAGGCGACCTGTTTTGAGCCACAGACTGAAAAGTTTTATTAGTGTTATTACATCAAGAAAGATGAGGAAGTGGAGACATCCCCGCTGATGAGGATTGGACTGTAATCCATCAAATGGTTGTCCCTCCTTGCTATCATAGTGTAATTTAGAGAATTGCCAATGAAATCCCAGTCACAGGTCATTTGTGTTTTCCAAAAACTCAGGTTAGGGTAATGACATATTGTTACTAGCAAAGCTGCATCAGGATGTGGTTCACTATTGTAAGACATGCCACACATGTCAAATGGTTGGGATCCACAACCTATATCTTTACCTTTGCCACCTATCTCAATAAAAGCAGATTTCCTTTCATTATCAAAAGTCTTTTCTTTCCAATTTCTCTGAAAGTTTCCAAATTGAGGCCTGTGACAACTGCTTTGTGAATCAATTCATAATCATGTGCTACTACTGCGGCTTCCTTTATTTTACAAACTTCATTTTTAAAAATTTGTTTGTGGGGTGTGGACGTTGCTGGCTAGGCCAACATTTATTGCCCATCCCTAAATGCCTTTGAACTGAGTGGCTTGCGAGGCCATTTCAAAATGCTTTTTTGTGTCTGGAGTCAGATGGAGGTCAGACCACGTAAGGATGGCAGATTTCCTTCCGAAAAGGACATTAGTGAAACAGATGGGTTTTTCTGACAATCGACAGTGGTTTCATGGTCACCATTAAACTAGCTTTTTAATTCCAGAATTGTGAAGAAAATTCAAACTTCACCTTCTCCGATGGTGGGATTCGATCCCATGTCCCCAGATCTTTAGTTTGTGCTCTGGAATACAAGTTTAATGACATGAACACTCTGCCGCGACCTCCCCCATGTTGTTTCATTTGGAAACTTATTCCTGAACGAATACTGTGTTTCAAATCTTCCATCAGAATTACTTCCCTCAGGCTCTCAAAGTCTTATGCAATCTTTATTGACCGATACCACCTATCAAATTCAATCGTGTCTTTCAACAGGAAATAGGATAAATACTTGAAGGGAAATGAAATGGGAGTAGAGGGGGAAAGGACCGGATGTGGGACTGGATAAATTGCTCTTGCAGAGAGTAGGCACGGGCTTGATGGGCCGAATCACCTCCTTCACGAGGAGTGACAGCGCCCATTAAGGCCTGATCACTCACTAATCGAGGAAGAGGTCTTGCAAATAAAGATGAGTGTTGAGGCTGGAGGACACATCCTGCAGGTTTCTTGTCTAATTAACAGTGTGCCTGTTCTGAACGAAATCTCACACTGACACACAATGCATAGCAAAATTCAGCTGCTTTCAGCTGACGCTCATCAGTCTTTGCTTGACCTCAACCCTAAATACTAATTCTTGACCTTCTGTTCTATTTCAGGGCAATGGAATGTGCCCAGAACCGGAGGTGTGGGAAATGGGTTGCACTTGTGATCATGCGGAAGCACCCACGCTTACTTCCGCAAGCATCAGCTCAGAGACTTGCATTGCCAGTACTTAGGTTGGTATGCAAGATGGTTATGGACTGTTCGACTCAAGGAGCACCAGAGAATGGAAAATGGGGAGCGGGATAGGTTGGTTAGTAAGGGGCTTTCTGTAGGAAGAGCTAACATCTTAAAGAGCACAGCTGAAGATTTCGAGGACACAGTCAACATTCAAAAACTGATTCCTATTTACCAGGGCTATTTCAGTGCTTTGGGCAGCCTGCCTGCGATTCGACACACAATGACAGAGAGCATGGAAAAATCCAGCTCCAGCTATTGGTGGGCGGGGTGTGGGGGTGGGGGGCGCGAGAGGGGGAGGCGTGTGTGTTTGTGAGGGGTGGGGTGGGCGTGTGAATGGATCATTCAGAACGGTTTTAACACCTTAATGTTGAGAATGAAGTGAGACAATTGAAGTCAACGGAATTGAGTATTGGGTAGGGCGCATAAAGGGCGGTCGATTCCATGCCACCCACATTGCTTTCATGCCGAATGCAAACTATTATCCTGTAGATTTTTAGACTGCTTTAGGGAAATAGCAGATCCACCTTGTATTCCTGCTGATTTATATTATTCCTTTTTAGTAATGCATCAAAGACAGCCTGCGCTACAATTAAACTGCTTCATGCAGTACAGACATCAACAACGACCTGCGGGGCACAAACCAGGCAGAACCACTTTTGCTGCCTTTTCTTCCAGATGCCGATATTCAGTGCTATTGAAGTCAAGTAGATTGAATATCAGCAGGGGCGTGTAACGAGCCACCAATGCAATGCCACCTGCTTTGTCGATATCCACTCCCGTGTACTTGTATGGCATGTTTAATGCAGAAAACCATCCCAAAGCACTTCAGAGAGGCCGAATCAAATAATAATAGATATTGAACCAAGAGTAATTCTGAGAATAGGATTGGTCAAAAAGGTGGGTGTTAGGGACTGTCTTAAAGCAGTTGAGGGATAGTAAGGTGGAGCGGTTCAGAGCAGCAATTCCACAGAGCGGGTGTCTGTGGCTCCAGGTTTGACAGCAAGAGGGGATCGAATTCAGTCTTTGCTGAAGATGTCGTAATTGAAGAGGGAGGACAGTTGGGATGTTAGGCATGGAGCAGGTCACAGGGATAGAAAGAGAGAATAGGCTGAAGTTCAGGGAGGGTGGCTAATCGGAACCTGGACAGTAATAATCGGGGTAGCTTTGACGTTAGACCATTGTGTAAAACCTGTGGTATGGAGTGCACCACTCGGGAAGAAGCTCTCCTGATGTTTTTTTCCAACAAAGTCGAAATTACCCCACTTAGCTCTGCTGGTGTCAAAGGCATGAACCAGGGTTTGAACGTCTGATGCATTGACGAAAAGCTGGAGTTCGACAACATTAAGACGGTGAAACTTGTCGGTCTGTATCCACTTCTCGGTTCATCCTAAACCCAATGTCCCATTAACGCTGAGCTGCTGCAATCAAAATGCAGCAACGGAGCAAGAGTCTCAGAGGCGAGGATTTTTTCAGTCTGAGATTGCACACTGTTTTTAATTCTCTGGGGATCGGGGAGTTCATGTTAATTGCTGGTTTATGAAGAGATGTAGTAACTTGTTTGTTTGAAAGCATCTAGCTAATGACACCGGTTCTGTGACCTCACTCTCTCACTGGACGATTGGCTCGTGTATAAATGAGGTTGTTTCAGTGCATTGCCTCGTATCAACCGCTCCTGGTGTTCGGAGAAAATGGGACGACAGGCACTTCCGATAGAAATGTTGTATCCGATTCTCGCAGTTATTGGCATTCCTGGTAAGTAATTCGAAACTATCCTGGAAAATTTAGTGCACCATTGCTAAATTGCATTATTATTTTCCCTGCGTGTTTTTGTTATTGTCGTTGTTGTCTTTGTGGCGGTAATTTGCATTGGCCAGGTGGTAAGGACGATCAATAGAATGCTCGCCCATTGATGAGCTCGTCCGATTCTCATCCCCTTTGATGTTTATGTTAATGGCTCAGTCCGGTTCTATATCACTGGGCGGGCAGTCAACCCCTCCACATGACAAAGTGAAAATGGACCCTGTGTCATTTGGACTGAGCTGTGGCTCTGTCGGTCGCAATCTCTGCTTTGAGTCGGATAATCTTGCGTTTCCCTCCCATTTCAGTGAGTTGAGTTCATACTGTAAGCCGACATTTCAGTGCAATATTGATGAAGTGATGCTATATTGTCGAATCATAGAATGGTTACAGCACAGAAGGAAACCATTCATCACGTCGTGTCCATGCCAGGTCTCAGGGAGTGCAGCACACCTCGTCCCATTCCACACTCTTTCCCCCTGAGCCCAGCATTTCTCACTTCAGATAACTATTCAATTCCCTTTTGAAAGCCACAATTCAATCTGCCTTCACCACACTCTCAGGCAGTGGATTCCAGATCCGAACCATTCACTGCATAAGATAACTTTTCCTCCCCTTTGATTCTTTCACCAAACGCCTTAAATCGGTGTCCTCTGATTCTCGACCCTCCCGCCAATGGGAACAGTTTCTCTCTATCTATTCTGTCCTGTCCCCCTCATGATTTTGAATACCTCTATCAAATCTCCTCTCAATTATCTCTTCTTTAAGCAGAATAGTCCCAACAGATCAGTAAATGAAGTCCCTCATCCCCAGAACCATTTTGTAAATATTTTCTGCACTCTCTTCAATGCTTTCACGTCCTTCCAAAAGTGTGGTGCCCAGAATTGTATAGAATACTCCAGCTGAGGCCGAGCCAGTGTTTTATAATGGCCCAACATTAACTTCCTTGCTTTTCTACTCTGTGCTGCGATCTATAAAGCCCAGCATCCATATTCCTTATTAACCAATTTCTCAACCTGCCCTGTCACCTTCAACGATTTGTGCTCATACACCCGTCCCCCACATCCCCGCCAGAACCCTCTGCTCCTACACCTTCTTTAGAATTGTTTATCCATTATTTTATATTTCCTTTCCTCATTCTTAAAATCATCTTTTTATGAGACGTTAAAAAGTAACTGATTTAATTTTAATAAAAATGCAGTACTGGTTCAGCTGGATACAATCGTCATACTGCTAAATGTTGAATTAAATCTCGAACTATTCACGTATGGGGTAATTTTCACTTTGTATTAACATCAATGCGCAAGAAAGACGGAAGGGCTGTAAAATACGGGGCCCATTTGATATCAATTGCTTTTGTTTTTTTTTTGCACGGCAATGAAAGTTAAAAATGTTCCCAATGTTTCTACTTGCATTGAAAGGGAGATAAAACAGCATTAATCAGTAATAGGCAAGGAATGTTTATATGTTTTCACCGAATCAAACCGTACAAAACTGATGGCATTGGATGCAACGCTGATTTTACCTGTCGCCCGATTTTCTTCTCTATTGAAGTCACTGTGAACAACATTGGGCGGAACGAGCATCCCATAGAATCCGTCAGCATCCGGCCCAGCAAGTTACTTCCAAATGGCTCCCATTAATGGTTTCATATTAGAATATCATGAAGTTACCGCAGGGAAAAAATGTCTGGCAAGAAGATGGGGAAGTTTGCAGCAGCTGCTACGTGACAATTTATTCCAATCCAGGTTAACTATTAGCTATATTGTGCAATGGGTAATATTGAATTCACCGCCCCTTGTACATTCAGCCTGTTACTCTCTTCCAATGACTTCCATGGAAAAAAAATGGATGGCCAATTAGATACCGCTATTTGACCCGGTCACACAGGGCTAAAATTACCCCCGGTTCCTCCACCCCACAACTCCCAGCCTTATGATGCTTAACACCAGATTTCCAACTTGCTGTCAGTGTACATCTCTGTTGAATGTTCTGTTAAATTTCCTGTTTTTGCATTTCTACCAGCAAACCTGCTGTCATTTCTGGTTCTTTTCCAAAGGAAATGCGGTCTTTCCAGAGGAATCACTCGTTATATGATGGCCATGGCAGTGGGAGACCTCATGGTCCTTATCTTTAATGTTATTGTGAACGAAATCATCAAGTATCATTTTCCAGATTCATTGCTGAACTACACTTCCGCGTGTCGTTTTAGTGCCTTCATGCAAGGGTTTAGCATTCAGCTCTCTATCTGGTTCACAATGTCGTTCACCTTTGACCGTTTTGTCGCAATTTGTTGCCAGAAATTGAAATCAAGATATTGCACCGAAAGGTCAGCCACCATGGTTATAACGACCATGTGTGTGCTCAACATTTTGATCAATATTCCCATGCCTTTCCGCTATGAGCCCGATTACATTCTCAACAATATACAGTGGGGCTGCCGCACCATCACAGGATATTTTACTTCACCCGCATGGAAGGTTCACCAATGGATTACTATCCTCTCAAGTACATTACTTCCAATTCCTTTGCTGCTGCTGTTCAACTCTCTCACCGTCAGGCACATCTTATTAGCCAGCAGAGCTCGCAAAGCCCTGAAGAACCACAACAATGGGAAAAACGGCAGTGATCCCGAGATGAAGAACAGAAGAACATCCATCATTCTACTCTTTGCTATCTCGGGCACTTTTATTGTGTTGTCGGCCCCTATTACCGTAATACACATCTGTGTCGGTGTCACACAGACAGTCTATTTCCAAGGTTCAAACTCACTTTATTTGGCAATTAGAATCACATTTCTGTTGATGTGCACCAGCTCCTGTACAAACACTTGTATTTATGCACTGACACAGAGGAGATTCAGAGCAGAGATCAAAAATATGGTGAAATATCCGTATTATCTCATTGTTAAATTATTTAAATAATTGTTGAATAAAGTAAGTGAAATCAAACTTCAATTAATTGCCTGGCATTTTCTTTGCAACTTTCACAATGTCTTTTAAAGTTCTAAGGGCAAAACATCTCACAGTTTGGAAGAGTCCATTTGATTTATAAATTTATAAAAATTTGAATAAGTTGAGGAGGCAGAATCATCCCCTTCAGAATCTCTGGTTACGTTTGTTTATCCGGTTATTAATGTCCACGCACTTTGAATGCCGAATTGGAGGATGATGTGACATAGCAGAGCACCTTGACAGGTTCAAATAATAAAGATCTTTCAACACACTGACATCCGAATTTGGAGCAGGAGGAGGCCTGTCATTCCTTCGAGCCTGCTCCGCCATTTGATAAGATCATGGCAGATCTGGTTATGGCCTCAAATTTCCTGTCTACCTGATGTAACGCTGACTCCCTTATCAATCAGGATTCTATCTAAAACAGCACCTCAAGAGTCAGATCACCATGAAATACAATGGGATATTGTGTTTGATGGCAGGTGTTATGGAATATAAATATAGAGATTTAGTGGTGAATCTCTCCCAGACTTTTGTGAGACCAAACCCGCAGTATTTTGTGCTGTTTTGGACTCAACACTGTTGGCCAATTTGGATGTAATAGTGAGGACACAGCGTAGTAAACTCACTAGCAAGATGTCGGACATGAATAAATCCAAATATGAAAAATGAGTTCGTTCTCAATCAGAAGAGAAGAGATTTCAGGCTGAATTAATAGAGATGGTTGCAGTAATGAAAGCCTGGAGCAGAATAGATAGATGCAACGATTGATGGGTCTATCAGCAGTGAACATAGATCTTGAGAGTAAATGAAAGAGATTTAGGACAGAGAACAGAAGAAACTTTGTGACACCTAGAATTGTGAAGCTGTGACTTGGATTTTTGGAGTTATTGATTGAAGCAGAGACTGTGACAACTTTAACGGGTTTGATATGATGTTTAAAGACCAATGAATAAAGTAATATTGGAGCAGTGCGACCAGATATGATTAAAACTATTGCTTATGTAGATGACAAATACAGATGTGGGTTGATCTGCCCCAACGACCTGCTTTCGTGTTGCAATTTCTATGAAATTCATTTTTTCATGTGGTAATTGATTTGTTTTCTTCTGCTGGCAAGACTTCATGTCTGGCCAATTCCTTGCAGCCCTGAGGATGTGATGGCCAGCCTTCAATTTTACCTGCTGCTCCCCTTCTGATGGTGCAGCAGCGATGATGCCAGGAAGGGAATCCCAGGATACAGATACAGCGACCATGAACAAATTGTGACATATGTCTAAGCTAGAATGGTATGTGACTTACAAATGATGATGTTCCAATGACATTTTGTCCCTGTGCTTCTCGGTGGGAGAGGTTACAGGTGAGGAAGGTGCTGTCGAATTAAACTTGATGGCTTGCTGCAGTGCATCCGATAAACTGTATTTTCAGGAACCATCGTGTGTCAGCTGCAGAGGGAAGGACACTGAGCTCAGGGACATGGGCACTGATGAAGGGAACTGCTCTGTCCCGTATGAGATCGAGCTTCTTGAGTTATATAGTTCCTGCACCCATCCTGTCGATTGGTCTATATTCCCTCACACACCTGACTTGTGGCCTTTACTTGATGTTGAGGATTTGGAACGGGATCGGGGTGAAGGGAGAGGTGCGAGCGGATGTGTGCCACTCTGAGACGCTGTGGTACTGATAGTTAGTTTGTAAAACAATATCAAATTGATGCAGTATGTATTGCTCTTCTGAGATTTCAACTGATGAAATGGGTTGCAGCAAAGTAGTGGAAGTTTCTTCAGTCTCCATTTAAGCTGTGCTCCAGCTGACCTTAGCGTGTCTCCACGCAAAACTGTGAAAATTCTTGGCAATGCTTACAAGCTCAATCAGGCTGATCATGTAAGATATTCTATTCTCTCATTAATAGTGAATCTTTTACAAAGGCAATGAATAAACCGGATCTGGTGGCTACCTCAACACGGTGCAGGGTTGGTACCCCAACGTTCTCCCGACGTCGGGTTCCCGACCCCCAGAAGGAAAATCCTTTTCACCAAAAGGAGGCACGGTTGTCTTGGCAACAAGTCCACTGTCACACTGAGGCCCTGTCACTAACTGAAAAACGACAGGTGGGAACCCTTCCAGCGCTCTCGACAAGTCTTTTCTTTTCCCCTTGCAGAACCTGCGTTTCCAGTTTCTTTTTAACTTTCTGTCTTTTGGAAATCCCACAGACGATTTTCTAATCTTCATTCTCAATATGGATGGGATAACCAGCGGGATTCCTGCAGAAATAATTTCCCTATCCCTCTCCACGTTGTGGCAGGAGATGGGGAGAACCCACCCACAACCACATCCTCTCCCACCCATTGGAAATTCCATCCCTCAAAAATATTTCTTCTGGCAGAATATTTCGCAGCTGTGTCATATTGTTCTTCTATTTGACTGAGAGTTGGACCTTGTGATTGAGAAACTGCAGGTATGTTTCAGGCCGTTGACCCAATATAAATGGCCTCCTTCATTTTGCAGCACATCTCATGACCTTGGGTTTGTACTTGCTTTTGGCTTGACCAAATGTTCTCGTTTCGCCCTCGTTCCTGCTCTCGAGCAGTGGCTTTTACAGAATTTTCTTTTCTTCACATAACTCAGATATGACATGATCAATTATTATTACAGTACTGTGCTGTATGTGTGGCAGAATGGAGTCCTGACAGTGATCATTTTATATTTTTTTATATAAATACTGTATATCTTATAATAATTAATCTCTCAGGACTTTCCTGGTCTCTGCATCTCAGCTGCTCACTGGATAAACTTGCAGCAAGTATTTCAACTGAAAAAGTGAAAAACAGATTCGGAGTTGGAAGGTAGGTAAAGTGAACATTCCGTTGGTCGGGTTGGGTCGGACTCGGGTCGGGTTGGGCATGGGAAAAAATGGAAGGACTCAGACCAGGTTGGGCTCGGGTATGATGTGGTTCTGTTGTTTTTTTTTTCAGACCCGAGCAGGCCTTTCATCTCCGCTTCTCTGATTCTGGCCTCGTGAGCTCCAACATTGGTGGCTGTGACTTCAGGTGCCTAGCCCCAAGCTCTGGAATTCCCTCACTCAACCTCTCCACTTCTCTCTCCTCCTTAAAGAAATTCATTAAAAACCTACCACTCTGACCAAGCTTTTGGTCATCAGCTATAATATCATCTTATGTCACTTGGTCAAAGTTTGCTTATAATGCTCTTGTGAAGTGCCTTGTGATGTTATATTACATAAAAGGTGCAATATAAATGCAAGTTGTTTTTGTTGTTGTTGAAGAAGACTGGGGGTGTTCTCCCCAACTTCACTAAAACAAATGATCTAGTCATTTATCTCATTGCTGTTTGTGGGAGTTTGCTGCTGTGTGTAAACTGGATGCTGCATTGTCTACATTTCAAGAGTGACTGCATTTCAAAAAGGGGTCGAATTGGCTGTGATGCACTTTTGGATGTCCTGGGGTGGTGAAAGGTGATTTATAAATGGAAATCTTTCAGGTCTTGCTTTACTGAAGACCAGCGTGGTCTGAAATGCTCAGGAAGATGACTGTGCATACAAACGAACAATTCAAAGGTCAGGTGCATCAGAAGGGAAAAACTCAGGTAGCAGAGACACTGAGAGATATATGAAGCAGGAAAGCAAATTTGAATCAAAACAGTTGTTACAAGGGAAAGTGTATTAGCACAATTCCAAATAGAAATAATCAGAATAAGTATAGACAATCAAAACTGTTAGGAATCAATTCACAGAAGTCATCCAAATACTTGGTTCAATTACAGGCATCACACAGGCACACTCACACACACTCACACATAGAGTAACACACACAGGTTGGAGTGTGTCACAAAGAGTAACACACGGGGCGGAGTGAGTCTCTCACACACACAGAGTAACACAAAGGCTGGAGTGTGTCAAACACACACAGAGTAACACAAAGGCTGGAGTGTGTCACACAACATGACACGCAGGTTGGAATTTTCAAACACACTAAGCAACATACAGGCAGGGTCAGGCACACAAACAGAGTAACACATAGGCTGGGGTCAGTCTTTAAACATTAATCTTTATTGCATAATAACTATATACACTCCACACAAGCCTGTGTGTCTCCTTCAAAAGCCTTGCTGTAACTGTTCTTGAGTCTCTCCCACATGATTTCTTAACTCATCCTGGTGGGCAGTAATCTTTACGTTCTCTCAAGATTAACCCTTTGATACCCTTATACTACATTTTCTCCACGTTTGTAGCCTAAGATATATTTAGACACATTCATTTTTTCATTTACACGCTATCCGATCTCCTCCCAAGTCTCTGACTTCATAGATTCAACCTATCAGGAGGCTTCACAACTCTCCCTAATCTTGTTGGTCGTCAGATGTGAAAGATTGATAATCTTTCTCTGATCCCTTGTTTCTTGACTTGGACGGTCTTTGTTGAGTTTTGTAGCATTTGGCACTTTTTGATTTTTCGGTTCATCATCTGAGTCGTCTAACTGTGTAACTAACGTCTTTGATGTAAAGGAATAAGATTCCTTCTATTTCTCCATTTAGGATCTTCTTGAGTCCATAGTAGAGAAGATCGCTGTTGATTCTCATCTTTCTGGAGAATTACCCTGTCTCTCTTTTGGTCTCGTACCCATACTTTTTGCCCTTCTGACAACTTTGGTAGGTTTCAGGTACGGAACCTTCTGTAATGATAATGGGTCTGCTTGTTTCAATATATCTTTTCTATGTCCAGTATTTTCTGATAATCCTTGCCTTGCAATCCTGGAAGTAACTTCTTGCATCGAATTGGAAATTGCTTTTGAAGTTTTCATTAAGAGTTGTGATGGCGCTAATCTGCACAATAATGGAATAGTTCTGTATGTCAGTCGTGCTAAATGGAAATCTCTTTTTTTTCAATCAACATAATTTTAATGGTTCTGACTGCTCGCTCAGCTTCTCCATTTGATTGTGGATACTTAGGAGAGCTTGTTAGGTGAACAAATCCACATTATTCTGCAAAGTGCGTGAAGTAATCGTTTGCAAATTACAGTCCATTATCAGATAATATGTGATCAGGTATACCAGGTGTTGTGAAACTTCTTGTAAAACTCTGATGACTGCTTCAGTTGTTGTTGTGTTGTCCATCTTAACTTCGATCCATCCTGAGAAGTAATCAACTATAATTAGCTAGGCTCTTCCTTCAAAGAAGAACAAATCCACGGTCTAGTTGAGAATTGGGTCGAAATTAGAGTTTCTCTTTGATCTTGTCTTCCCCAGTTCTCTGTCCGTGTAGCACTCCTGTGAAACTCACTGCATTTCTGTTTCTCTCTCTGCTAATCTTTGAGCAGCACGGCGGGCTGTGAAATATTGCATTGTGTGGGCTCTGTAGCGAAATCTGGACTCTCTGCAAAACTCAGGTCAGGGTAGGGGGCTCTTCCTCTGTCCTCACTCCTGGATTATTCTCGTTAATCTACTTCAACTTTCTCAATAATATGAAGATCAATAAAAGTTCTTCTACTTAAGACTGTGAACTCCTGATTTCTTAGGACGTACAGTGTTTCTAATATTTACTTTCCATTATATTGAAGCGTTGCTTGTAACTTCCCCTTTACTTCAAGTACAAGACCTCCTGGGCCATGCAACTGAGTTTCTATTGCTTGCTCCGGTGTCAAGTTTGAAATGTGTCTGCTGACCAAAATGCTCGTTTCGGATCATTGATCTCACCCAGAAAATATTTCGATTGGTCTGCTGCAGGAGCTTCTGTAACTTCATTTATCTCTCTATTCTTAACTACTTTTCCTTTAGAGGTTGATGTGGTCACGATTTTATTTCAGCATAATCTTACTGAGATGCCCTATTTTTCTGTAATAAAGGCATTCTGCTCTATTGGCGGGACACTGTCCATGCCTGTGGGACGTTTTTGCACCACAATGTTTAAGGACATCTTTTGCTCTGCCCCCTGGTGTTCCTGTTTTCCTGGTACCTCTTGTTCAGCCGTCTGGTGAAGGAACTGTTACAGGAGGATTCCTGTTCCGGGGTCTTTCCTCACCTCGTATGATTGGTCTGTTATTGCTGCAATAATTGATGTCGGCAACAAAAGCTTTCAAGACTTGTTCAAATTTTGTTGATTTTCTCAATACGCTGCTATTATATCATCAGCTACAGCACCAATTAAATACAATTATGTATTCATTATGGATCCCTTGTGACTTTTGAAATTCTCTGGAACTCCCAATTTTTGATCCATTTTAAAAAAATTTATAGACTTTTTAGCGTGTTCCCCTTTCAGAAAATCTTTTTCTCACACTAGCTTGCTTTGATGGAGTGTAGCAGGTCTTTGAGAGAGTTCCTGATGTTTTAAATAGGCTTTCTAGGGGTTTTCCCTTTGCTTAAGCAGCTCACTTATATCTTTATTTATTCTGAGATACAGCACTGAAACAGGCCCTTTGGCCCACCGAGTCTGTTCCAATCAACAACCACCCATTGATACTAACTCTACACTACCCCCATATTTTCTACCACATCCCCACCATTCTCCTACCACCTGCCTACACTAGGGGCAATTTACAATGGCCAATTTACCTATCAACCTGCAAGTCTTTTGGAGGTGGGAGGAAACCGGAACACCCGGCGGAAACCCACGCAGACACAGGGAGAACTTGCAAACTCTGCACAGGCAGTACTCAGAATCGAACCCGGGTCGCTGGAGCTGTGAGGCTGCAGTGCTAACCACGGCGCCACTGACAGCTGACGCAGCTATCTATTGGAATTAACAGCGTTGTTCCATAGACAGTTTCAGGGTTTTCCCCTTTTCTTTTTAAGATCACGAGATACTTCAAGCTTGACTGCTTTAATGATTTTTTCAGGCTTGGCTGCATTAATGGAGATTCTGCTGTATTCGGGGTTTCCCTGCCCTATTTTCTCTTCAGTATCGGACTTTTCCCGTACATTTTTTTCAGTTCGTGCACTTTTCAGGGTTTTCTCCACTCTCCACCCTTGCATTCAGCTGAGTGAGGGATGGGTTGACCCCATTGCTTTTTTCTTTCAATCTCACACTGAGCCTTTGGAAAAAATAATTTCTAAAAACTCTTCAAAGTCTTTTTTTAAAACCAGGATTTCTCAGTCATCAGCACAATGATTTACCCAATTGCCTGTTTGCAGCCATGCTTCCATTCCATGGAGCTTCTCTCAGCCTTCAAAGATCTGTTGTTTCTTTTTATCTTTTCAGATACTTATTTTAAATTCTCTCTTCTGGCTGAAGGATGCTAGTTACTTCAAACTTTTTCTTCTGGGTGTAGAATCCCTCCACTGTTCACCATATTATATGTTTGGTTCTTCATGCTGCCACCGTCAGAGAGGTTCTTAGACTGTCGTGTTTAAACATTAATAATTATTGCATTGTAAGGATATACACTTCACACCAGCCTGTGTGTCTCCTTCAATAACCACGCTGTAATTGTTCCCAAGTCTCTCCCACATAATCCCTTACATCATCATGGTGGGCAGTAACCTTTATGTTCTCTCAAGATTAACCCTTTGAGACATTTAGATGACAAAGCACACAGGCTGAAGTGTGTCACATACACACAGAGTAACACACTGGCTGCAGTGTGTCACATTCACACAGATTAGCACACAGGCTGGAGGTATGACATACACGCATAGTAACACACAGGCTGCATTGTGTCACAGCAAAGAGTAACACACAGGCTGCAGTGTGTCACATACGCACAGAGTAACACACTGGCTGCAGTGTGTCACATTCACACAGATTAGCACACAGGCTGGAGGTATCACATACACACATAATAACACACAGGCTGCATTGTGTCACAGCAAAGAGTAACACACAGGCTGGAGTGTGTCACATTCACACAGAGGAACACACAGGCTGGAATGAGTCACGAATGCAAAGTAACACCACAGACTGGAGCCAGTCTCTCTCTCTCAGAGTGGCACAGAGGCTGGAGTGTGTCACATACACAAAGTAACACACAGGCTGCAGTGTGTCACACATAGAACATAGAACATACAGCACAGAACAGGCCCTTCGGCCCACAATGTTGTGCCGATCCTTTGTCCTCTGTCAAGGACAATTTAATCTATACCCCATCATTCTCCTTTATCCATATACCTATCCAAAAGCCTTTTGAAAGTCCCTAAAGTTTCTGACTCAACAACTTCCCCGGGCAAGGCATTCCATGCCTCGACCACTCTCTGGGTAAAGAACCTTCCCCTGACATCCCCCTTATATCTCCCACCCTTCACCTTAAATTTATGACCCCTTGTAACGCTTTGCTCCACCCGGGGAAAAAGTTTCTGACTGTCTACCCTATCTATTCCCCTGATCATCTTATAAACCTCTATCATGTCACCCCTCATCCTTCTCCTTTCTAATGAGAAGAGGCCTAGAATGTTCAGCCTTTCCTCGTAAGACTTATTCTCCATTCCAGGCAACATCCTGGTAAATCTCCTCTGCACCCTCTCCAAGGCTTCCACATCCTTCCTAAAATGAGGCGACCAGAACTGCACACAGTACTCCAAATGAGGCCTTACCAAGGTCCTGTACAGCTGCATCATCACCTCACGGCTCTTAAATTCAATCCCTCTGCTAATGAACGCTAACACCCCATATGCCTTCTTCACAGCCCTATCCACTTGAGTTGCAACTTTCAATGATCTATGCACATAGACCCCAAGGTCTCTCTGCTCCTCCACATGCCCAAGAACCCTACCGTTAACCCAGTATTTTGCATTCATGTTTGTCCTTCCAAAATGGACGACCTCACACTTTTCAGGGTTAAACTCCATCTGCCACTTTTCAGCCCAGCACTGCAACCTATCCAAGTCCCCCTGCAGACGACAATAGCCCTCCTCGGTATCCACAACTCCACCAACCTTTGTATCATCTGCAAATTTACTGACCCACCCTTCGACTTCCTCATCCAAGTCGTTAATAAAAATCACAAACAGGAGAGGACCCAGAACTGATCCCTGCGGCACGCCACTGGTAACTGGGCTCCAGGCTGAGTATTTACCATCTAAGACCACTCTCTGCCTTCTATCAGTTAGCCAATTCTTAATCCAACTGGCCACATTCCCCACTATCCCATGCCTCCTGACTTTCTCCATAAGTCTACCATGGGGGACCTTATCAAATGCCTTACTAAAATCCATGTACACCACATCCACTGGTTTACCCTCATCCACTTGCTTGGTCACCTGCTCAAAGAATTCAATCAGGCTTGTGAGGCAAGACCTACCCCTCACAAAACCGTGCTGACTGTCCCGAATCAAGCAGTGTCTTTCCAGATGCTCAGAAATCCTATCCCTCAGCACCTTTTCCATCAACTTGCCTACCACCGAAGTAAGACTAACTGGCCTGTAATTCCCAGGGTTGTTCCTATTCCCTTTCTTGAACAGGGGCACAACATTTGCCACCCTCCAATCACCTGGTACCACCCCCGTCAGCAGAGAAGATGAAAAGATCATTGCCAGCGGCTCTGCAATTTCATCCCTTGCTTCCCATAACATCCTTGGATATACCCCGTCAGGCCCGGGAGACTTGTCTATCTTCAAGTTATTCAAAAACCCCAACACATCTTCCCTCCTAACGAGCACTTCCTCGTGCTTACCAGTCTGTTTCACACCGTCCTCTTCAGTAATACACCCCTTCTCATTCGTAAATACCGAAGAGAAGTACTCATTCAAAACCTCACTTATCTCTTCCGGCTCAACACACAGTCTCCCGCTATTGTCCTTGACCGGACCTATGGTCCCCCTGGTCATCCTCATATTTCTGACATACGCGTAAAAGGCCTTGGGGTTTTCTTTTATCCTACCCGCCAAGCATTTTTCATGCCCTCTCTTAGCTCTCCTAATCCCTTTCTTCAGATCCTTCCTGGCCATCTTGTATCCCTCCAGAGCTATGCCTGTGCCCTTTTTCCTCAACTTTATATACGCATCCTTCTTCTTCCTAACAAGACTCTCAACCTCTCTTGTCAACCACGGTTCCCTCACATGACCATCCCTTCCCTGTCTGACAGGGACATGCTTATCAATGGCCCCTACTATCTGCTCCTTGAAAAAGTTCCACATTTCGACCGTGCCCTTCCCTGCCAGCATATGCTCCCAACTTATGCTCCTCAGTTCCTGCCTGACAGCATCATATCTACCCTTCCCCCAATTGTAAACCTTGCCCTGTTGCACATACCTATCCCTCTCCATTACCACAGTGAATGCTACAGAATTGTGATCACTATCTCCAAAGTGCTCGCCCACCAACAGCTCTATCACTTGCCCTGGTTCATTACCTAGTACCAAATCCAATATTGCCTCCCCTCTGGTCGGGCAGTCTACATACTGAGTCAGAAAAGCTTCCTGGACATACTGCACAAACACTACCCCATCCAAACTATTCGATCTAAAGAGTTGCCAATCAATATTTGGGAAGTTGAAATCCCCCATAATTACTACCCTGTGACTTCTGCTCCTTTCCAAAATCTGTTTCCCAATCTGCTCTTCCACCTCCCTGCTGCTATTGGGGGGCCTATAGAAAACTCCCATCAAGGTGACTGCTCCTTTCCTGTTCCTGACCTCAACCCACAGTGCCTCAGTCGGCAGATCCTCCTCGAAAATTCTTTCAGCAGTTGTTACACTATTTCTAACTAACAATGCCACCCCCCCACCTCTTTTACCACCATTCCTAATCTTATGAAAACATCTATAACCAGGTACCTCCAAAAACCATTCCTCCCCCTCACCTATCCACGTTTCAGTGATGGCCACAACATCGTAGTCACAAGTGCCCATCCACGCCTTCAATTCACTCACCTTATTCCTGATGCTTCTTGCGTTGAAGTATACGCACTTTAACCCTTCTCCGTGCCCATCTGTCCTCTGTGACAGTGCTACCTTCCCCAATACCTCACTACACTCTTTGTCTTTCTGAGTGGACCCACTGGTCCCTGGATTACAAGTCCGGTTCCCATCCCCCTCCCAAACTAGTTTAAACCCTCCCGAACAGTACTAGCAAACCTCCCTCCCAGGATATTGGTGCCCCTCTGGTTCAGATGCAGCCCGTCCTGTTTGAACAGGTCCCATCTTCCCCAGAATGCAGTCCAATTATCCAAGAACTGGAAGCCCTCCCTCCTACACCATTCCTGCAGCCACGTGTTCAGCTGTGCTCTCTCCCTATTCCTAGCCTCACTATCACGTGGCGCCGGCAACAAACCAGAGATAACAACTCTGTCCGTCCGAGCTTTCAGCTTCCAGCCTAACTCCCTAAACTCACTTCTAACATCTGTGCCACCCTTCCTTCCTACGTCGTTGGTGCCAATGTGCACCACGACCTCTGGCTGCTCCCCCTCCCCTTTAAGGATCCTGAAGACGCGATCACAAACATCACGGACCCTGGCACCAGGGAGGCAACAAACCATCCGTGCGTCTCGCCTGCGCCCACAGAACCGCCTGTCCGTACTCCTCACCATCGAGTCCCCGATGACTAGTGCTCTCCCATTCTCCCTCCTTCCCTTCTGAGCCACAGTGCAGGACCCCGTGCCAGAGGCCCGGTCACTGCAGCCTGCCCCCGATAGGCCGTCCCCCCCAACAGTATCTAAAACTGTATACTTGTTGTTGAGGGGAACGACCACAGGAGATCCCTGCACTGACCTCTTCCCACCTCTAACTGTTACCCAGCTGCCTTTGATTTGTGGAGTAACGACCTCCGTGTAGCTTCTATCTATCAACCCCTCAGCTTCCCGAATGATCCTCAGTTCATCCAGCTCCAGCTCCAATTCCCTAACACGGTCTGATAGGAGCTGGAGACGGATGCACTTCCAGCAGGTGAAGTCGGCAGGGTCACCGGAGGTTCCCCTCACCTCGAACATTCTGCAGGAGGAGCAATACACTACACTGGCTGCCATTTCTTTTATTCAATTACCCCTTAGTTAAGTACAACTATAGATATTAACAAAAACAGTAAATAGCTTACCTGCTCAGTCCTTTTTGGTTAGAGGAGGAGGGTAAAAAGGGTCTTATTATTAGGTTAGAGGAGGAGGATGGGTGGGAAACACTACATGTGTAGTGGCTCGGGTTAACTCAGCTCCGCACCTTTAAGGAAAATACCTACCCAGGAGTCCTCGCTGCCGACCAGCTTCCGGTTCCTCCGGCGCCAAAAGAAACTCAAAGACAAGGAAAACATTAAGTAAAACAATAAGTACTTACTTTTAAAACACAGCTCCTGATGCCTTCACTCACCCAACGAAGAGTCGCTACCTTCTCCTGCTGCTCCGCCGGGAAATGAGGCCGAGTCCACGGAGCTCCGCACCTTTAAGGAAAATACCTACCCAGGAGTCCTCGCTGCCGACCAGCTTCCGGTTCCTCCGGCGCCAAAAGAAACTCAAAGACAAGGAAAACAGTAAGTAAAACAATAAGTACTTACTTTTAAAACACAGCTCCTGATGCCTTCACTCACCCAACGAAGAGTCGCTACCTTCTCCTGCTGCTCCGCCGGGAAATGAGGCCGAGTCCACGGAGCTCCGCACCTTTAAGGAAAATACCTACCCAGGAGTCCTCGCTGCCGACCAGCTTCCGGTTCCTCCGGCGCCAAAAGAAACTCAAAGACAAGGAAAACAGTAAGTAAAACAATAAGTACTTACTTTTAAAACACAGCTCCTGATGCCTTCACTCACCCAACGAAGAGTCGCTACCTTCTCCTGCTGCTCCGCCGGGAAATGAGGCCGAGTCCACGGAGCTCCGCACCTTTAAGGAAAATACCTACCCAGGAGTCCTCGCTGCCGACCAGCTTCCGGTTCCTCCGGCGCCAAAAGAAACTCAAAGACAAGGAAAACAGTAAGTAAAACAGTAAGTACTTACTTTTAAAACACAGCTCCTGATGCCTTCACTCACCCAACGAAGAGTCGCTACCTTCTCCTGCTGCTCCGCCGGGAAATGAGGCCGAGTCCACGGAGCTCCGCACCTTTAAGGAAAATACCTACCCAGGAGTCCTCGCTGCCGACCAGCTTCCGGTTCCTCCGGCGCCAAAAGAAACTCAAAGACAAGGAAAACAGTAAGTAAAACAGTAAGTACTTACTTTTAAAACACAGCTCCTGATGCCTTCACTCACCCAACGAAGAGTCGCTACCTTCTCCTGCTGCTCCGCCGGGAAATGAGGTTTGGTGCTGCTGAGAGTTTGAAAGTTTCCAAACACAGAGTAACACGCAGGTTGGAATGAGTCACAAATGCAAAGTAACACACAGGCTGGAGTCAGTCTCACTCGCACACACAGAGTAACACACAGGCTGGAGTTTGTCACATACACAGAGTAACACACAGGCTGGAGTATGTCACATACACGCAGAGTAACACAAGTTGGAATGAGTCACAAATGCAAAGTAACACACAGGCTGGAGTCAGTCTCACACACACACACACACACACACAGAAACACACTGGCTGGAGTTTGTCACATACACAGAGTAACACACTGGCTGGAGTGTTTCACACACACACACAGAGTAACACACATGCTAGAGTGGGTCACACACACAGGGAATGTATCCATCTTGCGGATTTTCTGACGGTAGAATTGGATTTGGGCGGCACTTCCGCTCCCTCGCTTTTTGCCTGTTGCCACCCGATTACAAGTGGAAATCAAAGTTTCAGCTGCGGGCATGGGAGATGCATGCGATCATGTGGTGCGGAATACTTTTCATGGTGGAGCCTGCTGTCATTCAGGGAAGCATTATGCATGGCATTGTTATAAATAATCCTTCAGTGCAAACAGGGAGGTTCATCAACGAGGCCAGTCTTTTTCAGAGACTTCTAGGCTTTTCCCCTTAAATCTTACCCACCCTCACCCATCTTTACACCTGTCGCAAACAAAGGCTATGGACCCTGGCAACATTACGGCAATAGCACTGAGGACCTGTGCTCCAGAACTTGCCGCGCCCCCAGACAAGCAGATTTGAGATGGTGCGGGAGGGGCGGGGCGGCGGGGGCGGGCGGGGGGCGGAATAGTAACTGCAGTGAGACTGGGACACCAGCAGATGGAGATGCTGAGCCATTGCTGATGGGAAGGTTTGGTGCTGCTGAGAGTTTGAAAGTTTCCAAACACAGAGTAACACGCTGGCTGGAGTGTGTCACAGGCACAGAGTAACACACTGGCTGGAGTGTGTCACATACACAGAGTAACACGCTGGCTGGAGTGTGTCATATCCACAGAGTAACACACTGGCTGGAGTGTGTCACATACACAGAGTAACACGCTGGCTGGAGTGTGTCACAGGCACAGAGTAACACACTGGTTGGAGTGTGTCACACGCACACACAGAATAACACACTGGCTGGAGTGTGTCACACACACACAGAATCACACACTGGCTGGAATGTGTACACACACAGAGTAACACACAGGCTGGAGTGAATCACACACACACACACACACACACACAGAATGACACACTGGCTGGAGTATGTCACACACACAGAGTAATACACTGGCTGGAGTGTGTCACACACACACACACACACACACAGAATAACACACTGGCTGGAGTGTGTAGACACACAGAGTAACACACAGAATTAGAATTAGAACATTACAGCGCAGTCCAGGCCCTTTGGCCCTCGATGTTGCGCCGACCTGTGAAACCATCTGACCTACACTATTCCATTTTCATCCATATGTCTATCCAATGACCACTTAAATGCCCTTAAAGTTGGCGAGTCTACTACTGTTGCAGGAAGGGCGTTCCACGCCCCTGCTACTCTCTGAGTAAAAAAACTACCTCTGACATCTGTCCTATATCTATCACCCCTCAACTTAAAGCGATGTCCCCTCGTGTTTGCCATCACCATCCGAGCAAAAAGACTCTCACTATCCACCCTATCTAACCCTCTGATTATCTTATATGTCTCTATTAAGTCACCTCTCCTCCTCCTTCTCTCCAATGAAAACAACCTCGAGTCCCTCAGCCTTTCCTCGGAAGACCTTACCTCCATACCAGGCAACATCCTAGTAAATCTCCTCTGCACCCTTTCCATAGCTTCCACATCCTTCCAATAATGCGGTGACCAGAACTGCACGCAATACTCCAGGTGCGGTCTCACCAGAGTTTTGTACAGCTGCAGCATGACATCGTGGCTCCGAAACTCGATCCCCCTACTAATAAAAGCTAACACACCATATGCCTTCTTAACAGCCCTATTAACCTGGGTAGCAACCTTCAGGGATTTATGCACCTGGACACCAAGATCTCTCTGTTCATCTACACTACCAAGAATCTTCACATTAGCCCAGTACTCTGCATTCCTGTTACTCCTTCCAAAGTGAATCACCTCGCACTTTTCCGCATTAAACTCCATTTGCCATCTCTCAGCCCAGCTCTGCAGCCTATTTATGTCCCTCTGTACCCTACAACATCCTTCGGCACTATCCACAACTCCACCGACCTTAGTGTCATCCACAAATTTACTAACCCACCCTTCTACACCCTCTTCCAGGTCATTTATAAAACTGACAAACAGCAGTGGCCCCAAAACAGATCGTTCCGGTACACCACTAGTAACTAAACTCCAGGATGAACATTTGCCATCACCCACCACCCTCTGTCTTCTTTCAGCTAGCCAATTTCTGATCCAAAGCTCTAAATCACCTTCAACCCCATACTTCTGTATTTTCTGCAATAGCCTACCGTGGGGAACCTTATCAAACGCCTTACTGAAATCCATATACACCACATCCACTGCTTTACCCTCATCCACCTGCTTGGTCACCTTCTCGAAAAACTCAATAAGGTTTGTGAGGCACGACCTACCCGTCACAAAACCGTGCTGACTATCGCTAATGAACTTATTCTTTTCAAGATGATTATACATCCTGTCTCTTGTAACCTTTTCCAACATTTTACCCACAACCGAAGTAAGGCTCACAGGTCTATAATTACCAGGGCTGTCTCTACTCCCCTTCTTGAACAAGGGGACAACATTTGCTATCCTCCAGTCTTCCGGCATGATTCCTGTCGACAATGACGACATAAAGATCAAGGACAAAGGCTCTGCAATCTCCTCCCTAGCTTCCCAGAGAATCCTAGGATAAATCCCATCTGGCCCAGGGGACTTATCTATTTTCACACTTTCCAAAATTGATAACACCTCCTCCTTGTGAACTTCAATCCCATCTAGCCTAGTAGCCTGAATCTCAGTATTCTCCTCGACAACATTTTCTTTCTCTACTGTAAATACTGACACAAAATATTCATTTAACACTTCCCCTATCTCCTCTGATTCCACACACAACTTCCCACAACTATCCTTGATTGGCCCTAATCTAACTCTAGTCATTCTTTTATTCCTGATATACCGATAGAAAGCCTTAGGGTTTTCCCTGATCCTATCCGCCAATGACTTCTCGTGTCCTCTCCTTGCTCTTCTTAGCTCTCCCTTTAGATCCTTCATGGCTAGCTTGTAACTCTCAAGCGCCCTAACTGAGCCTTCACGTCTCATCTGAACATAAGCCTTCTTCTTCCTCTTGACAAGCGCTTCAACTTCTTTAGTAAACCACGGCTCCCTCGCTCGACAACTTCCTCCCAGCCTCACAGGTACATACTTATCAAGGACACGCAGTAGCTGCTCTTTGAATAAGCTCCACATTTCGATTGTTCCTATCCCCTGCAGTTTCCTTCCCCATCCTACGCATCCTAAATCTTGCCTAATCGCATCATAATTTCCTTTCCCCCAGCTATAATTCTTGCCCTGCGGAATACACCTGTCCCTGCCCATCGCTAAGTTAAACCTAACCGAATTGTGATCACTATCACCAAAGTGCTCACCTACATCTAAATCTAACACCTGGCTGGGTTCATTACCCAGTACCAAATCCAATGTGGCATCGCCCCTGGTTGGCCTGTCTACATACTGTGTCAGAAAACCCTCCTGCACACACTGGACAAAAACTGACCCATCTAAAGTACTCGAACTATAGTATTTCCAGTCGATATTTGGAAAGTTAAAGTCCCCCATAACAACTACCCTGTTACTCTCGCCCCTGTCGAGAATCATCTTCGCTATCCTTTCCTCTACATCTCTGGAAGTATTTGGAGGTCTAGAAAAGACTCCCAACAGGGTGACCTCACCTCTCCTGTTTCTAACCTCGGCCCATACTACCTCAGTAGACGAGTCCTCAAACGTCCTTTCTGTCGCTGTAATACTCTCCTTGATTAACAATGCCACACTCCCCTCCTCTTTTACCATCTTCTCCGTTCTTACTGAAACATCTACATTCCGGAACCTGCAACATCCATTCCTGCCCCTGCTTTACCCATGTCTCCGAAATGGCCACTACATCGAGATCCCAGGTACCAACCCATGCTGCAAGCTCACCCACCTTATTACGGATGCTCCTGGCGTTGAAGTAGACACACTTTAAACCAGGTTGTTGCTTGCCAGTGCCCTCTTGCGTCCTTGTAACCTTATCCCTGACCTTACTACTCTCAACATCCTGTACACTGGAACTACAATTTAGGTTCCCATCCCCCTGCTGAATTAGTTTAAACCACCCCCCCCCCCCCCCCCCCGAAGAGCACTAGCAAATCTCCCCCCCAGGATATTGGTACCCCTCTGGTTCAGATGAAGACCATCCTGTTTGTAGAGGTCCCACCTACCCCAGAAAGTGCCCCAGTTATCCAGGAAATCAAAACCCTCCCTCCTGCACCATCCCTGCAGCCACGTGTTCAACTCCTCTCTCTCCCTATTCCTCGCTTCACTATCACGTGGCACGGGCAACAACCCAGAGATAACAACTCTGGTTGTTCTCGCTCTAAGCTTCCACCCTAGCACCCTGAATTTCTGTCTTAAATCCCCATCTCTCTTCCTACCTATGTCGTTGGTGCCTATGTGGACCACGACTTGGGGCTGCTCCCCCTCCCCCTTAAGGATCCCAAAAACACGATCCGTGACATCACGAACCCTGGCACCTGGGAGGCAACATACCAACCGTGAGTCTCTCTCGTTCCCACAGAACCTCCTATCTGTTCCCCGAACTATGGAGTCCCCAATGACTAATGCTCTGCTCCTCTTCCCCTTTCCCTTCTGAGCAACAGGGACAGACTCTGTGCCAGATACCTGTACCCCATTGCTTACCCCTGGTAAGTCGTCCCCTGCAACATTATCCAAAACGGTATACCTGTTGTTGAGGGAAACGGCCACAGGGGATCCCTGCACTGCCTGCTGGTTCCCTCTCCTTCCCCTGACGGTAACCCATCTACCTACTTCTTTTACCTGAGGTGTGACTACCTCCCCATAACTCCTCTCAATAACCCCCTCCGCCTCCCGAATGATCCGAAGTTCATCCAGCTCCAGCTCCAGTTCCCTAACGCGGTTCTCGAGGAGCTGGAGTTGCGTGCACTTCCCGCAGATGCAGTCAGCAGGGACACTCTTGGCGACCCTTACCTCCCACATTCTGCATGAGGAACATACAACTGCCTTAACAGACTGGTGTACGTCAAGAATATCAATGTGATACCAAGAAACAACTGAAGACACTGGATGCTGCAAAGGCAATGGACCTTGACAACGTTCCGGCAATAGTACTGAAGACCAGTACCTGATATGAAATGTGACCCGTGGTAAGATGGAATTTCTTCTGGAAATCGGTTTTGCAGGATGCATTTCCTGGAATATTTCCAGAATGTGTTGTGACAAGGTCCCAGGATCATAAGGTTAAACAAGATGAGATGGATTCAGATGTTTTCGAGGACAATTCTGATGTTTTGTTGGCTGAAATATTTTTCAGGGATTTGGATGAGGACATTGGTGTCAAAGGCTCCAAGGTTAACAATGGGGAATTGTTTAGCAGATCTCCCGTGATTTTGGGACACAACAGGCAGATCCTGATTTTAGGAACTTGTCTCTGGCGACCTGTTTTGAGCCACAGACTGAAAAGTTTTATTAGTGTTCTAACGTCAAGAAAGATGAGGAAGTGGAGACCTCTCCGCTGATGAGGATTGGACTGTAATCCATCAAATGGTTGTCCCTCCTTGCTATCATAGTGTAATTTAGAGAATTGCCAATGAAATCCCAGTCACAGGTCATTTGTGTTTTCCAAAAACTCAGGTTAGGGTAATGACATATTGTTACTAGCAAAGCTGCATCAGGATGTGGTTCACTATTGTAAGACATGTCACACATGTCAAATGGTTGGGATCCACAACCTATATCTTTACCTTTGCCACCTATCTCAATAAAAGCAGATTTCCTTTCATTATCAAAAGTCTTTTCTTTCCAATTTCTCTGAAAGTTTCCAAATTGAGGCCTGTGACAACTGCTTTGTGAATCAATTCATAATCATGTGCTACTACTGCGGCTTCCTTTATTTTACAAACTTCATTTTTTAAAATTTGTTTGTGGGGTGTGGACGTTGCTGGCTCGGCCAACATTTATTGCCCATCCCGGAATGCCTTTGAACTGAGTGGCTTGCGAGGCCATTTCAAAATGCTTTTTTGGGTCTGGAGTCACACAATGACAGAGAGCATGGAAAAATCCAGCTCCAGCTGTTGGAGAGGGGCTGAGGGGGTGGGTGGGGGGGGGGGGTGCGTGTGTGTTTGTGAGGGGTGGGGTGGGCGTGTGTATGGATCATTCAGAACGGTTTTAACACCTTCATGTCGAGAATGGAGTGAGACAATTGAAGTCAACGGAACTGAGTATTGGAAGGGGCGCATAAAGGGCAGTCGATTCCATGCCACCCACATTGCTTTCATGCCGAAGGTGAACTATTATCCTGTCGATAAAGAGACTGCTTTAGGGAAATAGCAGATCCACCTTGTATTCCTGCTGATTTATATTATTCCTTTTTAGTAATGCATCAAAGACAGCCTGCGCGACAATTAAACTGCTTCAGACAGTACAGACATCAACAACGACCTGCGAGGACACAAACCAGGCAGAACCACTTTTGCTGCCTTTTCTTCCAGATGCTGATATTCAGTGCTATTGAAGTCAAGTAGATTGAATATCGGCAGGGGCGTGTAACGAGCCACCAATGCAATGTCACCTGCTTTGTCAATATCCACCCCCGTGTACTTGTATGGCATGTTTAATGCAGAAAACCATCCCAAAGCACTTCAGAGAGGCCGAATCAAATAATAATAGATATTGAACCAAGAGTAATTCTGAGAATAGGATTGGTCAAAAAGGTGGGTGTTAGGGACTGTCTTAAAGCAGTTGAGGGATAGTAAGGTGGAGCGGTTTAGAGCAGCAATTCCACAGAGCGGGAGTCTGTGGCTCCAGGTTTGACAGCAAGAGGGGATCGAATGGGGAGTCTTTGCTGAAGAGGTCGTAATTGAAGAGGGAGGACAGTTGGGATGTTAGGCATGGAGCAGGTCACAGGGATAGAAAGAGAGAATAGGCTGAATTTCAGGGAGGGTGGCTAATCGGAACCTGGACAGTAATAATCGGCGTAGCTTTGACGTTAGACCATTGTGTAAAACCTGTGGTATGGAGTGCACCAGTCGGGAAGAAGCTCTCCTGATTTTTTTTTCCAACAAAGTCGAAATTACCCCACTTAGCTCTGCTGGTGTCAAAGGCATGAACGAGGGTTTGAACGTCTGATGCCTGGACGAAAAGCTGGAGAAGAGATGGGGATTTAAGGCAGAAATTCAGGGAGCTAGGGTGGAAGCTTAGAGCGAGAACAACCAGAGTTGTTATCTCTGGGTTGTTGCCTGTGCCACGTGCTAGCGAAGAGAGGAATAGGGAGAGAGAGGAGTTGAACACGTGGCTGCAGGGATGGTGTAGGAGGGAGGGTTTTGGTTTCCTGGATAATTGGGGCTCTTTCTGGGGTAGGTGGGACCTCTACAAACAGGATGGTCTTCACCTGAACCAGAGGGGTACCAATATCCTGGGGGGGAGATTTGTTAGTGCTCTTCGGGCGGGTTTAAACTAAATCCGCAGGGGAATGGGAACCTAAATTGCAGTGCCAGTGTACAGGCTGTTGAGAGTAGTGAGGTAGGGGATAAGGTTACAGGGACGCAAGAGGGCACTGGCAAGCAAGAACTTGGTTTAAAGTGTGTCTACTTCAACGCCAGGAGCATCCGGAATAAGGTGGGTGAGCTTGCAGCATGGGTTGGTACCTGGGATCCTGATGTTGTGGCCATTTCGGAGACATGGGTAGAGCAGGGGCAGGAATGGATGTTGCAGGTTCCGGGATTTAGATGTTTCAGAAAGAACAGAGAAGAGGGTAAAAGAGGGGGGGGGGGGTGTGGCATTGTTAATCAAGGAAAGTATTACAGCGGCAGAAAGGACGTTTGAGGACTCGTCTACTGAGGTAGTATGGGCCGAGGTTAGAAACAGGAGAGGAGAGGTCACCCTGTTGGGAGTTTTCTATAGACCTCCGAATAGTTCCAGAGATGTAGAGGAAAGGATAGCGAAGATGATTCTCGACAGGAGCGAGAGTAACAGGGTAGTGGTTATGGGGGACTTTAACTTTCCAAATATTGACTGGAAATACTATAGTTCGAGTACTTTAGATGGGTCTGTTTTTGTCCAGTGTGTGCAGGAGGGTTTTCTGACACAGTATGTGGACAGGCCAACCAGGGGCGATGCCACATTGGATTTGGTACTGGGTAATGAACCCGGCCAGGTGTTCGATTTAGATGTAGGTGAGCACTTTGGCGATAGTGATCACAATTCGGTTAGGTTTACCTTAGCGATGGGCAGGGACAGGTATATACCGCAGGGCAAGAATTATAGCTGGGGGAAAGGAAATTATGACGCGATTAGGCAAGATTTAGGATGTGTAGGATGGGGAAGGAAACTGCAGGGGATGGGCACAAACGAAATGTGGAGCTTATTCAAGGAGCAGCTAATGCGTGTCCTTGATAAGTATGTACCTGTCAGGCAGGGAGGAAGTTGTCGAGCAAGGGAGCCGTGGTTTACTCAAGAAGTTGAAGCGCTTGTCAAGAGGAAGAGGGCGGCTTATGTTAGGATGAGACGTGAAGGCTCAGTTAGGGCGCTTGAGAGTTACAAGCTAGCCAGGAAGGATCTAAAGGGAGGGCTAAGAAGAGCAAGGAGAGGACACGAGAAGTCATTGGCGGATAGGATCAAAGAAAACCCTAAGGCTTTCTATAGGTATATCAGGAATAAACGAATGATAAGAGTTAGAACAGGGCCAATCAAGGATAGTAGTGGGAAGTTGTGTGCGGAATCAGAGGAGATAGGGGAAGCGTTAAATGAATATTTTTCGTCAGTATTTACAGTAGAGAAAGAAAATGTTGCCGAGGAGATTACTGAGATACAGCCTGCTAGGCTCGATGGGATTGAGATTCACAAGGAGGAGGTGTTAGCAATTTTGGAAAGAGTGAAAATAGATAAGTCCCCTGGGCCAGATGGGATTTATCCTAGGATTCTCTGGGAAGCCAGGGAGGAGATTGCAGAGCCGTTGTTGTTGATCTTTAAGTCGTCATTGTCGACAGGAGTAGTGCCGGAGGACTGGAGGATAGCAAATGTTGTCCCCTTGTTCAAGAAGGGGAGTAGAGACAGCCCTGGTAATTATAGACCTGTGAGCCTTACTTCGGTTGTGGGTAAAATGTTGGAAAAGGTTATAAGAGACAGGATTTATAATCATCTTGAAAAGAATAAGTTCATTTGCGATAGTCAGCACGGTTTTGTGAAAGGTAGGTCGTGCCTCACAAACCTTATTGAGTTTTTCGAGAAGGTGACCAAACAGGTGGATGAGGGTAAAGCCGTGGATGTGGTGTATATGGATTTCAGTAAGGCGTTTGATAAGGTTCCCCACGGTAGGCTATTGCAGAAAATACGCAAGTATGGGGTTGAAGGTGATTTAGAGCTTTGGATCAGAAATTGGCTAGCTGAAAGAAGACAGAGGGTGGTGGTTGATGGCAAATGTTCATCCTGGAGTTTAGTTACTAGTGGTGTACCGCAAGGTTCTGTTTTGGGGCCACTGCTGTTTGTCATTTTTATAAACGACCTGGATGAGGGTGTAGAAGGGTGGGTTAGTAAATTTGCGGATGACACGAAGGTCGGTGGAGTTGTGGATAGTGTCGAAGGGTGTTGTAGGGTACAGAGGGACATAGATAGGCTGCAGAGCTGGGCTGAGAGATGGCAAATGGAGTTTAATGCGGAGAAGTGTGAGGTGATTCACTTTGGAAGGAGTAACAGCAATGCAGAGTACTGGGCTAATGGGAAGATTCTTGGTAGTGTAGATGAGCAGAGAGATCTTGGTATCCAGGTACATAAATCCCTGAAAGTTGCTACCCAGGTTAATAGGGCTGTTAAGAAGGCATATGGTGTGTTAGCCTTTATTAGTAGGGGGATCGAGTTTCAGAGCCACGGGGTCATGATGCAGCTGTACAAAACTCTGGTGAGGCCGCACCTGGAGTATTGCGTGCAGTTCTGGTCACCGCATTATTGGAAGGATGTCGAAGCTTTGGAAAGGGTGCAGAGGAGATTTACTAGGATGTTGCCTGGTATGGAAGGAAGGTCTTACGAGGAAAGGCTGAGGGACTTGGGGTTGTTTTCGTTAGAGAGAAGGAGGAGGAGAGGTGACTTAATAGAGACATACAAGATAATCAGAGGGTTAGATAGGGTGGATAGTGAGAGTCTTTTTCCTCGGATGAGGATGGCAAACACGAGGGGACATAGCTTTAAGTTGAGGGGTGAAAGATATAGGACAGATGTCAGAGGTAGTTTCTTTACGCAGAGAGTAGTAGGGGCGTGGAACGCCCTGCCTGCAACAGTAGTAGACTCGCCAACTTTAAGGGCATTTAAGTGGTCATTGGATAGACATATGGATGTAAATGGAATAGTGTAGGTCAGATGATCGGCGCAACATCGAGGGCCGAAGGGCCTGTACTGCGCTGTAATATTCTAATTCTAATTCTAATTCTAATTAAGACGGTGAAACTTGTCGGTCTATATCCACTTCTCGGTTCAACCTAAACCCAATGTCCCATTAACGCTGAGCTGCTGCGATCAAAATGCAGCAACGGAGCAAGAGTCTCAGAGGCGAGGATTTCTTCAGTCTGAGATTGCACACTGTTTTTAACTCTCTGGGGATGGGGGAGTTCACGTTAATTGCTGGTTTATGAAGAGATGTAGTAACTTGTTTGTTTGAAAGCATCTAGCTAATGACACCGGTTCTGTGACCTCACTCTCTCACTGGACGATTGGCTCGTGTATAAATGAGGTTGTTTCAGTGCATTGCCTCGCATCTACCGCTCCTGGTTTTCGGAGAAAATGGGACGACAGGCACTTCCGATAGAAATGTTGTATCCGATTCTCGCAGTTATTGGCATTCCTGGTAAGTAATTCGAAACTATCCTGAAAAATTTAGTGCACAATTGCGAAACTGCATTATTATTTTCCCTGTGTGTTTTTGTTATAGTCGTTGTTGCCTTTGTGACGGTAATTTGCATTAGCCAGGTGGTAACGTCGAGCAATCGATCGCTCACCCATTGATGAGTTCGTCCGATTTTCGTTCCCTTTGATGTTTATGTTAATGGCTCAGTCCTGTTCTATATCACTGGGCGGGCAGTCAATCCCTCCGCATTACAAAGTGAAAATGGACCCTGTGTCATTTGTACTGAGCTGTGGCTCTGTCGGTCGAAATCTCTGCTTTGAGTCGGATAATCTTGTGTTTCCCTCCCATTTCAGTGAGTTGAATTCATACTGTAAGCTGCCATTTCGGTGCAATATTGGTGAAGTGATGCAATATTGTCGAATTATAGAATGGTTACAGCACAGAAGGAAACCGGTTCTGTCGTGTCCATGCCAGTTCTCAGCGAGTGCAGCACAGCTCGTCCCATTCCCCTGTCTTTCCCCCTGAGCCCAGCATTTTTCTCTTCAGATAAATATTCAATTCCCTTTTGAAAGCCACAATTCAATCTGCCTTCACCACACTCTCAGGCAGTGGATTCCAGATCCGAACCATTCACTGCGGAAGAAAGCTTTTCCTCCCCTTTGATTCTTTCACCAAACGCCTTAAATCGGTGTCCTCTGATTCTCGACCCTCCCGCCAATGGGAACAGTTTCTCTCTATCTATTCTATCCAGTCCCCTCATGATTTTGAATACCTCTCAATATTGCACCTCTCAAATCTCCTCTCAATTATCTCTTCTTTAAGCAGAATAGTCCCAACAGAGCAGTAAATGAAGTCCCTCATCCCCAGACCATTTTGTAAATATTTTCTGCACTCTCTTCAATGCTTTCACGTCCTTCCTAAAGCGTGGTGCCCAGAATTGTATAGAATACTCCAGCTGAGGCCGAGCCAGTGTTTTATAATGGCCCAACATTAACTTCCTTGCTTTTCTACTCTTTGCCACGATCTATAAAGCCCAGGATCCGTATTCCTTATTAACCACTTTCTCAACCTGCCCTGTCACCTTCAACGATTTGTGCTCATACACCCGTCCCCCACATCCCCGCCAGAACCCTCTGCTCCTGAACCTTCTTTAGAATTGTTTATCCATTATTTTATATTTCCTTTCCTCATTCTTGAAATCATCTTTTTATGAGACGTTAAAAAATAACTGATTTAATTTTAATAAAAATGCAGTACTGGTTCAGCTGGATACAATCATCATACTGCTAAATGTTGAAGTAAATCTAGTACTATTCACGTATGGGGTAATTTTCACTTTGTATTAACATCAATGCGCAAAAAAGACGGAAGGGCTGTAAAATACGGGGCCCATTTGATATCAATTGCTTTTGTTTCTTTTGGCACGGCAAAAAAAGTTAAAAATGTTCCCAATGTTTCTATTTGCATTGAAAGGGAGATAAAACAGCATTAATCAGTAATAGGCAAGGAATGTTTATATGTTTTAACCGAATCGAACCGTAAAAAACTGATGGCAGTGGATGCAACTCTGATTTTACCTGTCGCCCGATTTTCTTCTCTATTGAAGTCACTGTGAACAACATTGGACGGAACGAGCATCCCATAGAATCCGTCAGCATCCGGCCCAGCAAGTTACTTCCAAATGGCTCCCATTAATGGTTTCATATTAGAATATCTTGAAGTTACCGCAGGGAAAAAATGTCTGGCAAGAAGATGGGGAAGTTTGCAGCAGCTGCTATGTGACAATTTATTCCAATCCAGGTTAACTATTAGCTATATTGTGCAATGGGTAATATTGAATTCACCGCCCCTTGTACATTCAGCCTGTTACTCTCTTCCAATGACTTCCATGGAAAAAAAATGGATGGCCAATTAGATACCGCTATTTGACCCGGTCACACAGGGCTAAAATTACCCCCGGTTCCTCCACCCCACAACTCCCAGCCTGATGATGCTTAACACCAGATTTCCAACTTGCTGTCAGTGTACATCTCTGTTGAATTTTTCTGTTAAATTTCCTGTTTTTGCATTTCTCCTAGCAAACCTGCTGTCATTTCTGGTTCTTTTCCAAAGGAAATGCGGTCTTTCCAAAGGAATCACTCATTATATGATGGCCATGGCCGTGGGAGACCTCATGGTCCTTATCTTTAATGTTATTGTGAGCCAAATCATCAAGTATCATTTTCCAGATTCATTGCTGAACTACACTTCCACGTGTCGTTTTACTGTCTTCATGCAAGGGTTTAGCATTCAGCTCTCTATCTGGTTCACAATGTCGTTCACCTTTGACCGTTTTGTTGCAATTTGTTGCCAGAAATTGAAATCAAGATATTGCACCGAAAGGACAGCCACCATGGTTGTAACGGCCATGTGTGTGCTCAACATTTTGATCAATATTCCCATGCCTTTCCGCTATGAGCCCGATTATATTCTCAACAATATACAGTGGGGCTGCCGCACCATCACAGGATATTTTACTTCACCCGCATGGAAGGTTCACCAATGGATTACCAATCTCTCAAGTACATTACTTCCAATTCCTTTGCTGCTGCTGTTGAACTCTCTCACCGTCAGGCACATCTTATTAGCCAGTAGAGCTCGCAAAGCCCTGAAGAGCAACAACAATGGAAAAACCGGCAGTGATCCCGAGATGAAGAACAGAAGAACATCCATCATTCTACTCTTTGCTATCTCGGGCACTTTTATTGTGTTGTCGGCCCCTATTACCGTAATACACATCTGTGTCGGTGTCACACAGACACTCGATTTCCAAGGTTCAAACTCACTTTATTTGGCAATTAGAATCACATTTCTGTTGATGTGCACCAGCTCCTGTACAAACACTTGTATTTATGCACTGACACAGAGGAGATTCAGAGCGGAGATCAAAAATATGGTGAAATATCCGTATTATCTCATTGTTAAATTATTTAAATAATTGTTGAATAAAGTAAGTGATATCAAACTTCAATTAATTGCCTGGCATTTACTTTGCAACTTTGCACAATGTCTTTTAAAGTTCTAAGGGCAACACAACCCACAGTTTGGAAGAGTCCACTTGATTTATAAATTCCACTAAGAATTTGAATAAGTTGAGGAGGCAGAATCATCCCCTTCAAAATTTCCGGTTATGGTTGTTTATCCGGTTATTAATGTCCACGCACTTGGAATGACGAATTGGAGGATGATGTGACATAGCAGAGCGCCTTGACAGGTTCAAATAATAAAGATCTTTCAACACACTGACATCCGAATTTGGAGCAGGAGTAGGCCTGTCATTCCTTCAAGCCTGCTCCGCCATTTGATAAGATCATGGCAGATCTGGTTATGGCCTCAAATTTCCTGTCTACCTGATGTAATTTTGACTCCCTTATCAATCAGGATTCTATCTAAAACAGCACCTCAAGAGTCAGATCACCATGAAATACAATGGGATATTGTGTTTGATGGCAGATGTTATGGAATATAAATATCGAGATTTATTGGTGAATCTCTCCCAGACTTTTGTGAGACCAAACCCGCAGTATTTTGTGCTGTTTTGGACTCAACACTGTTGGCCAATTTGGATGTAATAGTGAGGACACAGCGTAGTAAACTCACTAGCATGATGTCGGACATGAATAAATCCAAATATGAAAAATGAGTTCGTTCTCAATCAGAAGAGAAGAGATTTCAGGCTGAATTAATAGAGATGGTTGCAGTAATGAAAGCCTGGAGCAGAATAGATAGATGCAACGATTGATGGGTCTATCAGCAGTGAACATAGATCTTGAGAGTAAATGAAAGAGATTTAGGACAGAGAACAGAAGAAACTTTGTGACACCTAGAATTGTGAAGCTGTGACTTGGATTTTTGGAGTTATTGATTGAAGCAGAGACTGTGACAACTTTAACGGGTTTGATATGATGTTTCAAGATCAATGAATAAAGTAATATTGGAGCAGTGCGACCAGATATGATTAAAACTATTGCTTATGTAGATGACAAATACAGATGTGGGTTGATCTGCCCCAACGACCTGCTTTCGTGTTGCAATTTCTATGAAATTCATTTTTTCATGTGGTAATTGATTTGTTTTCTTGTGCTGGCAAGACTTCATGTTTGGCCAATTCCTTGCAGCCCTGAGGATGTGATGGCCAGCCTTCAATTTTACCTGCTGCTCTCCTTCTGATGGTGCAGCAGCGATGATGCCAGGAAGGGAATCCCAGGATACAGATACAGCGACCATGAACAAATTGTGACATATGTCTAAGCTAGAATGGTATGTGACTTACAAATGATGATGTTCCAATGACATTTTGTTCCTGTGCTTCTCGGTGGGAGAGGTTGCAGATGAGGAAGTTGCTGTCGAATTAAACTTGATGGTTTGCTGCAGTGCATCCGATAAACTGTATTTTCAGGAACCATTGTGTGTCAGCTGCAGAGGGAAGGACACTGAGCTCAGGGACATGGGCACTGATGAAGGGAACTGCTCTGTCCCATATGAGATTGAGCTTCTGGAGTTGTATAGTTCCTGCACCCATCCTGTCGATTGGTCTATATTCCCTCACACACCTGACTTGTGGCCTTTCCTTGATGTTGAGGATTTGGAACGGGATCGGGGTGAAGGGAGAGGTGCGAGCGGATGTGTGCCACTCGGAGACGCCGTGGTACTGATAGTTAGCAGGTAAAACAATATCAAATTGATGCAGTATGTATTGCTCTTCTGAGATTTCAACTGAAGAAATGGGATGCAGCAGAGCAGAGGAAGTTTTTTCTGTCTCCATTTAAGCTGTGCTCCAGCTGACCTCAGCGTGTCTCCACGCAAAACTATGAAAGTTCTTGGCAATGCTTTCAAGCTCAATCAGGCTGATCGTATAAAGCATTCTGTTCTCTCATTAATAGTGAATCTTTTACAAAGGCAATGAATAAACCGTGTCTGGTGTCTACCTCAACATGGTGCGGGGTTGGCACCCCAACGTTCTCCCGACGTCGGGTTCCCGACCCCCAGAAGGAAAATCCTTTTCACCAAAAGGAGGCACGGTTGACTTGGCAACAAGTCCACTGTCACACTGAGGCCCTGTCACTAACTGAAAAACGACAGGTGGGAAAACTTCCAGCGCTCTCGACAAGTCTTTTCTTTTCCCCTTGCAGAACCTGTGTTTCCAGTTTTTATTAAACTTTCTGTCGTTTGGAAGTCCCACAGACGATGTTCTAATCTTCATTCTCAATATGGATGGGATAACCAGCGGGATTCCTGCAGAAATAATTTCCCTATCCCTCTCCACGTTATGGCAGGAGATGGGGAAACCCACCCACAACCACATCCTCTCCCACCCATTGGAAATTCCATCCCTCAAAAATGTTTCCTCTGGCAGAATATTTCGGAGCTGTGTCATATTGTTCTTGTATTTGACAGAGAGTTGGACCTTGTGATTGAGAAACTGCAGGTCTGTTTCAGGCCGTTGACCCAATATAAATGGCCTCCTTCATTTTGCAGCACATCTCATGACCTTGGGTTTCTACTTGCTTTTGGCTTGACCAACTGTTCTCGTTTCGCCCTCGTTCCTGCTCTCGAGCAGTGGCTTTTACTGAATTTTCTTTTCTTCACATAACACAGATATGACATGATCACCCATTTTGCAGCATTATCCAAAGTTAAAATTGCACCGCCACCACCGCACAAATCCCCTCATCCCTCGCTCAGTTCCAATCCTAGAAGAAACCATTCTGTCCTTTTTCAGCGTGGTAGCATTCTTGCCTCCTCGTCAGAACGTCACCAGAGACATAAACGCACAATCTAGGCTGCCGCTCCAGTGAGGGAGTGCTGCACTGTCGTAGGTGCTATCTTGTGGATGAGACATTAAACCAAGGCCCTGCCTGCCCTCTCAGGTGGACGGAAAAGACGCTGTGTCACTATTTTAAGGACTTCACCCCTTCCTCGGCTCTTCGGCTGCTGAACCCCTCATCCAGGACTTTGTTACCTCTAGACTTGACTATTCCAATGTTCTTCCGACCAGTCTCCCACATTCTTCCCTCATAAATTTGAGGGCATCCGAAACCTTGCTCCCCACGTCTGAACTCACACCAAGTCCTGTTCACCAACACCCCTGTGTTTGCTTACTTATTTTGGCTATCAGTTTAGTAATAACTTGATTTTAAAATTCCCATCCTTGTTTTCAAAGGCCACCATGGTCTCACCCCTCCCTATCTCTGTAATCTCCTACAGCCCCACAACCCTCTGGGATATCTACACTGCCCGACCTGAACTCGATGGGACCTGACATGTGTCTGGTGCGGGTTGGGTCACTCTTCTGGGCCCGGTTTTCGGGCTCATGTCGGGTCTGAGTCAGACACACACAGTATTAATTGGACTTGAAAGGTTGTTTAAAAGGATTAAGATTGGAGCCATGAAGTCAGTGATTGTTTGGTCACAAGTTAAACAGAAACCCATGGAGTTGTGCCCATTCAGGTTGTGCCACGCTGTACCAGTATCCGCATTGCTTAAAATAAAGACCTCAATTGCCCGAAGGCTCAGAAAATATCATTATACATTAACTAGACACCTGCTTTACAGGTCGAAATACTTGCTGTAAGTTTATCCAGTGAGCAGCTGAGATGCCGAGGCCAGGAAAGTCCTGAGTGATTAATTATTATTACAGTACTGTATTGTATATGTGGTAGAATGGAGTCCTGACAGTGATCATTTTATATTTTTTTATATAAATACTGTATATTTTATAATAATTAATCTCTCAGGACCTTCCTGGTCTCTGCATCTCAGCTGCTCACTGGATAAACTTGTAGCAAGTATTTCAACTGAAAAAGTGAAAAACAGATTCGGAGTTGGAAGGTAGGTAAAGTGAACATTCCGTTGGTCGGGTTGGGTCGGACTCGGGTCGGGTTGGGCATGGGAAAAAATGGAAGGACTCAGACCAGGTTGGGCTCGGGTACGATGTGGTTCTGTTGTTTTTTTTTTCAGACCCGAGCAGGCCTTTCATCTCCGCTTCTCTGATTCTGGCCTCGTGAGCTCCAACATTGGTGGCTGTGACTTCAGGTGCCTAGCCCCAAGCTCTGGAATTCCCTCACTCAACCTCTCCACTTCTCTCTCCTCCTTAAAGAAATTCATTAAAAACCTACCACTCTGACCAAGCCTTTGGTCATCAGCTATAATATCATCTTTTGTCACTTGGTCAAAGTTTGCTTATAATGCTCTTGTGAAGTGCCTTGTGATGTTATATTACATTAAAGGTGCAATATAAATGCAAGTTGTTTTTGTTGTTGTTGAAGAAGACTGGGGGTGTTCTCCCCAACTTCACTAAAACAGATGATCTAGTCAATTATCTCATTGCTGTTTGTGGGAGTTTGCTGCTGTGTGTAAACTGGATGCTGCATTGTCTACATTTCAAGAGTGACTGCATTTCAAAAAGGAGTCGAATTGGCTGTGATGCACTTTTGGATGTCCTGGGGTGGTGAAAGGTGATTTATAAATGGAAATCTTTCAGGTCTTGCTTGACTGAAGACCAGCGTGGTCTGAAATGCTCAGGAAGATGACTGTGCATACAAACGAACAATTCAAAGGTCAGGTGCATCAGAAGGGAAAAACTCAGGTAGCAGAGACACTGAGAGATATATGAAGCAGGAAAGCAAATTTCAATCAAAACAGTTGTTACAAGGGAAAGTGTATTAGCACACTTCCAAATAGAAATAATCAGAATAAGTATAGACAATCAAAACTGTTAGGAATCAATTCACAGAAGTCATCCAAATACTTGGTTCAATTACAGGCATCACACATGCACACTCACACACACTCACACAGAGAGTAACACACACAGGTTGGAGTGTGTCACAAAGAGTAACACACGGGGTGGAGTGAGTCTCTCACACACACAGAGTAACACAAAGGCTGGAGTGTGTCAAACACACACAGAGTAACACAAAGGCTGGAGTGTGTCACACAACATGACACGCAGGTTGGAATTTTCAAACACACTTAGTAACATACAGGCAGGGTCAGGCACACAAACAGAGTAACACATAGGCTGGGGTCAGTCTTTAAACATTAATCTTTATTGCATAATAACTATATACACTCCACACTAGCCTGTGTGTCTCCTTCAAAAGCCTTGCTGTAACTGTTCTTGAGTCTCTCCCACATGATTTCTTAACTCATCCTGGTGGGCAGTAATCTTTACGTTCTCTCAAGATTAACCCTTTGATACCCTTATACTACATTTTCCCCACGTTTTTAGCCTAAGATATATTTAGACACATTCATTTTTTCATTTACACGCTATCCTATCTCCTCCCAAGTCTCTGACTTCATAGATTCAACCTATCAGGAGGCTTCACAACTCTTCCTAATCTTGGTGGTCGTCAGATGTGAAAGATTGATAATCTTTCTCTGATCCCTTGTTTCTTGACTTGGACGGTCTTCGTTGAGTTTTGTAGCATTTGGCACTTTTTGATTTTTCGGTTCATCATCTGAGTCATCTAACTGTGTAACTAACGTCTTTGATGTAAAGGAATAAGATTCCTTCTATTTCTCCATTTAGGATCTTCTTGAGTCCATAGTAGAGAAGATCGCTGTTGATTCTCATCTTTCTGGAGAATTACCCTGTCTCTCTTTTGGTTTCGTACCCATACTTTTTGCCCTTCTGACAACTTTGGTAGGTTTCAGGTACGGAACCTTCTGTAATGATAATGGGTCTGCTTGTTTCAATATATCTTTTCTATGTCCAGTATTTTCTGATAATCCTTGCCTTGCAATCCTGGAAGTAACTTCTTGCATAGAATTGGAAATTGCTTTTGAAGTTTTCATTAAGAGTTGTGATGGCGTTAATCTGCACAATAATGGAGTAGTTCTGTATGTCAGTCGTGCTAAATGGAAATCTCTTTTTTTTCAATCAACATAATTTTAATGGTTCTGACTGCTCGCTCAGCTTCTCCATTTGATTGTGGATACTTAGGAGAGCTTATTAGGTGAACAAATCCACATTATTCTGCAAAGTGCGTGAAGTAATCGTTTGCAAATTACAGTCCATTATCAGATAATATCTGATCAGGTATACCAGGTGTTGTGAAACTTCTTGTAAAACTCTGATGACTGCTTCAGTTGTTGTTGTGTTGTCCATCTTAACTTCGATCCATCCTGAGAAGTAATCAACTATAATTAGCTAGGCTCTTCCTTCAAAGAAGAACAAATCCACGGTCCAGTTGAGAATTGGGTCGAAATTAGAGTTTCTCTTTGATCTTGTCTTCCCCAGTTCTCTGTCAGTGTAGCACTCCTGTGAAACTCACTGCATTTCTGTTTCTCTCTCTGCTAATCTTTGAGCAGCACGGCGGGCTGTGAAATATTGCATTGTGTGGGCTCTGTAGCGAAATCTGGACTCTCTGCAAAACTCAGGTCAGGGTAGGGGGCTCTTCCTCTGTCCTCACTCCTGGATTATTCTCGTTAATCTACTTCAACTTTCTCAATAATATGAAGATCAATAAAAGTTCTTCTACTTAAGACTGTGAACTCCTGATTTCTTAGGACGTACAGTGTTTCTAATATTTACTTTCCATTATATTGAAGCGTTGCTTGTAACTTCCCCTTTACTTCAAGTACAAGACCTCCTGGGCCATGCAACTGAGTTTCTATTGCTTGCTCCGGTGTCAAGTTTGAAATGTGTCTGCTGACCAAAATGCTCGTTTCGGATCATTGATCTCACCCAGAAAATATTTCGATTGGTCTGCTGCAGGAGCTTCTGTAACTTCATTTATCTCTCTATTCTTAACTACTTTTCCTTTAGAGGTTGATGTGGTCACGATTTTATTTCAGCATAATCTTACTGAGATGCCCTATTTTTCTGTAATAAAGGCATTCTGCTCTATTGGCGGGACACTGTCCATGCCTGTGGGACGTTTTTGCACCACAATGTTTAAGGACATCTTTTGCTCTGCCCCCTGGTGTTCCTGTTTTCCTGGTACCTCTTGTTCAGCCGTCTGGTGAAGGAACGGAACTGTTACAGGAGGATTCCTGTACCGGGGTCTTTCCTCACCTCGTATGATTGGTCTGTTATTGCTGCAATAATTGATGTCGGCAACAAAAGCTTTCAAGACCTGTTCAAATGTTGTTGATTTTCTCAATACGCTGCTATTATATCATCAGCTACAGCACCAATTAAATACAATTATGTATTCATTATGGATCCCTTGTGACTTTTGAAACTCTCTGGAACTCCCAATTTTTGATCCATTTTAAAAAAATTTATAGACTTTTTAGCGTGTTCCCCTTTCAGAAAATCTTTTTCTCACACTAGCTTGCTTTGATGGAGTGTAGCAGGTCTTTGAGAGAGTTCCTGATGTTTTAAATAGGCTTTCTAGGGGTTTTCCCTTTGCTTAAGCAGCTCACTTATATCTTTATTTATTTAGAGATACAGCACTGAAACAGGCCCTTTGGCCCACCGAGTCTGTTCCAATCAACAACCACCCATTGATACTAACCCTACACTACCCCCATATTTTCTACCACATCCCCACCATTCTCCTACCACCTGCCTACACTAGGGGCAATTTACAATGGCCAATTTACCTATCAACCTGCAAGTCTTTTGGAGGTGGGAGGAAACCGGAACACCCGGCGGAAACCCACGCAGACACAGGGAGAACTTGCAAACTCTGCACAGGCAGTACTCAGAATCGAACCCGGGTCGCTGGAGCTGTGAGGCTGCAGTGCTAACCACTGCGCCACTGTGCCATTGACAGCTGACGCAGCTATCTATTGGAATTAACAGCGCTGTTCCATAGACAGTTTCAGGGTTTTCCCCTTTTCTTTTTAAGATCACGAGATACTTCAAGCTTGACTGCTTTAATGATTTTTTCAGGCTTGGCTGCATTAATGGAGATTCTGCTGTATTCGGGGTTTCCCTGCCCTATTTTCTCTTCAGTATCGGACTTTTCCCGTACATTTTTTTCAGTTCGTGTACTTTTCAGGGTTTTCTCCACTCTCCACCCTTGCATTCAGCTGAGTGAGGGATGGGTTGACCCCATTGCTTTTTTCTTTCAATCTCACACTGAGCCTTTGGAAAAAATAATTTGGAAAAACTCTTCAAAGTCTTTTTTTAAAACCAGGATTTCTCAGTCATCAGCACAATGATTTACCCAATTGCCTGTTTGCAGCCATGCTTCCATTCCATGGAGCTTCTCTCAGCCTTCAAAGATCTGTTGTTTCTTTTTATCTTTTCAGATACTTATTTTAAATTCTCTCTTCTGGCTGAAGGATGCTAGTTACTTCAAACTTTTTCTTCTGGGTGTAGAATCCCTCCACTGTTCACCATATTATATGTTTGGTTCTTCATGCTGCCACCGTCAGAGAGGTTCTTAGACTGTCGTGTTTAAACATTAATAATTATTGCATTGTAAGGATATACACTTCACACCAGCCTGTGTGTCTCCTTCAATAACCACGCTGTAACTGTTCCCAAGTCTCTCCCACATAATCCCTTACATCATCATGGTGGGCAGTAATCTTTATGTTCTCTCAAGATTAACCCTTTGATACATTTAGATGACAAAGCACACAGGCTGAAGTGTGTCACATACACACAGAGTAACACACAGGCTGCAGTGAGTCACATTCACACAGATTAGCACACAGGCTGGAGGTATGACATACACGCATAGTAACACACAGGCTGCATTGTGTCACAGCAAAGAGTAACAGACAGGCTGCAGTGTGTCACATACACACAGAGTAACACACTGGCTGCAGTGTGTCACATTCACACAGATTAGCACACAGGCTGGAGGTATCACATACACACATAGTAACACACAGGCTGCATTGTGTCACAGCAAAGAGTAACACACAGGCTGGAGTGTGTCACATACACAAAGTAACACACAGGCTGCAGTGTGTCACACAGAGTAACACGCAGGTTGGAATGAGTCACAAATGCAAAGTAACACACAGGCTGGAGTCAGTCTCACTCGCACACACAGAGTAACACACAGGCTGGAGTTTGTCACATACACAGAGTAACACACAGGCTGGAGTACGTCACATACACAGAGTAACACACAGGCTGGAGTATGTCACATACACGCAGAGTAACACAAGTTGGAATGAGTCACAAATGCAAAGTAACACACAGGCTGGAGTCAGTCTCACACACACACACACACACACACACAGAAACACACTGGCTGGAGTTTGTCACATACACAGAGTAACACACTGGCTGGAGTGTGTCACACACACACACAGAGTAACACACATGCTATAGTGGGTCACACACACAGGGAATGTATCCATCTTGCGGATTTTCTGACGGTGGAATTGGATTTGGGCGGCACTTCCGCTCCCTCGCTTTTTGCCTGTTGCCACCCGATTACAAGTGGAAATCAAAGTTTCAGCAGCGGGCATGGGAGATACATGCGATCATAATGTGCGGAATACTTTTCATGGTGGAGCCTGCTGTCATTCAGGGAAGCATTATGCATGGCATTGGTATAAATAATCCTTCAGTGCAAACAGGGAGGCTCATCAACGAGGCCAGTCTTTTTCAGAGACTTCTAGGCTTTTCCCCTGAAATCTTACCCACCATCACCCATCTTTACACCTGTCGCAAACAAAGGCTATGGACCCTGGCAACATTACGGCAATAGCACTGAGGACCTGTGCTCCAGAACTTGCCGCGCCCCCAGACAAGCAGATTTGAGATGGTGCGGGAGGGGCGGGGCGGCGGGTGCGGGCGGGGGGCGGAATAGTAACTGCAGTGAGACTGGGACACCAGTAGATGGAGATGCTGAGCCATTGCTGATGGGAAGGTTTGGTGCTGCTGAGAGTTTGAAAGTTTCCAAACACAGAGTAACACGCTGGCTGGAGTGTGTCACAGGCACAGAGTAACACACTGGCTGGAGTGTGTCACATACACAGAGTAACACGCTGGCTGGAGTGTGTCATATCCACAGAGTAACACACTGGCTGGAGTGTGTCACATACACAGAGTAACACGCTGGCTGCAGTGTGTCATATCCACAGAGTAACACACTGGCTGGAGTATGTCACATACACAGAGTAACACGCTGGCTGGTGTGTGTCACAGGCACAGAGTAACACACTGGTTGGAGTGTGTCACACGCACACACAGAATAACACACTGGCTGGAGGGTGTCACACACACACAGAATAACACACTGGCTGGAATGTATCACACACACACGCACACTACACACACACACACACACAGAATAAAACACTGGCTGGAGTATGTCACACACACAGAGTAATACACTGGCTGGAGTGTGTCACACACAAACACACACACAGAATAACACACTGGCTGGAGTGTGTACACACACAGAGTAACACACAGAATTAGAATTAGAACATTACAGCGCAGTACAGGCCCTTTGGCCCTCGATGTTGCGCCGACCTGTGAAACCATCTGACCGACACTATTCCATTTTCATCCATATGTCTATCCAATGACCACTTAAATGCCCTTAAAGTTGGCGAGTCTACTACTGTTGCAGGCAGGGCGTTCCACGCCCCTACTACTCTCTGAGTAAAGAAACTACCTCTGACATCTGTCCTATATCTATCACCCCTCAACTTAAAGCTATGTCCCCTCGTGTTTGCCATCACCATCCGAAGAAAAAGACTCTCACTATCCACCCTATATAACCCTCTGATTATCTTATATGTCTCTATTAAGTCACCTCTCCTCCTCCTTCTCTCCAATGAAAACAACCTCAAGTCCCTCAGCCTTTCCTTGTAAGACCTTCCCTCCATACCAGGCAACATCCTAGTAAATCTCCTCTGCACCCTTTCCATAGCTTCCACATCCTTCCTATAATGCGGTGACCAGAACTGCACGCAATACTCCAGGTGCGGCCTCACCAGAGTTTTGTACAGCTGCAGCATGACATCGTGGCTCCGAAACTCGATCCCCCTACTAATAAAAGCTAACACACCATATGCCTTCTTAACAGCCCTATTAACCTGGGTAGCAACCTTCAGGGATTTATGCACCTGGACACCAAGATCTCTCTGTTCATCTACACTACCAAGAATCTTCCCATTAGCCCAGTACTCTGCATTCCTGTTACTCCTTCCAAAGTGAATCACCACGCACTTTTCCGCATTAAACTCCATTTGCCATCTCTCAGCCCAGCTCTGCAGCCTATCTATGTCCCTCTGTACCCTACAACATCCTTCGGCACTATCCACAACTCCACCGACCTTAGTGTCATCCGCAAATTTACTAACCCACCCTTCTACACCCTCTTCCAGGTCATTTATAAAAATGACAAACAGCAGTGGCCCCAAAACAGATCCTTGCGGTACACCACTAGTAACTAAACTCCAGGATGAACATTTGCCATCAACCACCACCCTCTGTCTTCTTTCAGCTAGCCAATTTCTGATCCAAAGCTCTAAATCACCTTCAACCCCATACTTCTGTATTTTCTGCAATAGCCTACCGTGGGGAACCTTATCAAACGCCTTACTGAAATCCATATACACCACATCCACTGCTTTACCCTCATCCACCTGCTTGGTCACCTTCTCGAAAAACTCAATAAGGTTTGTGAGGCACGACCTACCCATCACAAAACCGTGCTGACTATCGCTAATGAACTTATTCTTTTCAAGATGATTAAACATCCTGTCTCTTATAACCTTTTCCAACATTTTACCCACAACCGAAGTAAGGCTCACAGGTCTATAATTACCAGGGCTGTCTCTGCTCCCCTTCTTGAACAAGGGGACAACATTTGCTATCCTCCAGTCTTCCGGCACTATTCCTGTCGACAATGACGACATAAAGATCAAGGACAAAGGCTCTGCAATCTCCTCCCTAGCTTCCCAGAGAATCCTAGGATAAATCCCATCTGGCCCAGGGGACCTATCTATTTTCACACTTTCCAAAATTGATAACACCTCCTCCTTGTGAACCTCAATCCCATCTAGCCTAGTAGCCTGAATCTCAGTATTCTCCTCGACAACATTTTCTTTCTCTACTGTAAATACTGACGCAAAATATTCATTTAACACTTCCCCTAGCTCCTCTGATTCCACACACAACTTCCCACTACTATCCTTGATTGGCCCGAATCTAACTCTAGTCATTCTTTTATTCCTGATATACCTATAGAAAGCCTTAGGGTTTTCCCTGATCCTATCCGCCAATGACTTCTCGTGTCCTCTCCTTGCTCTTCTTAGCTCTCCCTTTAGATCCTTCCTGGCTAGCTTGTAACTCTCAAGCGCCCTAACTGAGCCTTCACGTCTCATCCTAACATAAGCCTTCTTCTTCCTCTTGACAAGCTCTTCAACTTCTTTAGTAAACCACGGCTCCCTCGCTCGACAACTTCCTCCCTGCCTCACAGGTATATACTTATCAAGGACACGCAGTAGCTGCTCTTTGAATAAGCTCCACATTTCGATTGTTCCCATCCCCTGCAGTTTCCTTCCCCATCCTACGCATCCTAAATCTTGCCTAATCGCATCATAATTTCCTTTCCCCCAGCTATAATTTTTGCCCTGCGGAATATACCTATCCCTGCCCATCGCTAAGGTAAACCTAACCGAATTGTGATCACTATCACCAAAGTGCTCACCTACATCTAAATCTAACACCTGGCCGGGTTCATTACCCAGTACCAAATCCAATGTGGCATCGCCCCTGGTTGGCCTGTCTACATACTGTGTCAGAAAACCCTCCTGCACACACTGGACAAAAACTGACCCATCTAAAGTACTCGAACTATAGTATTTCCAGTCGATATTTGGAAAGTTAAAGTCCCCCATAACAACTACCCTGTTACTCTCGCCCCTGTCGAGAATCATCTTCGCTATCCTTTCCTCTACATCTCTGGAAGTATTTGGAGGTCTATAAAAGACTCCCAACAGGGTGACCTCACCTCTCCTGTTTCTAACCTCGGCCCATACTACCTCAGACGAGTCCTCAAACGTCCTTTCTGTCGCTGTAATACTCTCCTTGATTAACAATGCAACACCATCCCCCCCCCTCCCCCTCTTTTACCATCTTCTCTGTTGTTACTGAAACATCTAAATCCCGGAACCTGCAACATCCATTCCTGCCCCTGCTCTACCCATGTCTCCGAAATGGCCACTACATCGAGATCCCAGGTACCAACCCATGCTGCAAGCTCACCCACCTTATTCCGGATGCTCCTGGCGTTGAAGTAGACACACTTTAAACCAGGTTCTTGCTTGCCAGTGCCCTCTTGCGTCCTTGTAACCTTATCCCTGACCTCACTACTCTCAACATCCTGTACACTGGAACTACAATTTAGGTTCCCATCCCCCTGCTGAATTAGTTTAAACCCCCCCGAAGAGCACTAGCAAATCTCCTCCCCAGGATATTGGTACCCCTCTGGTTCAGGTGAAGACCATCCTGTTTGTAGAGGTCCCACCTACCCCAGAAAGAGCCCCAGTTATCCAGGAAATCAAAACCCTCCCTCCTGCACCATCCCTGCAGCCACGTGTTCAACTCCTCTCTCTCCCTATTCCTCGCTTCGCTATCACGTGGCACGGGCAACAACCCAGAGATAACAACTCTGTTTGTTCTTGCTCTAAGCTTCCACCCTAGCACCCTGAATTTCTGTCTTAAATCCCCATCTCTCTTCCTACCTATGTCGTTGGTGCCTATGTGGACCACGACTTGGGGCTGGTCCCCCTCCCCCTTAAGGATCCCAAAAACACGATCCGAGACATCACGAACCCTGGCACCTGGGAGGCAACATACCAACCGTGAGTCTCTCTCGTTCCCACAGAACCTCCTATCTGTTCCCCGAACTATGGAGTCCCCAATGACTAATGCTCTGCTCCTCTTCCCCTTTCCCTTCTGAGCAACAGGGACAGACTCTGTGCCAGATACCTGTACCCCATTGCTTACCCCTGGTAAGTCGTCCCCCGAAACAGTATCCAAAACGGTATACCTGTTGTTGAGGGAAACAGCCACAGGGGATCCCTGCACTGCCTGCTGGTTCCCTCTCCTTCCCCTGACGGTAACCCATCTACCTACTTCTTTTACCTGAGGTGTGACTACCTCCCCATAACTCCTCTCAATAACCCCCTCCGCCTCCCGAATGATCCGAAGTTGCTCCAGCTCCAGTTCCCTAACGCGGTTCTCGAGGAGCTGGAGTTGGGTGCACTTCCCGCAGATGCAGTCAGCAGGGACACTCTTGGCGACCCTTACCTCCCACATTCTGCAGGAGGAACATACAACTGCCTTAACAGACTGGTGTACGTCAAGAATATCAATGTGATACCAAGAAACAACTGAAGACACTGGATGCTGCAAAGGCAATGGACCTTGACAACGTTCCGGCAATAGTACTGAAGACCAGTACCTGATATGAAATGTGACCCGTGGTAAGATGGAATTTCTTCTGGAAATCGGTTTTGCAGGATGAATTTCCTGGAATATTTCCAGAATGTGTTGTGACAAGGTCCCAGGCTCATAAGGTTAAACAAGATGAGATGGATTCAGATGTTTTCGAGGACAATTCTGATGTTTGGTTGGCTGAAATATTTTTCAGGGATTTGGATGAGGACATTGGTGTTAAAGGCTCCAAGGTTAACAATGGGGAATTGTTTAGCAGATCTCCCGTGATTTTGGGATACAACAGGCAGATCCTGATTTTAGGAGCTTGTCTCAGGCGACCTGTTTTGAGCCACAGACTGAAAAGTTTTATTAGTGTTATTACGTCAAGAAAGAAGAGGAAGTGGAGACCTCTCCGCTGATGAGGATTGGACTGTAATCCATCAAATGGTTGTCCCTCCTTGCTATCATAGTGTAATTTAGAGAATTGCGAATGAAATCCCATTCACAGGTCATTTGTGTTTTCCAAAAACTCAGGTTTGGGTAATGACATATTATTACTAGCAAAGCTGCATCAGGATGTGGTTCACTATTGTAAGACATGCCACACATGTCAAATGGTTGGGATCCACAGCCTATATCTTTTCCTTTGCCACCTATCTCAATAAAAGCAGATTTCCTTTCATTATCAAAAGTCTTTTCTTTCCAATTTCTCTGAAAGTTTCCAAATTGAGGCCTGTGACAACTGCTTTGTGAATCAATTCATAATCATGTGCTACTACTGCGGCTTCCTTTATTTTACAAACTTCATTTTTTAAAATTTGTTTGTGGGGTGTGGGCGTTGCTGGCTAGGCCAGCATTTATTGCCCATCCCTAAATGCCTTTGAACTGAGTGGCTTGCGAGGCCATTTCAAAATGCTTTTTTGTGTCTGGAGTCACATGGAGGTCAGACCACGTAAGGATGGCAGATTTCCTTCCGAAAAGGACATTAGTTAAACAGATGGGTTTTTATAACAACTGACAAAGATTTCATGGTCACCATTAAACTAGCTTTTTAATTCCAGAATTGTGAAGAAAATTCAAACTTCACCTTCACCTATGGTGGGATTCGATACCATGTCCCCAGATTTTTAGTTTGTGCTCTGGAATACTAGTTTAATGACATTAACACTCTGCCGCGAACTCCCCCATGTTGTTTCATTTGGAAACTTATTCCTGAACGAATAATATGTTTCAAATCTTCCATCAGAATTACTTCCCTCAGGCTCTCAAAGTCTTGTGCAATCTTTATTGACCTATACCACCTATCAAATTCAATCGTGTCTTTCAAAAAGAAATAGGATAAATACTTGAAGGGAAAAGAAATGCGAGTAGACGGGGAAAGGACCGGATGTGGGACTGGATAAATTGCTCTTGCAGAGAGTAGGCACGGGCTTGATGGGCCGAATCACCTCCTTCACGAGGAGTGAGAGCGCCCATTAAGGCCCGATCACTCACTAATCGAGGAAGAGGTCTTGCAAATAAAGATGAGTGTTGAGGCTGGAGGACACATCCTGCAGGTTTCTTGTCTAATTAACAGTGTGCCTGTTCTGAACGAAATCTCACACTGACACACAATGCATCGCAAAATTCAGCTGCTTTCAGCTGACGCTCATCAGTCTTTGCTTGACCTCAGTCCTAAATACTAATTCTTGACCTTCTGTTCTATTTCAGGGCAATGGAATGTGCCCAGAACCTGAGGTGTGGGAAATGGGTTGCACTTGTGATCATGCGGAAGCACCCACGCTTACTTCCGCAAGCATCAGCTCAGAGACTTGCATTGCCAGTACTTTAGTTGGTATGCAAGATGGTTATGGACTGTTCGACTCAAGGAGCACCAGAGAATGGAAAATGGGTTGCGGGATAGGATGGTTAGTAAGGGGCTTTCTGCAGGAAGAGCTAACATCTTAAAGAGCACAACTGAAGATTTCGAGGACACAGTCAACATTCAAAAACTGATTCCTATTTACCAGGGATTTTTCAGTGCATTGGGCAGCCTGCCTGCGATTCGACACACAATGACAGAGAGCATGGAAAAATCCAGCTCCAGCTGTTGGAGAGGCGGTGAGGGGGTGGGGGTGTTGGGGGTGTGTGTGTTTGTGAGGGGTGGGGTGGGCGTGTGTATGGATCATTCAGAACGGTTTTAACACCTTAATGTCGAGAATGGAGTGAGACAATTGAAGTCAACGGAACTGAGTATTGGAAGGGGCGCATAAAGGGCAGTCGATTCCATGCCACCCACATTGCTTTCATGCCGAATGCAAACTATTATCCTGTAGATTTTTAGACTGCTTTAGGGAAATAGCAGATCCACCTTGTATTCCTGCTGATTTATATTATTCCTTTTTAGTAATGCATCAAAGACAGCCTGCGCCACAAATAAACTGCTTCAGACAGTACAGACATCAACAACGACCTGCGAGGCAGAAACCAGGCAGAACCACTTTTGCTGCCTTTTCTTCCAGATGCCGATATTCAGTGCTATTGAAGTCAAGTAGATTGAATATCAGCAGGGGCGTGTAACGAGCCACCAATGCAATGTCACCTGCTTTGTCAATATCCACTCCCGTGTACTTGTATGGCATGTTTAATGCAGAAAACCATCACAAAGCACTTCAGAGAGGCCGAATCAAATAATAATAGATATTGAACCAAGAGTAATTCTGAGAATAGGATTGGTCAAAAAGGTGGGTGTTAGGGACTGTCTTAAAGCAGTTGAGGGAGAGTAAGGTGGAGCGGTTTAGAGCAGCAATTCCACAGAGCGGGAGTCTGTGGCTCCAGGTTTGAGAGCAAGAGGGGATCGAATGGGGAGTCTTTGCTGTAGAGGTCGTAATTGAAGAGGGAGGAAAGTTGGGAAGTTAGGCATGGAGCAGGTCACAGGGATAGAAAGAGAGAATAGGCGGAAGTTCAGGGAGGGTGGCTAATTCGAACCTGGACAGGAATAATCGGCGTAGCTTTGACGTTCGACCATTGTGTAAAACCTGTGGTATGGAGTGCACCACTCGGGAAGAAGCTCTCCTGATGTTTTTTTCCAACAAAGTCGAAATTACCCCACTTAGCTCTGCTGGTGTCAAAGGCATGAACCAGGGTTTGAACGTCTGATGCATTGACGAAAAGCTGGAGTTCGACAACATTAAGACGGTGAAACTTGTCGGTCTATATCCACTTCTCGGTTCAACCTAAACCCAATGTCCCATTAATGCTGAGCTGCTGGGATCAAAATGCAGCAACGGAGCAAGAGTCTCAGAGGCGAGGATTTTTTCAGTCTGAGATTGCACACTGTTTTTAATTCTCTGGGGATCGGGGAGTTCACGTTAATTGCTGGTTTATGAAGAGATGTAGTAACTTGTTTGTTTGAAAGCATCTAGCTAATGACACCGGTTCTGTGACCTCACTCTCTCACTGGACGATTGGCTCGTGTATAAATGAGGTTGTTTCAGTGCATTGCCTCGTATCAACCGCTCCTGGTTTTCGGAGAAAATGGGACGACAGGCACTTCCGATAGAAATGTTGTATCCGATTCTCGCAGTTATTGGCATTCCTGGTAAGTAATTCGAAACTATCCTGAAAAATTTAGTGCACCATTGCTAAACTGCATTATTATTTTCCCTGCGTGTTTTTGTTATTGTCGTTGTTGCCTTTGTGGCGGTAATTTGCATTGGCCAGGTGGTAAGGACGATCAATAGAATGCTCGCCCATTGATGAGCTCGTCCGATTTTCGTTCCCTTTGATGTTTATGTTAATGGCTCAGTCCTGTTCTATATCACTGGGCGGGCAGTCAATCCCTCCGCATTACAAAGTGAAAATGGACCCTGTGTCATTTGTACTGAGCTGTGGCTCTGTCGGTCGAAATCTCTGTTTAGAGTCGGATAATCTTGCGTTTCCCTCCCATTTCAGTGAGTTGAGTTCATACTGTAAGCCGACATTTCGATGCAATATTGATGAAGTGATACGATATTGTCGAATTATAGAATTGTTACTGCACAGAAGGAAACCATTCATCACGTCGTGTCCATGCCAGTTCTCAGCGAGTGCAGCACAGCTCATCCCTTTCCCCTGTCTTTCCCCCCGAGCCCAGCATTTTTCTCTTCAGATAAATATTCAATTCCCTTTTGAAAGCCACAATTCAATCTGCCTTCACCACACTCTCAGGCAGTGGATTCCAGATCCGAACCATTCACTGCGGAAGATAACTTTTCCTCCCCTTTGATTCTTTCACCAAACGCCTTAAATCGGTGTTCTCTGAAATTCGACCCTCCCGCCAATGGGAACAGTTTCTCTCTATCTATTCTATCCAGTCCCCTCATGATTTTGAATACCTCTCAATATTGCACCTCTCAAATCTCCTCTCAATTATCTCTTCTTTGAGCAGAATAGTCCCAACAGAGCAGTAAATGAAGTCCCTCATCCCCAGACCATTTTGTAAATATTTTCTGCACTCTCTTCAATGCTTTCACGTCCTTCCTAAAGTGTGGTGCCCAGAATTGTATAGAATACTCCAGCTGAGGCCGAGTCAGTGTTTTATAATGGCCCGATATAACTTCCTTGCTTTTCTACTCTCTGCCACGATCGATAAAGCCAGGATCCGTATTCCAAATTAACCAATTTCTCAACCTGCCCGATCACCTTCAACGATTTGTGCTCATACATCCGTCCCCCACATCCCCGCCAGAACCCTCTGCTCCTGAACCTTCTTCAGAATTGTTTATCCATTATTTTATATTTCCTTTCCTCCTTCTTGAAATCATCTTTTTATGAGACGTTAAAAAATAACTGATTTAATTTTAATAAAAATGCAGTACTGGTTCAGCTGGATAAAATCGTCATACTGCTAAATGTTGAATTAAATCTCGAACTATTCACGTATGGGGTAATTTTCACTTTGTATTAACATCAATGCGCAAGAAAGACGGAAGGGCTGTAAAATACGGGGCCCATTTGATATCAATTGCTTTTGTTTTTTTTTGCATGGCAATGAAAGTTAAAAATGTTCCCAATGTTTCTATTTGCATTGAAAGGGAGATAAAGCAGCATTAATCAGTAATAGGCAAGGAATGTTTATACGTTTTAACCTAATCGAACCGTAAAAAACTGATGGCATTGGATGCAACTCTGATTTTACCTGTCGCCCGATTTTCTTCTCTATTGAAGTCACTGTGAACAACATTGGGCGGAACGAGCATCCCATAGAATCCGTCAGCATCCGACCCAGCAAGTTACTTCCAAATGGCTCCCATTAATGGTTTCATATTAGAATATCATGAAGTTACCGCAGGGAAAAAATGTCTGGCAAGAAGATGGGGAAGTTTGCAGCAGCTGCAATGTGACAATTTATTCCAATCCAGGTTAACTATTAGCTATATTGTGCAATGGGTAATATTGAATTCTCCGCCCCTTGTACATTCAGCCTGTTACTCTCTTCCAATGACTTCCATGGAAAAAAACTGGATGGCCAATTAGATACCGCTATTTGACCCGGTCACACACGGCTAAAATTACCCCCGGTTCCTCCAGGCCACAATTCCCAGCCTTATGATGCTTAACACCAGATTTCCAACTTGCAGTCAGTGTACATCTCTGTTCAATGTTTTGTTAAATTTCCTGTTTTTGCATTTCTCCCAGCAAACCTGCTGTCATTTCTGGTTCTTTTCCAGAGGAAATGCGGTCTTTCCAAAGGAATCACTCGTTATATGATGGCCATGGCCGTGGGAGACCTCATGGTCCTCATCTTTAATGTTATTGTGAACGAAATCATCAAGTATCATTTTCCAGATTCAGTGCTGAACTCCACTTCCGCGTGTCGTTTTACTGTCTTCATGCAAGGGTTTAGCATTCAGCTCTCTATCTGGTTCACAATGTCGTTCACCTTTGACCGTTTTGTCGCAATTTGTTGCCAGAAATTGAAATCAAGATATTGCACCGAAAGGACAGCCACCAAGGTTGTAACGGCCATGTGTGTGCTCAATATTTTGATCAATATTCCCATGCCTTTCCGCTATGAACCCGATCATACTCTCAACAATATACAGTGGGGCTGCCGCACCATCACAGGATATTTTACTTCACCCGCATGGAAGGTTCACCAATGGATTACCAATCTCTCAAGTGCATTACTTCCAATTCCTTTTCTGCTGCTGTTGAACTCTCTCACCGTCAGGCACATTTTATTAGCCAGTAGAGCTCGCAAAGCCCTGAAGAGCAACATCAATGGAAAAACCGGCAGTGATCCCGAGATGAAGTACAGAAGAACATCCATCATTCTACTCTTTGCTATCTCGGGCACTTTTATTGTGTTGTCGGCCCCTATTACCGTAATACACATCTGTGTCGGTGTCACACAGACAGTCTATTTCCATGGTTCAAACTCACTTTATTTGGCAATTAGAATCACATTTCTGTTGATGTGCACCAGCTCCTGTACAAACACTTGTATTTATGCACTGACACAGAGGAGATTCAGAGCGGAGATCAAAAATATGGTGAAATATCCGTATTATCTCATTGTTAAATTATTTAAATAATTGTTGAATAAAGTAAGTGAAATCAAACTTCAATTAATTGCCTGGCATTTTCTTTGCAACTTTCACAATGTCTTTTAAAGTTCTAAGGGCAACACATCCCACAGTTTGGAAGAGTCCATTTGATTTATAAATTCCAACAAGTATTTGAACAAGTTGAGGAGGCAGAATCATCCCCTTCAGAATCTCTGGTTACGGTTGTTTATCCGGTTATTAATGTCCACGCACTTTGTAAGCCGAATTGGAGGATGATGTGACATAGCAGAGCGCCTTGACAGGTTCAAATAATAAAGATCTTTCAACACACTGACATCCGAATTTGGAGCAGGAGTAGGCCTGTCATTCCTTCAAGCCTGCTCCGCCATTTGATAAGATCATGGCAGATCTGGTTATGGCCTCAAATTTCCTGTCTACCTGATGTAACGCTGACTCCCTTATCAATCAGGATTCTATCTAAAACAGCACCTCAAGAGTCAGATCACCATGAAATACAATGGGATATTGTGTTTGATGGCAGGTGTTATGGAATATAAATATAGAGATTTAGTGGAGAATCTCTCCCAGACTTTTGTGAGACCAAACCCGCAGTACTTTGTGCTGTTTTGGACTCAACACTGTTGGCCAATTTGGATGTAATAGTGAGGACACAGCGTAGTAAACTCACTAGCAAGATGTCGGACATGAATAAATCCAAATATGAAAAATGAGTTCGTTCTCAATCAGAAGAGAAGAGATTTCAGGCTGAATTAATAGAGATGGTTGCAGTAATGAAAGCCTGGAGCAGAATAGATAGATGCAACGATTGATGGGTCTATCAGCAGTGAACATAGATCTTGAGAGTAAATGAAAGAGATTTAGGACAGAGAACAGAAGAAACTTTGTGACACCTAGAATTGTGAAGCTTTGACTTGGATTTTTGGTGTTATTGATTGAAGCAGAGACTGTGACAACGTTAACGGGTTTGATATGATGTTTAAAGACCAATAAATAAAGTAATATTGGAGCAGTGCGACCAGATATGATTAAAACTATTGCTTATGTAGATGACAAATACAGACGTGGGTTGATCTGCCCCAACGACCTGCTTTCGTGTTGCAATTTCTATGAAATTCATTTTTTCGTGCGGTAATTGATTTGTTTTCTTCTGCTGGCAAGACTTCATGTTTGGCCAATTCCTTGCAGCCCTGAGGATGTGATGGCCAGCCTTCAATTTTGCCTGCTGCTCTCCTTCTGATGGTGCAGCAGCGATGATGCCAGGAAGGGAATCCCAGGATACAGATACAGCGACCATGAACAAATTGTGACATATGTCTAAGCTAGAATGGTATGTGACTTACAAATGATGATGTTCCAATGACATTTTGTCCCTGTGTTTCTCGGTGGGAGAGGTTACAGGTGAGGAAGGTGCTGTCTAATTAAACTTGATGGTTTGCTGCAGTGCATCCGATAAACTGTATTTTCAGGAACCATTGTGTGTCAGCTGCAGAGGGAAGGACACTGAGCTCAGGGACATGGGCACTGATGAAGGGAACTGCTCTGTCCCGTATGAGATCGAGCTTCTTGAGTTGTATAGTTCCTGCACCCATCCTGTCGATTGGTCTATATTCCCTCACACACCTGACATGTGGCCTTTACTTGATGTTGAGGATTTGGAACGGGATCGGGGTGAAGGGAGAGGTGCGAGCGGATGTGTGCCACTCTGAGACGCTGTGGTACTGATAGTTAGCGGGTAAAACAATATCAAATTGATGCAGTACGTATTGCTCTTCTGAGATTTCAACTGAAGAAATGGGTTGCAGCAAAGTAGAGGAAGTTTCTTCAGTCTCCATTTAAGCTGTGCTCCAGCTGACCTCAGCGTGTCTCCACGCAAAACTGTGAAAATTCTTGGCAATGCTTACAAGCTCAATCAGGCTGATCATGTAAGACATTCTATTCTCTCACTAATAGTGAATCTTTTACAAAGGCAATGAATAAAACGGATCTGGTGGCTACCTTAACACGGTGCAGGGTTGGCACCCCAACGTTCTCCCGACGTCGGGTTCCCGACCCCCAGAAGGAAAATCCTTTTCACCAAAAGGAGGCACGGTTGACTTGGCAACAAGTCCACTGTCACACTGAGGCCCTGTCACTAACTGAAAAACGACAGGTGGGAAACCTTCCAGCGCTCTCGACAAGTCTTTTCTTTTCCCCTTGCAGAACCTGCGTTTCCAGTTTTTTTTTTTAACTTTCTGTCGTTTGGAAATCCCACAGACGATGTTCCAATCTTCATTCTCAATATGGATGGGATAACCAGCGGGATTCCTGCAGAAATAATTTGCCTATCCCTCTCCACGTTATGGCAGGAGATGGGGAGAACCCACCCACAACCACATCCTCTCCCACCCATTGGAAATTCCATCCCTCAAAAATATTTCTTCTGGCAGAATATTTCGCAGCTGTGTCATATTGTTCTTGTATTTGACAGAGAGTTGGACCTTGTGATTGAGAGACTGCAGATATGTTTCAGGCCGTTGACCCAATATAAATGGCCTCCTTCATTTTGCAGCACATCTCATGACCTTGGGTTTCTACTTGCTTTTGGCTTGACCAAATGTTCTCGTTTCGCCCTCGTTCCTGCTCTCGAGCAGTGGCTTTTACTGAATTTTCTTTTCTTCACATAACTCAGATATGACATGATCACCCATTTTGCAGCATTATCCAAATTTAAAATTGCACCGCCACCACCGCACAACTCCCCTCATCCCTCGCTCAGTTCCAATCCTAGCAGAAACCATTCTGTCCTTTTTCAGCGTGGTAGCATTCTTGCCTCCTCGTCAGAACGTCACCAGAGACTTAAATGCACAATCTAGGCTGCCGCTCCAGTGAGGGAGTGCTGCACTGTCGTAGGTGCTATCTTGTGGATGAGACATTAAACCAAGGCCCTGCCTGCCCTCTCAGGTGGACGGAAAAGACGCTGTGTCACTATTTTAAGGACTTCACCCCTTCCTCGGCTCTTCGGCTGCTGAAACCCTCATCCAGGACTTTGTTACCTCTAGACTTGACTATTCCAATGTTCTTACGACCAGTCTTCCACATTCTTCCCTCATAAATTTGAGGGCATCCGAAACCTTGCTCCCCACGTCTGAACTCACACCAAGTCCTGTTCACCAACACCCCTGTGTTTGCTTACTCATTTTGGCTATCAATTTAGTAATAAATTGATTTTAAAATTCCCATCCTTGTTTTCAAATGCCACCATGGTCTCACCCCTCCCTATCTCTGTAATCTCCTACAGCCCCACAACCCTCTGGGATATCTACACTGCCCGACCTGAACCCGATGGGACCTGACATGTGTCTGGTCACTCTTCTGGGCCCGTTTCTCGGGATTATGTCGGGTCTGAGTCAGACACACACAGTATTAATTGGACTTGAAAGGTTGTTTAAAAGGATTAAGATTGGAGCCATGAAGTCAGTGATTGTTTGGTCACAAGGTAAACAGAAACCCATGGAGTTGTGCCCATTCAGGTTGTGCCACGCTGTACCAGTATCCGCATTGCTTAAAATAAAGACCTCAATTGCCCGAAGGCTCAGAAAATATCATTATACATTAACTAGACTCCTGCTTTACAGGTCGAAATACTTTCTGTAAGTTTATCCAGTGAGCAGCTGAGATGCCGAGACCAGGAAGGTCCTGAGTGATTAATTATTATTACAGTACTGTACTGTATGTGTGGTAGAATGGAGTCCTGACAGTGATCATTTTATATTTTTTTATATAAATACTGTATATTTTATAATAATTAATCTCTCAGGACCTTCCTGGTCTCTGCATCTCAGCTGCTCACTGGATAAACTTGCAGCAAGTATTTCAACTGAAAAAGTGAAAAACAGATTCGGAGTTGGAAGGTAGGTAAAGTGAACATTCCGTTGGTCGGGTTGGGTCGGACTCGGGTCGGGTTGGGCATGGGAAAAAATGGAAGGACTCAGACCAGGTTGGGCTCGGGTATGATGTGGTTCTGTTGTTTTTTTTTTCAGACCCGAGCAGGCCTTTCATCTACGCTTCTCTGATTCTGGCCTCGTGAGCTCCAACATTGGTGGCTGTGACTTCAGGTGCCTAGCCCCAAGCTCTGGAATTCCCTCACTCAACCTCTCCACTTCTCTCTCCTCCTTAAAGAAATTCATTAAAAACCTACCACTCTGACCAAGCTTTAGGTCATCAGCTATAATATCATCTTATGTCACTTGGTCAAAGTTTGCTTATAATGCTCTTGTGAAGTGCCTTGTGATGTTATATTACATTAAAGGTGCAATATAAATGCAAGTTGTTTTTGTTGTTGTTGAAGAAGACTGGGGGTGTTCTCCCCAACTTCACTAAAACAGATGATCTAGTCATTTATCTCATTGCTGTTTGTGGGAGTTTGCTGCTGTGTGTAAACTGGATGCTGCATTGTCTACATTTCAAGAGTGACTGCATTTCAAAAAGGAGTCGAATTGGCTGTGATGCACTTTTGGATGTCCTGGGGTGGTGAAAGCTGATTTATAAATGGAAATCTTTCAGGTCTTGCTTTACTGAAGACCAGCCTGGTCTGAAATGCTCAGGAAGATGACTGTGCACACAAACGAACAATTCAAAGGTCAGGTGCATCAGAAGGGAAAAACTCAGGTAGCACAGACACTGAGAGGTATATGAAGCAGGAAAGCAAATTTGAATCAAAACAAGTGAAAGTGTATTAGCACACTTCCAAATAGAAATAATCAGAATAAGTATAGACAATCAAAACTGTTAGGAATCAATTCACAGAAGTCATCCAAATACTTGGTTCAATTACAGGCATCACACATGCACACTCACACACACTCACACATAGAGTAACACACACAGGTTGGAGTGTGTCACAAAGAGTAACACACGGGGCGGAGTGAGTCTCTCACACACACAGATTAACACAAAGGCTGGAGTGTGTCAAACACACACAGAGTAACACAAAGGCTGGAGTGTGTCACACAACATGACACGCAGGTTGGAATTTTCAAACACACTTAGCAACATACAGGAAGGGTCAGGCACACAAACAGAGTAACACATAGGCTGGGGTCAGTCTTTAAACATTAATCTTTATTGCATAATAACTATATACACTCCACACTAGCCTGTGTGTCTCCTTCAAAAGCCTTGCTGTAACTGTTCTTGAGTCTCTCCCACATGATTTCTTAACTCATCCTGGTGGGCAGTAATCTTTACGTTCTCTCAGGATTAACCCTTTGATACCCTTATACTACATTTTCCCCACGTTTTTAGCCTAAGATATATTTAGACACATTCATTTTTTCATTTACACGCTATCCTATCTCCTCCCAAGTCTCTGACTTCATAGATTCAACCTATCAGGAGGCTTCACAACTCTCCCTAATCTTGTTGGTCGTCAGATGTGAAAGATTGATAATCTTTCTCTGATCCCTTGTTTCTTGACTTGGACGGTCTTCGTTGAGTTTTGTAGCATTTGGCACTTTTTGATTTTTCGGTTCATCATCTGAGTCGTCTAACTGTGTAACTAACGTCTTTGATGTAAAGGAATAAGATTCCTTCTATTTCTCCATATAGGATCTTCTTGAGTCCATAGTAGAGAAGATCGCTGTTGATTCTCATCTTTCTGGAGAATTACCCTGTCTCTCTTTTGGTCTCGTACCCATACTTTTTGCCCTTCTGACAACTTTGGTAGGTTTCAGGTACGGAACCTTCTGTTATGATAATGGGTCTGCTTGTTTCAATATGACTTTTCTATGTCCAGTATTTTCTGATAATCCTTGCCTTGCAATCCTGGAAGTAACTTCTTGCATAGAATTGAAAATTGCTTTTGAAGTTTTCATTAAGAGTTGTGATGGCGCTAATCTGCACAATAATGGAATAGTTCTGTATGTCAGTCGTGCTAATTGGAAATCTCTTTTTTTACCATCAACATAATTTTAATGGTTCTGACTGCTCGCTCTGCTTCTCCATTTGATTCTGGATACTTAGGAGAGCTTGTTAGGTGAACAAATCCACATTATTCTGCAAAGTGCGTGAAGTAATCGTTTGCAAATTGCAGTCCATTATCAGATAATATGTGATCAGGTATACCAGGTGTTGTGAAACTTCTTGTAAAACTCTGATGACTGCTTCAGTTGTTGTTGTGTTGTCCATCTTAACTTCGATCCATCCTGAGAAGTAATCAACTATAATTAGCTAGGCTCTTCCTTCAAAGAAGAACAAATCCACGGTCTAGTTGAGAATTGGGTCGAAATTACAGGTTCTCTTTGATCTTGTCTTCCCCAGCTTCTTCCCCAGTTCTCTGTCCGTGTAGCACTCCTGTGAAACTTACTGCATTTCTGTTTATCTCTCTGCTAATCTTTGAGCAGCACGGCGGGCTGTGAAATATTGCATTGTGTGGGCTCTGTAACGAAATCTAGACTCTCTGCAAAACTCAGGTCAGGGTATGGGGCTCTCCCTCTGTCCTCGCTCCTGGATTATTCTCGTTTATCTACTTCAACTTTCTCAATAATATGAAGATCAATAAAAGTTCTTCTACTTAAGTCTGCGAACTCCTGATTTCTTAGGACATACAGTGTTTCTAATATTTACTTTCCATTATATTGAAGCGTTGCTTGTAACTTCCCCTTTACTTCAAGTACAAGACCTCCTGGGCCATGCAACTGAGTTTCTATTGCTTGCTCCGGTGTCAAGTTTGAAATGTGTCTGCTGACCAAAATGCTCGTTTCAGATCATTGATCTCACCCAGAAAATATTTCGATTGGTCTGCTGCAGGAGGTTCTTTAACTTCATTTATCTCTCTATTCTTAACTACTTTTCCTTTAGAGGTTGATGTGGTCACGATTTTATTTCAGCATAATCTTACTGAGATGCCCTATTTTTCTGTAATAAAGGCATTCTGCTCTATTGGCGGGACACTGTCCATGCCTGTGGGACGTTTTTGCAACACAATGTTTAAGGACATCTTTTGCTCTGCCCCCTAGTGTACCTGTTTTCCTGGTGCCTCTTGTTCAGCCGTCTGGTGAAGGAACGGAACTGTTACAGGAGGATTCCTGTACCGGGGTCTTTCCTCACCTCGTATGATTGGTCTGTTATTGCTGCACTAATTGAAGTCGGGAACAAAAGCTTTCACAACGTGTTCAAATTTTGTTGATTTTATCAATACGCTGCTATTATATCATCAGCTACAGCACCAATTAAATACAATTATTTATTAATTTGCTCTGCTTCAGACCTGCTGTCCAATTTCAATACAATTCTATATCTGAGAAATATTTTCCTCTATAGTACCCAGTTTTGAGTCTGATTGGATCCCTTGTGACTTTTGAAACTCTCTGGAAGTCCCAATTTTTGATCCATTTTTAAAAATTTACAGACTTTTTAGCGTGTTTGCCTTTAATAAACTCTTTTTCTCACACTAGCTTGCTTTGATGGAGTGTATCAGGTGCTTGAGAGAGTTCCTGATGTTTTAAATAGGCTTTCTAGGGGTTTACCCTTTGCTTCAGCAGCTCACTTATATCTTTATTTATTCTGAGATACAGCACTGAAACAGGCCCTTTGGCCCACCGAGTCTGTTCCAATCAACAACCACCCATTGATACTAACTCTACACTGCCCCCAGGTTTTCTACCACATCCCCACCATTCTCCTACCACCTACCTACACTCGGGGCAATTTACAATGGCCAATTTACCTATCAACCTGCAAGTCTTTTGGAGGTGGGAGGAAATCGGAACACCCGGCGGAAACCCACGCAGACACAGGGAGAACTTGTAAACTCTGCACAGGCAGTACTCAGAATCGAACCCGGGTCGCTGGAGCTGTGAGGCTGCAGTGCTAACCACGGCGCCACTGTGCCACTGACAGCTGACACTGCTGTCTATTGGAATTAACAGAGCTGTTCCGTGGACAGTTTCAGGGTTTTCCCCTTTTCTTTTTAAGACCACGAGATACTTCAAGCTTGACAGCTTTAATTATTTTTTCAGGCTTGGCTGCATTAATGGAGATTCTGCTGTATTCGGGGTTTCCCTGCCCTTTTTTTCTCTTCAGTATGGGACTTTTCCCGTACATTTTTTTCAGTTCGTGCACTTTTCAGGGTTCTCTCCACTCTCCACCCTTGCATTCAGCCTGAGTGAGGGATGGGTTGACCCCATTGCTTTTTTCTTTCAATCTCACACTGAGACTTTGGAAAAAATAATTTTTTAAAACTCTTCAAAGGCTTTTTTTTAAACCAGGATTTCTTAGGCGTCAGCACAATAATTCAGCCGATTGCTTGTTTGCAGCCATGCTTCCATTCTATGGAGCTTCTCTCAGCCTTCAAAGATCTGTTGTTTCTTTTTATCTTTTCAGATACTTATTTTAAATTCTCTCTTCTGGCTGAAGGATGCTAGTTACTTCAAACTTTTTCTTCTGAGTGTAGAATCCCTCCACTGTTCACCATATTATATGTTTGGTTCTTCATGCTGCCACCGTCAGAGAGGTTCTTAGACTGTAGTGTTTAAACATTAATCTTTATTGCATTGTAAGGATATACACTTCACACCAGCCTGTGTGTCTCCTTCAATAACCACGCTGTAACTGTTCCCAAACCTCTCCCACATAATCCCTTACATCATCATGATGGGCCGCAATCTTTACGTTCTCTCAAGATTAACCCTTTGATACATTTAGATGACAAAGCACACAGGCTGAAGTGTGTCACATACACACAGAGTAACACACAGGCTGGAATGAGTCACAAATGCAAAGTAACACCACAGGCTGGAGTCAGTCTCTCTCTCACTCACAGAGTAACACACAGGCTGGGGTTTGTCACATACACAGAGTAACACACAGGCTGGAGTTTGTCACATACACAGAGTAACACACAGGCTGGAGTATGTCACATACACAGAGTAACACACAGGCTGGGGTATGTCACATACACAGAGGAACACACAGGCTGGAATGAGTCACAAATGCAAAGTAACACACAGGCTGGAGTCAGTCTCACTCACACACACACACAGAGAAACACACAGGCTGGAGTCAGTCTCCCGCACACACACACACACACACACACACACACACACAGAAACACACATGCTAGAGTGGGTCACACACACAGGGAATGTATCCATCTTGTGGATTTTCTGACGGTAGAATTGGATTTGGGCGGCACTTCCGCTCCCTCGTTTTTTGCCTGTTGCCACCCGATTACAAGTGGAAATCAAAGTTTCAGCAGCGGGCATGGGAGATACATGCGATCATGTGGTGTGGAATACTTTTCATGGTGGAGCCTGCTGTCATTCAGGGAAGCATTATGCATGGCATTGTTATAAATAATCCTTCAGTGCAATCAGGGAGGTTCATCAACGAGGCCAGTCTTTTTCAGAGACTTCTGGGCTTTTCCCCTTAAATCTTACCCACCCTCACCCATCTTTACACCTGTCGCAAACAAAGGCTATGGACCCTGGCAACATTACGGCAAGAGCACTGAGGACCTGTGCTCCAGAACTTGCCGCGCCCCCAGACAAGCAGATTTGTGATGGTGCGGGGGTGCGTGGAGGGGTGGGGTGGGTGTGGGTGGGGGGGGAATAGTAACCGCAGTGAGACAGGGACACCTGCAGATGGAGATGCTGAGCCATTGCTGATGGGAAGGTTTGGTGTTACTGAGAGTTTGACAGTTTCCAAACACAGAGTAACACGCTGGCTGGAGTGTGTCACAGGCACAGAGTAACACACTGGTTGGAGTGTGTCACACGCACACACAGAATAACACACTGGCTGAAGTGTGTCACACACACAGAATAACACACTGGCTGGAGTGTGTACACACACAGAGTAACACACAGGCTGGTGTACGTCAAGAATATCAATGTGCTACCAAGAAACAACTGAAGACACTGGATGCTGCAAAGGCAATGGGCCGTGACAATGTTCCGGCAATAGTACTGAAGACCAGTACCTGATATGAAATGTGACCCGTGGTAAGATGGAATTTCTTCTGGAAATCGGTTTTGCAGCATGCATTTCCTGGAATATTTCCAGAATGTGTTGTGACAAGGTCCCAGGCTCATAAGGTTAAACAAGATGAGATGGATTCAGATGTTTTCGAGGACAATTCCGATGTTTGGTTGGCTGAAATATTTTTCAGGGATTTGGATGAGGACATTGGTGTTAAAGGCTCCAAGGTTAACAATGGGGAATTGTTTAGCAGATCTCCCGTGATTTTGGGACACAACAGGCAGATCCTGATTTTAGGAGCTTGTCTCAGGCGACCTGTTTTGAGCCACAGACTGAAAAGTTTTATTAGTGTTATTACGTCAAGAAAGATGAGGAAGTGGAGACCTCTCCGCTGATGAGGATTGGGCTGTAATCCATCAAATGGTTGTCCCTCCTTGCTATCATAGTGCAATTTAGAGAATTGCCAATGAAATCCCAGTCACAGGTCATTTGTGTTTTTCAAAAACTCAGGTTAGGGTAATGACATATTGTTACTAGCAAAGCTGCATCAGGATGTGGTTCACTATTGTAAGACATGCCACACATGTCAAATGGTTGGGATCCACAGCCTATATCTTTACCTTTGCCACCTATCTCAATAAAAGCAGATTTCCTTTCATTATCAAAAGTCTTTTCTTTCCAATTTCTCTGAAAGTTTCCAAATTGAGGCCTGTGACAACTGCTTTGTGAATCAATTCATAATCATGTGCTACTACTGCGGCTTCCTTTATTTTACAAACTTCATTTTTTAAAATTTGTTTGTGGGATGTGGGCGTTGCTGGCTAGGCCAACATTTATTGCCCATCCCGAAATGCCTTTGAACTGAGTGGCTTGCGAGGCCATTTCAAAATGCTTTTTTGTGTCTGGAGTCAGATGGAGGTCAGACCACGTAAGGATGGCAGATTTCCTTCCGAAAAGGACATTAGTTAAACAGATGGGTTTTTATAACAATCGACAATGGTTTCATGGTCACAATTAGACTAGCTTTTTAATTCCAGAATTGTGAAGAAAATTCAAACTTCACCTTCTCCTATGGTGGGATTCGATCCCATCTCACCAGATTTTTAGTTTGTGCTCTGGAATACTAGTTTAATAACATTAACACTCTGCCGCGAACTCCCCCATGTTGTTTCATTTGGAAACTTATTCCTGAACGAATACTGTGTTTCAAATCTTCCATCAGAATTACTTCCCTCAGGCTCTCAAAGTCTTGTGCAATCTTTATTGACCTACACCACCGATCAAATTCAATCGTGTCTTTCAAAAGGAAATAGGATAAATACTTGAAGGGAAATGAAATGGGAGTAGAGGGGGAAAGGACCGGATGTGGGACTAGATAAATTGCTCTTGCAGAGAGTAGGCACGGGCATGATGGGCCGAATCACCTCCTTCACGAGGAGTGAGAGCGCCCATTAAGGCCCTATCACTCACTAATCGAGGAAGAGGTCTTGCAAATAAAGATGAGTGTTGAGGCTGGAGGACACATCCTGCAGGTTTCTTCTCTAATTTACAGTGTGCCCGTTCTGAACGAAATCTCACACTGACACACAATGCATAGGAAAATTCAGCTGCTTTCAGCTGACGCTCATCAGTCTTTGCTTGACCTCAACCCTAAATACTAATTCTTGACCTTCTGTTCTATTTCAGGGCAATGGAATGTGCCCAGAACCTGAGGTGACGGGAAATGGGTTGCACTTGTGATCATGCGGAAGCACCCACGGTTACTTCCGCAAGCATCAGCTCAGAGACTTGCATTGCCAGTACTTTAGTTGGTATGCAAGATGGTTATGGACTGTTCGACTCAAGGAGCAGCAGAGAATGGAAAATGGGTAGCGGGATAGGATGGTTAGTAAGGGGCTTTCTGCAGGAAGAGCTAACATCTTAAAGAGCACAGCTGAAGATTTCGAGGACACAGTCAACATTCAAAAACTGCTTCCTATTTACCAGGGCTTTTCCAGTGCTTTGGGCAGCCTGCCTGCGATTCGACACACAATGACAGAGAGCATGGAAAAATCCAGCTCCAGATGTTGGAGAGGGGGTGAGGGGGTGGGGGGGGGGGTGGGGGGTGTGTGTGTTTGTGAGGGGTGGGGTGGGCGTGTGTATGGATCATTCAGAACGGTTTTAACACCTTAATGTCGAGAATGGAGTGAGACAATTGAAGTCAACGGAACTGAGTATTGGAAGGGGCGCATAAAGGGCAGTCGATTCCATGCCACCCACATTGCTTTCATGCCAAAGGCAAACTATTATCCTGTCGATATATAGACTGCTTTAGGGAAATAGCAGATCCACCTAGTATTCCTGCTGATTTATATTATTGCTTTTTCGTAATGCATCAAAGACAGCCTGCGCTACAGTTAAACTGCTTCTTACAATACAGACATCAACAACGACCTGCGGGGCACAAACCAGGCAGAACCACTTTTGCTGCCTTTTCTTCCAGATGCCGATATTCAGTGCTATTGAAGTCAAGTAGATTGAATATCGGCAGGGGCGTGTAACGAGCCACCAATGCAATGCCACCTGCTTTGTCAATATCCACTCCCGTGTACTTGTATGGCATGTTTAATGCAGAAAACCATCACAAAGCACTTCAGAGAGGCCGAATCAAATAATAATAGATATTGAACCAAGAGTAATTCTGAGAATAGGATTGGTCAAAAAGGTGGGTGTTAGGGACTGATTGAAGCAGTTGAGGGATAGTAAGGTGGAGCGGTTTAGAGCAGCAATTCCACAGAGCGGGTGTCTGTGGCTCCAGGTTTGACAGCAAGAGGGGATCGAATGGGGAGTCTTTGCTGAAGAGGTCGTAATTGAAGAGGGAGGACAGTTGGGATGTTAGGCATGGAGCAGGTCACAGGGATAGAAAGAGAGAATAGGCTGAAGTTCAGGGAGGGTGGCTAATCGGAACCTGGACAGCAATAATCGGCGTAGCTTTGACGTTAGACCATTGTGTAAAACCTGTGGTACGGACTGCACCACTCGGGAAGAAGATCTCCTGATTTTATGTTCCAACAAAGTCGAAATTACCCCACTTAGCTCTGCTGGTGTCAAAGGCATGAACCAGGGTTTGAACGTCTGATGCATTGACGAAAAGCTGGAGTTCGACAACATTAAGACGGTGAAACTTGTCGGTCTATATCCACTTCTCGGTTCAACCGAAACCCAATGTCCCATGAACGCTGAGCTGCTGCAATCAAAAAGCAGCAACGGAGCAAGAGTCTCAGAGGCGAGGATTTTTTCAGTCTGAGATTGCACACTGTATTTAATTCTCTGGGGATTGGGGAGTTCACGTTAATTGCTGGTTTATGAAGAGATGTAGTAACTTGTTTGTTTGAAAGCATCTAGCTAATGACACCGGTTCTGTGACCTCACTCTCTCACTGGACGATTGGCTCGTGTATAAATGAGGTTGTTTCAGTGCATTGCCTCGGATCAACCGCTCCTAGTTTTTGGAGAAAATGGGACGACAGGCACTTCCAATAGAAATGTTGTATCCGATTCTCGCAGTTATTGGCATTCCTGGTAAGTAATTCCAAACTATCCTGAAAGATTTAGTGCACCATTGCTAAACTGCATTATTATTTTCCCTGCGTGTTTTTGTTATTGTCGTTGTTGCCTTTGTGACGGTAATTTGCATTAGCCAGGTGGTAAAGTCGAGCATTCGATCGCTCGCCCATTGATGAGTTCGTCCGATTTTCGTTCCCTTTGATGTTTATGTTAATGGCTCAGTCCTGTTCTATATCACTGGGCAGGCAGTCAATCCCTCCGCATTACAAAGTGAAAATGGACCCTGTGTCATTTGTACTGAGCTGTGGCTCTGTCGGTCGAAATCTCTGCTTTGAGTCGGATAATCTTACGTTTCCCTCCCATTTCAGTGAGTTGAGTTCAGACTGTAAGCTGCCATTTCGGTGCAATATTGATGAAGTGATGCGATATTGTCGAATTATAGAATTGTTACTGCACAGAAGGAAACCATTCATCACGTCGTGTCCATGCCAGTTCTCAGCGAGTGCAGCACAGCTCATCCCATTCCCCTGTCTTTCCCCCCGAGCCCAGCATTTTTCTCTTCAGATAAATATTCAATTCCCTTTTGAAAGCCACAGTGGATTCCAGATCCGAACCATTCACTGCGTAAGATAACTTTTCCTCCCCTTTGATTCTTTCACCAAACGCCTTAAATCTGTGTCCTCTGATTCTCGACCCTCCCGCCAATGGGAACAGTTTCTCTCTATCTATTCTGTCCTGTCCCCCTCATGATTTTGAATACCTCTATCAAATCTCCTCTCAATTATCTCTTCTTTAAGCAGAATAGTCCCAACAGAGCAGTAAATGAAGTCCCTCATCCCCAGACCATTTTGTAAATATTTTCTGCACTCTCTTCAATGCTTTCACGTCCTTCCTAAAGTGTGGTGCCCAGAATTGTATAGAATACTCCAGCTGAGGCCGAGCCAGTGTTTTATAATGGCCCGACATAACTTCCTTGCTTTTCTACTCTCTGCCACGATCTATAAAGCCCAGGATCCGTATTCCTTATTAACCAATTTCTCAACCTGCCCGATCACCTTCAACGATTTGTGCTCATACACCCGTCCCCCACATCCCCGCCAGAACCTTCTGCTCCTGAACCTTCTTTAGAATTGTTTATCCATTATTTTATATTGCCTTTCCTCATTCTTAAAATCATCTTTTTATGAGACGTTAAAAAATAACTGATTTAATTTTAATAAAAATGCAGAACTGGTTCAGCTGGATACAATCATCATACTGCTAAATGTTGAATTAAATCTCGAACTATTCACGTATGGGGTAATTTTCACTTTGTATTAACATCAATGCGCAAAAAAGACGGAAGGGCTGTAAAACACGGGGCCCATTTGATATCAATTGCTTTTGTTTTACTTTGCACGGCAATGAAAGTTAAAAATGTTCCCAATGTTTCTATTTGCATTGAAAGGGAGATAAAACAGCATTAATCAGTAATAGGCAAGGAATGTTTATATGTTTTAACCTAATCGAACCGGAAAAAAATGATGGCATTGGATACAACTCTGATTTTACCTGTCGCCCGATTTTCTTCTCTATTGAAGTCACTGTGAGCAACATTGGGCGGAACGAGCATCCCATAGAATCCGTCAGCATCCGGCCCAGCAAGTTACTTCCAAATGGCTCCCATTAATGGTTTCATATTAGAATATCATGAAGTTACCGCAGGGAAAAAATGTCTGGCAAGAAGATGGGGAAGTTTGCAGCAGCTGCTACGTGACAATTTATTCCAATCCAGGTTAACTATTAGCTATATTGTGCAATGGGTAATATTGAATTCACCGCCCCTTGTACATTCAGCCTGTTACTCTCTTCCAATGACTTCCATGGGAAAAAAATGGATGGCCAATTAGATACCGCTATTTGACCCGGTCACACATGGTTAAAATTACCCCCGGTTCCTCCACCCCACAACTCTCAGCCTTATGATGCTTAACACCAGATTTCCAACTTGCTGTCAGTGTACATCTCTGTTCAATGTTTTGTTAAATTTCCTGTTTTTGCAATTCTCCCAGCGAACCTGCTGTCAGTTTTGGTTCTTTTCCAAAGGAAATGCGGTCTTTCCAAAGGAATCACTCGTTATATGATGGCCATGGCAGTGGGAGACCTCATGGTCCTTATCTTTAATGTTATTGTGAACGAAATCATCAAGTATCATTTTCCAGATTCATTGCTGAACTACACTTCCGCGTGTCGTTTTAGTGCCCTCATGCAAGGGTTTAGCATTCAGCTCTCTATCTGGTTCACACTGTCGTTCACCTTTGACCGTTTTGTCGCAATTTGTTGCCAGAAATTGAAATCAAGATATTGCACCGAAAGGACAGCCACCACGGTTATAACGACCATGTGTGTGCTCAACATTTTGAACAATATCCCCATGCCTTTCCGCTATGAACCCGATTATACTCTCAACAATATACAGTGGGGCTGCCGCACCGTCACAGGATATTTTACTTCACCCGCATGGAAGATTCACCAATGGATTACCATCCTCTCAAATGCATTACTTCCAATTCCTTTGCTGCTGCTGTTGAACTCTCTCACCGTCAGGCACATTTTATTAGCCAGTAGAGCTCGCAAAGCCCTGAAGAGCAACAACAATGGAAAAACCGGCAGTGATCCCGAGATGAAGAACAGAAGAACATCCATCATTCTACTCTTTGCTATCTCGGGCACTTTTATTGTGTTGTCGGCGCCTATTACCGTAATACACATCTGTGTCGGTGTCACACAGACAGTCGATTTCCAAGGTTCAAACTCACTTTATTTGGCAATTAGAATCACATTTCTGTTGATGTGCACCAGCTCCTGTACAAACACTTGTATTTATGCACTGACACAGAGGAGATTCAGAGCAGAGATCAAAAATATGGTGAAATATCCGTATTATCTCATTGTTAAATTATTTAAATAATTGTTGAATAAAGTAAGTGAAATCAAACTTCAATTAATTGCCTGGCATTTTCTTTGCAACTTTCACAATGTCTTTTAAAGTTCGAAGGGCAACACATCTCACAGTTTGGAAGAGTCCATTTGATGTATAAATTCCACTAAGAATTTGAACAAGTTGAGGAGGCAGAATCATCCCCTTCAGAATCTCTGGTTGCGGTTGTTTATCCGGTTATTAATGTCCACGCACTTTGAATGCCGAATTGGAGGATGATGTGACATAGCAGAGCACCTTGACAGGTTCAAATAATAAAGATCTTTCAACACACTGACATCCGAATTTGGAGCAGGAGTAGGCCTGTCATTCCTTCGAGCCTGCTCCGCCATTTGATAAGATCATGGCAGATCTGGTTATGGCCTCAAATTTCCTGTCTACCTGATGTAATTTTGACTCCCTTATCAATCAGGATTCTATCTAAAACAGCACTTCAAGAGTCAGATCACCATGAAATACAATGGGATATTGTGTTTGATGGCAGGTGTTATGGAATATAAATATAGAGATTTAGTGGTGAATCTCTCCCAGACTTTTGTGAGACCAAACCCGCAGTATTTTGTGCTGTTTTGGACTCAACACTGTTGGCCAATTTGGATGTAATAGTGAGGACACAGCGTAGTAAACTCACTAGCAAGATGTCGGACATGAATAAATCCAAATATGAAAAATGAGTTCGTTCTCAATCAGAAGAGAAGAGACTTCAGGCTGAATTAATAGAGATGGTTGCAGTAATGAAAGCCTGGAGCAGAATAGATAGATGCAACGATTGATGGGTCTATCAGCAGTGAACATAGATCTTGAGAGTAAATGAAAGAGATTTAGGACAGAGAACAGAAGAAACTTTGTGACACCTAGAATTGTGAAGCTGTGACTTGGATTTTTGGAGTTATTGATTGAAGCAGAGACTGAGACCACTTTAACGGGTTTGATATGATGTTTCAAGACCAATGAATAAAGTAATATTGGAGCAGTGCGACCAGATATGATTAAAACTATTGCTTATGTAGATGACAAATACAGATGTGGGTTGATCTGCCCCAACGACCTGCTTTCGTGTTGCAATTTCTATGAAAATCATTTTTTCGTGTGGTAATTGATTTGTTTTCTTCTGCTGGCAAGACTTCATGTTTGGCCAATTCCTTGCAGCCCTGAGGATGTGATGGCCAGCCTTCAATTTTACCTGCTGCTCCCCTTCTGATGGTGCAGCAGCGATGATGCCAGGAAGGGAATCCCAGGATACAGATACAGCGACCATGAACAAATTGTGACATATGTCTAAGCTAGAATGGTATGTGACTTACAAATGATGATGTTCCAATGATATTTTGTCCCTGTGCTTCTCGGTGGGAGAGGTTACAGGTGAGGAAGGTGCTGTCGAATTAAACTTGATGGTTTGCTGCATTGCATCCGATAAACTGTATTTTCAGGAACCATTGTGTGTCAGCTGCAGAGGGAAGGACACTGAGCTCAGGGACATGGGCACTGATGAAGGGAACTGCTCTGTCCCGTATGAGATCGAGCTTCTTGAGTTGTATAGTTCCTGCACCCATCCTGTCGATTGGTCTATATTCCCTCACACACCTGACTTGTGGCCTTTACTTGATGTTGAGGATTTGGAACGGGATCGGGGTGAAGGGAGAGGTGCGAGCGGATGTGTGCCACTCTGAGACGCTGTGGTACTGATAGTTAGCGGGTAAAACAATATCAAATTGATGCAGTATGTATTGCTCTTCTGAGATTTCAACTGATGAAATGTGTTGCAGCAAAGTAGTGGAAGTTTCTTCAGTCTCCATTTAAGCTGTGCTCCAGCTGACCTTAGCGTGTCTCCACGCAAAACTGTGAAAATTCTTGGCAATGCTTACAAGCTCAATCAGGCTGATCATGTAAGATATTCTATTCTCTCATTAATAGTGAATCTTTTACAAAGGCAATGAATAAACCGGATCTGGTGGCTACCTCAACACGGTGCAGGGTTGGTACCCCAACGTTCTCCCGACGTCTGGTTCCCGACCCCCAGAAGGAAAATCCTTTTCACCAAAAGGAGGCACGGTTGTCTTGGCAACAAGTCCACTGTCACACTGAGGCCCTGTCACTAACTGAAAAACGACAGGTGGGAACCCTTCCAGCGCTCTCGACAAGTCTTTTCTTTTCCCCTTGCAGAACCTGCGTTTCCAGTTTTTTTTTTTAACTTTCTGTCGTTTGGAAATCCCACAGACGATGTTCTAATCTTCATTCTCAATATGGATGGGATAACCAGCGGGATTCCTGCAGAAATAATTTCCCTATCCCTCTCCACGTTATGGCAGGAGATGGGGAGAACCCACCCACAACCACATCCTCTCCCACCCATTGGAAATTCCATCCCTCAAAAATATTTCTTCTGGCAGAATATTTCGCAGCTGTGTCATATTGTTCTTGTATTTGACAGAGAGTTGGACCTTGTGATTGAGAAACTGCAGGTATGTTTCAGGCCGTTGACCCAATATAAATGGCCTCCTTCATTTTGCAGCACATCTCATGACTTTGGGTTTCTACTTGCTTTTGGCTTGACCAAATGTTCTCGTTTCGCCCTCGTTCCTGCTCTCGAGCAGTGGCTTTTACTGAATTTTCTTTTCTTCACACAACTCAGATTTGTCGTGATCACCCATTTTGCAGCATTATCCAAATTTAAAATTGCACCGCCACCGCCGCACAACTCCCCTCATCCCTCGCTCAGTTCCAATCCTAGAAGAAACCATTCTGTCCTTTTTCAGCGTGGTAGCATTCTTGCCTCCTCGTCAGAACGTCACCAGAGACTTAAACGCACAATCTAGGCTGCCGCTCCAGTGAGGGAGTGCTGCACTGTCGTAGGTGCTATCTTGTGGATGAGACATTAAACCAAGGCCCTGCCTGCCCTCTCAGGTGGACGGAAAAGACGCTGTGTCACTATTTTAAGGACTTCACCCCTTCCTCGGCTCTTCGGCTGCTGAAACCCTCATCCAGGACTTTGTTACCTCTAGACTTGACTATTCCAATGTTCTTACGACCAGTCTTCCACATTCTTCCCTCATAAATTTGAGGGCATCCGAAACCTTGCTCCCCACGTCTGAACACACACCAAGTCCTGTTCACCAACACCCCTGTGTTTGCTTACTCATTTTGGCTATCAGTTTAGTAATAAATTGATTTTAAAATTCCCATCCTTGTTTTCAAATGCCACCATGGTCTCACCCCTCCCTATCTCTGTAATCTCCTACAGCCCCACAACCCTCTGGGATATCTACACTGCCCGACCTGAACCCGATGGGACCTGACATGTGTCTGGTCACTCTTCTGGGCCCGTTTTTCGGGCTTATGTCGCGTCTGAGTCAGACACACACAGTATTAATTGGACTTGAAAGGTTGTTTAAAAGGATTAAGATTGGAGCCATGAAGTCAGTGATTGTTTGGTCACAAGTTAAACAGAAACCCATGGAGTTGTGCCATTCAGGTTGTGCCACGCTGTACCAGTATCCGCATTGCTTAAAATAAAAACCTCAATTGCCCGAAGGCTCAGAAAATATCATTATACATTAACTAGACTCCTGCTTTACAGGTCGAAATACTTGCTGTAAGTTTATCCAGTGAGCAGCTGAGATGCCGAGACCAGGAAGGTCCTGAGTGATTAATTATTATTACAGTACTGTACTGTATGTGTGGTAGAATGGAGTCCTGACAGTGATCATTTTATATTTTTTTATATAAATACTGTATATTTTATAATAATTAATCTCTCAGGACTTTCCTGGTCTCTGCATCTCAGCTGCTCACTGGATAAACTTGCAGCAAGTATTTCAACTGAAAAAGTGAAAAACAGATTCGGAGTTGGAAGGTAGGTAAAGTGAACATTCCGTTGGTCGGGTTGGGTCGGACTCGGGTCGGGTTGGGCATGGGAAAAAATGGAAGGACTCAGACCAGGTTGGGCTCGGGTATGATGTGGTTCTGTTGTTTTTTTTTTCAGACCCGAGCAGGCCTTTCATCTACGCTTCTCTGATTCTGGCCTCGTGAGCTCCAACATTGGTGGCTGTGACTTCAGGTGCCTAGCCCCAAGCTCTGGAATTCCCTCACTCAACCTCTCCACTTCTCTCTCCTCCTTAAAGAAATTCATTAAAAACCTACCACTCTGACCAAGCTTTTGGTCATCAGCTATAATATCATCTTATGTCACTTGGTCAAAGTTTGCTTATAATGCTCTTGTGAAGTGCCTTGTGATGTTATATTACATTAAAGGTGCAATATAAATGCAAGTTGTTTTTGTTGTTGTTGAAGAAGACTGGGGGTGTTCTCCCCAACTTCACTAAAACAAATGATCTAGTCATTTATCTCATTGCTGTTTGTGGGAGTTTGCTGCTGTGTGTAAACTGGATGCTGCATTGTCTACATTTCAAGAGTGACTGCATTTCAAAAAGGAGTCGAATTGGCTGTGATGCACTTTTGGATGTCCTGGGGTGGTGAAAGCTGATTTATAAATGGAAATCTTTCAGGTCTTGCTTTACTGAAGACCAGCGTGGTCTGAAATGCTCAGGAAGATGACTGTGCATACAAACGAACAATTCAAAGGTCAGGTGCATCAGAAGGGAAAAACTCAGGTAGCACAGACACTGAGAGATATATGAAGCAGGAAAGCAAATTTGAATCAAAACAAGGGAAAGTGTATTAGCACACTTCCAAATAGAAATAATCAGAATAAGTATAGACAATCAAAACTGTTAGGAATCAATTCACAGAAGTCATCCAAATACTTGGTTCAATTACAGGCATCACACAGGCACACTCACACACACTCACACATAGAGTAACACACACAGGTTGGAGTGTGTCACAAAGAGTAACACACGGGGCGGAGTGAGTCTCTCACACACACAGAGTAACACAAAGGCTGGAGTGTGTCAAACACACACAGAGTAACACAAAGGCTGGAGTGTGTCACACAACATGACACGCAGGTTGGAATTTTCAAACACACTAAGCAACATACAGGCAGGGTCAGGCACACAAACAGAGTAACACATAGGCTGGGGTCAGTCTTTAAACATTAATCTTTATTGCATAATAACTATATACACTCCACACTAGCCTGTGTGTCTCCTTCAAAAGCCTTGCTGTAACTGTTCTTGAGTCTCTCCCACATGATTTCTTAACTCATCCTGGTGGGCAGTAATCTTTACGTTCTCTCAAGATTAACCCTTTGATACCCTTATACTACATTTTCCCCACGTTTTTAGCCTAAGATATATTTAGACACATTCATTTTTTCATTTACACGCTATCCTATCTCCTCCCAAGTCTCTGACTTCATAGATTCAACCTATCAGGAGGCTTCACAACTCTCCCTAATCTTGGTGGTCGTCAGATGTGAAAGATTGATAATCTTTCTCTGATCCCTTGTTTCTTGACTTGGACGGTCTTCGTTGAGTTTTGTAGCATTTGGCACTTTTTGATTTTTCGGTTCATCATCTGAGTCGTCTAACTGTGTAACTAACGTCTTTGATGTAAAGGAATAAGATTCCTTCTATTTCTCCATATAGGACCTTCTTGAGTCCATAGTAGAGAAGATCGCTGTTGATTCTCATCTTTCTGGAGAATTACCCTGTCTCTCTTTTGGTCTCGTACCCATACTTTTTGCCCTTCTGACAACTTTGGTAGGTTTCAGGTACGGAACCTTCTGTTATGATAATGGGTCTGCTTGTTTCAATATGACTTTTCTATGTCCAGTATTTTCTGATAATCCTTGCCTTGCAATCCTGGAAGTAACTTCTTGCATAGAATTGGAAATTGCTTTTGAAGTTTTCATTAAGAGTTGTGATGGCGTTAATCTGCACAATAATGGAGTAGTTCTGTATGTCAGTCGTGCTAAATGGAAGTCTCTTTTTTTTCAATCAACAGAATTTTAATGGTTCTGACTGCTCGCTCAGCTTCTCCATTTGATTGTGGATACTTAGGAGAGCTTGTTAGGTGAACAAATCCACATTATTCTGCAAAGTGCGTGAAGTAATCGTTTGCAAATTACAGTCCATTATCAGATAATATGTGATCAGGTATACCAGGTGTTGTGAAACTTCTTGTAAAACTCTGATGACTGCTTCAGTTGTTGTTGTGTTGTCCATCTTAACTTCGATCCATCCTGAGAAGTAATCAACTATAATTAGCTAGGCTCTTCCTTCAAAGAAGAACAAATCCACGGTCTAGTTGAGAATTGGGTCGAAATTAGAGGTTCTCTTTGATCTTGTCTTCCCCAGCTTCTTCCCCAGTTCTCTGTCCGTGTAGCACTCCTGTGAAACTTACTGCATTTCTGTTTCTCTCTCTGCTAATCTTTGAGCAGCACGGCGGGCTGTGAAATATTGCATTGTGTGGGCTCTGTAGCGAAATCTGGACTCTCTGCAAAACTCAGGTCAGGGTCGGGGGCTCTTCCTCTGTCCTCACTCCTGGATTATTCTCGTTAATCTACTTCAACTTTCTCAATAATATGAAGATCAATAAAAGTTCTTCTACTTAAGACTGTGAACTCCTGATTTCATAGGACGTACAGTGTTTCTAATATTTACTTTCCATTATATTGAAGCGTTGCTTGTAACTTCCCCTTTACTTCAAGTACAAGACCTCCTGGGCCATGCAACTGAGTTTCTATTGCTTGCTCCGGTGTCAAGTTTGAAATGTGTCTGCTGACCAAAATGCTCGTTTCGGATCATTGATCTCACCCAGAAAATATTTCGATTGGTCTGCTGCAGGAGCTTCTGTAACTTCATTTATCTCTCTATTCTTAACTACTTTTCCTTTAGAGGTTGATGTGGTCACGATTTTATTTCAGCATAATCTTACTGAGATGCCCTATTTTTCTGTAATAAAGGCATTCTGCTCTATTGGCGGGACACTGTCCATGCCTGTGGGATGTTTTTGCACCACAATGTTTAAGGACATCTTTTGCTCTGCCCCCTGGTGTTCCTGTTTTCCTGGTACCTCTTGTTCAGCCGTCTGGTGAAGGAACGGAACTGTTACAGGAGGATTCCTGTACCGGGGTCTTTCCTCACCTCGTATGATTGGTCTGTTATTGCTGCAATAATTGACGTCGGCAACAAAAGCTTTCAAGACTTGTTCAAATTTTGTTGATTTTCTCAATACGCTGCTATTATATCATCAGCTACAGCACCAATTAAATACAATTATGTATTCATTATGGATCCCTTGTGACTTTTGAAACTCTCTGGAACTCCCAATTTTTGATCCATTTTTAAAAAATTTATAGACTTTTTAGCGTGTTCCCCTTTCAGAAACTCTTTTTCTCACACTAGCTTGCTTTGATGGAGTGTAGCAGGTGCTTGAGAGAGTTCCTGATGTTTTAAATAGGCTTTCTCGGGGTTTTCCCTTTGCTTAAGCAGCTCACTTATATCTTTATTTATTTAGAGATACAGCACTGAAACAGGCCCTTTGGCCCACCGAGTCTGTTCCAATCAACAACCACCCATTGATACTAACCCTACACTACCCCCATATTTTCTACCACATCCCCACCATTCTCCTACCACCTGCCTACACTAGGGGCAATTTACAATGGCCAATTTACCTATCAACCTGCAAGTCTTTTGGAGGTGGGAGGAAACTGGAACACCCGGCGGAAACCCACGCAGACACAGGGAGAACTTGCAAACTCTGCACAGGCAGTACTCAGAATCGAACCCGGGTCGCTGGAGCTGTGAGGCTGCAGTGCTAACCACTGTGCCACTGTGCCATTGACAGCTGACGCAGCTATCTATTGGAATTAACAGCGCTGTTCCATAGACAGTTTCAGGGTTTTCCCCTTTTCTTTTTAAGATCACGAGATACTTCAAGCTTGACTGCTTTAATGATTTTTTCAGGCTTGGCTGCATTAATGGAGATTCTGCTGTATTCGGGGTTTCCCTGCCCTATTTTCTCTTCAGTATCGGACTTTTCCCGTACATTTTTTTCAGTTCGTGTACTTTTCAGGGTTTTCTCCACTCTCCACCCTTGCATTCAGCTGAGTGAGGGATGGGTTGACCCCATTGCTTTTTTCTTTCAATCTCACACTGAGCCTTTGGAAAAAATAATTTGGAAAAACTCTTCAAAGTCTTTTTTTAAAACCAGGATTTCTCAGTCATCAGCACTATGATTCACCCAATTGCCTGTTTGCAGCCATGCTTCCATTCCATGGAGCTTCTCTCAGCCTTCAAAGATCTGTTGTTTCTTTTTATCTTTTCAGATACTTATTTTAAATTCTCTCTTCTGGCTGAAGGATGCTAGTTACTTCAAACTTTTTCTTCTGGGTGTAGAATCCCTCCACTGTTCACCATATTAGATGTTTGGTTCTTCATGCTGCCACCGTCAGAGAGGTTCTTAGACTGTCGTGTTTAAACATTAATAATTATTGCATTGTAAGGATATACACTTCACACCAGCCTGTGTGTCTCCTTCAATAACCACGCTGTAACTGTTCCCAAGTCTCTCCCACATAATCCCTTACATCATCATGGTGGGCAGTAATCTTTATGTTCTCTCAAGATTAACCCTTTGATACATTTAGATGACAAAGCACACAGGCTGAAGTGTGTCACATACACACAGAGTAACACACAGGCTGCAGTGTGTCACATTCACACAGATTAGCACACAGGCTAGAGGTATGACATACACGCATAGTAACACACAGGCTGCATTGTGTCACAGCAAAGAGTAACACACAGGCTGCAGTGTGTCACAGACACACAGAGGAACACACTGGCTGCAGTGTGTCACATTCACACAGATTAGCACACAGGCTGGAGGTATCACATACACACATAGTAACACACAGGCTGCATTGTGTCACAGCAAAGAGTAACACACAGGCTGGAGTGTGTCACACTCACACAGAGGAACACACAGGCTGGAATGAGTCACAAATGCAAAGTAACACCACAGACTGGAGCCAGTCTCTCTCTCTCACAGAGTGGCACAGAGGCTGGAGTGTGTCACATACACAAAGTAACACACAGGCTGCAGTGTGTCACACAGAGTAACACGCAGGTTGGAATGAGTCACAAATGCAAAGTAACACACAGGCTGGAGTCAGTCTCACTCGCACACACAGAGTAACACACAGGCTGGAGTTTGTCACATACACAGAGTAACACACAGGCTGGAGTATGTCACATACACAGAGTAACACACAGGCTGGAGTATGTCACATACACGCAGAGTAACACAAGTTGGAATGAGTCACAAATGCAAAGTAACACACAGGCTGGAGTCAGTCTCACACACACACACACACAGAGTAACACACTGGCTGGAGTGTTTCACACACACACACAGAGTAACACACCGGCTAGAGTGGGTCACACACACAGGGAATGTATCCATCTTGCGGATTTTCTGACGGTGGAATTGGATTTGGGCGGCACTTCCGCTCCCTCTCTTTTTGCCTGTTGCCACCCGATTACAAGTGGAAATCAAAGTTTCAGCTGCGGGCATGGGAGATACATGCGATCATGTGGTGCGGAATACTTTTCATGGTGGAGCCTGCTGTCATTCAGGGAAGCATTATGCATGGCATTGGTATAAATAATCCTTCAGTGCAATCAGGGAGGTTCATCAACGAGGCCAGTCTTTTTCAGAGACTTCTAGGCTTTTCCCCTTAAATCTTACCCACCCTCACCCATCTTTACACCTGTCGCAAACAAAGGCTATGGACCCTGGCAACATTACGGCAATAGCACTGAGGACCTGTGCTCCAGAACTTGCCGCGCCCCCAGACAAGCAGATTTGAGATGGTGCGGGAGGGGCGGGGCGGCGGGTGCGGGCGGGGGGCGGAATAGTAACTGCAGTGAGACTGGGACACCAGCAGATGGAGATGCTGAGCCATTGCTGATGGGAAGGTTTGGTGCTGCTGAGAGTTTGAAAGTTTCCAAACACAGAGTAACACGCTGGCTGGAGTGTGTCACAGGCACAGAGTAACACACTGGCTGGAGTGTGTCACATACACAGAGTAACACGCTGGCTGCAGTGTGTCATATCCACAGAGTAACACACTGGCTGGAGTGTGTCACATACACAGAGTAACACGCTGGCTGGTGTGTGTCACAGGCACAGAGTAACACACTGGTTGGAGTGTGTCACACGCACACACAGAATAACACACTGGCTGGAGGGTGTCACACACACACAGAATAACACACTGGCTGGAGTGTATCACACACACACGCACACTACACACACACACACACAGAATAAAACACTGGCTGGAGTATGTCACGCACACAGAGTAACACACAGGCTGGAGTATGTCACATACACAGAGTAACACACAGGCTGGAGTATGTCACATACACGCAGAGTAACACAAGTTGGAATGAGTCACAAATGCAAAGTAACACACAGGCTGGAGTCAGTCTCACACACACACACACACACACACACACAGAAACACACTGGCTGGAGTTTGTCACATACACAGAGTAACACACTGGCTGGAGTGTTTCACACACACACACAGAGTAACACACCGGCTAGAGTGGGTCACACACACAGGGAATGTATCCATCTTGCGGATTTTCTGACGGTGGAATTGGATTTGGGCGGCACTTCCGCTCCCTCGCTTTTTGCCTGTTGCCACCCGATTACAAGTGGAAATCAAAGTTTCAGCTGCGGGCATGGGAGATACATGCGATCATGTGGTGCGGAATACTTTTCATGGTGGAGCCTGCTGTCATTCAGGGAAGCATTATGCATGGCATTGGTATAAATAATCCTTCAGTGCAATCAGGGAGGTTCATCAACGAGGCCAGTCTTTTTCAGAGACTTCTAGGCTTTTCCCCTTAAATCTTACCCACCCTCACCCATCTTTACACCTGTCGCAAACAAAGGCTATGGACCCTGGCAACATTACGGCAATAGCACTGAGGACCTGTGCTCCAGAACTTGCCGCGCCCCCAGACAAGCAGATTTGAGATGGTGCGGGAGGGGCGGGGCGGCGGGTGCGGGCGGGGGGCGGAATAGTAACTGCAGTGAGACTGGGACACCAGTAGATGGAGATGCTGAGCCATTGCTGATGGGAAGATTTGGTGCTGCTGAGAGTTTGAAAGTTTCCAAACACAGAGTAACACGCTGGCTGGAGTGTGTCACAGGCACAGAGTAACACACTGGCTGGAGTGTGTCACATACACAGAGTAACACGCTGGCTGGAGTGTGTCATATCCACAGAGTAACACACTGGCTGGAGTGTGTCACATACACAGAGTAACACGCTGGCTGCAGTGTGTCATATCCACAGAGTAACACACTGGCTGGAGTATGTCACATACACAGAGTAACACGCTGGCTGGTGTGTGTCACAGGCACAGAGTAACACACTGGTTGGAGTGTGTCACACGCACACACAGAATAACACACTGGCTGGAGGGTGTCACACACACACAGAATAACACACTGGCTGGAGTGTATCACACACACACGCACACTGCACACACACACACACACAGAATAAAACACTGGCTGGAGTATGTCACGCACACAGAGTAATACACTGGCTGGAGTGTGTCACACACAAACACACACACAGAATAACACACTGGCTGGAGTGTGTACACACACAGAGTAACACACAGAATTAGAATTAGAACATTACAGCGCAGTACAGGCCCTTTGGCCCTCGATGTTGCGCCGACCTGTGAAACCATCTGACCGACACTATTCCATTTTCATCCATATGTCTATCCAATGACCACTTAAATGCCCTTAAAGTTGGCGAGTCTACTACTGTTGCAGGCAGGGCGTTCCACGCCCCTACTACTCTCTGAGTAAAGAAACTACCTCTGACATCTGTCCTATATCTATCACCCCTCAACTTAAAGCTATGTCCCCTCGTGTTTGCCATCACCATCCGAAGAAAAAGACTCTCACTATCCACCCTATATAACCCTCTGATTATCTTATATGTCTCTATTAAGTCACCTCTCCTCCTCCTTCTCTCCAATGAAAACAACCTCAAGTCCCTCAGCCTTTCCTTGTAAGACCTTCCCTCCATACCAGGCAACATCCTAGTAAATCTCCTCTGCACCCTTTCCATAGCTTCCACATCCTTCCTATAATGCGGTGACCAGAACTGCACGCAATACTCCAGGTGCGGCCTCACCAGAGTTTTGTACAGCTGCAGCATGACATCGTGGCTCCGAAACTCGATCCCCCTACTAATAAAAGCTAACACACCATATGCCTTCTTAACAGCCCTATTAACCTGGGTAGCAACCTTCAGGGATTTATGCACCTGGACACCAAGATCTCTCTGTTCATCTACACTACCAAGAATCTTCCCATTAGCCCAGTACTCTGCATTCCTGTTACTCCTTCCAAAGTGAATCACCACGCACTTTTCCACATTAAACTCCATTTGCCATCTCTCAGCCCAGCTCTGCAGCCTATCTATGTCCCTCTGTACCCTACAACATCCTTCGGCACTATCCACAACTCCACCGACCTTAGTGTCATCCGCAAATTTATTAACCCACCCTTCTACACCCTCTTCCAGGTCATTTATAAAAATGACAAACAGCAGTGGCCCCAAAACAGATCCTTGCGGTACACCACTAGTAACTAAACTCCAGGATGAACATTTGCCATCAACCACCACCCTCTGTCTTCTTTCAGCTAGCCAATTTCTGATCCAAAGCTCTAAATCACCTTCAACCCCATACTTCTGTATTTTCTGCAATAGCCTACCATGGGGAACCTTATCAAACGCCTTACTGAAATCCATATACACCACATCCACTGCTTTACACTCATCCACCTGCTTGGTCACCTTCTCGAAAAACTCAATAAGGTTTGTGAGGCACGACCTACCCGTCACAAAACCGTGCTGACTATCGCTAATGAACTTATTCTTTTCAAGATGATTATACATCCTGTCTCTTATAACCTTTTCCAACATTTTACCCACAACCGAAGTAAGGCTCACAGGTCTATAATTACCCGGGCTGTCTCTGCTCCCCTTCTTGAACAAGGGGACAACATTTGCTATCCTCCAGTCTTCCGGCACTATTCCTGTCGACAATGACGACATAAAGATCAAGGACAAAGGCTCTGCAATCTCCTCCCTAGCTTCCCAGAGAATCCTAGGATAAATCCCATCTGGCCCAGGGGACCTATCTATTTTCACACTTTCCAAAATTGATAACACCTCCTCCTTGTGAACCTCAATCCCATCTAGCCTGGCAGCCTGAATCTCAGTATTCTCCTCGACAACATTTTCTTTCTCTACTGTAAATACTGACGCAAAATATTCATTTAACACTTCCCCTAGCTCCTCTGATTCCACACACAACTTCCCACTACTATCCTTGATTGGCCCAAATCTAACTCTAGTCATTCTTTTATTCCTGATATACCTATAGAAAGCCTTAGGGTTTTCCCTGATCCTATCCGCCAATGACTTCTTGTGTCCTCTCCTTGCTCTTCTTAGCTCTCCCTTTAGATCCTTCCTGGCTAGCTTGTAACTCTCAAGCGCCCTAACTGAGCCTTCACGTCTCATCCTAACATAAGCCTTCTTCTTCCTCTTGACAAGCTCTTCAACTTCTTTAGTAAACCACGGCTCCCTCGCTCGACAACTTCCTCCCTGCCTCACAGGTATATACTTATCAAGGACACGCAGTAGCTGCTCTTTGAATAAGCTCCACATTTCGATTGTTCCCATCCCCTGCAGTTTCCTTCCCCATCCTACGCATCCTAAATCTTGCCTAATCGCATCATAATTTCCTTTCCCCCAGCTATAATTTTTGCCCTGCGGAATATACCTATCCCTGCCCATCGCTAAGGTAAACCTAACCGAATTGTGATCACTATCACCAAAGTGCTCACCTACATCTAAATCTAACACCTGGCCGGGTTCATTACCCAGTACCAAATCCAATGTGGCATCGCCCCTGGTTGGCCTGTCTACATACTGTGTCAGAAAACCCTCCTGCACACACTGGACAAAAACTGACCCATCTAAAGTACTCGAACTATAGTATTTCCAGTCGATATTTGGAAAGTTAAAGTCCCCCATAACAACTACCCTGTTACTCTCGCCTCTGTCGAGAATCATCTTCGCTATCCTTTCCTCTACATCTCTGGAAGTATTTGGAGGTCTATAAAAGAATCCCAACAGGGTGACCTCACCTCTCCTGTTTCTAACCTCGGCCCATACTACCTCAGTAGACGAGTCCTCAAACGTCATTTCTGGCGCTGTAATACTCTCCTTGATTAACAATGCCACACCACCCCCCACCCCCCTCCCCCTCTTTTACCATCTTCTCTGTTCTTACTGAAACATCTAAATCCCGGAACCTGCAACATCCATTCCTGCCCCTGCTCTACCCATGTCTCCGAAATGGCCACTACATCGAGATCCCAGGTACCAACCCATGCTGCAAGCTCACCCACCTTATTCCGGATGCTCCTGGCGTTGAAGTAGACACACTTTAAACCAGGTTCTTGCTTGCCAGTGCCCTCTTGCGTCCTTGTAACCTTATCCCTGACCTCACTACTCTCAACATCCTGTACACTGGAACTACAATTTAGGTTCCCATCCCCCTGCTGAATTAGTTTAAACCCCCCCGAAGAGCACTAGCAAATCTCCTCCCCAGGATATTGGTACCCCTCTGGTTCAGGTGAAGACCATCCTGTTTGTAGAGGTCCCACCTACCCCAGAAAGAGCCCCAGTTATCCAGGAAATCAAAACCCTCCCTCCTGCACCATCCCTGCAGCCACGTGTTCAACTCCTCTCTCTCCCTATTCCTCGCTTCACTATCACGTGGCACGGGCAACAACCCGGAGATAACAACTCTGTTTGTTCTCGCTCTAAGCTTCCACCCTAGCACCCTGAATTTCTGTCTTAAATCCCCATCTCTCTTCCTTCCTATGTCGTTGGTGCCTATGTGGACCACGACTTGGGGCTGGTCCCCCTCCCCCTTAAGGATCCCAAAAACACAATCCGAGACATCACGAACCCTGGCACCTGGGAGGCAACATACCAACCGTGAGTCTCTCTCGTTCCCACAGAACCTCCTATCTGTTCCCCTAACTATGGAGTCCCCAATGACTAATGCTCTGCTCCTCTTCCCCTTTCCCTTCTGAGCAACAGGGACAGACTCTGTGCCAGATACCTGTACCCCATTGCTTACCCCTGGTAAGTCGTCCCCCGAAACAGTATCCAAAACGGTATACCTGTTGTTGAGAGAAACGGCCACAGGGGATCCCTGCACTGCCTGCTGGTTCCCTCTCCTTCCCCTGACGGTAACCCATCTACCTACTTCTTTTACCTGAGGTGTGACTACCTCCCCATAACTCCTCTCAATAACCCCCTCCGCCTCCCGAATGATCCGAAGTTGCTCCAGCTCCAGTTCCCTAACGCGGTTCACGAGGAGCTGGAGTTGGGTGCACTTCCCGCAGATGCAGTCAGCAGGTGCACTCTTGGCGACCCTTACCTCCCACATTCTGCAGGAGGAACATACAACTGCCTTAACAGACTGGTGTACGTCAAGAATATCAATGTGATACCAAGAAACAACTGAAGACACTGGATGCTGCAAAGGCAATGGACCTTGACAACGTTCCGGCAATAGTACTGAAGACCAGTACCTGATATGAAATGTGACCCGTGGTAAGATGGAATTTCTTCTGGAAATCGGTTTTGCAGGATGAATTTCCTGGAATATTTCCAGAATGTGTTGTGACAAGGTCCCAGGCTCATAAGGTTAAACAAGATGAGATGGATTCAGATGTTTTCGAGGACAATTCCGATGTTTGGTTGGCTGAAATATTTTTCAGGGATTTGGATGAGGACATTGGTGTTAAAGGCTCCAAGGTTAACAATGGGGAATTGTTTAGCAGATCTCCCGTGATTTTGGGATACAACAGGCAGATCCTGATTTTAGGAGCTTGTCTCAGGTGACCTGTTTTGAGCCACAGACTGAAAAGTTTTATTAGTGTTATTACGTCAAGAAAGATGAGGAAGTGGAGACCTCTCCGCTGATGAGGATTGGGCTGTAATCCATCAAATGGTTGTCCCTCCTTGCTATCATAGTGTAATTTAGAGAATTGCCAATGAAATCCCAGGTCATTTGTGTTTTCCAAAAACTCAGGTTAGGGTAATGACATATTTTTACTAGCAAAGCTGCATCAGGATGTGGTTCACTATTGTAAGACATGCCACACATGTCAAATGGTTGGGATCCACAGCCTATATCTTTTCCTTTGCCACCTATCTCAATAAAAGCAGATTTCCTTTCATTATCAAAAGTCTTTTCTTTCCAATTTCTCTGAAAGTTTCCAAATTGAGGCCTGTGACAACTGCTTTGTGAATCAATTCATAATCATGTGCTACTATTGCGGCTTCCTTTATTTTACAAACTTCATTTTTAAAAATTTGTTTGTGGGATGTGGGCGTTGCTGGCTAGGCCAGCATTTATTGCCCATCCCTAAATGCCTTTGAACTGAGTGGCTTGCGAGGCCATTTCAAAATGCTTTTTTGGGTCTGGAGTCACATGGAGGTCAGACCACGTAAGGATGGCAGATTTCCTTCCGAAAAGGACATTAGTTAAACAGATGGGTTTTTATAACAACTGACAAAGATTTCATGGTCACCATTAAACTAGCTTTTTAATTCCAGAATTGTGAAGAAAATTCAAACTTCACCTTCACCTATGGTGGGATTCGATCCCATGTCCTCAGATTTTCAGTTTGTGCTCTGGAATACTAGTTTAATGACATTAACACTCTGCCGCGACCTCCCCCATGTTGCTTCATTTGGAAACTTATTCCTGAACAAATAATATGTTTCAAATCTTCCATCAGAATTACTTCCCTCAGGCTCTCAAAGTCTTGTGCAATCTTTATTGACCTATACCACCTATCAAATTCAATCGTGTCTTTCAACAGGAAATAGGAGAAATACTTGAAGGGAAAAGAAATGGGAGTAGAGGGGGAAAGGACCGGATGTGGGACTAGATAAATTGCTCTTGCAGAGAGTAGGCACGGGCTTGATGGGCCGAATCACCTCCTTCACGAGGAGTGACGGCGCCCATTAAGGCCCGATCACTCACTAATCGAGGAAGAGGTCTTGCAAATAAAGATGAGTGTTGAGGCTGGAGGACACATCCTGCAGGTTTCTTGTCTAATTTACAGTGTGCCCGTTCTGAACGAAATCTCACACTGACACACAATGCATCGCAAAATTCAGCTGCTTTCAGCTGACGCTCATCAGTCTTTGCTTGACCTCAGTCCTAAATACTAATTCTTGACCTTCTGTTCTATTTCAGGGCAATGGAATGTGCCCAGAACCTGAGGTGTGGGAAATGGGTTGCACTTGTGATCATGCAGAAGCACCCACGCTTACTTCCGCAAGCATCAGCTCAGAGACTTGCATTGCCAGTACTTTAGTTGGTATGCAAGATGGTTATGGACTGTTCGACTCAAGGAGCACCAGAGAATGGAAAATGGGTAGCGTGATTGGATGGTTAGTAAGGGGCTTTCTGTAGGAAGAGCTAACATCTTAAAGAGCACAGCTGAAGATTTCGAGGACACAGTCAACATTCAAAAACTGATTCCTATTTACCAGGGCTATTTCAGTGCTTTGGGCAGCCTGCCTGCGATTCGACACACAATGACAGAGAGCATGGAAAAATCCAGCTCCAGCTATTGGTGGGCGGGGTGTGGGGGTGGGGGGCGCGAGAGGGGGAGGCGTGTGTGTTTGTGAGGGGTGGGGTGGGCGTGTGAATGGATCATTCAGAACGGTTTTAACACCTTAATGTCGAGAATGGAGTGAGACAATTGAAGTCAACGGAACTGAGTATTGGAAGGGGCGCATAAAGGGCAGTCGATTCCATGCCACCCACATTGCTTTCATGCCAAAGGCGAACTATTATCCTGTCGATACATAGACTGCTTTAGGGAAATAGCAGATCCACCTTGTATTCCTGCTGATTTATATTATTCCTTTTTAGTAATGCATCAAAGACAGCCTGCGCTACAATTAAACTGCTTCTTACAATACAGACATCAACAACGACCTGCGGGGCACAAACCAGGCAGAACCACTTTTGCTGCCTTTTCTTCCAGATGCCGCTATTCAGTGCTATTGAAGTCAAGTAGATTGAATATCGGTAGGGGCGTGTAACAAGCCACCAATGCAATGCCACCTGCTTTGTCAATATCCACCCCCGTGTACTTGTATGGCATGTTTAATGCAGAAAACCATCCCAAAGCACTTCAGAGAGGCCGAATCAAATAATAATAGATATTGAACCAAGAGTAATTCTGAGAATAGGATTGGTCAAAAAGGTGAGTGTCAGGGACTGTCTTGAAGGAGTTGAGGGATAGTAAGGTGGAGCGGTTTAGAGCAGCAATTCCACAGAGCGGGTGTCTGTGGCTCCAGGTTTGACAGCAAGAGGGGATCGAGTCTTTGCTGAAGATGTCGTAATTGAAGAGGGAGGACAGTTGGGATGTTAGGCATGGAGCAGGTCAAAGGGATAGAAAGAGAGAATAGGCTGAAGATCAGGGAGGGTGGCTAATCGGAACCTGGACAGTAATAATCGGCGTAGCTTTGACGTTAGACCATTGTGTCAAACCTGTGGTACGGACTGCACCACTCGGGAAGAAGCTCTCCTGATTTTTATTTCCAACAAAGTCAAAATTACCCCACTTAGCTCTGCTGGCGTCAAAGGCATGAACCAGGGTTTGAACGTCTGATGCATTGACGAAAAGCTAGAGTTCGACAACATTAAGACAGTGAAACTTGTCGGTCTATATTCACTTCTCGGTTCAACCTAAACACAATGTCCCATTAACGCTGAGCTGCTGTGATCAAAATGCAGCAACGGAGCAAGAGTCTCAGAGGCGAGGATTTTTTCAGTCTGAGATTGCACACTGTTTTTAACTCTCTGGGGATCGGGGAGTTCACGTTAATTGCTGGTTTATGAAGAGATGTAGTAACTTGTTTGTTTGAAAGCATCTAGCTAATGACACCGGTTCTGTGACCTCACTCTCTCACTGGACGATTGGCTCGTGTACAAATGAGGTTGTTTCAGTGCATTGCCTCGCATCTACCGCTCCTGGTTTTCGAAGAAAATGGGACGACAGGCACTTCCGATAGAAATGTTGTATCCTATTCTCGCAGTTATTGGCATTCCTGGTAAGTAATTCGAAACTATCCTGAAAAATTTAGTGCACCATTGCTAAACTGCATTATTATTTTCCCTGTGTGTTTTTGTTATTGTCGTTGTTGTCTTTGTGGCGGTAATTTGCATTGGCCAGGTGGAAAGGACGATCAATAGAATGCTCGCCCATTGATGAGCTCGTCCGATTTTGGTCCCCTTTGATGTTTATGTTAATGGCTCAGTCCTGTTCTGTACCACTGGGCGGGCAGTCAATCCCTCCGCATAACAAAGTGAAAATGGACCCTGTGTCATTTGGACTGAGCAGTGGCTCTGTCGGTCGCAATCTCTGCTTTGAGTCGGATAATCTTGCGTTTCCCTCCCATTTCAGTGAGTTGAGTTCATACTGTAAGCTGCCATTTCGGTGCAATATTGATGAAGTGATGCTATTTTGTCGAATCATAGAATGGTTACAGCACAGAAGGAAACCATTCATCACGTCGTGTCCATGCCAGTTCTCAGGGAGTGCAGCACAGCTCGTCCCATTCCCTAGTCTTTCCCCCTGAGCCCAGCATTTCTCACTTCAGATAAATATTCTATTCCCTTTTGAAAGCCACAATTCAATCTGCCTTCACCACACTCTCAGGCAGTGGATGCCAGATCCGAACCATTCACTGCATAAGATAACTTTTCCTCCCCTTTGATTCTTTCACCAAACACTTTAAATCGGTGTCCTCTGATTCTCGACCCTCCCGCCAATGGCAACAGTTTCTCTCTATCTATTCTGTCCTGTCCCCCTCATGATTTTGAATACCTCTATCAAATCTCCTCTCAATTATCTCTTCTTTAAGCAGAATAGTCCCAACAGAACAGTAAATGAAGTCCCTCATCCCCAGAACCATTTTGTAAATATTTTCTGCACGCTCTTCAATGCTTTCACGTCCTTCCTAAAGTGTGGTGCCCAGAATTGTATAGAATACTCCAGCTGAGGCCGAGCCAGTGTTTTATAATGGCCCGACATTAACTTCCTTGCTTTTCTACCCTATGCTGCGATCTATAAAGCCCAGGATCCGTAATCCTTATTTACCAATTTCTCAACCTGACCTGTCACCTTCAACGATTTGTGCTCATACACCCGTCCCCCACATCCCCGCCAGAACCCTCTGCTCCTGCACCTTCTTTAGAATTGTTTATCCATTATTTTATATTTCCTTTCCTCATTCTTAAAATCATCTTTTTATGAGACGTTAAAAAGTAACTGATTTAATTTTAATAAAAATGCAGTACTGGTTCAGCTGGATACAATCGTCATACTGCTAAATGTTGAATTAAATCTCAAACTATTCACGTATGGGGTAATTTTCACTTTGTATTAACATCAATGTGCAAGAAAGACGGAAGGGCTGTAAAATACGGGGCCCATTTGATATCAATTGCTTTTGGTTTTTTTTGCACGGCAATGAAAGTTAAAAATGTTCCCAAGGTTTCTATTTGCATTGAAAGGGAGATAAAACAGCATTAATCAGTAATAGGCAAGGAATGTTTATACGTTTTAACCTCATCGAACCGTAAAAAACTGATTGCATTGGATGAAACTCTGATTTTACCTGTCGCCCGATTTTCTTCTCTATTGAAGTCACTGTGAACAACATTGGACGGAACGAGCATCCCATAGAATCCGTCAGCATCCGGCCCAGCAAGTTACTTCCAAATGGCTCCCATTAATGTTTTCATATTAGAATATCTTGAAGTTACCGCAGGGAAAAAATGTCTGGCAAGAAGATGGGGAAGTTTGCAGCAGCTGCTATGTGACAATTTATTCCAATCCAGGTTAACTATTAGCTATATTGTGCAATGGGTAATACTGAATTCACCGCCCCTTGTACATTCAGCCTGTTACTCTCTTCCAATGACTTCCATGGAAAAAAAATGGATGGCCAATTAGATACCGCTATTTGACCCGGTCACACATGGCTAAAATTACCCCCGGTTCCTCCACCCCACAACTCCCAGCCTTATGATGCTTAACACCAGATTTCCAACTTGCTGTCAGTGTACATCTCTGTTGAATTTTTCTGTTAAATTTCCTGTTTTTGCATTTCTCCTAGCAAACCTGCTGTCATTTCTGGTTCTTTTCCAAAGGAAATGCGGTCTTTCCAAAGGAATCACTCATTATATGATGGCCATGGCCGTGGGAGAACTCATGGTCCTTATCTTTAATGTTATTGTGAGCCAAATCATCAAGTATCATTTTCCAGATTCATTGCTGAACTACACTTCCACGTGTCGTTTTACTGTCTTCATGCAAGGGTTTAGCATTCAGCTCTCTATCTGGTTCACAATGTCGTTCACCTTTGACCGTTTTGTTGCAATTTGTTGCCAGAAATTGAAATCAAGATATTGCACCGAAAGGACAGCCACCATGGTTGTAACGGCCATGTGTGTGCTCAACATTTTGATCAATATTCCCATGCCTTTCCGCTATGAGCCCGATTATATTCTCAACAATATACAGTGGGGCTGCCGCACCATCACAGGATATTTTACTTCACCCGCATGGAAGGTTCACCAATGGATTACCAATCTCTCAAGTACATTACTTCCAATTCCTTTGCTGCTGCTGTTGAACTCTCTCACCGTCAGGCACATTTTATTAGCCAGTAGAGCTCGCAAAGCCCTGAAGAGCAACAACAATGGAAAAACCGGCAGTGATCCCGAGATGAAGAACAGAAGAACATCCATCATTCTACTCTTTGCTATCTCGGGCACTTTTATTGTGTTGTCGGCGCCTATTACCGTAATACACATCTGTGTCGGTGTCACACAGACACTCGATTTCCAAGGTTCAAACTCACTTTATTTGGCAATTAGAATCACATTTCTGTTGATGTGCACCAGCTCCTGTACAAACACTTGTATTTATGCACTGACACAGAGGAGATTCAGAGCGGAGATCAAAAATATGGTGAAATATCCGTATTATCTCATTGTTAAATTATTTAAATAATTGTTGAATAAAGTAAGTGATATCAAACTTCAATTAATTGCCTGGCATTTACTTTGCAACTTTGCACAATGTCTTTTAAAGTTCTAAGGGCAACACAACCCACAGTTTGGAAGAGTCCACTTGATTTATAAATTCCACTAAGAATTTGAATAAGTTGAGGAGGCAGAATCATCCCCTTCAAAATTTCCGGTTATGGTTGTTTATCCGGTTATTAATGTCCACGCACTTGGAATGACGAATTGGAGGATGATGTGACATAGCAGAGCGCCTTGACAGGTTCAAATAATAAAGATCTTTCAACACACTGACATCCGAATTTGGAGCAGGAGTAGGCCTGTCATTCCTTCAAGCCTGCTCCGCCATTTGATAAGATCATGGCAGATCTGGTTATGGCCTCAAATTTCCTGTCTACCTGATGTAATTTTGACTCCCTTATCAATCAGGATTCTATCTAAAACAGCACCTCAAGAGTCAGATCACCATGAAATACAATGGGATATTGTGTTTGATGGCAGATGTTATGGAATATAAATATCGAGATTTAGTGGTGAATCTCTCCCAGACTTTTGTGAGACCAAACCCGCAGTATTTTGTGCTGTTTTGGACTCAACACTGTTGGCCAATTTGGATGTAATAGTGAGGACACAGCGTAGTAAACTCACTAGCATGATGTCGGACATGAATAAATCCAAATATGAAAAATGAGTTCGTTCTCAATCAGAAGAGAAGAGATTTCAGGCTGAATTAATAGAGATGGTTGCAGTAATGAAAGCCTGGAGCAGAATAGATAGATGCAACGATTGATGGGTCTATCAGCAGTGAACATAGATCTTGAGAGTAAATGAAAGAGATTTAGGACAGAGAACAGAAGAAACTTTGTGACACCTAGAATTGTGAAGCTGTGACTTGGATTTTTGGAGTTATTGATTGAAGCAGAGACTGTGACAACTTTAACGGGTTTGATATGATGTTTCAAGATCAATGAATAAAGTAATATTGGAGCAGTGCGACCAGATATGATTAAAACTATTGCTTATGTAGATGACAAATACAGATGTGGGTTGATCTGCCCCAACGACCTGCTTTCGTGTTGCAATTTCTATGAAATTCATTTTTTCATGTGGTAATTGATTTGTTTTCTTGTGCTGGCAAGACTTCATGTTTGGCCAATTCCTTGCAGCCCTGAGGATGTGATGGCCAGCCTTCAATTTTACCTGCTGCTCTCCTTCTGATGGTGCAGCAGCGATGATGCCAGGAAGGGAATCCCAGGATACAGATACAGCGACCATGAACAAATTGTGACATATGTCTAAGCTAGAATGGTATGTGACTTACAAATGATGATGTTCCAATGACATTTTGTTCCTGTGCTTCTCGGTGGGAGAGGTTGCAGGTGAGGAAGTTGCTGTCGAATTAAACTTGATGGTTTGCTGCAGTGCATCCGATAAACTGTATTTTCAGGAACCATTGTGTGTCAGCTGCAGAGGGAAGGACACTGAGCTCAGGGACATGGGCACTGATGAAGGGAACTGCTCTGTCCCATATGAGATTGAGCTTCTGGAGTTGTATAGTTCCTGCACCCATCCTGTCGATTGGTCTATATTCCCTCACACACCTGACTTGTGGCCTTTCCTTGATGTTGAGGATTTGGAACGGGATCGGGGTGAAGGGAGAGGTGCGAGCGGATGTGTGCCACTCGGAGACGCCGTGGTACTGATAGTTAGCAGGTAAAACAATATCAAATTGATGCAGTACGTATTGCTCTTCTGAGATTTCAACTGAAGAAATGGGATGCAGCAGAGCAGAGGAAGTTTTTTCTGTCTCCATTTAAGCTGTGCTCCAGCTGACCTCAGCGTGTCTCCACGCAAAACTATGAAAGTTCTTGGCAATGCTTTCAAGCTCAATCAGGCTGATCGTATAAAGCATTCTGTTCTCTCATTAATAGTGAATCTTTTACAAAGGCAATGAATAAACCGTGTCTGGTGTCTACCTCAACATGGTGCGGGGTTGGCACCCCAACGTTCTCCCGACGTCGGGTTCCCGACCCCCAGAAGGAAAATCCTTTTCACCAAAAGGAGGCACGGTTGACTTGGCAACAAGTCCACTGTCACACTGAGGCCCTGTCACTAACTGAAAAACGACAGGTGGGAAAACTTCCAGCGCTCTCGACAAGTCTTTTCTTTTCCCCTTGCAGAACCTGTGTTTCCAGTTTTTATTAAACTTTCTGTCGTTTGGAAATCCCACAGACGATGTTCCAATCTTCATTCTCAATATGGATGGGATAACCAGCGGGATTCCTGCAGAAATAATTTCCCTATCCCTCTCCACGTTATGGCAGGAGATGGGGAAACCCACCCACAACCACATCCTCTCCCACCCATTGGAAATTCCATCCCTCAAAAATGTTTCCTCTGGCAGAATATTTCGGAGCTGTGTCATATTGTTCTTGTATTTGACAGAGAGTTGGACCTTGTGATTGAGAAACTGCAGGTCTGTTTCAGGCCGTTGACCCAATATAAATGGCCTCCTTCATTTTGCAGCACATCTCATGACCTTGGGTTTCTACTTGCTTTTGGCTTGACCAACTGTTCTCGTTTCGCCCTCGTTCCTGCTCTCGAGCAGTGGCTTTTACTGAATTTTCTTTTCTTCACATAACACAGATATGACATGATCACCCATTTTGCAGCATTATCCAAAGTTAAAATTGCACCGCCACCACCGCACAAATCCCCTCATCCCTCGCTCAGTTCCAATCCTAGAAGAAACCATTCTGTCCTTTTTCAGCGTGGTAGCATTCTTGCCTCCTCGTCAGAACGTCACCAGAGACATAAACGCACAATCTAGGCTGCCGCTCCAGTGAGGGAGTGCTGCACTGTCGTAGGTGCTATCTTGTGGATGAGACATTAAACCAAGGCCCTGCCTGCCCTCTCAGGTGGACGGAAAAGACGCTGTGTCACTATTTTAAGGACTTCACCCCTTCCTCGGCTCTTCGGCTGCTGAACCCCTCATCCAGGACTTTGTTACCTCTAGACTTGACTATTCCAATGTTCTTCCGACCAGTCTCCCACATTCTTCCCTCATAAATTTGAGGGCATCCGAAACCTTGCTCCCCACGTCTGAACTCACACCAAGTCCTGTTCACCAACACCCCTGTGTTTGCTTACTTATTTTGGCTATCAGTTTAGTAATAACTTGATTTTAAAATTCCCATCCTTGTTTTCAAAGGCCACCATGGTCTCACCCCTCCCTATCTCTGTAATCTCCTACAGCCCCACAACCCTCTGGGATATCTACACTGCCCGACCTGAACTCGATGGGACCTGACATGTGTCTGGTGCGGGTTGGGTCACTCTTCTGGGCCCGGTTTTCGGGCTCATGTCGGGTCTGAGTCAGACACACACAGTATTAATTGGACTTGAAAGGTTGTTTAAAAGGATTAAGATTGGAGCCATGAAGTCAGTGATTGTTTGGTCACAAGTTAAACAGAAACCCATGGAGTTGTGCCCATTCAGGTTGTGCCACGCTGTACCAGTATCCGCATTGCTTAAAATAAAAACCTCAATTGCCCGAAGGCTCAGAAAATATCATTATACATTAACTAGACACCTGCTTTACAGGTCGAAATACTTGCTGTAAGTTTATCCAGTGAGCAGCTGAGATGCCGAGGCCAGGAAAGTCCTGAGTGATTAATTATTATTACAGTACTGTATTGTATATGTGGTAGAATGGAGTCCTGACAGTGATCATTTTATATTTTTTTATATAAATACTGTATATTTTATAATAATTAATCTCTCAGGACCTTCCTGGTCTCTGCATCTCAGCTGCTCACTGGATAAACTTGTAGCAAGTATTTCAACTGAAAAAGTGAAAAACAGATTCGGAGTTGGAAGGTAGGTAAAGTGAACATTCCGTTGGTCGGGTTGGGTCGGACTCGGGTCGGGTTGGGCATGGGAAAAAATGGAAGGACTCAGACCAGGTTGGGCTCGGGTACGATGTGGTTCTGTTGTTTTTTTTTTCAGACCCGAGCAGGCCTTTCATCTCCGCTTCTCTGATTCTGGCCTCGTGAGCTCCAACATTGGTGGCTGTGACTTCAGGTGCCTAGCCCCAAGCTCTGGAATTCCCTCACTCAACCTCTCCACTTCTCTCTCCTCCTTAAAGAAATTCATTAAAAACCTACCACTCTGACCAAGCCTTTGGTCATCAGCTATAATATCATCTTTTGTCACTTGGTCAAAGTTTGCTTATAATGCTCTTGTGAAGTGCCTTGTGATGTTATATTACATTAAAGGTGCAATATAAATGCAAGTTGTTTTTGTTGTTGTTGAAGAAGACTGGGGGTGTTCTCCCCAACTTCACTAAAACAGATGATCTAGTCATTTATCTCATTGCTGTTTGTGGGAGTTTGCTGCTGTGTGTAAACTGGATGCTGCATTGTCTACATTTCAAGAGTGACTGCATTTCAAAAAGGAGTCGAATTGGCTGTGATGCACTTTTGGATGTCCTGGGGTGGTGAAAGGTGATTTATAAATGGAAATCTTTCAGGTCTTGCTTGACTGAAGACCAGCGTGGTCTGAAATGCTCAGGAAGATGACTGTGCATACAAACGAACAATTCAAAGGTCAGGTGCATCAGAAGGGAAAAACTCAGGTAGCAGAGACACTGAGAGATATATGAAGCAGGAAAGCAAATTTCAATCAAAACAGTTGTTACAAGGGAAAGTGTATTAGCACACTTCCAAATAGAAATAATCAGAATAAGTATAGACAATCAAAACTGTTAGGAATCAATTCACAGAAGTCATCCAAATACTTGGTTCAATTACAGGCATCACACATGCACACTCACACACACTCACACAGAGAGTAACACACACAGGTTGGAGTGTGTCACAAAGAGTAACACACGGGGCGGAGTGAGTCTCTCACACACACAGAGTAACACAAAGGCTGGAGTGTGTCAAACACACACAGAGTAACACAAAGGCTGGAGTGTGTCACACAACATGACACGCAGGTTGGAATTTTCAAACACACTTAGTAACATACAGGCAGGGTCAGGCACACAAACAGAGTAACACATAGGCTGGGGTCAGTCTTTAAACATTAATCTTTATTGCATAATAACTATATACACTCCACACTAGCCTGTGTGTCTCCTTCAAAAGCATTGCTGTAACTGTTCTTGAGTCTCTCCCACATGATTTCTTAACTCATCCTGGTGGGCAGTAATCTTTACGTTCTCTCAAGATTAACCCTTTGATACCCTTATACTACATTTTCCCCACGTTTTTAGCCTAAGATATATTTAGACACATTCATTTTTTCATTTACACGCTATCCTATCTCCTCCCAAGTCTCTGACTTCATAGATTCAACCTATCAGGAGGCTTCACAACTCTTCCTAATCTTGGTGGTCGTCAGATGTGAAAGATTGATAATCTTTCTCTGATCCCTTGTTTCTTGACTTGGACGGTCTTCGTTGAGTTTTGTAGCATTTGGCACTTTTTGATTTTTCGGTTCATCATCTGAGTCATCTAACTGTGTAACTAACGTCTTTGATGTAAAGGAATAAGATTCCTTCTATTTCTCCATTTAGGATCTTCTTGAGTCCATAGTAGAGAAGATCGCTGTTGATTCTCATCTTTCTGGAGAATTACCCTGTCTCTCTTTTGGTTTCGTACCCATACTTTTTGCCCTTCTGACAACTTTGGTAGGTTTCAGGTACGGAACCTTCTGTAATGATAATGGGTCTGCTTGTTTCAATATATCTTTTCTATGTCCAGTATTTTCTGATAATCCTTGCCTTGCAATCCTGGAAGTAACTTCTTGCATAGAATTGGAAATTGCTTTTGAAGTTTTCATTAAGAGTTGTGATGGCGTTAATCTGCACAATAATGGAGTAGTTCTGTATGTCAGTCGTGCTAAATGGAAATCTCTTTTTTTTCAATCAACATAATTTTAATGGTTCTGACTGCTCGCTCAGCTTCTCCATTTGATTGTGGATACTTAGGAGAGCTTATTAGGTGAACAAATCCACATTATTCTGCAAAGTGCGTGAAGTAATCGTTTGCAAATTACAGTCCATTATCAGATAATATCTGATCAGGTATACCAGGTGTTGTGAAACTTCTTGTAAAACTCTGATGACTGCTTCAGTTGTTGTTGTGTTGTCCATCTTAACTTCGATCCATCCTGAGAAGTAATCAACTATAATTAGCTAGGCTCTTCCTTCAAAGAAGAACAAATCCACGGTCCAGTTGAGAATTGGGTCGAAATTAGAGTTTCTCTTTGATCTTGTCTTCCCCAGTTCTCTGTCAGTGTAGCACTCCTGTGAAACTCACTGCATTTCTGTTTCTCTCTCTGCTAATCTTTGAGCAGCACGGCGGGCTGTGAAATATTGCATTGTGTGGGCTCTGTAGCGAAATCTGGACTCTCTGCAAAACTCAGGTCAGGGTAGGGGGCTCTTCCTCTGTCCTCACTCCTGGATTATTCTCGTTAATCTACTTCAACTTTCTCAATAATATGAAGATCAATAAAAGTTCTTCTACTTAAGACTGTGAACTCCTGATTTCTTAGGACGTACAGTGTTTCTAATATTTACTTTCCATTATATTGAAGCGTTGCTTGTAACTTCCCCTTTACTTCAAGTACAAGACCTCCTGGGCCATGCAACTGAGTTTCTATTGCTTGCTCCGGTGTCAAGTTTGAAATGTGTCTGCTGACCAAAATGCTCGTTTCGGATCATTGATCTCACCCAGAAAATATTTCGATTGGTCTGCTGCAGGAGCTTCTGTAACTTCATTTATCTCTCTATTCTTAACTACTTTTCCTTTAGAGGTTGATGTGGTCACGATTTTATTTCAGCATAATCTTACTGAGATGCCCTATTTTTCTGTAATAAAGGCATTCTGCTCTATTGGCGGGACACTGTCCATGCCTGTGGGACGTTTTTGCACCACAATGTTTAAGGACATCTTTTGCTCTGCCCCCTGGTGTTCCTGTTTTCCTGGTACCTCTTGTTCAGCCGTCTGGTGAAGGAACGGAACTGTTACAGGAGGATTCCTGTACCGGGGTCTTTCCTCACCTCGTATGATTGGTCTGTTATTGCTGCAATAATTGATGTCGGCAACAAAAGCTTTCAAGACCTGTTCAAATTTTGTTGATTTTCTCAATACGCTGCTATTATATCATCAGCTACAGCACCAATTAAATACAATTATGTATTCATTATGGATCCCTTGTGACTTTTGAAACTCTCTGGAACTCCCAATTTTTGATCCATTTTAAAAAAATTTATAGACTTTTTAGCGTGTTCCCCTTTCAGAAAATCTTTTTCTCACACTAGCTTGCTTTGATGGAGTGTAGCAGGTCTTTGAGAGAGTTCCTGATGTTTTAAATAGGCTTTCTAGGGGTTTTCCCTTTGCTTAAGCAGCTCACTTATATCTTTATTTATTCTGAGATACAGCACTGAAACAGGCCCTTTGGCCCACCGAGTCTGTTCCAATCAACAACCACCCATTGATACTAACTCTACACTACCCCCATATTTTCTACCACATCCCCACCATTCTCCTACCACCTGCCTACACTAGGGGCAATTTACAATGGCCAATTTACCTATCAACCTGCAAGTCTTTTGGAGGTGGGAGGAAACCGGAACACCCGGCGGAAACCCACGCAGACACAGGGAGAACTTGCAAACTCTGCACAGGCAGTACTCAGAATCGAACCCGGGTCGCTGGAGCTGTGAGGCTGCAGTGCTAACCACTGCGCCACTGTGCCATTGACAGCTGACGCAGCTATCTATTGGAATTAACAGCGCTGTTCCATAGACAGTTTCAGGGTTTTCCCCTTTTCTTTTTAAGATCACGAGATACTTCAAGCTTGACTGCTTTAATGATTTTTTCAGGCTTGGCTGCATTAATGGAGATTCTGCTGTATTCGGGGTTTCCCTGCCCTTTTTTTCTCTTCAGTATCGGACTTTTCCCGTACATTTTTTTCAGTTCGTGTACTTTTCAGGGTTTTCTCCACTCTCCACCCTTGCATTCAGCCTGAGTGAGGGATGGGTTGACCCCATTGCTTTTTACTTTCAATCTCACACTGAGCCTTTGGAAAAAATAATTTGGAAAAACTCTTCAAAGTCTTTTTTTAAAACCAGGATTTCTCAGTCATCAGCACAATGATTTACCCAATTGCCTGTTTGCAGCCATGCTTCCATTCCATGGAGCTTCTCTCAGCCTTCAAAGATCTGTTGTTTCTTTTTATCTTTTCAGATACTTATTTTAAATTCTCTCTTCTGGCTGAAGGATGCTAGTTACTTCAAACTTTTTCTTCTGGGTGTAGAATCCCTCCACTGTTCACCATATTATATGTTTGGTTCTTCATGCTGCCACCGTCAGAGAGGTTCTTAGACTGTCGTGTTTAAACATTAATAATTATTGCACTGTAAGGATATACACTTCACACCAGCCTGTGTGTCTCCTTCAATAACCACGCTGTAACTGTTCCCAAGTCTCTCCCACATAATCCCTTACATCATCATGGTGGGCAGTAATCTTTATGTTCTCTCAAGATTAACCCTTTGATACATTTAGATGACAAAGCACACAGGCTGAAGTGTGTCACATACACACAGAGTAACACACAGGCTGCAGTGTGTCACATTCACACAGATTAGCACACAGGCTGGAGGTATCACATACACACATAGTAACACACAGGCTGCATTGTGTCACAGCAAAGAGTAACACACAGGCTGGAGTGTGTCACATTCACACAGAGGAACACACAGGCTGGAATGAGTCACAAATGCAAAGTAACACCACAGACTGGAGCCAGTCTCTCTCTCTCACAGAGTGGCACAGAGGCTGGATTGTGTCACATACACAAAGTAACACACAGGCTGCAGTGTGTCACACAGAGTAACACGCAGGTTGGAATGAGTCACAAATGCAAAGTAACACACAGGCTGGAGTCAGTCTCACTCGCACACACAGAGTAACACACAGGCTGGAGTTTGTCACATACACAGAGTAACACACAGGCTGGAGTATGTCACATACACGCAGAGTAACACAAGTTGGAATGAGTCACAAATGCAAAGTAACACACAGGCTGGAGTCAGTCTCACACACACACACACACACACACACAGAAACACACTGGCTGGAGTTTGTCACATACACAGAGTAACACACTGGCTGGAGTGTTTCACACACACACACAGAGTAACACACATGCTAGATATTCTGGATATTCTTTCACAGGCACAAATAGTTTTTCTTGTAACTGCATAATAGGTCCTATGGGGTCTGGTAGGTCCATTGGCAGCTTGTCTACAAGGCCATTCATTGTATCAGTGTGTCACACACACAGGGAATGTATCCATCTTGCGGATTTTCTGACGGTGGAATTGGATTTGGGCGGCACTTCCGCTCCCTCGCTTTTTGCCTGTTGCCACCCGATTACAAGTGGAAATCAAAGTTTCAGCTGCGGGCATGGGAGATACATGCGATCATGTGGTGCGGAATACTTTTCATGGTGGAGCCTGCTGTCATTCAGGGAAGCATTATGCATGGCATTGGTATAAATAATCCTTCAGTGCAATCAGGGAGGCTCATCAACGAGGCCAGTCTTTTTCAGAGACTTCTAGGCTTTTCCCCTTAAATCTTACCCACCCTCACCCATCTTTACACCTGTCGCAAACAAAGGCTATGGACCCTGGCAACATTACGGCAATAGCACTGAGGACCTGTGCTCCAGAACTTGCCGCGCCCCCAGACAAGCAGATTTGAGATGGTGCGGGAGGGGCGGGGCGGCGGGGGCGGGCGGGGCGCGGAATAGTAACTGCAGTGAGACTGGGACACCAGCAGATGGAGATGCTGAGCCATTGCTGATGGGAAGGTTTGGTGCTGCTGAGAGTTTGAAAGTTTCCAAACACAGAGTAACACGCTGGCTGGAGTGTGTCACAGGCACAGAGTAACACACTGGCTGGAGTGTGTCACATACACAGAGTAACACGCTGGCTGGAGTGTGTCATATCCACAGAGTAACACACTGGCTGGAGTGTGTCACATACACAGAGTAACACGCTGGCTGGAGTGTGTCACTGGCACAGAGTAACACACTGGTTGGAGTGTGTCACACGCACACACAGAATAACACACTGGCTGGAGTGTGTCACACACACACAGAATCACACACTGGCTGGAATGTGTACACACACAGAGTAACACACAGGCTGGAGTGAATCACACACACACACACACACACACACACAGAATGACACACTGGCTGGAGTATGTCACACACACAGAGTAATACACTGGCTGGAGTGTGTCACACACACACACACACACACAGAATAACACACTGGCTGGAGTGTGTAGACACACAGAGTAACACACAGAATTAGAATTAGAACATTACAGCGCAGTCCAGGCCCTTTGGCCCTCGATGTTGCGCCGACCTGTGAAACCATCTGACCTACACTATTCCATTTTCATCCATATGTCTATCCAATGACCACTTAAATGCCCTTAAAGTTGGCGAGTCTACTACTGTTGCAGGCAGGGCGTTCCACGCCCCTGCTACTCTCTGAGTAAAAAAACTACCTCTGACATCTGTCCTATATCTATCACCCCTCAACTTAAAGCGATGTCCCCTCGTGTTTGCCATCACCATCCGAGCAAAAAGACTCTCACTATCCACCCTATCTAACCCTCTGATTATCTTATATGTCTCTATTAAGTCACCTCTCCTCCTCCTTCTCTCCAATGAAAACAACCTCGAGTCCCTCAGCCTTTCCTCGGAAGACCTTACCTCCATACCAGGCAACATCCTAGTAAATCTCCTCTGCACCCTTTCCATAGCTTCCACATCCTTCCAATAATGCGGTGACCAGAACTGCACGCAATACTCCAGGTGCGGTCTCACCAGAGTTTTGTACAGCTGCAGCATGACATCGTGGCTCCGAAACTCGATCCCCCTACTAATAAAAGCTAACACACCATATGCCTTCTTAACAGCCCTATTAACCTGGGTAGCAACCTTCAGGGATTTATGCACCTGGACACCAAGATCTCTCTGTTCATCTACACTACCAAGAATCTTCACATTAGCCCAGTACTCTGCATTCCTGTTACTCCTTCCAAAGTGAATCACCTCGCACTTTTCCGCATTAAACTCCATTTGCCATCTCTCAGCCCAGCTCTGCAGCCTATTTATGTCCCTCTGTACCCTACAACATCCTTCGGCACTATCCACAACTCCACCGACCTTAGTGTCATCCACAAATTTACTAACCCACCCTTCTACACCCTCTTCCAGGTCATTTATAAAACTGACAAACAGCAGTGGCCCCAAAACAGATCCTTGCGGTACACCACTAGTAACTAAACTCCAGGATGAACATTTGCCATCACCCACCACCCTCTGTCTTCTTTCAGCTAGCCAATTTCTGATCCAAAGCTCTAAATCACCTTCAACCCCATACTTCTGTATTTTCTGCAATAGCCTACCGTGGGGAACCTTATCAAACGCCTTACTGAAATCCATATACACCACATCCACTGCTTTACCCTCATCCACCTGCTTGGTCACCTTCTCGAAAAACTCAATAAGGTTTGTGAGGCACGACCTACCCGTCACAAAACCGTGCTGACTATCGCTAATGAACTTATTCTTTTCAAGATGATTATACATCCTGTCTCTTGTAACCTTTTCCAACATTTTACCCACAACCGAAGTAAGGCTCACAGGTCTATAATTACCAGGGCTGTCTCTACTCCCCTTCTTGAACAAGGGGACAACATTTGCTATCCTCCAGTCTTCCGGCATGATTCCTGTCGACAATGACGACATAAAGATCAAGGACAAAGGCTCTGCAATCTCCTCCCTAGCTTCCCAGAGAATCCTAGGATAAATCCCATCTGGCCCAGGGGACTTATCTATTTTCAAACTTTCCAAAATTGATAACACCTCCTCCTTGTGAACCTCAATCCCATCTAGCCTAGTAGCCTGAATCTCAGTATTCTCCTCGACAACATTTTCTTTCTCTACTGTAAATACTGACACAAAATATTCATTTAACACTTCCCCTATCTCCTCTGATTCCACACACAACTTCCCACAACTATCCTTGATTGGCCCTAATCTAACTCTAGTCATTCTTTTATTCCTGATATACCGATAGAAAGCCTTAGGGTTTTCCCTGATCCTATCCGCCAATGACTTCTCGTGTCCTCTCCTTGCTCTTCTTAGCTCTCCCTTTAGATCCTTCCTGGCTAGCTTGTAACTCTCAAGCGCCCTAACTGAGCCTTCACGTCTCATCTGAACATAAGCCTTCTTCTTCCTCTTGACAAGCGCTTCAACTTCTTTAGTAAACCACGGCTCCCTCGCTCGACAACTTCCTCCCAGCCTCACAGGTACATACTTATCAAGGACACGCAGTAGCTGCTCTTTGAATAAGCTCCACATTTCGATTGTTCCCATCCCCTGCAGTTTCCTTCCCCATCCTACGCATCCTAAATCTTGCCTAATCGCATCATAATTTCCTTTCCCCCAGCTATAATTCTTGCCCTGCGGAATACACCTGTCCCTGCCCATCGCTAAGTTAAACCTAACCGAATTGTGATCACTATCACCAAAGTGCTCACCTACATCTAAATCTAACACCTGGCTGGGTTCATTACCCAGTACCAAATCCAATGTGGCATCGCCCCAGGTTGGCCTGTCTACATACTGTGTCAGAAAACGCTCCTGCACACACTGGACAAAAACTGACCCATCTAAAGTACTCGAACTATAGTATTTCCAGTCGATATTTGGAAAGTTAAAGTCCCCCATAACAACTACCCTGTTACTCTCGCCCCTGTCGAGAATCATCTTCGCTATCCTTTCCTCTACATCTCTGGAAGTATTTGGAGGTCTAGAAAAGACTCCCAACAGGGTGACCTCACCTCTCCTGTTTCTAACCTCGGCCCATACTACCTCAGTAGACGAGTCCTCAAACGTCCTTTCTGTCGCTGTAATACTCTCCTTGATTAACAATGCCACACTCCCCTCCTCTTTTACCATCTTCTCCGTTCTTACTGAAACATCTAAATTCCGGAACCTGCAACATCCATTCCTGCCACTGCTTTACCCATGTCTCCGAAATGACCACTACATCGAGATCCCAGGTACCAACCCATGCTGCAAGCTCACCCACCTTATTACGGATGCTCCTGGCGTTGAAGTAGACACACTTTAAACCAGGTTGTTGCTTGCCAGTGCCCTCTTGCGTCCTTGTAACCTTATCCCTGACCTCACTACTCTCAACATCCTGTACACTGGAACTACAATTTAGGTTCCCATCCCCCTGCTGAATTAGTTTAAACCACCCCCCCCCCCCCCCCCCCCGAAGAGCACTAGCAAATCTCCCCCCCAGGATATTGGTACCCCTCTGGTTCAGATGAAGACCATCCTGTTTGTAGAGGTCCCACCTACCCCAGAAAGTGCCCCAGTTATCCAGGAAATCAAAACCCTCCCTCCTGCACCATCCCTGCAGCCACGTGTTCAACTCCTCTCTCTCCCTATTCCTCGCTTCACTATCACGTGGCACGGGCAACAACCCAGAGATAACAACTCTGTTTGTTCTCGCTCTAAGCTTCCACCCTAGCACCCTGAATTTCTGTCTTAAATCCCCATCTCTCTTCCTACCTATGTCGTTGGTGCCTATGTGGACCACGACTTGGGGCTGCTCCCCCTCCCCCTTAAGGATCCCAAAAACACGATCCGTGACATCACGAACCCTGGCACCTGGGAGGCAACATACCAACCGTGAGTCTCTCTCGTTCCCACAGAACCTCCTATCTGTTCCCCGAACTATGGAGTCCCCAATGACTAATGCTCTGCTCCTCTTCCCCTTTCCCTTCTGAGCAACAGGGACAGACTCTGTGCCAGATATCTGTACCCCATTGCTTACCCCTGGTAAGTCGTCCCCCGAAACAGTATCCAAAACGGTATACCTGTTGTTGAGAGAAACGGCCACAGGGGATCCCTGCACTGCCTGCTGGTTCCCTCTCCTTCCCCTGACGGTAACCCATCTACCTACTTCTTTTACCTGAGGTGTGACTACCTCCCCATAACTCCTCTCAATAACCCCCTCCGCCTCCCGAATGATCCGAAGTTCATCCAGCTCCAGCTCCAGTTCCCTAACGCGGTTCTCGAGGAGCTGGAGTTGCGTGCACTTCCCGCAGATGCAGTCAGCAGGGACACTCTTGGCGACCCTTACCTCCCACATTCTGCATGAGGAACATACAACTGCCTTAACAGACTGGTGTACGTCAAGAATATCAATGTGATACCAAGAAACAACTGAAGACACTGGATGCTGCAAAGGCAATGGACCTTGACAACGTTCCGGCAATAGTACTGAAGACCAGTACCTGATATGAAATGTGACCCGTGGTAAGATGGAATTTCTTCTGGAAATCTGTTTTGCACGATGAATTTCCTGGAATATTTCCAGAATGTGTTTTGACAAGGTCCCAGGCTCATAAGGTTAAACAAGATGAGATGGATTCAGATGTTTTCGAGGACAATTCCGATGTTTTGTTGGCTGAAATATTTTTCAGGGATTTGGATGAGGACATTGGTGTCAAAGGCTCCAAGGTTAACAATGGGGAATTGTTTAGCAGATCTCCCGTGATTTTGGGACACAACAGGCAGATCCTGATTTTAGGAGCTTGTCTCTGGCGACCTGTTTTGAGCCACAGACTGAAAAGTTTTATTAGTGTTCTAACGTCAAGAAAGATGAGGAAGTGGAGACCTCTCCGCTGATGAGGATTGGACTGTAATCCATCAAATGGTTGTCCCTCCTTGCTATCATAGTGTAATTTAGATAATTGCCAATGAAATCCCAGTCACAGGGCATTTGTGTTTTCCAAAAACTCAGGTTAGGGTAATGACATATTGTTTCTAGCAAAGCTGCATCAGGATGTGGTTCACTATTGTAAGACATGCCACACATGTCAAATGGTTGGGATCCACAGCCTATATCTTTACCTTTGCCACCTATCTCAATAAAAGCAGATTTCCTTTCATTATCAAAAGTCTTTTCTTTCCAATTTCTCTGAAAGTTTCCAAATTGAGGCCTGTGACAACTGCTTTGTGAATCAATGCATAATCATGTGCTACTACTGCGGCTTCCTTTATTTTACAAACTTCATTTTTTTAAATTTGTTTGTGGGGTGTGGACGTTGCTGGCTCGGCCAACATTTATTGCCCATCCCGAAATGCCTTTGAACTGAGTGGCTTGCGAGGCCATTTCAAAATGCTTTTTTGGGTCTGGAGTCACACAATGACAGAGAGCATGGAAAAATCCAGCTCCAGCTGTTGGAGAGGCGGTGAGGGGGTGGGGGTGGGGGGGGGGGGGGGGTGCGTGTGTGTTTGTGAGGGGTGGGGTGGGCGTGTGTATGGATCATTCAGAACGGTTTTAACACCTTAATGTCGAGAATGGAGTGAGACAATTGAAGTCAACGGAACTGAGTATTGGATGGGGCGCATAAAGGGCGGTCGATTCCATGCCACCCACATTGCTTTCATGCCGAAGGCGAACTGTTATCCTGTCGATATATAGACTGCTTTAGGGAAATAGCAGATCCACCTTGTATTCCTGCTGATTTATATTATTCCTTTTTAGTAATGCATCAAAGACAGCCTGCGCTACATTTAAACTGCTTCAGACAGTACAGACATCAACAACGACCTGCGGGGCAGAAACCAGGCAGAACCACTTTTGCTGCCTTTTCTTCCAGATGCCGATATTCAGTGCTATTGAAGTCAAGTAGATTGAATATCGGCAGGGGCGTGTAACGAGCCACCAATGCAATGCCACCTGCTTTGTCAATATCCACTCCCGTGTCCTTGTATGGCATGTTTAATGCAGAAAACCATCCCAAAGCACTTCAGAGAGGCCGAATCAAATAATAATAGATATTGAACCAAGAGTAATTCTGAGAATAGGATTGGTCAAAAAGGTGGGTGTTAGGGACTGTCTTAAAGCAGTTGAGGGATAGTAAGGTGGAGCGGTTTAGAGCAGCAATTCCACAGAGCGGGAGTCTGTGGCTCCAGGTTTGACAGCAAGAGGGGATCGAATGGGGAGTCTTTGCTGAAGAGGTCGTAATTGAAGAGGGAGGACAGTTGGGATGTTAGGCATGGAGCAGGTCAAAGGGATAGAAAGAGAGAATAGGCTGAAGTTCAGGGAGGGTGGCTAATCGGAACCTGGACAGCAATAATCGGCGTAGCTTTGACGTTAGACCATTGTGTAAAACCTGTGGTATGGAGTGCACCAGTCGGGAAGAAGCTCTCCTGATTTTTTTTTCCAACAAAGTCGAAATTACCCCACTTAGCTCTGCTGGTGTCAAAGGCATGAACGAGGGTTTGAACGTCTGATGCATTGACGAAAAGCTGGAGTTCGACAACATTAAGACGATGAAACTTGTCGGTCTGTATCCACTTCTCGGTTCAACCTAAACCCAATGTCCCATTAACGCTCAGCTGCTGCGATCAAAATGCAGCAACGGAGCAAGAGTCTCAGAGGCGAGGATTTTTTCAGTCTGAGATTGCACACTGTTTTTAATTCTCTGGGGATCGGGGAGTTCATGTTAATTGCTGGTTTATGAAGAGATGTAGTAACTTGTTTGTTTGAAAGCATCTAGCTAATGACACCGGTTCTGTGACCTCACTCTCTCACTGGACGATTGGCTCGTGTATAAATGAGGTTGTTTCAGTGCATTGCCTCGGATCAACCGCTCCTAGTTTTTGGAGAAAATGGGACGACAGGCACTTCCGATAGAAATGTTCTTTCCGATTCTCGCAGTTATTGGCATTCCTGGTAAGTAATTCCAAACTATCCTGAAAGATTTAGTGCACCATTGCTAAACTGCATTATTATTTTCCCTGTGTGTTTTTGTTATTGTCGTTGTTGCCTTTGTGACGGTAATTTGCATTGGCCAGGTGTTAAAGTCGAACAATCGATCGCTCGCCCATTGATGAGTTCGTCCGATTTTCGTTCCCTTTGATGTTTATGTTAATGACTCAGTCCTGTTCTATATCACTGGGCGGGCAGTCAATCCCTCCGCATTACAAAGTGAAAATGGACCCTGTGTCATTTGTACTGAGCTGTGGCTCTGTCGGTCGAAATCTCTGCTTTGAGTCGGATAATCTTGCGTTTCCCTCCCATTTCAGTGAGTTGAGTTCAGACTGTAAGCTGCCATTTCGGTGCAATATTGATGAAGTGATGCGATATTGTCGAATTATAGAATTGTTACTGCACAGAAGGAAACCATTCATCACGTCGTGTCCATGCCAGTTCTCAGCGAGTGCAGCACAGCTCATCCCATTCCCCTGTCTTTCCCCCCGAGCCCAGCATTTTTCTCTTCAGATAAATATTCAATTCCCTTTTGAAAGCCACAATTCAATCTGACTTCACCACACTCTCAGGCAGTGGATTCCAGATCCGAACCATTCACTGCGGAAGATAACTTTTCCTCCCCTTTGATTCTTTCACCAAACGCCTTAAATCGGTGTCCTCTGAAATTCGACCCTCCCGCCAATGGGAACAGTTTCTCTCTATCTATTCTATCCAGTCCCCTCATGATTTTGAATACCTCTCAATATTGCACCTCTCAAATCTCCTCTCAATTATCTCTTCTTTGAGCAGAATAGTCCCAACAGAGCAGTAAATGAAGTCCCTCATCCCCAGACCATTTTGTAAATATTTTCTGCACTCTCTTCAATGCTTTCACGTCCTTCCTAAAGTGTGGTGCCCAGAATTGTATAGAATACTCCAGCTGAGGCCGAGCCAGTGTTTTATAATGGCCCGACATAACTTCCTTGCTTTTCTACTCTCTGCCACGATCTATAAAGCCCAGGATCCGTATTCCTTATTAACCAATTTCTCAACCTGCCCGATCACCTTCAACGATTTGTGCTCATACACCCGTCCCCCACATCCCCGCCAGAACCTTCTGCTCCTGAACCTTCTTTAGAATTGTTTATCCATTATTTTATATTGCCTTTCCTCATTCTTAAAATCATCTTTTTATGAGACGTTAAAAAGTAACTGATTTAATTTTAATAAAAATGCAGTACTGGTTCAGCTGGATACAATCATCATACTGCTAAATGTTGAATTAAATCTCGAACTATTCACGTATGGGGTAATTTTCACTTTGTATTAACATCAATGCGCAAAAAAGACGGAAGGGCTGTAAAACACGGGGCCCATTTGATATCAATTGCTTTTGTTTTGCTTTGCACGGCAATGAAAGTTAAAAATGTTCCCAATGTTTCTATTTGCATTGAAAGGGAGATAAAACAGCATTAATCAGTAATAGGCAAGGAATGTTTGTATGTTTTAACCTAATCGAACCGTAAAAAAACTGATGGCATTGGATACAACTCTGATTTTACCTGTCGCCCGATTCTCTTCTCCATTGAAGTCACTGTGAACAACATTGGGCGGAACGAGCATCCCATAGAATCCGTCAGCATCCGGCCCAGCAAGTTACTTCCAAATGGCTCCCATTAATGGTTTCATATTAGAATATCATGAAGTTACCGCAGGGAAAAAATGTCTGGCAAGAAGATGGGGAAGTTTGCAGCAGCTGCTACGTGACAATTTATTCCAATCCAGGTTAACTATCAGCTTTATTGTGCAATGGGTAATATTGAATTCACCGCCCCTTGTACATTCAGCCTGTTACTCTCTTCCAATGACTTCCATGGAAAAAAATGGATGGCCAATTAGATACCGCTATTTGACCCGGTCACACACGGCTAAAATTACCCCCGGTTCCTCCACCCCACAACTCTCAGCCTTATGATGCTTAACACCAGATTTCCAACTTGCTGTCGGTGTACATCTCTGTTCAATGTTTTGTTAAATTTCCTGTTTTTGCATTTCTCCCAGCGAACCTGCTGTCATTTCTGGTTCTTTTCCAAAGGAACTGCGGTCTTTCCAAAGGAATCACTCGTTATATGATGGCCATGGCCGTGGGAGACCTCATGGTCCTCATCTTTAATGTTATTGTGAACGAAATCATCAAGTATCATTTTCCAGATTCAGTGCTGAACTCCACTTCCGCGTGTCGTTTTACTGTCTTCATGCAAGGGTTTAGCATTCAGCTCTCTATCTGGTTCACAATGTCGTTCACCTTTGACCGTTTTGTCGCAATTTGTTGCCAGAAATTGAAATCAAGATATTGCACCGAAAGGACAGCCACCACGGTTATAACGACCATGTGTGTGCTCAACATTTTGAACAATATCCCCATGCCTTTCCGCTATGAGCCCGATTATACTCTCAACAATATACAGTGGGGCTGCCGCACCGTCACAGGATATTTTACTTCACCCGCATGGAAGATTCACCAATGGATTACCATCCTCTCAAATGCATTACTTCCAATTCCTTTGCTGCTGCTGTTGAACTCTCTCACCGTCAGGCACATTTTATTCGCCAGTAGAGCTCGCAAAGCCCTGAAGAGCAACAACAATGGAAAAACCGGCAGTGATCCCGAGATGAAGAACAGAAGAACATCCATCATTCTACTCTTTGCTATCTCGGGCAGTTTTATTGTGTTGTCGGCCCCTATTACCGTAATACACATCTGTGTCGGTGTCACACAGACAGTCGATTTCCAAGGTTCAAACTCACTTTATTTGGCAATTAGAATCACATTTCTGTTGATGTGCACCAGCTCCTGTACAAACACTTGTATTTATGCACTGACACAGAGGAGATTCAGAGCGGAGATCAAAAATATGGTGAAATATCCGTATTATCTCATTGTTAAATTATTTAAATAATTGTTGAATAAAGTAAGTGAAATCAAACTTCAATTAATTGCCTGGCATTTTCTTTGCAACTTTGCACAATGTCTTTTAAAGTTCTAAGGGCAACACATCCCACAGTTTGGAAGAGTCCATTTGATTTATAAATTCCAACAAGTATTTGAACAAGTTGAGGAGGCAGAATCATCCCCTTCAGAATCTCTGGTTACGGTTGTTTATCCGGTTATTAATGTCCACGCACGTTGAAAGCCGAATTGGAGGATGATGTGACATAGCAGAGCGCCTTGACAGGTTCAAATAATAAAGATCTTTCAGCACACTGACATCCGAATTTGGAGCAGGAGTAGGCCTGTCATTCCTTCGAGCCTGCTCCGCCATTTGATAAGATCATGGCAGATCTGGTTATGGCCTCAAATTTCCTGTCTACCTGATGTAACGCTGACTCCCTTATCAATCAGGATTCTATCTAAAACAGCACCTCAAGAGTCAGATCACCATGAAATACAATGGGATATTGTGTTTGATGGCAGGTGTTATGGAATATAAATATAGAGATTTAGTGGAGAATCTCTCCCAGACTTTTGTGAGACCAAACCCGCAGTACTTTGTGCTGTTTTGGACTCAACACTGTTGGCCAATTTGGATGTAATAGTGAGGACACAGCGTAGTAAACTCACTAGCAAGATGTCGGACATGAATAAATCCAAATATGAAAAATGAGTTCGTTCTCAATCAGAAGAGAAGAGATTTCAGGCTGAATTAATAGAGATGGTTGCAGTAATGAAAGCCTGGAGCAGAATAGATAGATGCAACGATTGATGGGTCTATCAGCAGTGAACATAGATCTTGAGAGTAAATGAAAGAGATTTAGGACAGAGAACAGAAGAAACTTTGTGACACCTAGAATTGTGAAGCTTTGACTTGGATTTTTGGTGTTATTGATTGAAGCAGAGACTGTGACAACGTTAACGGGTTTGATATGATGTTTAAAGACCAATAAATAAAGTAATATTGGAGCAGTGCGACCAGATATGATTAAAACTATTGCTTATGTAGATGACAAATACAGACGTGGGTTGATCTGCCCCAACGACCTGCTTTCGTGTTGCAATTTCTATGAAATTCATTTTTTCGTGCGGTAATTGATTTGTTTTCTTCTGCTGGCAAGACTTCATGTTTGGCCAATTCCTTGCAGCCCTGAGGATGTGATGGCCAGCCTTCAATTTTGCCTGCTGCTCTCCTTCTGATGGTGCAGCAGCGATGATGCCAGGAAGGGAATCCCAGGATACAGATACAGCGACCATGAACAAATTGTGACATATGTCTAAGCTAGAATGGTATGTGACTTACAAATGATGATGTTCCAATGACATTTTGTCCCTGTGTTTCTCGGTGGGAGAGGTTACAGGTGAGGAAGGTGCTGTCTAATTAAACTTGATGGTTTGCTGCAGTGCATCCGATAAACTGTATTTTCAGGAACCATTGTGTGTCAGCTGCAGAGGGAAGGACACTGAGCTCAGGGACATGGGCCCTGATGAAGGGAACTGCTCTGTCCCGTATGAGATCGAGCTTCTTGAGTTGTATAGTTCCTGCACCCATCCTGTCGATTGGTCTATATTCCCTCACACACCTGACATGTGGCCTTTACTTGATGTTGAGGATTTGGAACGGGATCGGGGTGAAGGGAGAGGTGCGAGCGGATGTGTGCCACTCTGAGACGCTGTGGTACTGATAGTTAGCGGGTAAAACAATATCAAATTGATGCAGTACGTATTGCTCTTCTGAGATTTCAACCGAAGAAATGGGTTGCAGCAAAGTAGAGGAAGTTTCTTCAGTCTCCATTTAAGCTGTGCTCCAGCTGACCTCAGCGTGTCTCCACGCAAAACTGTGAAAATTCTTGGCAATGCTTACAAGCTCAATCAGGCTGATCATGTAAGACATTCTATTCTCTCACTAATAGTGAATCTTTTACAAAGGCAATGAATAAAACGGATCTGGTGGCTACCTTAACACGGTGCAGGGTTGGCACCCCAACGTTCTCCCGACGTCGGGTTCCCGACCCCCAGAAGGAAAATCCTTTTCACCAAAAGGAGGCACGGTTGACTTGGCAACAAGTCCACTGTCACACTGAGGCCCTGTCACTAACTGAAAAACGACAGGTGGGAAACCTTCCAGCGCTCTCGACAAGTCTTTTCTTTTCCCCTTGCAGAACCTGCGTTTCCAGTTTTTTTTTTTAACTTTCTGTCGTTTGGAAATCCCACAGACGATGTTCCAATCTTCATTCTCAATATGGATGGGATAACCAGCGGGATTCCTGCAGAAATAATTTCCCTATCCCTCTCCACGTTATGGCAGGAGATGGGGAGAACCCACCCACAACCACATCCTCTCCCACCCATTGGAAATTCCATCCCTCAAAAATATTTCTTCTGGCAGAATATTTCGGAGCTGTGTCATATTGTTCTTGTATTTGACAGAGAGTTGGACCTTGTGATTGAGAGACTGCAGATATGTTTCAGGCCGTTGACCCAATATAAATGGCCTCCTTCATTTTGCAGCACATCTCATGACCTTGGGTTTCTACTTGCTTTTGGCTTGACCAAATGTTCTCGTTTCGCCCTCGTTCCTGCTCTCGAGCAGTGGCTTTTACTGAATTTTCTTTTCTTCACATAACTCAGATATGACATGATCACCCATTTTGCAGCATTATCCAAATTTAAAATTGCACCGCCACCACCGCACAACTCCCCTCATCCCTCGCTCAGTTCCAATCCTAGCAGAAACCATTCTGTCCTTTTTCAGCGTGGTAGCATTCTTGCCTCCTCGTCAGAACGTCACCAGAGACTTAAATGCACAATCTAGGCTGCCGCTCCAGTGAGGGAGTGCTGCACTGTCGTAGGTGCTATCTTGTGGATGAGACATTAAACCAAGGCCCTGCCTGCCCTCTCAGGTGGACGGAAAAGACGCTGTGTCACTATTTTAAGGACTTCACCCCTTCCTCGGCTCTTCGGCTGCTGAAACCCTCATCCAGGACTTTGTTACCTCTAGACTTGACTATTCCAATGTTCTTACGACCAGTCTTCCACATTCTTCCCTCATAAATTTGAGGGCATCCGAAACCTTGCTCCCCACGTCTGAACTCACACCAAGTCCTGTTCACCAACACCCCTGTGTTTGCTTACTCATTTTGGCTATCAGTTTAGTAATAAATTGATTTTAAAATTCCCATCCTTGTTTTCAAATGCCACCATGGTCTCACCCCTCCCTATCTCTGTAATCTCCTACAGCCCCACAACCCTCTGGGATATCTACACTGCCCGACCTGAACCCGATGGGACCTGACATGTGTCTGGTCACTCTTCTGGGCCCGTTTTTCGGGATTATGTCGGGTCTGAGTCAGACACACACAGTATTAATTGGACTTGAAAGGTTGTTTAAAAGGATTAAGATTGGAGCCATGAAGTCAGTGATTGTTTGGTCACAAGGTAAACAGAAACCCATGGAGTTGTGCCCATTCAGGTTGTGCCACGCTGTACCAGTATCCGCATTGCTTAAAATAAAGACCTCAATTGCCCGAAGGCTCAGAAAATATCATTATACATTAACTAGACTCCTGCTTTACAGGTCGAAATACTTTCTGTAAGTTTATCCAGTGAGCAGCTGAGATGCCGAGACCAGGAAGGTCCTGAGTGATTAATTATTATTACAGTACTGTACTGTATGTGTGGTGGAATGGAGTCCTGACAGTGATCATTTTATATTTTTTTATATAAATACTGTATATTTTATAATAATTAATCTCTCAGGACCTTCCTGGTCTCTGCATCTCAGCTGCTCACTGGATAAACTTGCAGCAAGTATTTCAACTGAAAAAGTGAAAAACAGATTCGGAGTTGGAAGGTAGGTAAAGTGAACATTCCGTTGGTCGGGTTGGGTCGGACTCGGGTCGGGTTGGGCATGGGAAAAAATGGAAGGACTCAGACCAGGTTGGGCTCGGGTATGATGTGGTTCTGTTGTTTTTTTTTTCAGACCCGAGCAGGCCTTTCATCTACGCTTCTCTGATTCTGGCCTCGTGAGCTCCAACATTGGTGGCTGTGACTTCAGGTGCCTAGCCCCAAGCTCTGGAATTCCCTCACTCAACCTCTCCACTTCTCTCTCCTCCTTAAAGAAATTCATTAAAAACCTACCACTCTGACCAAGCTTTAGGTCATCAGCTATAATATCATCTTATGTCACTTGGTCAAAGTTTGCTTATAATGCTCTTGTGAAGTGCCTTGTGATGTTATATTACATTAAAGGTGCAATATAAATGCAAGTTGTTTTTGTTGTTGTTGAAGAAGACTGGGGGTGTTCTCCCCAACTTCACTAAAACAGATGATCTAGTCATTTATCTCATTGCTGTTTGTGGGAGTTTGCTGCTGTGTGTAAACTGGATGCTGCATTGTCTACATTTCAAGAGTGACTGCATTTCAAAAAGGAGTCGAATTGGCTGTGATGCACTTTTGGATGTCCTGGGGTGGTGAAAGCTGATTTATAAATGGAAATCTTTCAGGTCTTGCTTTACTGAAGACCAGCCTGGTCTGAAATGCTCAGGAAGATGACTGTGCACACAAACGAACAATTCAAAGGTCAGGTGCATCAGAAGGGAAAAACTCAGGTAGCACAGACACTGAGAGGTATATGAAGCAGGAAAGCAAATTTGAATCAAAACAAGGGAAAGTGTATTAGCACACTTCCAAATAGAAATAATCAGAATAAGTATAGACAATCAAAACTGTTAGGAATCAATTCACAGAAGTCATCCAAATACTTGGTTCAATTACAGGCATCACACATGCACACTCACACACACTCACACATAGAGTAACACACACAGGTTGGAGTGTGTCACAAAGAGTAACACACGGGGCGGAGTGAGTCTCTCACACACACAGATTAACACAAAGGCTGGAGTGTGTCAAACACACAGAGTAACACAAAGGCTGGAGTGTGTCACACAACATGACACGCAGGTTGGAATTTTCAAACACACTTAGCAACATACAGGAAGGGTCAGGCACACAAACAGAGTAACACATAGGCTGGGGTCAGTCTTTAAACATTAATCTTTATTGCATAATAACTATATACACTCCACACTAGCCTGTGTGTCTCCTTCAAAAGCCTTGCTGTAACTGTTCTTGAGTCTCTCCCACATGATTTCTTAACTCATCCTGGTGGGCAGTAATCTTTACGTTCTCTCAGGATTAACCCTTTGATACCCTTATACTACATTTTCCCCACGTTTTTAGCCTAAGATATATTTAGACACATTCATTTTTTCATTTACACGCTATCCTATCTCCTCCCAAGTCTCTGACTTCATAGATTCAACCTATCAGGAGGCTTCACAACTCTCCCTAATCTTGTTGGTCGTCAGATGTGAAAGATTGATAATCTTTCTCTGATCCCTTGTTTCTTGACTTGGACGGTCTTCGTTGAGTTTTGTAGCATTTGGCACTTTTTGATTTTTCGGTTCATCATCTGAGTCGTCTAACTGTGTAACTAACGTCTTTGATGTAAAGGAATAAGATTCCTTCTATTTCTCCATATAGGATCTTCTTGAGTCCGTAGTAGAGAAGATCGCTGTTGATTCTCATCTTTCTGGAGAATTACCCTGTCTCTCTTTTGGTCTCGTACCCATACTTTTTGCCCTTCTGACAACTTTGGTAGGTTTCAGGTACGGAACCTTCTGTTATGATAATGGGTCTGCTTGTTTCAATATGACTTTTCTATGTCCAGTATTTTCTGATAATCCTTGCCTTGCAATCCTGGAAGTAACTTCTTGCATAGAATTGAAAATTGCTTTTGAAGTTTTCATTAAGAGTTGTGATGGCGCTAATCTGCACAATAATGGAATAGTTCTGTATGTCAGTCGTGCTAAATGGAAATCTCTTTTTTTTCAATCAACATAATTTTAATGGTTCTGACTGCTCGCTCTGCTTCTCCATTTGATTGTGGATACTTAGGAGAGCTTATTAGGTGAACAAATCCACATTATTCTGCAAAGTGCGTGAAGTAATCGTTTGCAAATTACAGTCCATTATCAGATAATATGTGATCAGGTATACCAGGTGTTGTGAAACTTCTTGTAAAACTCTGATGACTGCTTCAGTTGTTGTTGTGTTGTCCATCTTAACTTCGATCCATCCTGAGAACTAATCAACTATAATTAGCTAGGCTCTTCCTTCAAAGAAGAACAAATCCACGGTCTAGTTGAGAATTGGGTCGAAATTACAGGTTCTCTTTGATCTTGTCTTCCCCAGCTTCTTCCCCAGTTCTCTGTCCGTGTAGCACTCCTGTGAAACTTACTGCATTTCTGTTTATCTCTCTGCTAATCTTTGAGCAGCACGGCGGGCTGTGAAATATTGCATTGTGTGGGCTCTGTAACGAAATCTGGACTCTCTGCAAAACTCAGGTCAGGGTATGGGGCTCTCCCTCTGTCCTCGCTCCTGGATTATTCTCGTTTATCTACTTCAACTTTCTCAATAATATGAAGATCAATAAAAGTTCTTCTACTTAAGTCTGCGAACTCCTGATTTCTTAGGACATACAGTGTTTCTAATATTTACTTTCCATTATATTGAAGCGTTGCTTGTAACTTCCCCTTTACTTCAAGTACAAGACCTCCTGGGCCATGCAACTGAGTTTCTATTGCTTGCTCCGGTGTCAAGTTTGAAATGTGTCTGCTGACCAAAATGCTCGTTTCAGATCATTGATCTCACCCAGAAAATATTTCGATTGGTCTGCTGCAGGAGGTTCTTTAACTTCATTTATCTCTCTATTCTTAACTACTTTTCCTTTAGAGGTTGATGTGGTCACGATTTTATTTCAGCATAATCTTACTGAGATGCCCTATTTTTCTGTAATAAAGGCATTCTGCTCTATTGGCGGGACACTGTCCATGCCTGTGGGACGTTTTTGCAACACAATGTTTAAGGACATCTTTTGCTCTGCCCCCTAGTGTACCTGTTTTCCTGGTACCTCTTGTTCAGCCGTCTGGTGAAGGAACGGAACTGTTACAGGAGGATTCCTGTACCGGGGTCTTTCCTCACCTCGTATGATTGGTCTGTTATTGCTGCACTAATTGAAGTCGGGAACAAAAGCTTTCACAACGTGTTCAAATTTTGTTGATTTTATCAATACGCTGCTATTATATCATCAGCTACAGCACCAATTAAATACAATTATTTATTAATTTGCTCTGCTTCAGACCTGCTGTCCAATTTCAATACAATTCTATATCTGAGAAATATTTTCCTCTATAGTACCCAGTTTTGAGTCTGATTGGATCCCTTGTGACTTTTGAAACTCTCTGGAAGTCCCAATTTTTGATCCATTTTTAAAAATTTACAGACTTTTTAGCGTGTTTGCCTTTAAGAAACTCTTTTTCTCACACTAGCTTGCTTTGATGGAGTGTATCAGGTGCTTGAGAGAGTTCCTGATGTTTTAAATAGGCTTTCTAGGGGTTTACCCTTTGCTTCAGCAGCTCACTTATATCTTTATTTATTCTGAGATACAGCACTGAAACAGGCCCTTTGGCCCACCGAGTCTGTTCCAATCAACAACCACCCATTGATACTAACTCTACACTGCCCCCAGGTTTTCTACCACATCCCCACCATTCTCCTACCACCTACCTACACTCGGGGCAATTTACAATGGCCAATTTACCTATCAACCTGCAAGTCTTTTGGAGGTGGGAGGAAATCGGAACACCCGGCGGAAACCCACGCAGACACAGGGAGAACTTGTAAACTCTGCACAGGCAGTACTCAGAATCGAACCCGGGTCGCTGGAGCTGTGAGGCTGCAGTGCTAACCACGGCGCCACTGTGCCACTGACAGCTGACACTGCTGTCTATTGGAATTAACAGAGCTGTTCCGTGGACAGTTTCAGGGTTTTCCCCTTTTCTTTTTAAGACCACGAGATACTTCAAGCTTGACAGCTTTAATTATTTTTTCAGGCTTGGCTGCATTAATGGAGATTCTGCTGTATTCGGGGTTTCCCTGCCCTTTTTTTCTCTTCAGTATCGGACTTTTCCCGTACATTTTTTTCAGTTTGTGCACTTTTCAGGGTTCTCTCCACTCTCCACCCTTGCATTCAGCCTGAGTGAGGGATGGGTTGACCCCATTGCTTTTTTCTTTCAATCTCACACTGAGACTTTGGAAAAAAGAATTTTTTAAAACTCTTCAAAGGCTTTTTTTTAAACCAGGATTTCTTAGGCGTCAGCACAATAATTCAGCCGATTGCTTGTTTGCAGCCATGCTTCCATTCTATGGAGCTTCTCTCAGCCTTCAAAGATCTGTTGTTTCTTTTTATCTTTTCAGATACTTATTTTAAATTCTCTCTTCTGGCTGAAGGATGCTAGTTACTTCAAACTTTTTCTTCTGAGTGTAGAATCCCTCCACTGTTCACCATATTATATGTTTGGTTCTTCATGCTGCCACCGTCAGAGAGGTTCTTAGACTGGAGTGTTTAAACATTAATCTTTATTGCATTGTAAGGATATACACTTCACACCAGCCTGTGTGTCTCCTTCAATAACCACGCTGTAACTGTTCCCAAACCTCTCCCACATAATCCCTTACATCATCATGATGGGCCCCAATCTTTACGTTCTCTCAAGATTAACCCTTTGATACATTTAGATGACAAAGCACACAGGCTGAAGTGTGTCACATACACACAGAGTAACACACAGGCTGGAATGAGTCACAAATGCAAAGTAACACCACAGGCTGGAGTCAGTCTCTCTCTCACTCACAGAGTAACACACAGGCTGGGGTTTGTCACATACACAGAGTAACACACAGGCTGGAGTATGTCACATACACAGAGTAACACACAGGCTGGGGTATGTCACATACACAGAGGAACACACAGGCTGGAATGAGTCACAAATGCAAAGTAACACACAGGCTGGAGTCAGTCTCACTCACACACACACACACAGAAACACACAGGCTGGAGTCAGTCTCCCGCACACACACACACACACACACACACAGAAACACACATGCTAGAGTGGGTCACACACACAGGGAATGTATTCATCTTGTGGATTTTCTGACAGTGGAATTGGATTTGGGCGGCACTTCCGCTCCCTCGTTTTTTGCCTGTTGCCACCCGATTACAAGTGGAAATCAAAGTTTCAGCAGCGGGCATGGGAGATACATGCGATCATGTGGTGTGGAATACTTTTCATGGTGGAGCCTGCTGTCATTCAGGGAAGCATTATGCATGGCATTGTTATAAATAATCCTTCAGTGCAATCAGGGAGGCTCATCAACGAGGCCAGTCTTTTTCAGAGACTTCTGGGCTTTTCCCCTTAAATCTTACCCACCCTCACCCATCTTTACACCTGTCGCAAACAAAGGCTATGGACCCTGGCAACATTACGGCAAGAGCACTGAGGACCTGTGCTCCAGAACTTGCCGCGCCCCCAGACAAGCAGATTTGTGATGGTGCGGGGGTGCGTGGAGGGGTGGGGTGGGTGTGGGTGGGGGGGGGAATAGTAACCGCAGTGAGACAGGGACACCAGCAGATGGAGATGCTGAGCCATTGCTGATGGGAAGGTTTGGTGTTACTGAGAGTTTGACAGTTTCCAAACACAGAGTAACACGCTGGCTGGAGTGTGTCACAGGCACAGAGTAACACACTGGTTGGAGTGTGTCACACGCACACACAGAATAACACACTGGCTGAAGTGTGTCACACACACACAGAGTAACACACTGGTTGGAGTGTGTCACACGCACACACAGAATAACACACTGGCTGAAGTGTGTCACACACACACAGAATAACACACTGGCTGGAGTGTGTACACACACAGAGTAACTTACTGGCTGGAGTGTGTCACACACAAACACACAGAATAACACACTGGCTGGAGTGCGTCACACACACAGAATAACACACTGGCTGGAGTGTGTACACACACAGAGCAACACACAGGCTGGTGTACGTCAAGAATATCAATGTGCTACCAAGAAACAACTGAAGACACTGGATGCTGCAAAGGCAATGGGCCGTGACAATGTTCCGGCAATAGTACTGAAGACCAGTACCTGATATGAAATGTGACCCGTGGTAAGATGGAATTTCTTCTGGAAATCGGTTTTGCAGCATGCATTTCCTGGAATATTTCCAGAATGTGTTGTGACAAGGTCCCAGGCTCATAAGGTTAAACAAGATGAGATGGATTCAGATGTTTTCGAGGACAATTCCGATGTTTGGTTGGCTGAAATATTTTTCAGGGATTTGGATGAGGACATTGGTGTTAAAGGCTCCAAGGTTAACAATGGGGAATTGTTTAGCAGATCTCCCGTGATTTTGGGACACAACAGGCAGATCCTGATTTTAGGAGCTTGTCTCAGGCGACCTGTTTTGAGCCACAGACTGAAAAGTTTTATTAGTGTTATTACGTCAAGAAAGATGAGGAAGTGGAGACCTCTCCGCTGATGAGGATTGGGCTGTAATCCATCAAATGGTTGTCCCTCCTTGCTATCATAGTGTAATTTAGAGAATTGCCAATGAAATCCCAGTCACAGGTCATTTGTGTTTTCCAAAAACTCAGGTTAGGGTAATGACATATTGTTACTAGCAAAGCTGCATCAGGATGTGGTTCACTATTGTAAGACATGCCACACATGTCAAATGGTTGGGATCCACAGCCTATATCTTTACCTTTGCCACCTATCTCAATAAAAGCAGATTTCCTTTCATTATCAAAAGTCTTTTCTTTCCAATTTCTCTGAAAGTTTCCAAATTGAGGCCTGTGACAACTGCTTTGTGAATCAATTCATAATCATGTGCTACTACTGCGGCTTCCTTTATTTTACAAACTTCATTTTTTAAAATTTGTTTGTGGGATGTGGGCGTTGCTGGCTAGGCCAGCATTTATTGCCCATCCCTAAATGCCTTTGAACTGAGTGGCTTGCGAGGCCATTTCAAAATGCTTTTTTGTGTCTGGAGTCACATGGAGGTCAGACCACGTAAGGATGGCAGATTTCCTTCCGAAAAGGACATTAGTTAAACAGATGGGTTTTTATAACAACTGACAAAGATTTCATGGTCACCATTAAACTAGCTTTTTAATTCCAGAATTGTGAAGAAAATTCAAACTTCACCTTCACCTATGGTGGGATTCGATCCCATCTCCCCAGATCTTTAGTTTGTGCTCTGGAATACTAGTTTAATGACATTAACACTCTGCCGCGACCTCCCCCATGTTGTTTCATTTGGAAACTTATTCCTGAACGAATAATATGTTTCAAATCTTCCATCAGAATTACTTCCCTCAGGCTCTCAAAGTCTTGTGCAATCTTTATTGACCTACACCACCTATCAAATTCAATCGTGTCTTTCTAAAGGAAATAGGATAAATACTTGAAGGGAAAAGAAATGCGAGTAGACGGGGAAAGGACCGGATGTGGGACTAGATAAATTGCTCTTGCAGAGAGTAGGCACGGGCATGATGGGCCGAATCACCTCCTTCACGAGGAGTGACAGCGCCCATTAAGGCCCTATCACTCACTAATCGAGGAAGAGGTCTTGCAAATAAAGATGAGTGTTGAGGCTGGAGGACACATCCTGCAGGTTTCTTGTCTAATTAACAGTGTGCCCGTTCTGAACGAAATCTCACACTGACACACAATGCATAGCAAAATTCAGCTGCTTTCAGCTGACGCTCATCAGTCTTTGCTTGACCTCAGTCCTAAATACTAATTCTTGACCTTCTGTTCTATTTCAGGGCAATGGAATGTGCCCAGAACCTGAGGTGTGGGAAATGGGTTGCACTTGTGATCATGCAGAAGCACCCACGCTTACTTCCGCAAGCATCAGCTCAGAGACTTGCATTGCCAGTACTTTAGTTGGTATGCAAGATGGTTATGGACTGTTCGACTCAAGGAGCACCAGAGAATGGAAAATGGGTAGCGGGATTGGATGGTTAGTAAGGGGCTTTCTGTAGGAAGAGCTAACATCTTAAAGAGCACAGCTGAAGATTTCGAGGACACAGTCAACATTCAAAAACTGATTCCTATTTACCAGGGCTATTTCAGTGCTTTGGGCAGCCTGCCTGCGATTCGACACACAATGACAGAGAGCATGGAAAAATCCAGCTCCAGCTATTGGTGGGCGGGGTGTGGGGGTGGGGGGCGCGAGAGGGGGAGGCGTGTGTGTTTGTGAGGGGTGGGGTGGGCGTGTGAATGGATCATTCAGAACGGTTTTAACACCTTAATGTCGAGAATGGAGTGAGACAATTGAAGTCAACGGAACTGAGTATTGGATGGTGCGCATAAAGGGCAGTCGATTCCATGCCACCCACATTGCTTTCATGCCGAAGGCGAACTATTATCCTGTCGATACATAGACTGCTTTAGGAAAATAGCAGATCCACCTTGTATTCCTGCTGATTTATATTATTCCTTTTTAGTAATGCATCAAAGACAGCCTGCGCTACAGTTAAACTGCTTCTTACAATACAGACATCAACAACGACCTGCGGGGCACAAACCAGGCAGAACCACTTTTGCTGCCTTTTCTTCCAGATGCCGCTATTCAGTGCTATTGAAGTCAAGTAGATTGAATATCGGTAGGGGCGTGTAACAAGCCACCAATGCAATGCCACCTGCTTTGTCAATATCCACCCCCGTGTACTTGTATGGCATGTTTAATGCAGAAAACCATCCCAAAGCACTTCAGAGAGGCCGAATCAAATACTAATAGTTATTGAACCAAGAGTAATTCTGAGAATAGGATTGGTCAAAAAGGTGAGTGTCAGGGACTGTCTTGAAGGAGTTGAGGGATAGTAAGGTGGAGCGGTTTAGAGCAGCAATTCCACAGAGCGGGTGTCTGTGGCTCCAGGTTTGACAGCAAGAGGGGATCGAGTCTTTGCTGAAGATGTCGTAATTGAAGAGGGAGGACAGTTGGGATGTTAGGCATGGAGCAGGTCAAAGGGATAGAAAGAGAGAATAGGCTGAAGATCAGGGAGGGTGGCTAATCGGAACCTGGACAGTAATAATCGGCGTAGCTTTGACGTTAGACCATTGTGTCAAACCTGTGGTACGGACTGCACCACTCGGGAAGAAGCTCTCCTGATTTTTATTTCCAACAAAGTCAAAATTACCCCACTTAGCTCTGCTGGCGTCAAAGGCATGAACCAGGGTTTGAACGTCTGATGCATTGACGAAAAGCTAGAGTTCGACAACATTAAGACAGTGAAACTTGTCGGTCTATATTCACTTCTCGGTTCAACCTAAACACAATGTCCCATTAACGCTGAGCTGCTGTGATCAAAATGCAGCAACGGAGCAAGAGTCTCAGAGGCGAGGATTTTTTCAGTCTGAGATTGCACACTGTTTTTAACTCTCTGGGGATCGGGGAGTTCACGTTAATTGCTGGTTTATGAAGAGATGTAGTAACTTGTTTGTTTGAAAGCATCTAGCTAATGACACCGGTTCTGTGACCTCACTCTCTCACTGGACGATTGGCTCGTGTACAAATGAGGTTGTTTCAGTGCATTGCCTCGCATCTACCGCTCCTGGTTTTCGAAGAAAATGGGACGACAGGCACTTCCGATAGAAATGTTGTATCCTATTCTCGCAGTTATTGGCATTCCTGGTAAGTAATTCGAAACTATCCTGAAAAATTTAGTGCACCATTGCTAAACTGCATTATTATTTTCCCTGTGTGTTTTTGTTATTGTCGTTGTTGTCTTTGTGGCGGCATTGGCCAGGTGGAAAGGACGATCAATAGAATGCTCGCCCATTGATGAGCTCGTCCGATTTTGGTCCCCTTTGATGTTTATGTTAATGGCTCAGTCCTGTTCTGTACCACTGGGCGGGCAGTCAATCCCTCCGCATAACAAAGTGAAAATGGACCCTGTGTCATTTGGACTGAGCTGTGGCTCTGTCGGTCGCAATCTCTGCTTTGAGTCGGATAATCTTGCGTTTCCCTCCCATTTCAGTGAGTTGAGTTCATACTGTAAGCTGCCATTTCGGTGCAATATTGATGAAGTGATGCTATATTGTCGAATCATAGAATGGTTACAGCACAGAAGGAAACCATTCATCACGTCGTGTCCATGCCAGTTCTCAGGGAGTGCAGCACAGCTCGTCCCATTCCCTAGTCTTTCCCCCTGAGCCCAGCATTTCTCACTTCAGATAAATATTCTATTCCCTTTTGAAAGCCACAATTCAATCTGCCTTCACCACACTCTCAGGCAGTGGATGCCAGATCCGAACCATTCACTGCGGAAGATAACTTTTCCTCCCCTTTGATTCTTTCACCAAACGCCTTAAATCGGTGTCCTCTGATTCTCGACCCTCCCGCCAATGGGAACTTTTTCTCTCTATCTATTCTGTCCTGTCCCCCTCATGATTTTGAATATCTCTATCAAATCTCCTCTCAATTATCTCTTCTTTAAGCAGAATAGTCCCAACAGAACAGTAAATGAAGTCCCTCATCCCCAGAACCATTTTGTAAATATTTTCTGCACGCTCTTCAATGCTTTCACGTCCTTCCTAAAGTGTGGTGCCCAGAATTGTATAGAATACTCCAGCTGAGGCCGAGCCAGTGTTTTATAATGGCCCGACATTAACTTCCTTGCTTTTCTACCCTATGCTGCGATCTATAAAGCCCAGGATCCGTAATCCTTATTAACCAATTTCTCAACCTGACCTGTCACCTTCAACGATTTGTGCTCATACACCCGTCCCCCACATCCCCGCCAGTACCCTCTGCTCCTGCACCTTCTTTAGAATTGTTTATCCATTATTTTATATTTCCTTTCCTCATTCTTAAAATCATCTTTTTATGAGACGTTAAAAAGTAACTGATTTAATTTTAATAAAAATGCAGTACTGGTTCAGCTGGATACAATCGTCATACTGCTAAATGTTGAATTAAATCTCGAACTATTCACGTATGGGGTAATTTTCACTTTGTATTAACATCAATGTGCTAGAAAGACGGAAGGGCTGTAAAATACGGGGCCCATTTGATATCAATTGCTTTTGTTTTTTTTTGCACGGCAATGAAAGTTAAAAATGTTCCCAAGGTTTCTATTTGCATTGAAAGGGAGATAAAACAGCATTAATCAGTAATAGGCAAGGAATGTTTATACGTTTTAACCTCATCGAACCGTAAAAAACTGATTGCATTGGATGAAACTCTGATTTTACCTGTCGCCCGATTTTCTTCTCTATTGAAGTCACTGTGAACAACATTGGGCGGAACGAGCATCCCATAGAATCCGTCAGCATCCGGCCCAGCAAGTTACTTCCAAATGGCTCCCATTAATGTTTTCATATTAGAATATCTTGAAGTTACCGCAGGGAAAAAATGTCTGGCAAGAAGATGGGGAAGTTTGCAGCAGCTGCTATGTGACAATTTATTCCAATCCAGGTTAACTATTAGCTATATTGTGCAATGGGTAATATTGAATTCTCCGCCCCTTGTACATTCAGCCTGTTACTCTCTTCCAATGACTTCCATGGAAAAAAACTGGATGGCCAATTAGATACCGCTATTTGACCCGGTCACACATGGCTAAAATTACCCCCGGTTCCTCCACCCCACAACTCCCAGCCTTATGATGCTGAACACCAGATTTCCAACTTGCTGTCAGTGTACATCTCTGTTGAATTTTTCTGTTAAATTTCCTGTTTTTGCATTTCTCCTAGCAAACCTGCTGTCATTTCTGGTTCTTTTCCAAAGGAAATGCGGTCTTTCCAAAGGAATCACTCATTATATGATGGCCATGGCCGTGGGAGACCTCATGGTCCTTATCTTTAATGTTATTGTGAGCCAAATCATCAAGTATCATTTTCCAGATTCATTGCTGAACTACACATCCACGTGTCGTTTTACTGTCTTCATGCAAGGGTTTAGCATTCAGCTCTCTATCTGGTTCACAATGTCGTTCACCTTTGACCGTTTTGTCGCAATTTGTTGCCAGAAATTGAAATCAAGATATTGCACCGAAAGGACAGCCACCATGGTTGTAACGGCCATGTGTGTGCTCAACATTTTGATCAATATTCCCATGCCTTTCCGCTATGAGCCCGATTATATTCTCAACAATATACAGTGGGGCTGCCGCACCATCACAGGATATTTTACTTCACCCGCATGGAAGGTTCACCAATGGATTACCAATCTCTCAAGTACATTACTTCCAATTCCTTTGCTGCTGCTGTTGAACTCTCTCACCGTCAGGCACATCTTATTAGCCAGTAGAGCTCGCAAAGCCCTGAAGAGCAACAACAATGGAAAAACCGGCAGTGATCCCGAGATGAAGAACAGAAGAACATCCATCATTCTACTCTTTGCTATCTCGGGCACTTTTATTGTGTTGTCGGCCCCTATTACCGTAATACACATCTGTGTCGGTGTCACACAGACACTCGATTTCCAAGGTTCAAACTCACTTTATTTGGCAATTAGAATCACATTTCTGTTGATGTGCACCAGCTCCTGTACAAACACTTGTATTTATGCACTGACACAGAGGAGATTCAGAGCGGAGATCAAAAATATGGTGAAATATCCGTATTATCTCATTGTTAAATTATTTAAATAATTGTTGAATAAAGTAAGTGATATCAAACTTCAATTAATTGCCTGGCATTTTCTTTGCAACTTTGCACAATGTCTTTTAAAGTTCTAAGGGCAACACAACCCACAGTTTGGAAGAGTCCACTTGATTTATAAATTCCACTAAGAATTTGAATAAGTTGAGGAGGCAGAATCATCCCCTTCAGAATCTCTGGTTACGGTTGTTTATCCGGTTATTAATGTCCACGCACTTGGAATGCCGAATTGGAGGATGATGTGACATAGCAGAGCACCTTGACAGGTTCAAATAATAAAGATCTTTCAACACACTGACATCCGAATTTGGAGCAGGAGGAGGCCTGTCATTCCTTCGAGCCTGCTCCGCCATTTGATAAGATCATGGCAGATCTGGTTATGGCCTCAAATTTCCTGTCTACCTGATGTAACGCTGACTCCCTTATCAATCAGGATTCTATCTAAAACAGCACCTCAAGAGTCAGATCACCATGAAATACAATGGGATATTGTGTTTGATGGCAGGTGTTATGGAATATAAATATAGAGATTTAGTGGTGAATCTCTCCCAGACTTTTGTGAGACCAAACCCGCAGTATTTTGTGCTCTTTTGGACTCAACACTGTTGGCCAATTTGGACGTAATAGTGAGGACACAGCGTAGTAAACTCACTAGCATGATGTCGGACATGAATAAATCCAAATATGAAAAATGAGTTCGTTCTCAATCAGAAGAGAAGAGATTTCAGGCTGAATTAATAGAGATAGTTGCAGTAATGAAAGCCTGGAGCAGAATAGATAGATGCAACGATTGATGGGTCTATCAGCAGTGAACATAGATCTTGAGAGTAAATGAAAGAGATTTAGGACAGAGAACAGAAGAAACTTTGTGATACCTAGAATTGTGAAGCTGTGACTTGGATTTTTGGAGTTATTGATTGAAGCAGAGACTGTGACAACTTTAACGGGTTTGATATGATGTTTAAAGACCAATGAATAAAGTAATATTGGAGCAGTGCGACCAGATATGATTAAAACTATTGCTTATGTAGATGACAAATACAGACATGGGTTGATCTGCCCCAACGACCTGCTTTCGTGTTGCAATTTCTATGAAATTCATTTTTTCGTGTGGTAATTGATTTGTTTTCTTCTGCTGGCAAGACTTCATGTTTGGCCAATTCCTTGCAGCCCTGAGGATGTGATGGCCAGCCTTCAATTTTACCTGCTGCTCTCCTTCTGATGGTGCAGCAGCGATGATGCCAGGAAGGGAATCCCAGGATACAGATACAGCGACCATGAACAAATTGTGACATATGTCTAAGCAAGAATGGTATGTGACTTACAAATGATGATGTTCCAATGACATTTTGTCCCTGTGTTTCTCGGTGGGAGAGGTTACAGGTGAGGAAGGTCCTGTCGAATTAAACTTGATGGCTTGCTGCAGTGCATCCGATAAACTGTATTTTCAGGAACCATTGTGTGTCAGCTGCAGAGGGAAGGACACTGAGCTCAGGGACATGGGCACTGATGAAGGGAACTGCTCTGTCCCGTATGAGATCGAGCTTCTTGAGTTGTATAGTTCCTGCACCCATCCTGTCGATTGGTCTATATTCCCTCACACACCTGACATGTGGCCTTTACTTGATGTTGAGGATTTGGAACGGGATCGGGGTGAAGGGAGAGGTGCGAGCGGATGTGTGCCACTCTGAGACGCTGTGGTACTGATAGTTAGCGGGTAAAACAATATCAAATTGATGCAGTACGTATTGCTCTTCTGAGATTTCAACCGAAGAAATGGGTTGCAGCAAAGTAGAGGAAGTTTCTTCAGTCTCCATTTAAGCTGTGCTCCAGCTGACCTCAGCGTGTCTCCACGCAAAACTGTGAAAATTCTTGGCAATGCTTACAAGCTCAATCAGGCTGATCATGTAAGACATTCTATTCTCTCACTAATAGTGAATCTTTTACAAAGGCAATGAATAAAACGAATCTGGTGGCTACCTTAACACGGTGCAGGGTTGGCACCCCAACGTTCTCCCGACGTCGGGTTCCCGACCCCCAGAAGGAAAATCCTTTTCACCAAAAGGAGGCACGGTTGACTTGGCAACAAGTCCACTGTCACACTGAGGCCCTGTCACTAACTGAAAAACGACAGGTGGGAAACCTTCCAGCGCTCTCGACAAGTCTTTTCTTTTCCCCTTGCAGAACCTGCGTTTCCAGTTTTTTTTTTTAACTTTCTGTCGTTTGGAAATCCCACAGACGATGTTCGAATCTTCATTCTCAATATGGATGGGATAACCAGCGGGATTCCTGCAGAAATAATTTCCCTATCCCTCTCCACGTTATGGCAGGAGATGGGGAGAACCCACCCACAACCACATCCTCTCCCACCCATTGGAAATTCCATCCCTCAAAAATATTTCTTCTGGCAGAATATTTCGGAGCTGTGTCATATTGTTCTTGTATTTGACAGAGAGTTGGACCTTGTGATTGAGAAACTGCAGATATGTTTCAGGCCGTTGACCCAATATAAATGGCCTCCTTCATTTTGCAGCACATCTCATGACCTTGGGTTTCTACTTGCTTTTGGCTTGACCAAATGTTCTCGTTTCGCCCTCGTTCCTGCTCTCGAGCAGTGGCTTTTACTGAATTTTCTTTTCTTCACATAACTCAGATATGACATGATCACCCATTTTGCAGCATTATCCAAATTTAAAATTGCACCGCCACCACCGCACAACTCCCCTCATCCCTCGCTCAGTTCCAATCCTAGCAGAAACCATTCTGTCCTTTTTCAGCGTGGTAGCATTCTTGCCTCCTCGTCAGAACGTCACCAGAGACTTAAATGCACAATCTAGGCTGCCGCTCCAGTGAGGGAGTGCTGCACTGTCGTAGGTGCTATCTTGTGGATGAGACATTAAACCAAGGCCCTGCCTGCCCTCTCAGGTGGACGGAAAAGACGCTGTGTCACTATTTTAAGGACTTCACCCCTTCCTCGGCTCTTCGGCTGCTGAAACCCTCATCCAGGACTTTGTTACCTCTAGACTTGACTATTCCAATGTTCTTATGACCAGTCTTCCACATTCTTCCCTCATAAATTTGAGGGCATCCGAAACCTTGCTCCCCACGTCTGAACTCACACCAAGTCCTGTTCACCAACACCCCTGTGTTTGCTGACTCATTTTGGCTATCAGTTTAGTAATAAATTGATTTTAAAATTCCCATCCTTGTTTTCAAATGCCACCATGGTCTCACCCCTCCCTATCTCTGTAATCTCCTACAGCCCCACAACCCTCTGGGATATCTACACTGCCCGACCTGAACCCGATGGGACCTGACATGTGTCTGGTCACTCTTCTGGGCCCGTTTTTCGGGATTATGTCGGGTCTGAGTCAGACACACACAGTATTAATTGGACTTGAAAGGTTGTTTAAAAGGATTAAGATTGGAGCCATGAAGTCAGTGATTGTTTGGTCACAAGGTAAACAGAAACCCATGGAGTTGTGCCCATTCAGGTTGTGCCACGCTGTACCAGTATCCGCATTGCTTAAAATAAAGACCTCAATTGCCCGAAGGCTCAGAAAATATCATTATACATTAACTAGACTCCTGCTTTACAGGTCGAAATACTTGCTGTAAGTTTATCCAGTGAGCAGCTGAGATGCCGAGACCAGGAAGGTCCTGAGTGATTAATTATTATTACAGTACTGTACTGTATGTGTGGTAGAATGGAGTCCTGGCAGTGATCATTTTATATTTTTTTATATAAATACTGTATATTTTATAATAATTAATCTCTCAGGACCTTCCTGGTCTCTGCATCTCAGCTGCTCACTGGATAAACTTGCAGCAAGTATTTCAACTGAAAAAGTGAAAAACAGATTCGGAGTTGGAAGGTAGGTAAAGTGAACATTCCGTTGGTCGGGTTGGGTCGGACTCGGGTCGGGTTGGGCATGGGAAAAAATGGAAGGACTCAGACCAGGTTGGGCTCGGGTATGATGTGGTTCTGTTGTTTTTTTTTTCAGACCCGAGCAGGCCTTTCATCTACGCTTCTCTGATTCTGGCCTCGTGAGCTCCAACATTGGTGGCTGTGACTTCAGGTGCCTAGCCCCAAGCTCTGGAATTCCCTCACTCAACCTCTCCACTTCTCTCTCCTCCTTAAAGAAATTCATTAAAAACCTACCACTCTGACCAAGCTTTAGGTCATCAGCTATAATATCATCTTATGTCACTTGGTCAAAGTTTGCTTATAATGCTCTTGTGAAGTGCCTTGTGATGTTATATTACATTAAAGGTGCAATATAAATGCAAGTTGTTTTTGTTGTTGTTGAAGAAGACTTGGGGTGTTCTCCCCAACTTCACTAAAACAGTTGATCTAGTCATTTATCTCATTGCTGTTTGTGGGAGTTTGCTGCTGTGTGTAAACTGGATGCTGCATTGTCTACATTTCAAGAGTGACTGCATTTCAAAAAGGAGTCGAATTGGCTGTGATGCACTTTTGGATGTCCTGGGGTGGTGAAAGCTGATTTATAAATGGAAATCTTTCAGGTCTTGCTTTACTGAAGACCAGCCTGGTCTGAAATGCTCAGGAAGATGACTGTGCACACAAACGAACAATTCAAAGGTCAGGTGCATCAGAAGGGAAAAACTCAGGTAGCACAGACACTGAGAGGTATATGAAGCAGGAAAGCAAATTTGAATCAAAACAAGGGAAAGTGTATTAGCACACTTCCAAATAGAAATAATCAGAATAAGTATAGACAATCAAAACTGTTAGGAATCAATTCACAGAAGTCATCCAAATACTTGGTTCAATTACAGGCATCACACATGCACACTCACACACACTCACACATAGAGTAACACACACAGGTTGGAGTGTGTCACAAAGAGTAACACACGGGGCGGAGTGAGTCTCTCACACACACAGATTAACACAAAGGCTGGACTGTGTCAAACACACACAGAGTAACACAAAGGCTGGAGTGTGTCACACAACATGACACGCAGGTTGGAATTTTCAAACACACTTAGCAACATACAGGAAGGGTCAGGCACACAAACAGAGTAACACATAGGCTGGGGTCAGTCTTTAAACATTAATCTTTATTGCATAATAACTATATACACTCCACACTAGCCTGTGTGTCTCCTTCAAAAGCCTTGCTGTAACTGTTCTTGAGTCTCTCCCACATGATTTCTTAACTCATCCTGGTGGGCAGTAATCTTTACGTTCTCTCAGGATTAACCCTTTGATACCCTTATACTACATTTTCCCCACGTTTTTAGCCTAAGATATATTTAGACACATTCATTTTTTCATTTACACGCTATCCTATCTCCTCCCAAGTCTCTGACTTCATAGATTCAACCTATCAGGAGGCTTCACAACTCTCCCTAATCTTGTTGGTCGTCAGATGTGAAAGATTGATAATCTTTCTCTGATCCCTTGTTTCTTGACTTGGACGGTCTTCGTTGAGTTTTGTAGCATTTGGCACTTTTTGATTTTTCGGTTCATCATCTGAGTCGTCTAACTGTGTAACTAACGTCTTTGATGTAAAGGAATAAGATTCCTTCTATTTCTCCATATAGGATCTTCTTGAGTCCGTAGTAGAGAAGATCGCTGTTGATTCTCATCTTTCTGGAGAATTACCCTGTCTCTCTTTTGGTCTCGTACCCATACTTTTTGCCCTTCTGACAACTTTGGTAGGTTTCAGGTACGGAACCTTCTGTTATGATAATGGGTCTGCTTGTTTCAATATGACTTTTCTATGTCCAGTATTTTCTGATAATCCTTGCCTTGCAATCCTGGAAGTAACTTCTTGCATAGAATTGAAAATTGCTTTTGAAGTTTTCATTAAGAGTTGTGATGGCGCTAATCTGCACAATAATGGAATAGTTCTGTATGTCAGTCGTGCTAAATGGAAATCTCTTTTTTTTCAATCAACATAATTTTAATGGTTCTGACTGCTCGCTCTGCTTCTCCATTTGATTGTGGATACTTAGGAGAGCTTGTTAGGTGAACAAATCCACATTATTCTGCAAAGTGCGTGAAGTAATCGTTTGCAAATTGCAGTCCATTATCAGATAATATGTGATCAGGTATACCAGGTGTTGTGAAACTTCTTGTAAAACTCTGATGACTGCTTCAGTTGTTGTTGTGTTGTCCATCTTAACTTCGATCCATCCTGAGAAGTAATCAACTATAATTAGCTAGGCTCTTCCTTCAAAGAAGAACAAATCCACGGTCTAGTTGAGAATTGGGTCGAAATTACAGGTTCTCTTTGATCTTGTCTTCCCCAGCTTCTTCCCCAGTTCTCTGTCCGTGTAGCACTCCTGTGATACTTACTGCATTTCTGTTTATCTCTCTGCTAATCTTTGAGCAGCACGGCGGGCTGTGAAATATTGCATTGTGTGGGCTCTGTAACGAAATCTGGACTCTCTGCAAAACTCAGGTCAGGGTATGGGGCTCTCCCTCTGTCCTCGCTCCTGGATTATTCTCGTTTATCTACTTCAACTTTCTCAATAATATGAAGATCAATAAAAGTTCTTCTACTTAAGTCTGCGAACTCCTGATTTCTTAGGACATACAGTGTTTCTAATATTTACTTTCCATTATATTGAAGCGTTGCTTGTAACTTCCCCTTTACTTCAAGTACAAGACCTCCTGGGCCATGCAACTGAGTTTCTATTGCTTGCTCCGGTGTCAAGTTTGAAATGTGTCTGCTGACCAAAATGCTCGTTTCAGATCATTGATCTCACCCAGAAAATATTTCGATTGGTCTGCTGCAGGAGCTTCTGTAACTTCATTTATCTCTCTATTCTTAACTACTTTTCCTTTAGAGGTTGATGTGGTCACGATTTTATTTCAGCATAATCTTACTGAGATGCCCTATTTTTCTGTAATAAAGGCATTCTGCTCTATTGGCGGGACACTGTCCATGCCTGTGGGACGTTTTTGCAACACAATGTTTAAGGACATCTTTTGCTCTGCCCCCTAGTGTACCTGTTTTCCTGGTACCTCTTGTTCAGCCGTCTGGTGAAGGAACGGAACTGTTACAGGAGGATTCCTGTACCGGGGTCTTTCCTCACCTCGTATGATTGGTCTGTTATTGCTGCACTAATTGAAGTCGGGAACAAAAGCTTTCACAACGTGTTCAAATTTTGTTGATTTTATCAATACGCTGCTATTATATCATCAGCTACAGCACCAATTAAATACAATTATTTATTAATTTGCTCTGCTTCAGACCTGCTGTCCAATTTCAATACAATTCTATATCTGAGAAATATTTTCCTCTATAGTACCCAGTTTTGAGTCTGATTGGATCCCTTGTGACTTTTGAAACTCTCTGGAAGTCCCAATTTTTGATCCATTTTTAAAAATTTACAGACTTTTTAGCGTGTTTGCCTTTAAGAAACTCTTTTTCTCACACTAGCTTGCTTTGATGGAGTGTATCAGGTGCTTGAGAGAGTTCCTGATGTTTTAAATAGGCTTTCTAGGGGTTTACCCTTTGCTTCAGCAGCTCACTTATATCTTTATTTATTCTGAGATACAGCACTGAAACAGGCCCTTTGGCCCACCGAGTCTGTTCCAATCAACAACCACCCATTGATACTAACTCTACACTGCCCCCAGGTTTTCTACCACATCCCCACCATTCTCCTACCACCTACCTACACTCGGGGCAATTTACAATGGCCAATTTACCTATCAACCTGCAAGTCTTTTGGAGGTGGGAGGAAATCGGAACACCCGGCGGAAACCCACGCAGACACAGGGAGAACTTGTAAACTCTGCACAGGCAGTACTCAGAATCGAACCCGGGTCGCTGGAGCTGTGAGGCTGCAGTGCTAACCACGGCGCCACTGTGCCACTGACAGCTGACACAGCTGTCTATTGGAATTAACAGAGCTGTTCCGTGGACAGTTTCAGGGTTTTCCCCTTTTCTTTTTAAGACCACGAGATACTTCAAGCTTGACAGCTTTAATTATTTTTTCAGGCTTGGCTGCATTAATGGAGATTCTGCTGTATTCGGGGTTTCCCTGCCCTTTTTTTCTCTTCAGTATCGGACTTTTCCCGTACATTTTTTTCAGTTCGTGCACTTTTCAGGGTTCTCTCCACTCTCCACCCTTGCATTCAGCCTGAGTGAGGGATGGGTTGACCCCATTGCTTTTTTCTTTCAATCTCACACTGAGACTTTGGAAAAAATAATTTTTTAAAACTCTTCAAAGGCTTTTTTTTAAACCAGGATTTCTTAGGCGTCAGCACAATAATTCAGCCGATTGCTTGTTTGCAGCCATGCTTCCATTCTATGGAGCTTCTCTCAGCCTTCAAAGATCTGTTGTTTCTTTTTATCTTTTCAGATACTTATTTTAAATTCTCTCTTCTGGCTGAAGGATGCTAGTTACTTCAAACTTTTTCTTCTGAGTGTAGAATCCCTCCACTGTTCACCATATTATATGTTTGGCTCTTCATGCTGCCACCGTCAGAGAGGTTCTTAGACTGTAGTGTTTAAACATTAATCTTTATTGCATTGTAAGGATATACACTTCACACCAGCCTGTGTGTCTCCTTCAATAACCACGCTGTAACTGTTCCCAAACCTCTCCCACATAATCCCTTACATCATCATGATGGGCCGCAATCTTTACGTTCTCTCAAGATTAACCCTTTGATACATTTAGATGACAAAGCACACAGGCTGAAGTGTGTCACATACACACAGAGTAACACACAGGCTGGAATGAGTCACAAATGCAAAGTAACACCACAGGCTGGAGTCAGTCTCTCTCTCACTCACAGAGTAACACACAGGCTGGGGTTTGTCACATACACAGAGTAACACACAGGCTGGAGTTTGTCACATACACAGAGTAACACACAGGCTGGAGTATGTCACATAAACAGAGTAACACACAGGCTGGGGTATGTCACATACACAGAGGAACACACAGGCTGGAATGAGTCACAAATGCAAAGTAACACACAGGCTGGAGTCAGTCTCACTCACATACACACACAGAGAAACACACAGGCTGGAGTCAGTCTCCCGCACACACACACACACACACACACACACACAGAAACACACATGCTAGAGTGGGTCACACACACAGGGAATGTATCCATCTTGTGGATTTTCTGACGGTAGAATTGGATTTGGGCGGCACTTCCGCTCCCTCGTTTTTTGCCTGTTGCCACCCGATTACAAGTGGAAATCAAAGTTTCAGCAGCGGGCATGGGAGATACATGCGATCATGTGGTGTGGAATACTTTTCATGGTGGAGCCTGCTGTCATTCAGGGAAGCATTATGCATGGCATTGTTATAAATAATCCTTCAGTGCAATCAGGGAGGCTCATCAACGAGGCCAGTCTTTTTCAGAGACTTCTGGGCTTTTCCCCTTAAATCTTACCCACCCTCACCCATCTTTACACCTGTCGCAAACAAAGGCTATGGACCCTGGCAACATTACGGCAAGAGCACTGAGGACCTGTGCTCCAGAACTTGCCGCGCCCCCAGACAAGCAGATTTGTGATGGTGCGGGGGTGCGTGGAGGGGTGGGGTGGGGGTGGGTGGGGGGGGGAATAGTAACCGCAGTGAGACAGGGACACCAGCAGATGGAGATGCTGAGCCATTGCTGATGGGAAGGTTTGGTGTTACTGAGAGTTTGACAGTTTCCAAACACAGAGTAACACGCTGGCTGGAGTGTGTCACAGGCACAGAGTAACACACTGGTTGGAGTGTGTCACACGCACACACAGAATAACACACTGGCTGAAGTGTGTCACACACACACAGAGTAACACACTGGTTGGAGTGTGTCACACGCACACACAGAATAACACACTGGCTGAAGTGTGTCACACACACACAGAATAACACACTGGCTGGAGTGTGTACACACACAGAGTAACTTACTGGCTGGAGTGTGTCACACACAAACACACAGAATAACACACTGGCTGGAGTGCGTCACACACACAGAATAACACACTGGCTGGAGTGTGTACACACACAGAGTAACACACAGGCTGGTGTACGTCAAGAATATCAATGTGCTACCAAGAAACAACTGAAGACACTGGATGCTGCAAAGGCAATGGGCCGTGACAATGTTCCGGCAATAGTACTGAAGACCAGTACCTGATATGAAATGTGACCCGTGGTAAGATGGAATTTCTTCTGGAAATCGGTTTTGCAGCATGCATTTCCTGGAATATTTCCAGAATGTGTTGTGACAAGGTCCCAGGCTCATAAGGTTAAACAAGATGAGATGGATTCAGATGTTTTCGAGGACAATTCCGATGTTTGGTTGGCTGAAATATTTTTCAGGGATTTGGATGAGGACATTGGTGTTAAAGGCTCCAAGGTTAACAATGGGGAATTGTTTAGCAGATCTCCCGTGATTTTGGGACACAACAGGCAGATCCTGATTTTAGGAGCTTGTCTCAGGCGACCTGTTTTGAGCCACAGACTGAAAAGTTTTATTAGTGTTATTACGTCAAGAAAGATGAGGAAGTGGAGACCTCTCCGCTGATGAGGATTGGGCTGTAATCCATCAAATGGTTGTCCCTCCTTGCTATCATAGTGTAATTTAGAGAATTGCCAATGAAATCCCAGTCACAGGTCATTTGTGTTTTCCAAAAACTCAGGTTAGGGTAATGACATATTGTTACTAGCAAAGCTGCATCAGGATGTGGTTCACTATTGTAAGACATGCCACACATGTCAAATGGTTGGGATCCACAGCCTATATCTTTACCTTTGCCACCTATCTCAATAAAAGCAGATTTCCTTTCATTATCAAAAGTCTTTTCTTTCCAATTTCTCTGAAAGTTTCCAAATTGAGGCCTGTGACAACTGCTTTGTGAATCAATTCATAATCATGTGCTACTACTGCGGCTTCCTTTATTTTACAAACTTCATTTTTTAAAATTTGTTTGTGGGATGTGGGCGTTGCTGGCTAGGCCAACATTTATTGCCCATCCCGAAATGCCTTTGAACTGAGTGGCTTGCGAGGCCATTTCAAAATGCTTTTTTGTGTCTGGAGTCAGATGGAGGTCAGACCACGTAAGGATGGCAGATTTCCTTCCGAAAAGGACATTAGTTAAACAGATGGGTTTTTATAACAATCGACAATGGTTTCATGGTCACAATTAGACTAGCTTTTTAATTCCAGAATTGTGAAGAAAATTCAAACTTCACCTTCTCCTATGGTGGGATTCGATCCCATCTCACCAGATTTTTAGTTTGTGCTCTGGAATACTAGTTTAATAACATTAACACTCTGCCGCGAACTCCCCCATGTTGTTTCATTTGGAAACTTATTCCTGAACGAATACTGTGTTTCAAATCTTCCATCAGAATTACTTCCCTCAGGCTCTCAAAGTCTTGTGCAATCTTTATTGACCTATACCACCTATCAAATTCAATCGTGTCTTTCAAAAGGAAATAGGATAAATACTTGAAGGGAAATGAAATGGGAGTAGAGGGGGAAAGGACCGGATGTGGGACTAGATAAATTGCTCTTGCAGAGAGTAGGCACGGGCATGATGGGCCGAATCACCTCCTTCACGAGGAGTGAGAGCGCCCATTAAGGCCCTATCACTCACTAATCGAGGAAGAGGTCTTGCAAATAAAGATGAGTGTTGAGGCTGGAGGACACATCCTGCAGGTTTCTTCTCTAATTTACAGTGTGCCCGTTCTGAACGAAATCTCACACTGACACACAATGCATAGGAAAATTCAGCTGCTTTCAGCTGACGCTCATCAGTCTTTGCTTGACCTCAACCCTAAATACTAATTCTTGACCTTCTGTTCTATTTCAGGGCAATGGAATGTGCCCAGAACCTGAGGTGTGGGAAATGGGTTGCACTTGTGATCATGCGGAAGCACCCACGGTTACTTCCGCAAGCATCAGCTCAGAGACTTGCATTGCCAGTACTTTAGTTGGTATGCAAGATGGTTATGGACTGTTCGACTCAAGGAGCAGCAGAGAATGGAAAATGGGTAGCGGGATAGGATGGTTAGTAAGGGGCTTTCTGCAGGAAGAGCTAACATCTTAAAGAGCACAGCTGAAGATTTCGAGGACACAGTCAACATTCAAAAACTGCTTCCTATTTACCAGGGCTTTTCCAGTGCTTTGGGCAGCCTGCCTGCGATTCGACACACAATGACAGAGAGCATGGAAAAATCCAGCTCCAGATGTTGGAGAGGGGGTGAGGGGGTGGGGGGTGTGTGTGTTTGTGAGGGGTGGGGTGGGCGTGTGTATGTATCATTCAGAACGGTTTTAACACCTTAATGTCGAGAATGGAGTGAGACAATTGAAGTCAACGGAACTGAGTATTGGAAGGGGCGCATAAAGGGCACTCGATTCCATGCCACCCACATTGCTTTCATGCCAAAGGCAAACTATTATCCTGTCGATATATAGACTGCTTTAGGGAAATAGCAGATCCACCTTGTATTCCTGCTGATTTATATTATTCCTTTTTCGTAATGCATCAAAGACAGCCTGCGCTACAGTTAAACTGCTTCTTACAATACAGACATCAACAACGACCTGCGGGGCACAAACCAGGCAGAACCACTTTTGCTGCCTTTTCTTCCAGATGCCGATATTCAGTGCTATTGAAGTCAAGTAGATTGAATATCGGCAGGGGCGTGTAACGAGCCACCAATGCAATGCCACCTGCTTTGTCAATATCCACTCCCGTGTACTTGTATGGCATGTTTAATGCAGAAAACCATCACAAAGCACTTCAGAGAGGCCGAATCAAATAATAATAGATATTGAACCAAGAGTAATTCTGAGAATAGGATTGGTCAAAAAGGTGGGTGTTAGGGACTGTTTGAAGCAGTTGAGGGATAGTAAGGTGGAGCGGTTTAGAGCAGCAATTCCACAGAGCGGGTGTCTGTGGCTCCAGGTTTGACAGCAAGAGGGGATCGAATGGGGAGTCTTTGCTGAAGAGGTCGTAATTGAAGAGGGAGGACAGTTGGGATGTTAGGCATGGAGCAGGTCACAGGGATAGAAAGAGAGAATAGGCGGAAGTTCAGGGAGGGTGGCTAATCGGAACTTGGACAGCAATAATCGGCGTAGCTTTGCCGTTAGACCATTGTGTAAAACCTGTGGTACGGACTGCACCACTCGGGAAGAAGCTCTCCTGATTTAATTTTCCAACAAAGTCGAAATTACCCCACTTAGCTCTGCTGGTGTCAAAGGCATGAACGAGGGTTTGAACGTCTGATGCATTGACGAAAAGCTGGAGTTTGACAACATTAAGACGATGAAACTTGTCGGTCTATATTCACTTCTCGGTTCAACCGAAACCCAATGTCCCATGAACGCTGAGCTGCTGCAATCAAAAAGCAGCAACGGAGCAAGAGTCTCAGAGGCGAGGATTTTTTCAGTCTGAGATTGCACACTGTTTTTAATTCTCTGGGGATTGGGGAGTTCACGTTAATTGCTGGTTTATGAAGAGATGTAGTAACTTGTTTGTTTGAAAGCATCTAGCTAATGACACCAGTTCTGTGACCTCACTCTCTCACTGGACGATTGGCTCGTGTATAAATGAGGTTGTTTCAGTGCATTGCCTCGGATCAACCGCTCCTAGTTTTTGGAGAAAATGGGACGACAGGCACTTCCAATAGAAATGTTCTTTCCGATTCTCGCAGTTATTGGCATTCCTGGTAAGTAATTCCAAACTACCCTGAAAGATTTAGTGCACCATTGCTAAACTGCATTATTATTTTCCCTGTGTGTTTTTGTTATTGTTGTTGTTGCCTTTGTGACGGTAATTTGCATTAGCCAGGTGGTAAAGTCGAGCATTCGATCGCTCGCCCATTGATGAGTTCGTCCGATTTTCGTTCCCTTTGATGTTTATGTTAATGGCTCAGTCCTGTTCTATATCACTGGGCAGGCAGTCAATCCCTCCGCATTACAAAGTGAAAATGGACCCTGTGTCATTTGTACTGAGCTGTGGCTCTGTCGGTCGAAATCTCTGCTTTGAGTCGGATAATCTTGCGTTTCCCTCCCATTTCAGTGAGTTGAGTTCAGACTGTAAGCTGCCATTTCGGTGCAATATTGATGAAGTGATGCGATATTGTCGAATTATAGAATTGTTACAGCACAGAAGGAAACCATTCATCACGTCGTGTCCATGCCAGTTCTCAGGGAGTGCAGCACAGCTCATCCCATTCCCCTGTCTTTCCCCCCGAGCCCAGCATTTTTCTCTTCAGATAAATATTCAATTCCCTTTTGAAAGCCACAATTCAATCTGCCTTCACCACACTCTCAGGCAGTGGATTCCAGATCCGAACCATTCACTGCGGAAGATAACTTTTCCTCCCCTTTGATTCTTTCACCAAACGCCTTAAATCGGAGTCCTCTGAAATTCGACCCTCCCGCCAATGGGAACAGTTTCTCTCTATCTATTCTATCCAGTCCCCTCATGATTTTGAATACCTCTCAATATTGCACCTCTCAAATCTCCTCTCAATTATCTCTTCTTTGAGCAGAATAGTCCCAACAGAGCAGTAAATGAAGTCCCTCATCCCCAGACCATTTTGTAAATATTTTCTGCACTCTCTTCAATGCTTTCACGTCCTTCCTAAAGTGTGGTGCCCAGAATTGTATAGAATACTCCAGCTGAGGCCGAGCCAGTGTTTTATAATGGCCCGACATTAACTTCCTTGCTTTTCTACTCTCTGCCACGATCTATAAAGCCCAGGATCCGTATTCCTTATTAACCAATTTCTCAACCTGCCCTGTCACCTTCAACGATTTGTGCTCATACACCCGTCCCCCACATCCCCGCCAGAACCTTCTGCTCCTGAACCTTCTTTAGAATTGTTTATCCATTATTTTATATTGCCTTTCCTCATTCTTAAAATCATCTTTTTATGAGACGTTAAAAAATAACTGATTTAATTTTAATAAAAATGCAGTACTGGTTCAGCTGGATACAATCGTCATACTGCTAAATGTTGAATTAAATCTCGAACTATTCACGTATGGGGTAATTTTCACTTTGTATTAACATCAATGCGCAAGAAAAATGGAAGGGCTGTAAAACACGGGGCCCATTTGATATCAATTGCTTTTGTTTTGCTTTGCACGGCAATGAAAGTTAAAAATGTTCCCAATGTTTCTATTTGCATAGAAAGGGAGATAAAACAGCATTAATCAGTAATAGGCAAGGAATGTTTATATGTTTTAACTGAATCGAACCGTAAAAAACTGATGGCAGTGGATACAACTCTGATTTTACCTGTCGCCCGATTCTCTTCTCTATTGAAGTCACTGTGAACAACATTGGGCGGAACGAGCATCCCATAGAATCCGTCAGCATCCGGCCCAGCAAGTTACTTCCAAATGGCTCCCATTAATGGTTTCATATTAGAATATCATGAAGTTACCGCAGGGAAAAAATGTCTGGCAAGAAGATGGGGAAGTTTGCAGCAGCTGCTACGTGACAATTTATTCCAATCCAGGTTAACTATTAGCTATATTGTGCAATGGGTAATATTGAATTCTCCGCCCCTTGTTCATTCAGCCTGTTACTCTCTTCCAATGACTTCCATGGAAAAAAAATGGATGGCCAATTAGATACCGCTATTTGACCCGGTCACACATGGTTAAAATTACCCCCGGTTCCTCCACCCCACAACTCTCAGCCTTATGATGCTGAACACCGGCACTGTGGGCGGCACAGTGGCGCAGTGGTTAGCACCGCAGCCTCATAGCTCCAGGGACCCGGGTTCGATTTCGGGTACTGCCTGTGTGGAGTTTGCAAGTTCTCCCTGTGTCTGCGTGGGTTTTCTCCGGGTGCTCCGGTTTCCTCCCACAAGCCAAAAGACTTGCAGGTTGATAGGTAAATTGGACATTACAAATTGTCACTAGTATAGGTAGGTGGTAGGGAAATATAGGGACAGGTGGGGATGTTTGGTAGGAATATGGGATTAGTGTAGGATTAGTATAAATGGGTGGTTGATGTTCGGCACAGACTCGGTGGGCCGAAGGGCCTGTTTCAGTGCTGTATCTCTAATCAAACCAGATTTCCAACTTGCTGTCGGTGTACATCTCTGTTCAATGTTTTGTTAAATTTCCTGTTTTTGCATTTCTCCCAGCGAACCTGCTGTCAGTTTTGGTTCTTTTCCAAAGGAACTGCGGTCTTTCCAAAGGAATCACTCGTTATATGATGGCCATGGCCGTGGGAGACCTCATGGTCCTTATCTTTAATGTTATTGTGAGCCAAATCATCAAGTATCATTTTCCAGATTCATTGCTGAACTACACTTCCGCGTGTCGTTTTACTGTCTTCATGCAAGGGTTTAGCATTCAGCTCTCTATCTGGTTCACACTGTCGTTCACCTTTGACCGTTTTGTCGCAATTTGTTGCCAGAAATTGAAATCAAGATATTGCACCGAAAGGACAGCCACCACGGTTATAACGACCATGTGTGTGCTCAACATTTTGATCAATATTCCCATGCCTTTCCGCTATGAACCCGATTATACTCTCAACAATATACAGTGGGGCTGCCGCACCGTCACAGGATATTTTACTTCACCCGCATGGAAGATTCACCAATGGATTACCATCCTCTCAAATGCATTACTTCCAATTCCTTTGCTGCTGCTGTTGAACTCTCTCACCGTCAGGCACATTTTATTAGCCAGTAGAGCTCGCAAAGCCCTGAAGAGCAACAACAATGGAAAAACCGGCAGTGATCCCGAGATGAAGAACAGAAGAACATCCATCATTCTACTCTTTGCTATCTCGGGCACTTTTATTGTGTTGTCGGCCCCTATTACCGTAATACACATTTGTGTCGGTGTCACACAGACACTCGATTTCCAAGGTTCAAACTCACTTTATTTGGCAATTAGAATCACATTTCTGTTGATGTGCACCAGCTCCTGTACAAACACTTGTATTTATGCACTGACACAGAGGAGATTCAGAGCGGAGATCAAAAATATGGTGAAATATCCGTATTATCTCATTGTTAAATTATTTAAATAATTGTTGAATAAAGTAAGTGAAATCAAACTTCAATTAATTGCCTGGCATTTTCTTTGCAACTTTGCACAATGTCTTTTAAAGTTCTAAGGGCAACACATCCCACAGTTTGGAAGAGTCCACTTGATTTATAGATTCCAATAAGAATTTGAACAAGTTGAGGAGGCAGAGTCATCCCCTTCAGAATCTCTGGTTACGTTTGTTTATCCGGTTATTAATGTCCACGCACTTTGAATGCCGAATTGGAGGATGATGTGACATAGCAGAGCGCCTTGACAGGTTCAAATAATAAAGATCTTTCAACACACTGACATCCGAATTTGGAGCAGGAGTGGGCCAATCGTTCCTTCAAGCCTTCTCCGCCATTTGATAAGATCATGGCAGATCTGGTTATGGCCTCAAATTTCCTGTCTACCTGATGTAACGCTGACTCCCTTATCAATCAGGATTCTATCTAAAACAGCACCTCAAGAGTCAGATCACCATGAAATACAATGGGATATTGTGTTTGATGGCAGGTGTTATGGAATATATATATCGAGATTTAGTGGTGAATCTCTCCCAGACTTTTGTGAGACCAAACCCGCAGTATTTTGTGCTCTTTTGGACTCAACACTGTTGGCCAATTTGGATGTAATAGTGAGGACACAGCGTAGTAAACTCACTAGCAAGATGTCGGACATGAATAAATCCAAATATGAAAAATGAGTTCGTTCTCAATCAGAAGAGAAGAGATTTCAGGCTGAATTAATAGAGATAGTTGCAGTAATGAAAGCCTGGAGCAGAATAGATAGATGCAACGATTGATGGGTCTATCAGCAGTGAACATAGATCTTGAGAGTAAATGAAAGAGATTTAGGACAGAGAATAGAAGAAACTTTGTGACACCTAGAATTGTGAAGCTGTGACTTGGATTTTTGGAGTTATTGATTGAAGCAGAGACTGTGACAACTTTAACGGGTTTGATATGATGTTTAAAGACCAATGAATAAAGTAATATTGGAGCAGTGCGACCAGATATGATTAAAACTATTGCTTATGTAGATGACAAATACAGACATGGGTTGATCTGCCCCAACGACCTGCTTTCGTGTTGCAATTTCTATGAAATTCATTTTTTCGTGTGGTAATTGATTTGCTTTCTTCTGCTGGCAAGACTTCATGTCTGGCCAATTCCTTGCAGCCCTGAGGATGTGATGGCCAGCCTTCAATTTTACCTGCTGCTCTCCTTCTGATGGTGCAGCAGCGATGATGCCAGGAAGGGAATCCCAGGATACAGATACAGCGACCATGAACAAATTGTGACATATGTCTAAGCTAGAATGGTATGTGACTTACAAATGATGATGTTCCAATGACATTTTGTCCCTGTGCTTCTCGGTGGGAGAGGTTACAGGTGAGGAAGGTCCTGTCGAATTAAACTTGATGGCTTGCTGCAGTGCATCCGATAAACTGTATTTTCAGGAACCATCGTGTGTCAGCTGCAGAGGGAAGGACACTGAGCTCAGGGACATGGGCACTGATGAAGGGAACTGCTCTGTCCCGTATGAGATCGAGCTTCTTGAGTTATATAGTTCCTGCACCCATCCTGTCGATTGGTCTATATTCCCTCACACACCTGACTTGTGGCCTTTACTTGATGTTGAGGATTTGGAACGGGATCGGAGTGAAGGGAGAGGTCCGAGCGGATGTGTGCCACTCGGAGACGCCATGGTACTGATAGTTAGTTTGTAAAACAATATCAAATTGATGCAGTATGTATTGCTCTTCTGAGATTTCAACCGAAGAAATGGGTTGCAGCAAAGTAGAGGAAGTTTCTTCAGTCTCCATTTAAGCTGTGCTCCAGCTGACCTCAGCGTGTCTCCACGCAAAACTGTGAAAATTCTTGGCAATGCTTACAAGCTCAATCAGGCTGATCATGTAAGACATTCTATTCTCTCATTAATAGTGAATCTTTTACAAAGGCAATGAATAAAACGGATCTGGTGGCTACCTCAACACGGTGCAGGGTTGGCACCCCAACGTTCTCCCGACGTCGGGTTCCCGACCCCCAGAAGGAAAATCCTTTTCACCAAAAGGAGGCACGGTTGACTTGGCAACAAGTCCACTGTCACACTGAGGCCCTGTCACTAACTGAAAAACGACAGGTGGGAAACCTTCCAGCGCTCTCGACAAGTCTTTTCTTTTCCCCTTGCAGAACCTGCGTTTCCAGTTTTTTTTTAACTTTCTGTCGTTTGGAAATCCCACAGACGATGGTCTAATCTTCATTCTCAATATGGATGGGATAACCAGCGGGATTCCTGCAGAAATAATTTCCCTATCCCTCTCCACGTTATGGCAGGAGATGGGGAGAACCCACCCACAACCACATCCTCTCCCACCCATTGGAAATTCCATCCCTCAAAAATATTTCTTCTTTCAGAATATTTCGGAGCTGTGTCATATTGTTCTTGTATTTGACAGAGAGTTGGACCTTGTGATTGAGAAACTGCAGGTATGTTTCAGGCCGTTGACCCAATATAAATGGCCTCCTTCATTTTGCAGCACATCTCATGACCTTGGGTTTCTACTTGCTTTTGGCTTGACCAAATGTTCTCGTTTCGCCCTCGTTCCTGCTCTCGAGCAGTGGCTTTTACTGAATTTTCTTTTCTTCACATAACTCAGATATGACATGATCACCCATTTTGCAGCATTATCCAAATTTAAAATTGCACCACCACCACCGCACAACTCCCCTCATCCCTCGCTCAGTTCCAACCCTAGAAGAAACCATTCTGTCCTTTTTCAGCGTGGTAGCATTCTTGCCTCCTCGTCAGAACGTCACCAGAGACTTAAACGCACAATCTCGGCTGCCGCTCCAGTGAGGGAGTGCTGCACTGTCGTAGGTGCTATCTTGTGGATGAGACATTAAACCAAGGCCCTGCCTGCCCTCTCAGGTGGACGGAAAAGACGCTGTGTCACTATTTTAAGGACTTCACCCCTTCCTCGGCTCTTCGGCTGCTGAAACCCTCATCCAGGACTTTGTTACCTTTCGACTTGACTATTCCAATGTTCTTACGACCAGTCTTCCACATTCTTCCCTCATAAATTTGAGGGCATCCTAAACCTTGCTCCCCACGTCTGAACACACACCAAGTCCTGTTCACCAACACCCCTGTGTTTGCTGACTCATTTTGGCTATCAGTTTAGTAATAAATTGATTTTAAAATTCCCATCCTTGTTTTCAAATGCCACCATGGTCTCACCCCTCCCTATCTCTGTAATCTCCTACAGCCCCACAACCCTCTGGGATATCGACACTGCCCGACCTGAACCCGATGGGACCTGACATGTGTCTGGTGCGGGTTGGGTCACTCTTCTGGGCCCGGTTTTCGGGATTATGTCGGGTCTGAGTCAGACACACACAGTATTAATTGGACTTGAAAGGTTGTTTAAAAGGATTAAGATTGGAGCCATGAAGTCAGTGATTGTTTGGTCACAAGGTAAACAGAAACCCATGGAGTTGTGCCCATTCAGGTTGTGCCACGCTGTACCAGTATCCGCATTGCTTAAAATAAAGACCTCAGTTGCCCGAAGGCTCAGAAAATATCATTATACATTAACTAGACTCCTGCTTTACAGGTCGAAATACTTGCTGTAAGTTTATCCAGTGAGCAGCTGAGATGCCGAGACCAGGAAGGTCCTGAGTGATTAATTATTATTACAGTACTGTACTGTATGTGTGGTGGAATGGAGTCCTGACAGTGATCATTTTATATTTTTTTATATAAATACTGTATATTTTATAATAATTAATCTCTCAGGACCTTCCTGGTCTCTGCATCTCAGCTGCTCACTGGATAAACTTGCAGCAAGTATTTCAACTGAAAAAGTGAAAAACAGATTCGGAGTTGGAAGGTAGGTAAAGTGAACATTCCGTTGGTCGGGTTGGGTCGGACTCGGGTCGGGTTGGGCATGGGAAAAAATGGAAGGACTCAGACCAGGTTGGGCTCGGGTATGATGTGGTTCTGTTGTTTTTTTTTTCAGACCCGAGCAGGCCTTTCATCTACGCTTCTCTGATTCTGGCCTCGTGAGCTCCAACATTGGTGGCTGTGACTTCAGGTGCCTAGCCCCAAGCTCTGGAATTCCCTCACTCAACCTCTCCACTTCTCTCTCCTCCTTAAAGAAATTCATTAAAAACCTACCACTCTGACCAAGCTTTTGGTCATCAGCTATAATATCATCTTATGTCACTTGGTCAAAGTTTGCTTATAATGCTCTTGTGAAGTGCCTTGTGATGTTATATTACATTAAAGGTGCAATATAAATGCAAGTTGTTTTTGTTGTTGTTGAAGAAGACTGGGGGTGTTCTCCCCAACTTCACTAAAACAGATGATCTAGTCATTTATCTCATTGCTGTTTGTGGGAGTTTGCTGCTGTGTGTAAACTGGATGCTGCATTGTCTACATTTCAAGAGTGACTGCATTTCAAAAAGGAGTCGAATTGGCTGTGATGCACTTTTGGATGTCCTGGGGTGGTGAAAGGTGATTTATAAATGGAAATCATTCAGGTCTTGCTTTACTGAAGACCAGCGTGGTCTGAAATGCTCAGGAAGATGACTGTGCATACAACCGAACAATTCAAAGGTCAGGTGCATCAGAAGGGAAAAACTCAGGTAGCAGAGACACTGAGAGATATATGAAGCAGGAAAGCAAATTTGAATCAAAACAGTTGTTAGAAATGAAAATGTATTAGCACACTTCCAAATAGAAATAATCAGAATAAGTATAGACAATCAAAACTGTTAGGAATCAATTCACAGAAGTCATCCAAATACTTGGTTCAATTACAAGCATCACACATGCACACTCACACACACTCACACATAGAGTAACACACACAGGTTGGAGTGTGTCACAAAGAGTAACACACGGGGCGGAGTGAGTCTCTCACACACACAGAGTAACACAAAGGCTGGAGTGTGTCAAACACACACAGAGTAACACAAAGGCTGGAGTGTGTCACACAACATGACACGCAGGTTGGAATTTTCAAACACACTTAGTAACATACAGGCAGGGTCAGGCACACAAACAGAGTAACACATAGGCTGGGGTCAGTCTTTAAACATTAATCTTTATTGTATAATAACTATATACACTCCACACTAGCCTGTGTGTCTCCTTCAAAAGCATTGCTGTAACTGTTCTTGAGTCTCTCCCACATGATTTCTTAACTCATCCTGGTGGGCAGTAATCTTTACGTTCTCTCAAGATTAACCCTTTGATACCCTTATACTACATTTTCCCCACGTTTTTAGCCTAAGATATATTTAGACACATTCATTTTTTCATTTACACGCTATCCGATCTCCTCCCAAGTCTCTGACTTCATAGATTCAACCTATCAGGAGGCTTCACAACTCTCCCTAATCTTGTTGGTCGTCAGATGTGAAAGATTGATAATCTTTCTCTGATCCCTTGTTTCTTGACTTGGACGGTCTTCGTTGAGTTTTGTAGCATTTGGCACTTTTTGATTTTTCGGTTCATCATCTGAGTCGTCTAACTGTGTAACTAACGTCTTTGATGTAAAGGAATAAGATTCCTTCTATTTCTCCATTTAGGATCTTCTTGAGTCCATAGTAGAGAAGATCACTGTTGATTCTCATCTTTCTGGAGAATTACCCTGTCTCTCTTTTGGTTTCGTACCCATACTTTTTGCCCTTCTGACAACTTTGGTAGGTTTCAGGTACGGAACCTTCTGTTATGATAATGGGTCTGCTTGTTTCAATATGACTTTTCTATGTCCAGTATTTTCTGATAATCCTTGCCTTGCAATCCTGGAAGTAACTTCTTGCATAGAATTGGAAATTGCTTTTGAAGTTTTCATTAAGAGTTGTGATGGCGCTAATCTGCACAATAATGGAATAGTTCTGTATGTCAGTCGTGCTAAATGGAAATCTCTTTTTTTTCCTCAACATAATTTTAATGGTTCTGACTGCTCGCTCAGCTTCTCCATTTGATTGTGGATACTTAGGAGAGCTTATTAGGTGAACAAATCCACATTATTCTGCAAAGTGCGTGAAGTAATCGTTTGCAAATTACAGTCCATTATCAGATAATATGTGATCAGGTATACCAGGTGTTGTGAAACTTCTTGTAAAACTCTGATGACTGCTTCAGTTGTTGTTGTGTTGTCCATCTTAACTTCGATCCATCCTGAGAAGTAATCAACTATAATTAGCTAGGCTCTTCCTTCAAAGAAGAACAAATCCACGGTCCAGTTGAGAATTGGGTCGAAATTAGAGGTTCTCTTTGATCTTGTCTTCCCCAGCTTCTTCCCCAGTTCTTTGTCCGTGTAGCACTCCTGTGAAACTCACTGCATTTCTGTTTCTCTCTCTGCTAATCTTTGAGCAGCACGGCGGGCTGTGAAATATTGCATTGTGTGGGCTCTGTAGCGAAATCTGGACTCTCTGCAAAACTCAGGTCAGGGTAGGGGGCTCTTCCTCTGTCCTCACTCCTGGATTATTCTCGTTAATCTACTTCAACTTTCTCAATAATATGAAGATCAATAAAAGTTCTTCTACTTAAGACTGTGAACTCCTGATTTCTTAGGACGTACAGTGTTTCTAATATTTACTTTCCATTATATTGAAGCGTTGCTTGTAACTTCCCCTTTACTTCAAGTACAAGACCTCCTGGGCCATGCAACTGAGTTTCTATTGCTTGCTCCGGTGTCAAGTTTGAAATGTGTCTGCTGACCAAAATGCTCGTTTCGGATCATTGATCTCACCCAGAAAATATTTCAATTGGTCTGCTGCAGGAGCTTCTGTAACTTCATTTATCTCTCTATTCTTAACTACTTTTCCTTTAGAGGTTGGTGTGGTCACGATTTTATTTCAGCATAATCTTACTGAGATGCCCTATTTTTCTGTAATAAAGGCATTCTGCTCTATTGGCGGGACACTGTCCATGCCTGTGGGACGTTTTTGCACCACAATGTTTAAGGACATCTTTTGCTCTGCCCCCTTGTGTTCCTGTTTTCCTGGTACCTCTTGTTCAGCCGTCTGGTGAAGGAACGGAACTGTTACAGGAGGATTCCTGTACCGGGGTCTTTCCTCACCTCGTATGATTGGTCTGTTATTGCTGCAATAATTGATGTCGGCAACAAAAGCTTTCAAGACCTGTTCAAATTTTGTTGATTTTCTCAATACGCTGCTATTATATCATCAGCTACCGCACCAATTAAATACAATTATGTATTCATTATGGATCCCTTGTGACTTTTGAAACTCTCTGGAACTCCCAATTTTTGATCCATTTTAAAAAAATTTATAGACTTTTTAGCGTGTTCCCCTTTCAGAAAATCTTTTTCTCACACTAGCTTGCTTTGATGGAGTGTAGCAGGTCTTTGAGAGAGTTCCTGATGTTTTAAATAGGCTTTCTAGGGGTTTTCCCTTTGCTTAAGCAGCTCACTTATATCTTTATTTATTTAGAGATACAGCACTGAAACAGGCCCTTTGGCCCACCGAGTCTGTTCCAATCAACAACCACCCATTGATACTAACCCTACACTACCCCCATATTTTCGACCACATCCACACCATTCTCCTACCACCTGCCTACACTAAGGGCAATTTAAAATGGCCAATTTACCTATCAACCTGCAAGTCTTTTGGAGGTGGGAGGAAACCGGAACACCCGGCGGAAACCCACGCAGACACAGGGAGAACTTGCAAACTCTGCACAGGCAGTACTCAGAATCGAACCCGGGTCGCTGGAGCTGTGAGGCTGCAGTGCTAACCACTGCGCCACTGTGCCATTGACAGCTGACGCAGCTATCTATTGGAATTAACAGCGCTGTTCCATAGACAGTTTCAGGGTTTTCCCCTTTTCTTTTTAAGATCACGAGATACTTCAAGCTTGACTGCTTTAATGATTTTTTCAGGCTTGGCTGCATTAATGGAGATTCTGCTGTATTCGGGGTTTCCCTGCCCTTTTTTTCTCTTCAGTATCGGACTTTTCCCGTACATTTTTTTCAGTTCGTGTACTTTTCAGGGTTTTCTCCACTCTCCACCCTTGCATTCAGCCTGAGTGAGGGATGGGTTGACCCCATTGCTTTTTTCTTTCAATCTCACACTGAGCCTTTGGAAAAAATAATTTGGAAAAACTCTTCAAAGTCTTTTTTTAAAACCAGGATTTCTCAGTCATCAGCACAATGATTCACCCAATTGCCTGTTTGCAGCCATGCTTCCATTCCATGGAGCTTCTCTCAGCCTTCAAAGATCTGTTGTTTCTTTTTATCTTTTCAGATACTTATTTTAAATTCTCTCTTCTGGCTGAAGGATGCTAGTTACTTCAAACTTTTTCTTCTGGGTGTAGAATCCCTCCACTGTTCACCATATTATATGTTTGGTTCTTCATGCTGCCACCGTCAGAGAGGTTCTTAGACTGTCGTGTTTAAACATTAATAATTATTGCATTGTAAGGATATACACTTCACACCAGCCTGTGTGTCTCCTTCAATAACCACGCTGTAACTGTTCCCAAGTCTCTCCCACATAATCCCTTACATCATCATGGTGGGCAGTAATCTTTATGTTCTCTCAAGATTAACCCTTTGATACATTTAGATGACAAAGCACACAGGCTGAAGTGTGTCACATACACACAGAGTAACACACAGGCTGCAGTGTGTCACATTCACACAGATTAGCACACAGGCTGGAGGTATGACATACACGCATAGTAACACACAGGCTGCATTGTGTCACAGCAAAGAGTAACAGACAGGCTGCAGTGTGTCACATACACACAGAGTAACACACTGGCTGCAGTGTGTCACATTCACACAGATTAGCACACAGGCTGGAGGTATCACATACACACATAGTAACACACAGGCTGCATTGTGTCACAGCAAAGAGTAACACACAGGCTGGAGTGTGTCACATTCACACAGAGGAACACACAGGCTGGAATGAGTCACAAATGCAAAGTAACACCACAGACTGGAGCCAGTCTCTCTCTCTCACAGAGTGGCACAGAGGCTGGATTGTGTCACATACACAAAGTAACACACAGGCTGCAGTGTGTCACACAGAGTAACACGCAGGTTGGAATGAGTCACAAATGCAAAGTAACACACAGGCTGGAGTCAGTCTCACTCGCACACACAGAGTAACACACAGGCTGGAGTTTGTCACATACACAGAGTAACACACAGGCTGGAGTATGTCACATACACAGAGTAACACACAGGCTGGAGTATGTCACATACACGCAGAGTAACACAAGTTGGAATGAGTCACAAATGCAAAGTAACACACAGGCTGGAGTCAGTCTCACACACACACACACACACACACACACAGAAACACACAGGCTGGAGTTTGTCACATACACAGATAAACACACTGGCTGGAGTGTTTCACACACACACACAGAGTAACACACCGGCTAGAGTGGGTCACACACACAGGGAATGTAGCCATCTTGCGGATTTTCTGACGGTGGAATTGGATTTGGGCGGCACTTCCGCTCCCTCGCTTTTTGCCTGTTGCCACCCGATTACAAGTGGAAATCAAAGTTTCAGCTGCGGGCATGGGAGATACATGCGATCATGTGGTGCGGAATACTTTTCATGGTGGAGCCTGCTGTCATTCAGGGAAGCATTATGCATGGCATTGGTATAAATAATCCTTCAGTGCAATCAGGGAGGCTCATCAACGAGGCCAGTCTTTTTCAGAGACTTCTAGGCTTTTCCCCTTAAATCTTACCCACCCTCACCCATCTTTACACCTGTCGCAAACAAAGGCTATGGACCCTGGCAACATTACGGCAATAGCACTGAGGACCTGTGCTCCAGAACTTGCCGCGCCCCCAGACAAGCAGATTTGAGATGGTGCGGGAGGGGCGGGGCGGCGGGTGCGGGCGGGGGGCGGAATAGTAACTGCAGTGAGACTGGGACACCAGTAGATGGAGATGCTGAGCCATTGCTGATGGGAAGGTTTGGTGCTGCTGAGAGTTTGAAAGTTTCCAAACACAGAGTAACACGCTGGCTGGAGTGTGTCACAGGCACAGAGTAACACACTGGCTGGAGTGTGTCACATACACAGAGTAACACGCTGGCTGGAGTGTGTCATATCCACAGAGTAACACACTGGCTGGAGTGTGTCACATACACAGAGTAACACGCTGGCTGCAGTGTGTCATATCCACAGAGTAACACACTGGCTGGAGTATGTCACATACACAGAGTAACATGCTGGCTGGTGTGTGTCACAGGCACAGAGTAACACACTGGTTGGAGTGTGTCACACGCACACACAGAATAACACACTGGCTGGAGGGTGTCACACACACACAGAATAACACACTGGCTGGAGTGTATCACACACACACGCACACTACACACACACACACACACAGAATAAAACACTGGCTGGAGTATGTCACGCACACAGAGTAATACACTGGCTGGAGTGTGTCACACACAAACACACACACAGAATAACACACTGGCTGGAGTGTGTACACACACAGAGTAACACACAGAATTAGAATTAGAACATTACAGCGCAGTACAGGCCCTTTGGCCCTCGATGTTGCGCCGACCTGTGAAACCATCTGACCGACACTATTCCATTTTCATCCATATGTCTATCCAATGACCACTTAAATGCCCTTAAAGTTGGCGAGTCTACTACTGTTGCAGGCAGGGCGTTCCACGCCCCTACTACTCTCTGAGTAAAGAAACTACCTCTGACATCTGTCCTATATCTATCACCCCTCAACTTAAAGCTATGTCCCCTCGTGTTTGCCATCACCATCCGAAGAAAAAGACTCTCACTATCCACCCTATATAACCCTCTGATTATCTTATATGTCTCTATTAAGTCACCTCTCCTCCTCCTTCTCTCCAATGAAAACAACCTCAAGTCCCTCAGCCTTTCCTTGTAAGACCTTCCCTCCATACCAGGCAACATCCTAGTAAATCTCCTCTGCACCCTTTCCATAGCTTCCACATCCTTCCTATAATGCGGTGACCAGAACTGCACGCAATACTCCAGGTGCGGCCTCACCAGAGTTTTGTACAGCTGCAGCATGACATCGTGGCTCCGAAACTCGATCCCCCTACTAATAAAAGCTAACACACCATATGCCTTCTTAACAGCCCTATTAACCTGGGTAGCAACCTTCAGGGATTTATGCACCTGGACACCAAGATCTCTCTGTTCATCTACACTACCAAGAATCTTCCCATTAGCCCAGTACTCTGCATTCCTGTTACTCCTTCCAAAGTGAATCACCACGCACTTTTCCGCATTAAACTCCATTTGCCATCTCTCAGCCCAGCTCTGCAGCCTATCTATGTCCCTCTGTACCCTACAACATCCTTCGGCACTATCCACAACTCCACCGACCTTAGTGTCATCCGCAAATTTACTAACCCACCCTTCTACACCCTCTTCCAGGTCATTTATAAAAATGACAAACAGCAGTGGCCCCAAAACAGATCCTTGCGGTACACCACTAGTAACTAAACTCCAGGATGAACATTTGCCATCAACCACCACCCTCTGTCTTCTTTCAGCTAGCCAATTTCTGATCCAAAGCTCTAAATCACCTTCAACCCCATACTTCTGTATTTTCTGCAATAGCCTACCGTGGGGAACCTTATCAAACGCCTTACTGAAATCCATATACACCACATCCACTGCTTTACCCTCATCCACCTGCTTGGTCACCTTCTCGAAAAACTCAATAAGGTTTGTGAGGCACGACCTACCCATCACAAAACCGTGCTGACTATCGCTAATGAACTTATTCTTTTCAAGATGATTAAACATCCTGTCTCTTATAACCTTTTCCAACATTTTACCCACAACCGAAGTAAGGCTCACAGGTCTATAATTACCAGGGCTGTCTCTGCTCCCCTTCTTGAACAAGGGGACAACATTTGCTATCCTCCAGTCTTCCGGCACTATTCCTGTCGACAATGACGACATAAAGATCAAGGACAAAGGCTCTGCAATCTCCTCCCTAGCTTCCCAGAGAATCCTAGGATAAATCCCATCTGGCCCAGGGGACCTATCTATTTTCACACTTTCCAAAATTGATAACACCTCCTCCTTGTGAACCTCAATCCCATCTAGCCTAGTAGCCTGAATCTCAGTATTCTCCTCGACAACATTTTCTTTCTCTACTGTAAATACTGACGCAAAATATTCATTTAACACTTCCCCTAGCTCCTCTGATTCCACACACAACTTCCCACTACTATCCTTGATTGGCCCGAATATAACTCTAGTCATTCTTTTATTCCTGATATACCTATAGAAAGCCTTAGGGTTTTCCCTGATCCTATCCGCCAATGACTTCTCGTGTCCTCTCCTTGCTCTTCTTAGCTCTCCCTTTAGATCCTTCCTGGCTAGCTTGTAACTCTCAAGCGCCCTAACTGAGCCTTCACGTCTCATCCTAACATAAGCCTTCTTCTTCCTCTTGACAAGCTCTTCAACTTCTTTAGTAAACCACGGCCCCCTCGCTCGACAACTTCCTCCCTGCCTCACAGGTATATACTTATCAAGGACACGCAGTAGCTGCTCTTTGAATAAGCTCCACATTTCGATTGTTCCCATCCCCTGCAGTTTCCTTCCCCATCCTACGCATCCTAAATCTTGCCTAATCGCATCATAATTTCCTTTCCCCCAGCTATAATTTTTGCCCTGCGGAATATACCTATCCCTGCCCATCGCTAAGGTAAACCTAACCGAATTGTGATCACTATCACCAAAGTGCTCACCTACATCTAAATCTAACACCTGGCCGGGTTCATTACCCAGTACCAAATCCAATGTGGCATCGCCCCTGGTTGGCCTGTCTACATACTGTGTCAGAAAACCCTCCTGCACACACTGGACAAAAACTGACCCATCTAAAGTACTCGAACTATAGTATTTCCAGTCGATATTTGGAAAGTTAAAGTCCCCCATAACAACTACCCTGTTACTCTCGCCCCTGTCGAGAATCACCTTCGCTATCCTTTCCTCTACATCTCTGGAAGTATTTGGAGGTCTATAAAAGACTCCCAACAGGGTGACCTCACCTCTCCTGTTTCTAACCTCGGCCCATACTACCTCAGTAGACGAGTCCTCAAACGTCCTTTCTGTCGCTGTAATACTCTCCTTGATTAACAATGCCACACCACCCCCCCCCCCCCCCCCCCTCCCCCTCTTTTACCATCTTCTCTGTTCTTACTGAAACATCTAAATCCCGGAACCTGCAACATCCATTCCTGCCCCTGCTCTACCCATGTCTCCGAAATGGCCACTACATCGAGATCCCAGGTACCAACCCATGCTGCAAGCTCACCCACCTTATTCCGGATGCTCCTGGCGTTGAAGTAGACACACTTTAAACCAGGTTCTTGCTTGCCAGTGCCCTCTTGCGTCCTTGTAACCTTATCCCTGACCTCACTACTCTCAACATCCTGTACACTGGAACTACAATTTAGGTTCCCATCCCCCTGCTGAATTAGTTTAAACCCCCCCGAAGAGCACTAGCAAATCTCCTCCCCAGGATATTGGTACCCCTCTGGTTCAGGTGAAGACCATCCTGTTTGTAGAGGTCCCACCTACCCCAGAAAGAGCCCCAGTTATCCAGGAAATCAAAACCCTCCCTCCTGCACCATCCCTGCAGCCACGTGTTCAACTCCTCTCTCTCCCTATTCCTCGCTTCACTATCACGTGGCACGGGCAACAACCCGGAGATAACAACTCTGTTTGTTCTCGCTCTAAGCTTCCACCCTAGCACCCTGAATTTCTGTCTTAAATCCCCATCTCTCTTCCTACCTATGTCGTTGGTGCCTATGTGGACCACGACTTGGGGCTGGTCCCCCTCCCCCTTAAGGATCCCAAAAACACGATCCGAGACATCACGAACCCTGGCACCTGGGAGGCAACATACCAACCGTGAGTCTCTCTCGTTCCCACAGAACCTCCTATCTGTTCCCCTAACTATGGAGTCCCCAATGACTAATGCTCTGCTCCTCTTCCCCTTTCCCTTCTGAGCAACAGGGACAGACTCTGTGCCAGATACCTGTACCCCATTGCTTACCCCTGGTAAGTCGTCCCCCGAAACAGTATCCAAAACGGTATACCTGTTGTTGAGAGAAACGGCCACAGGGGATCCCTGCACTGCCTGCTGGTTCCCTCTCCTTCCCCTGACGGTAACCCATCTACCTACTTCTTTTACCTGAAGTGTGACTACCTCCCCATAACTCCTCTCAATAACCCCCTCCGCCTCCCGAATGATCCGAAGTTGCTCCAGCTCCAGTTCCCTAACGCGGTTCACGAGGAGCTGGAGTTGGGTGCACTTCCCGCAGATGCAGTCAGCAGGGACACTCTTGGCGACCCTTACCTCCCACATTCTGCAGGAGGAACATACAACTGCCTTAACAGACTGGTGTACGTCAAGAATATCAATGTGATACCAAGAAACAACTGAAGACACTGGATGCTGCAAAGGCAATGGACCTTGACAACGTTCCGGCAATAGTACTGAAGACCAGTACCTGATATGAAATGTGACCCGTGGTAAGATGGAATTTCTTCTGGAAATCGGTTTTGCAGGATGAATTTCCTGGAATATTTCCAGAATGTGTTGTGACAAGGTCCCAGGCTCATAAGGTTAAACAAGATGAGATGGATTCAGATGTTTTCGAGGACAATTCTGATGTTTGGTTGGCTGAAATATTTTTCAGGGATTTGGATGAGGACATTGGTGTTAAAGGCTCCAAGGTTAACAATGGGGAATTGTTTAGCAGATCTCCCGTGATTTTGGGATACAACAGGCAGATCCTGATTTTAGGAGCTTGTCTCAGGCGACCTGTTTTGAGCCACAGACTGAAAAGTTTTATTAGTGTTATTACGTCAAGAAAGAAGAGGAAGTGGAGACCTCTCCGCTGATGAGGATTGGACTGTAATCCATCAAATGGTTGTCCCTCCTTGCTATCATAGTGTAATTTAGAGAATTGCCAATGAAATCCCAGTCACAGGTCATTTGTGTTTTCCAAAAACTCAGGTTAGGGTAATGACATATTGTTACTAGCAAAGCTGCATCAGGATGTGGTTCACTATTGTAAGACATGCCACACATGTCAAATGGTTGGGATCCACAACCTATATCTTTTCCTTTGCCACCTATCTCAATAAAAGCAGATTTCCTTTCATTATCAAAAGTCTTTTCTTTCCAATTACTCTGAAAGTTTCCAAATTGAGGCCTGTGACAACTGCTTTGTGAATCAATTCATAATCATGTGCTACTACTGCGGCTTCCTTTATTTTACAAACTTCATTTTTTAAAATTTGTTTGTGGGATGTGGGCGTTGCTGGCTAGGCCAGCATTTATTGCCCATCCCTAAATGCCTTTGAACTGAGTGGCTTGCGAGGCCATTTCAAAATGCTTTTTTGGGTCTGGAGTCAGATGGAGGTCAGACCACGTAAGGATGGCAGATTTCCTTCCGAAAAGGACATTAGTTAAACAGATGGGTTTTTATAACAACTGACAAAGATTTCATGGTCACCATTAAACTAGCTTTTTAATTACAGAATTGTGAAGAAAATTCAAACTTCACCTTCACCTATGGTGGGATTCGATCCCATGTCCCCAGATCTTTAGTTTGTGCTCTGGAATACTAGTTTAATGACATTAACACTCTGCCGCGACCTCCCCCATGTTGCTTCATTTGGAAACTTATTCCTGAACAAATAATATGTTTCAAATCTTCCATCAGAATTACTTCCCTCAGGCTCTCAAAGTCTTGTGCAATCTTTATTGACCTACACCGCCTATCAAATTCAATCGTGTCTTTCAACAGGAAATAGGAGAAATACTTGAAGGGAAAAGAAATGCGAGTAGACGGGGAAAGGACCGGATGTGGGACTAGATAAATTGCTCTTGCAGAGAGTAGGCACGGGCTTGATGGGCCGAATCACCTCCTTCACGAGGAGTGACAGCGCCCATTAAGGCCTGATCACTCACTAATCGAGGAAGAGGTCTTGCAAATAAAGATGAGTGTTGAGGCTGGAGGACACATCCTGCAGGTTTCTTGTCTAATTAACAGTGTGCCTGTTCTGAACGAAATCTCACACTGACACACAATGCATCGCAAAATTCAGCTGCTTTCAGCTGACGCTCATCAGTCTTTGCTTGACCTCAGTCCTAAATACTAATTCTTGACCTTCTGTTCTATTTCAGGGCAATGGAATGTGCCCAGAACCTGAGGTGTGGGAAATGGGTTGCACTTGTGATCATGCAGAAGCACCCACGCTTACTTCCGCAAGCATCAGCTCAGAGACTTGCATTGCCAGTACTTTAGTTGGTATGCAAGATGGTTATGGACTGTTCGACTCAAGGAGCACCAGAGAATGGAAAATGGGTAGCGGGATTGGATGGTTAGTAAGGGGCTTTCTGTAGGAAGAGCTAACATCTTAAAGAGCACAGCTGAAGATTTCGAGGACACAGTCAACATTCAAAAACTGATTCCTATTTACCAGGGCTATTTCAGTGCTTTGGGCAGCCTGCCTGCGATTCGACACACAATGACAGAGAGCATGGAAAAATCCAGCTCCAGCTATTGGTGGGCGGGGTGTGGGGGTGGGGGGCGCGAGAGGGGGAGGCGTGTGTGTTTGTGAGGGGTGGGGTGGGCGTGTGAATGGATCATTCAGAACGGTTTTAACACCTTAATGTCGAGAATGGAGTGAGACAATTGAAGTCAACGGAACTGAGTATTGGAAGGGGCGCATAAAGGGCAGTCGATTCCATGCCACCCACATTGCTTTCATGCCAAAGGCGAACTGTTATCCTGTCGATACATAGACTGCTTTAGGGAAATAGCAGATCCACCTTGTATTCCTGCTGATTTATATTATTCCTTTTTAGTAATGCATCAAAGACAGCCTGCGCTACAATTAAACTGCTTCTTACAATACAGACATCAACAACGACCTGCGGGGCACAAACCAGGCAGAACCACTTTTGCTGCCTTTTCTTCCAGATGCCGCTATTCAGTGCTATTGAAGTCAAGTAGATTGAATATCGGTAGGGGCGTGTAACAAGCCACCAATGCAATGCCACCTGCTTTGTCAATATCCACCCCCGTGTACTTGCATGGCATGTTTAATGCAGAAAACCATCCCAAAGCACTTCAGAGAGGCCGAATCAAATACTAATAGTTATTGAACCAAGAGTAATTCTGAGAATAGGATTGGTCAAAAAGGTGAGTGTCAGGGACTGTCTTGAAGGAGTTGAGGGATAGTAAGGTGGAGCGGTTTAGAGCAGCAATTCCACAGAGCGGGTGTCTGTGGCTCCAGGTTTGACAGCAAGAGGGGATCGAGTCTTTGCTGAAGATGTCGTAATTGAAGAGGGAGGACAGTTGGGATGTTAGGCATGGAGCAGGTCAAAGGGATAGAAAGAGAGAATAGGCTGAAGATCAGGGAGGGTGGCTAATCGGAACCTGGACAGTAATAATCGGCGTAGCTTTGACGTTAGACCATTGTGTCAAACCTGTGGTACGGACTGCACCACTCGGGAAGAAGCTCTCCTGATTTTTATTTCCAACAAAGTCAAAATTACCCCACTTAGCTCTGCTGGCGTCAAAGGCATGAACCAGGGTTTGAACGTCTGATGCATTGACGAAAAGCTAGAGTTCGACAACATTAAGACAGTGAAACTTGTCGGTCTATATTCACTTCTCGGTTCAACCTAAACACAATGTCCCATTAACGCTGAGCTGCTGTGATCAAAATGCAGCAACGGAGCAAGAGTCTCAGAGGCGAGGATTTTTTCAGTCTGAGATTGCACACTGTTTTTAACTCTCTGGGGATCGGGGAGTTCACGTTAATTGCTGGTTTATGAAGAGATGTAGTAACTTGTTTGTTTGAAAGCATCTAGCTAATGACACCGGTTCTGTGACCTCACTCTCTCACTGGACGATTGGCTCGTGTACAAATGAGGTTGTTTCAGTGCATTGCCTCGCATCTACCGCTCCTGGTTTTCGAAGAAAATGGGACGACAGGCACTTCCGATAGAAATGTTGTATCCTATTCTCGCAGTTATTGGCATTCCTGGTAAGTAATTCGAAACTATCCTGAAAAATTTAGTGCACCATTGCTAAACTGCATTATTATTTTCCCTGTGTGTTTTTGTTATTGTCGTTGTTGTCTTTGTGGCGGTAATTTGCATTGGCCAGGTGGAAAGGACGATCAATAGAATGCTCGCCCATTGATGAGCTCGTCCGATTTTGGTCCCCTTTGATGTTTATGTTAATGGCTCAGTCCTGTTCTGTACCACTGGGCGGGCAGTCAATCCCTCCGCATAACAAAGTGAAAATGGACCCTGTGTCATTTGGACTGAGCTGTGGCTCTGTCGGTCGCAATCTCTGCTTTGAGTCGGATAATCTTGCGTTTCCCTCCCATTTCAGTGAGTTGAGTTCATACTGTAAGCTGCCATTTCGGTGCAATATTGATGAAGTGATGCTATATTGTCGAATCATAGAATGGTTACAGCACAGAAGGAAACCATTCATCACGTCGTGTCCATGCCAGTTCTCAGGGAGTGCAGCACAGCTCGTCCCATTCCCTAGTCTTTCCCCCTGAGCCCAGCATTTCTCACTTCAGATAAATATTCTATTCCCTTTTGAAAGCCACAATTCAATCTGCCTTCACCACACTCTCAGGCAGTGGATGCCAGATCCGAACCATTCACTGCATAAGATAACTTTTCCTCCCCTTTGATTCTTTCACCAAACACTTTAAATCGGTGTCCTCTGATTCTCGACCCTCCCGCCAATGGCAACAGTTTCTCTCTATCTATTCTGTCCTGTCCCCCTCATGATTTTGAATACCTCTATCAAATCTCCTCTCAATTATCTCTTCTTTAAGCAGAATAGTCCCAACAGATCAGTAAATGAAGTCCCTCATCCCCAGAACCATTTTGTAAATATTTTCTGCACGCTCTTCAATGCTTTCACGTCCTTCCTAAAGTGTGGTGCCCAGAATTGTATAGAATACTCCAGCTGAGGCCGAGCCAGTGTTTTATAATGGCCCGACATTAACTTCCTTGCTTTTCTACCCTATGCTGCGATCTATAAAGCCCAGGATCCGTAATCCTTATTTACCAATTTCTCAACCTGACCTGTCACCTTCAACGATTTGTGCTCATACACCCGTCCCCCACATCCCCGCCAGAACCCTCTGCTCCTGCACCTTCTTTAGAATTGTTTATCCATTATTTTATATTTCCTTTCCTCATTCTTAAAATCATCTTTTTATGAGACGTTAAAAAGTAACTGATTTAATTTTAATAAAAATGCAGTACTGGTTCAGCTGGATACAATCGTCATACTGCTAAATGTTGAATTAAATCTCAAACTATTCACGTATGGGGTAATTTTCACTTTGTATTAACATCAATGTGCAAGAAAGACGGAAGGGCTGTAAAATACGGGGCCCATTTGATATCAATTGCTTTTGTTTTTTTTTGCACGGCAATGAAAGTTAAAAATGTTCCCAAGGTTTCTATTTGCATTGAAAGTGAGATAAAACAGCATTAATCAGTAATAGGCAAGGAATGTTTATACGTTTTAACCTCATCGAACCGTAAAAAACTGATTGCATTGGATGAAACTCTGATTTTACCTGTCGCCCGATTTTCTTCTCTATTGAAGTCACTGTGAACAACATTGGACGGAACGAGCATCCCATAGAATCCGTCAGCATCCGGCCCAGCAAGTTACTTCCAAATGGCTCCCATTAATGTTTTCATATTAGAATATCTTGAAGTTACCGCAGGGAAAAAATGTCTGGCAAGAAGATGGGGAAGTATGCAGCAGCTGCTATGTGACAATTTATTCCAATCCAGGTTAACTATTAGCTATATTGTGCAATGGGTAATACTGAATTCACCGCCCCTTGTACATTCAGCCTGTTACTCTCTTCCAATGACTTCCATGGAAAAAAAATGGATGGCCAATTAGATACCGCTATTTGACCCGGTCACACATGGCTAAAATTACCCCCGGTTCCTCCACCCCACAACTCCCAGCCTTATGATGCTTAACACCAGATTTCCAACTTGCTGTCAGTGTACATCTCTGTTGAATTTTTCTGTTAAATTTCCTGTTTTTGCATTTCTCCTAGCAAACCTGCTGTCATTTCTGGTTCTTTTCCAAAGGAAATGCGGTCTTTCCAAAGGAATCACTCATTATATGATGGCCATGGCCGTGGGAGACCTCATGGTCCTTATCTTTAATGTTATTGTGAGCCAAATCATCAAGTATCATTTTCCAGATTCATTGCTGAACTACACATCCACGTGTCGTTTTACTGTCTTCATGCAAGGGTTTAGCATTCAGCTCTCTATCTGGTTCACAATGTCGTTCACCTTTGACCGTTTTGTCGCAATTTGTTGCCAGAAATTGAAATCAAGATATTGCACCGAAAGGACAGCCACCATGGTTGTAACGGCCATGTGTGTGCTCAACATTTTGATCAATATTCCCATGCCTTTCCGCTATGAGCCCGATTATATTCTCAACAATATACAGTGGGGCTGCCGCACCATCACAGGATATTTTACTTCACCCGCATGGAAGGTTCACCAATGGATTACCAATCTCTCAAGTACATTACTTCCAATTCCTTTGCTGCTGCTGTTGAACTCTCTCACCGTCAGGCACATCTTATTAGCCAGTAGAGCTCGCAAAGCCCTGAAGAGCAACAACAATGGAAAAACCGGCAGTGATCCCGAGATGAAGAACAGAAGAACATCCATCATTCTACTCTTTGCTATCTCGGGCACTTTTATTGTGTTGTCGGCCCCTATTACCGTAATACACATTTGTGTCGGTGTCACACAGACACTCGATTTCCAAGGTTCAAACTCACTTTATTTGGCAATTAGAATCACATTTCTGTTGATGTGCACCAGCTCCTGTACAAACACTTGTATTTATGCACTGACACAGAGGAGATTCAGAGCGGAGATCAGGAATATGGTGAAATATCCGTATTATCTCATTGTTAAATTATTTAAATAATTGTTGAATAAAGTAAGTGATATCAAACTTCAATTAATTGCCTGGCATTTTCTTTGCAACTTTGCACAATGTCTTTTAAAGTTCTAAGGGCAACACAACCCACAGTTTGGAAGAGTCCACTTGATTTATAAATTCCACTAAGAATTTGAATAAGTTGAGGAGGCAGAATCATCCCCTTCAGAATCTCTGGTTACGGTTGTTTATCCGGTTATTAATGTCCACGCACTTGGAATGCCGAATTGGAGGATGATGTGACATAGCAGAGCACCTTGACAGGTTCAAATAATAAAGATCTTTCAACACACTGACATCCGAATTTGGAGCAGGAGGAGGCCTGTCATTCCTTCGAGCCTGCTCCGCCATTTGATAAGATCATGGCAGATCTGGTTATGGCCTCAAATTTCCTGTCTACCTGATGTAACGCTGACTCCCTTATCAATCAGGATTCTATCTAAAACAGCACCTCAAGAGTCAGATCACCATGAAATACAATGGGATATTGTGTTTGATGGCAGGTGTTATGGAATATAAATATAGAGATTTAGTGGTGAATCTCTCCCAGACTTTTGTGAGACCAAACCCGCAGTATTTTGTGCTCTTTTGGACTCAACACTGTTGGCCAATTTGGATGTAATAGTGAGGACACAGCGTAGTAAACTCACTAGCATGATGTCGGACATGAATAAATCCAAATATGAAAAATGAGTTCGTTCTCAATCAGAAGAGAAGAGATTTCAGGCTGAATTAATAGAGATAGTTGCAGTAATGAAAGCCTGGAGCAGAATAGATAGATCTTGAGAGTAAATGAAAGAGATTTAGGACAGAGAACAGAAGAAACTTTGTGATACCTAGAATTGTGAAGCTGTGACTTGGATTTTTGGAGTTATTGATTGAAGCAGAGACTGTGACAACTTTAACGGGTTTGATATGATGTTTAAAGACCAATGAATAAAGTAATATTGGAGCAGTGCGACCAGATATGATTAAAACTATTGCTTATGTAGATGACAAATACAGACATGGGTTGATCTGCCCCAACGACCTGCTTTCGTGTTGCAATTTCTATGAAATTCATTTTTTCGTGTGGTAATTGATTTGTTTTCTTCTGCTGGCAAGACTTCATGTTTGGCCAATTCCTTGCAGCCCTGAGGATGTGATGGCCAGCCTTCAATTTTACCTGCTGCTCTCCTTCTGATGGTGCAGCAGCGATGATGCCAGGAAGGGAATCCCAGGATACAGATACAGCGACCATGAACAAATTGTGACATATGTCTAAGCAAGAATGGTATGTGACTTACAAATGATGATGTTCCAATGACATTTTGTCCCTGTGTTTCTCGGTGGGAGAGGTTACAGGTGAGGAAGGTCCTGTCGAATTAAACTTGATGGCTTGCTGCAGTGCATCCGATAAACTGTATTTTCAGGAACCATTGTGTGTCAGCTGCAGAGGGAAGGACACTGAGCTCAGGGACATGGGCACTGATGAAGGGAACTGCTCTGTCCCGTATGAGATCGAGCTTCTTGAGTTGTATAGTTCCTGCACCCATCCTGTCGATTGGTCTATATTCCCTCACACACCTGACATGTGGCCTTTACTTGATGTTGAGGATTTGGAACGGGATCGGGGTGAAGGGAGAGGTGCGAGCGGATGTGTGCCACTCTGAGACGCTGTGGTACTGATAGTTAGCGGGTAAAACAATATCAAATTGATGCAGTACGTATTGCTCTTATGAGATTTCAACCGAAGAAATGGGTTGCAGCAAAGTCGAGGAAGTTTCTTCAGTCTCCATTTAAGCTGTGCTCCAGCTGACCTCAGCGTGTCTCCACGCAAAACTGTGAAAATTCCTGGCAATGCTTACAAGCTCAATCAGGCTGATCATGTAAGACATTCTATTCTCTCATTAATAGTGAATCTTTTACAAAGGCAATGAATAAAACGGATCTGGTGGCTACCTTAACACGGTGCAGGGTTGGCACCCCAACGTTCTCCCGACGTCGGGTTCCCGACCCCCAGAAGGAAAATCCTTTTCACCAAAAGGAGGCACGGTTGACTTGGCAACAAGTCCACTGTCACACTGAGGCCCTGTCACTAACTGAAAAACGACAGGTGGGAAACCTTCCAGCGCTCTCGACAAGTCTTTTCTTTTCCCCTTGCAGAACCTGCGTTTCCAGTTTTTTTTTTTTAACTTTCTGTCGTTTGGAAATCCCACAGACGATGTTCGAATCTTCATTCTCAATATGGATGGGATAACCAGCGGGATTCCTGCAGAAATAATTTCCCTATCCCTCTCCACGTTATGGCAGGAGATGGGGAGAACCCACCCACAACCACATCCTCTCCCACCCATTGGAAATTCCATCCCTCAAAAATATTTCTTCTGGCAGAATATTTCGGAGCTGTGTCATATTGTTCTTGTATTTGACAGAGAGTTGGACCTTGTGATTGAGAAACTGCAGATATGTTTCAGGCCGTTGACCCAATATAAATGGCCTCCTTCATTTTGCAGCACATCTCATGACCTTGGGTTTCTACTTGCTTTTGGCTTGACCAAATGTTCTCGTTTCGCCCTCGTTCCTGCTCTCGAGCAGTGGCTTTTACTGAATTTTCTTTTCTTCACATAACTCAGATATGACATGATCACCCATTTTGCAGCATTATCCAAATTTAAAATTGCACCGCCACCACCGCACAACTCCCCTCATCCCTCGCTCAGTTCCAATCCTAGCAGAAACCATTCTGTCCTTTTTCAGCGTGGTAGCATTCTTGCCTCCTCGTCAGAACGTCACCAGAGACTTAAATGCACAATCTAGGCTGCCGCTCCAGTGAGGGAGTGCTGCACTGTCGTAGGTGCTATCTTGTGGATGAGACATTAAACCAAGGCCCTGCCTGCCCTCTCAGGTGGACGGAAAAGACGCTGTGTCACTATTTTAAGGACTTCACCCCTTCCTCGGCTCTTCGGCTGCTGAAACCCTCATCCAGGACTTTGTTACCTCTAGACTTGACTATTCCAATGTTCTTCCGACCAGTCTCCCACATTCTTCCCTCATAAATTTGAGGGCATCCGAAACCTTGCTCCCCACGTCTGAACTCACACCACGTCCTGTTCACCAACACCCCTGTGTTTGCTTACTCATTTTGGCTATCAGTTTAGTAATAAATTGATTTTAAAATTCCCATCCTTGTTTTCAAATGCCACCATGGTCTCACCCCTCCCTATCTCTGTAATCTCCTACAGCCCCACAACCCTCTGGGATATCTACACTGCCCGACCTGAACCCGATGGGACCTGACATGTGTCTGGTCACTCTTCTGGGCCCGTTTTTCGGGATTATGTCGGGTCTGAGTCAGACACACACAGTATTAATTGGACTTGAAAGGTTGTTTAAAAGGATTAAGATTGGAGCCATGAAGTCAGTGATTGTTTGGTCACAAGGTAAACAGAAACCCATGGAGTTGTGCCCATTCAGGTTGTGCCACGCTGTACCAGTATCCGCATTGCTTAAAATAAAGACCTCAATTGCCCGAAGGCTCAGAAAATATCATTATACATTAACTAGACTCCTGCTTTACAGGTCGAAATACTTTCTGTAAGTTTATCCAGTGAGCAGCTGAGATGCCGAGACCAGGAAGGTCCTGAGTGATTAATTATTATTACAGTACTGTACTGTATGTGTGGTAGAATGGAGTCCTGACAGTGATCATTTTATATTTTTTTATATAAATACTGTATATTTTATAATAATTAATCTCTCAGGACCTTCCTGGTCTCTGCATCTCAGCTGCTCACTGGATAAACTTGCAGCAAGTATTTCAACTGAAAAAGTAAAAAACAGATTCGGAGTTGGAAGGTAGGTAAAGTGAACATTCCGTTGGTCGGGTTGGGTCGGACTCGGGTCAGGTTGGGCATGGGAAAAAATGGAAGGACTCAGACCAGGTTGGGCTCGGGTATGATGTGGTTCTGTTGTTTTTTTTTTCAGACCCGAGCAGGCCTTTCATCTACGCTTCTCTGATTCTGGCCTCGTGAGCTCCAACATTGGTGGCTGTGACTTCAGGTGCCTAGCCCCAAGCTCTGGAATTCCCTCACTCAACCTCTCCACTTCTCTCTCCTCCTTAAAGAAATTCATTAAAAACCTACCACTCTGACCAAGCTTTTGGTCATCAGCTATAATATCATCTTATGTCACTTGGTCAAAGTTTGCTTATAATGCTCTTGTGAAGTGCCTTGTGATGTTATATTACATTAAAGGTGCAATATAAATGCAAGTTGTTTTTGTTGTTGTTGAAGAAGACTGGGGGTGTTCTCCCCAACTTCACTAAAACAGATGATCTAGTCATTTATCTCATTGCTGTTTGTGGGAGTTTGCTGCTGTGTGTAAACTGGATGCTGCATTGTCTACATTTCAAGAGTGACTGCATTTCAAAAAGGAGTCGAATTGGCTGTGATGCACTTTTGGATGTCCTGGGGTGGTGAAAGCTGATTTATAAATGGAAATCTTTCAGGTCTTGCTTTACTGAAGACCAGCCTGGTCTGAAATGCTCAGGAAGATGACTGTGCACACAAACGAACAATTCAAAGGTCAGGTGCATCAGAAGGGAAAAACTCAGGTAGCACAGACACTGAGAGGTATATGAAGCAGGAAAGCAAATTTGAATCAAAACAAGGGAAAGTGTATTAGCACACTTCCAAATAGAAATAATCAGAATAAGTATAGACAATCAAAACTGTTAGGAATCAATTCACAGAAGTCATCCAAATACTTGGTTCAATTACAGGCATCACACATGCACACTCACACACACTCACACATAGAGTAACACACACAGGTTGGAGTGTGTCACAAAGAGTAACACACGGGGCGGAGTGAGTCTCTCACACACACAGATTAACACAAAGGCTGGAGTGTGTCAAACACACACAGAGTAACACAAAGGCTGGGGTCAGTCTTTAAACATTAATCTTTATTGCATAATAACTATATACACTCCACACTAGCCTGTGTGTCTCCTTCAAAAGCCTTGCTGTAACTGATCTTGAGTCTCTCCCACATGATTTCTTAACTCATCCTGGTGGGCAGTAATCTTTACGTTCTCTCAGGATTAACCCTTTGATACCCTTATACTACATTTTCCCCACGTTTTTAACCTAAGATATATTTAGACACATTCATTTTTTCATTTACACGCTATCCTATCTCCTCCCAAGTCTCTGACTTCATAGATTCAACCTATCAGGAGGCTTCACAACTCTCCCTAATCTTGTTGGTCGTCAGATGTGAAAGATTGATAATCTTTCTCTGATCCCTTGTTTCTTGACTTGGATGGTCTTCGTTGAGTTTTGTAGCATTTGGCACTTTTTGATTTTTCGGTTCATCATCTGAGTCGTCTAACTGTGTAACTAACGTCTTTGATGTAAAGGAATAAGATTCCTTCTATTTCTCCATATAGGATCTTCTTGAGTCCATAGTAGAGAAGATCGCTGTTGATTCTCATCTTTCTGGAGAATTACCCTGTCTCTCTTTTGGTCTCGTACCCATACTTTTTGCCCTTCTGACAACTTTGGTAGGTTTCAGGTACGGAACCTTCTGTTATGATAATGGGTCTGCTTGTTTCAATATGACTTTTCTATGTCCAGTATTTTCTGATAATCCTTGCCTTGCAATCCTGGAAGTAACTTCTTGCATAGAATTGAAAATTGCTTTTGAAGTTTTCATTAAGAGTTGTGATGGCGCTAATCTGCACAATAATGGAATAGTTCTGTATGTCAGTCGTGCTAAATGGAAATCTCTTTTTTTTCAATCCACATAATTTTAATGGTTCTGACTGCTCGCTCTGCTTCTCCATTTGATTGTGGATACTTAGGAGAGCTTGTTAGGTGAACAAATCCACATTATTCTGCAAAGTGCGTGAAGTAATCGTTTGCAAATTGCAGTCCATTATCAGATAATATGTGATCAGGTATACCAGGTGTTGTGAAACTTCTTGTAAAACTCTGATGACTGCTTCAGTTGTTGTTGTGTTGTCCATCTTAACTTCGATCCATCCTGAGAACTAATCAACTATAATTAGCTAGGCTCTTCCTTCAAAGAAGAACAAATCCACGGTCTAGTTGAGAATTGGGTCGAAATTACAGGTTCTCTTTGATCTTGTCTTCCCCAGCTTCTTCCCCAGTTCTCTGTCCGTGTAGCACTCCTGTGAAACTTACTGCATTTCTGTTTATCTCTCTGCTAATCTTTGAGCAGCACGGCGGGCTGTGAAATATTGCATTGTGTGGGCTCTGTAACGAAATCTGGACTCTCTGCAAAACTCAGGTCAGGGTATGGGGCTCTCCCTCTGTCCTCGCTCCTGGATTATTCTCGTTTATCTACTTCAACTTTCTCAATAATATGAAGATCAATAAAAGTTCTTCTACTTAAGTCTGCGAACTCCTGATTTCTTAGGACATACAGTGTTTCCAATATTTACTTTCCATTATATTGAAGCGTTGCTTGTAACTTCCCCTTTACTTCAAGTACAAGACCTCCTGGGCCATGCAACTGAGTTTCTATTGCTTGCTCCGGTGTCAAGTTTGAAATGTGTCTGCTGACCAAAATGCTCGTTTCAGATCATTGATCTCACCCAGAAAATATTTCGATTGGTCTGCTGCAGGAGGTTCTTTAACTTCATTTATCTCTCTATTCTTAACTACTTTTCCTTTAGAGGTTGATGTGGTCACGATTTTATTTCAGCATAATCTTACTGAGATGCCCTATTTTTCTGTAATAAAGGCATTCTGCTCTATTGGCGGGACACTGTCCATGCCTGTGGGACGTTTTTGCAACACAATGTTTAAGGACATCTTTTGCTCTGCCCCCTAGTGTACCTGTTTTCCTGGTACCTCTTGTTCAGCCGTCTGGTGAAGGAACGGAACTGTTACAGGAGGATTCCTGTACCGGGGTCTTTCCTCACCTCGTATGATTGGTCTGTTATTGCTGCACTAATTGAAGTCGGGAACAAAAGCTTTCACAACGTGTTCAAATTTTGTTGATTTTATCAATACGCTGCTATTATATCATCAGCTACAGCACCAATTAAATACAATTATTTATTAATTTGCTCTGCTTCAGACCTGCTGTCCAATTTCAATACAATTCTATATCTGAGAAATATTTTCCTCTATCGTACCCAGTTTTGAGTCTGATTGGATCCCTTGTGACTTTTGAAACTCTCTGGAAGTCCCAATTTTTGATCCATTTTTAAATCATTTAGAGACCTTTTAGCGTGTTCCCCTTTAAGAAACTCTTTTTCTCACACTAGCTTGCTTTGATGGAGTGTATCAGGTGCTTGAGAGAGTTCCTGATGTTTTAAATAGGCTTTCTAGGGGTTTACCCTTTGCTTCAGCAGCTCACTTATATCTTTATTTATTCTGAGATACAGCACTGAAACAGGCCCTTTGGCCCACCGAGTCTGTTCCAATCAACAACCACCCATTGATACTAACTCTACACTGCCCCCAGGTTTTCTACCACATCCGCACCATTCACCTACCACCTGCCTACACTAGGGGCAATTTACAATGGCCAATTTACCTATCAACCTGCATACTTTTGGAGGTGGGAGGAAATCGGAACACCCGGCGGAAACCCACGCAGACACAGGGAGAACTTGTAAACTCTGCACAGGCAGTACTCAGAATCGAACCCGGGTCGCTGGAGCTGTGAGGCTGCAGTGCTAACCACGGCGCCACTGTGCCACTGACAGCTGACACAGCTGTCTATTGGAATTAACAGAGCTGTTCCGTGGACAGTTTCAGGGTTTTCCCCTTTTCTTTTTAAGACCACGAGATACTTCAAGCTTGACAGCTTTAATTATTTTTTCAGGCTTGGCTGCATTAATGGAGATTCTGCTGTATTCGGGGTTTCCCTGCCCTTTTTTTCTCTTCAGTATCGGACTTTTCCCGTACATTTTTTTCAGTTCGTGCACTTTTCAGGGTTCTCTCCACTCTCCACCCTTGCATTCAGCCTGAGTGAGGGATGGGTTGACCCCATTGCTTTTTTCTTTCAATCTCACACTGAGACTTTGGAAAAAATAATTTTTTAAAACTCTTCAAAGGCTTTTTTTTAAACCAGGATTTCTTAGGCGTCAGCACAATAATTCAGCCGATTGCTTGTTTGCAGCCATGCTTCCATTCTATGGAGCTTCTCTCAGCCTTCAAAGATCTGTTGTTTCTTTTTATCTTTTCAGATACTTATTTTAAATTCTCTCTTCTGGCTGAAGGATGCTAGTTACTTCAAACTTTTTCTTCTGAGTGTAGAATCCCTCCACTGTTCACCATATTATATGTTTGGTTCTTCATGCTGCCACCGTCAGAGAGGTTCTTAGACTGGAGTGTTTAAACATTAATCTTTATTGCATTGTAAGGATATACACTTCACACCAGCCTGTGTGTCTCCTTCAATAACCACGCTGTAACTGTTCCCAAACCTCTCCCACATAATCCCTTACATCATCATGATGGGCCGCAATCTTTACGTTCTCTCAAGATTAACCCTTTGATACATTTAGATGACAAAGCACACAGGCTGAAGTGTGTCACATACACACAGAGTAACACACAGGCTGGAATGAGTCACAAATGCAAAGTAACACCACAGGCTGGAGTCAGTCTCTCTCTCACTCACAGAGTAACACACAGGCTGGGGTTTGTCACATACACAGAGTAACACACAGGCTGGAGTTTGTCACATACACAGAGTAACACACAGGCTGGAGTATGTCACATACACAGAGTAACACACAGGCTGGGGTATGTCACATACACAGAGGAACACACAGGCTGGAATGAGTCACAAATGCAAAGTAACACACAGGCTGGAGTCAGTCTCACTCACACACACACACACAGAAACACACAGGCTGGAGTCAGTCTCCCGCACACACACACACACACACACACACAGAAACACACATGCTAGAGTGGGTCACACACACAGGGAATGTATTCATCTTGTGGATTTTCTGACGGTAGAATTGGATTTGGGCGGCACTTCCGCTCCCTCGTTTTTTGCCTGTTGCCACCCGATTACAAGTGGAAATCAAAGTTTCAGCAGCGGGCATGGGAGATACATGCGATCATGTGGTGTGGAATACTTTTCATGGTGGAGCCTGCTGTCATTCAGGGAAGCATTATGCATGGCATTGTTATAAATAATCCTTCAGTGCAATCAGGGAGGCTCATCAACGAGGCCAGTCTTTTTCAGAGACTTCTGGGCTTTTCCCCTTAAATCTTACCCACCCTCACCCATCTTTACACCTGTCGCAAACAAAGGCTATGGACCCTGGCAACATTACGGCAAGAGCACTGAGGACCTGTGCTCCAGAACTTGCCGCGCCCCCAGACAAGCAGATTTGTGATGGTGCGGGGGTGCGTGGAGGGGTGGGGTGGGTGTGGGTGGGGGGGGGAATAGTAACCGCAGTGAGACAGGGACACCAGCAGATGGAGATGCTGAGCCATTGCTGATGGGAAGGTTTGGTGTTACTGAGAGTTTGACAGTTTCCAAACACAGAGTAACACGCTGGCTGGAGTGTGTCACAGGCACAGAGTAACACACTGGTTGGAGTGTGTCACACGCACACACAGAATAACACACTGGCTGAAGTGTGTCACACACACACAGAGTAACACACTGGTTGGAGTGTGTCACACGCACACACAGAATAACACACTGGCTGAAGTGTGTCACACACACACAGAATAACACACTGGCTGGAGTGTGTACACACACAGAGTAACTTACTGGCTGGAGTGTGTCACACACAAACACACAGAATAACACACTGGCTGGAGTGCGTCACACACACAGAATAACACACTGGCTGGAGTGTGTACACACACAGAGTAACACACAGGCTGGTGTACGTCAAGAATATCAATGTGCTACCAAGAAACAACTGAAGACACTGGATGCTGCAAAGGCAATGGGCCGTGACAATGTTCCGGCAATAGTACTGAAGACCAGTACCTGATATGAAATGTGACCCGTGGTAAGATGGAATTTCTTCTGGAAATCGGTTTTGCAGCATGCATTTCCTGGAATATTTCCAGAATGTGTTGTGACAAGGTCCCAGGCTCATAAGGTTAAACAAGATGAGATGGATTCAGATGTTTTCGAGGACAATTCCGATGTTTGGTTGGCTGAAATATTTTTCAGGGATTTGGATGAGGACATTGGTGTTAAAGGCTCCAAGGTTAACAATGGGGAATTGTTTAGCAGATCTCCCGTGATTTTGGGACACAACAGGCAGATCCTGATTTTAGGAGCTTGTCTCAGGCGACCTGTTTTGAGCCACAGACTGAAAAGTTTTATTAGTGTTATTACGTCAAGAAAGATGAGGAAGTGGAGACCTCTCCGCTGATGAGGATTGGACTGTAATCCATCAAATGGTTGTCCCTCCTTGCTATCATAGTGTAATTTAGAGAATTGCCAATGAAATCCCAGTCACAGGTCATTTGTGTTTTCCAAAAACTCAGGTTAGGGTAATGACATATTGTTTCTAGCAAAGCTGCATCAGGATGTGGTTCACTATTGTAAGACATGCCACACATGTCAAATGGTTGGGATCCACAACCTATATCTTTACCTTTGCCACCTATCTCAATAAAAGCAGATTTCCTTTCATTATCAAAAGTCTTTTCTTTCCAATTTCTCTGAAAGTTTCCAAATTGAGGCCTGTGACAACTGCTTTGTGAATCAATTCATAATCATGTGCTACTACTGCGGCTTCCTTTATTTTACAAACTTCATTTTTTAAAATTTGTTTGTGGGATGTGGGCGTTGCTGGCTAGGCCAACATTTATTGCCCATCCCGAAATGCCTTTGAACTGAGTGGCTTGCGAGGCCATTTCAAAATGCTTTTTTGTGTCTGGAGTCAGATGGAGGTCAGACCACGTAAGGATGGCAGATTTCCTTCCGAAAAGGACATTAGTTAAACAGATGGGTTTTTATAACAATCGACAATGGTTTCATGGTCACAATTAGACTAGCCTTTGAATTCCAGAATTGTGAAGAAAATTCAAACTTCACCTTCTCCTATGGTGGGATTCGATCCCTTGTCCCCAGATCTTTAGTTTGTGCTCTGGAATACTAGTTTAATAACATTAACACTCTGCCGCGACCTCCTCCATGATGTTTCATTTGGAAACTTATTCCTGAACGAATACTGTGTTTCAAATCTTCCATCAGAATTACTTCCCTCAGGCTCTCAAAGTCTTGTGCAATCTTTATTGACCTATACCACCTGTCAAATTCAATCGTGTCTTTCAAAAGGAAATAGGATAAATACTTGAAGGGAAATGAAATGGGAGTAGAGGGGGAAAGGACCGGATGTGGGACTAGATAAATTGCTCTTGCAGAGAGTAGGCACGGGCATGATGGGCCGAATCACCTCCTTCACGAGGAGTGAGAGCGCCCATTAAGGCCCTATCACTCACTAATCGAGGAAGAGGTCTTGCAAATAAAGATGAGTGTTGAGGCTGGAGGACACATCCTGCAGGTTTCTTCTCTAATTTACAGTGTGCCCGTTCTGAACGAAATCTCACACTGACACACAATGCATAGGAAAATTCAGCTGCTTTCAGCTGACGCTCATCAGTCTTTGCTTGACCTCAACCCTAAATACTAATTCTTGACCTTCTGTTCTATTTCAGGGCAATGGAATGTGCCCAGAACCTGAGGTGTGGGAAATGGGTTGCACTTGTGATCATGCGGAAGCACCCACGGTTACTTCCGCAAGCATCAGCTCAGAGACTTGCATTGCCAGTACTTTAGTTGGTATGCAAGATGGTTATGGACTGTTCGACTCAAGGAGCAGCAGAGAATGGAAAATGGGTAGCGGGATAGGATGGTTAGTAAGGGGCTTTCTGCAGGAAGAGCTAACATCTTAAAGAGCACAGCTGAAGATTTCAAGGACACAGTCAACATTCAAAAACTGCTTCCTATTTACCAGGGATTATTCAGTGCTTTGGGCAGCCTGCCTGCGATTCGACACACAATGACAGAGAGCATGGAAAAATCCAGCTCCAGATGTTGGAGAGGGGGTGAGGGGGTGGGGGGGGGGTGGGGGGTGTGTGTGTTTGTGAGGGGTGGGGTGGGCGTGTGTATGGATCATTCAGAACGGTTTTAACACCTTAATGACGAGAATGGAGTGAGACAAGTGAAGTCAACGGAACTGAGTATTGGATGGGGCGCATAAAGGGCAGTCGATTCCATGCCACCCACATTGCTTTCATGCCAAAGGCAAACTATTATCCTGTCGAAATATAGACTGCTTTAGGGAAATAGCAGATCCACCTTGTATTCCTGCTGATTTATATTATTCCTTTTTAGTAATGCATCAAAGACAGCCTGCGCTACAGTTAAACTGCTTCTTACAATACAGACATCAACAACGACCTGCGGGGCACAAACCAGGCAGAACCACTTTTGCTGCCTTTTCTTCCAGATGCCGATATTCAGTGCTATTGAAGTCAAGTAGATTGAATATCGGCAGGGGCGTGCAACGAACCACCAATGCAATGCCACCTGCTTTGTCAATATCCACTCCCGTGTACTTGTATGGCATGTTTAATGCAGAAAACCATCACAAAGCACTTCAGAGAGGCCGAATCAAATAATAATAGATATTGAACCAAGAGTAATTCTGAGAATAGGATTGGTCAAAAAGGTGGGTGTTGGGGACTGATTGAAGCAGTTGAGGGATAGTAAGGTGGAGCGGTTTAGAGCAGCAATTCCACAGAGCGGGTGTCTGTGGCTCCAGGTTTGACAGCAAGAGGGGATCGAATGGGGAGTCTTTGCTGAAGAGGTCGTAATTGAAGAGGGAGGACAGTTGGGATGTTAGGCATGGAGCAGGTCACAGGGATAGAAAGAGAGAATAGGCGGAAGTTCAGGGAGGGTGGCTAATCGGAACCTGGACAGCAATAATCGGCGTAGCTTTGACGTTAGACCATTGTGTAAAACCTGTGGTATGGAGTGCACCACTCGGGAAGAAGCTCTCCTGATTTTTTTTTCCAACAAAGTCGAAATTACCCCACTTAGCTCTGCTGGTGTCAAAGGCATGAACGAGGGTTTGAACGTCTGATGCAGTGACGAAAAGCTGGAGTTCGACAACATTAAGACGGTGAAACTTGTCGGTCTATATTCACTTCTCGGTTCAACCTAAACCCAATGTCCCATGAACGCTGAGCTGCTGCAATCAAAAAGCAGCAACGGAGCAAGAGTCTCAGAGGCGAGGATTTTTTCAGTCTGAGATTGCACACTGTTTTTAATTCTCTGGGGATTGGGGAGTTCACGTTAATTGCTGGTTTATGAAGAGATGTAGTAACTTGTTTGTTTGAAAGCATCTAGCTAATGACACCGGTTCTGTGACCTCACTCTCTCACTGGACGATTGGCTCGTGTATAAATGAGGTTTTTTCAGTGCATTGCCTCGGATCAACCGCTCCTAGTTTTTGGAGAAAATGGGACGACAGGCACTTCCAATAGAAATGTTCTTTCCGATTCTCGCAGTTATTGGCATTCCTGGTAAGTAATTCCAAACTACCCTGAAAGATTTAGTGCACCATTGCTAAACTGCATTATTATTTTCCCTGTGTGTTTTTGTTATTGTTGTTGTTGCCTTTGTGACGGTAATTTGCATTAGCCAGGTGTTAAAGTCGAGCATTCGATCGCTCGCCCATTGATGAGTTCGTCCGATTTTCGTTCCCTTTGATGTTTATGTTAATGGCTCAGTCCTGTTCTATATCACTGGGCAGGCAGTCAATCCCTCCGCATTACAAAGTGAAAATGGACCCTGTGTCATTTGTACTGAGCTGTGGCTCTGTCGGTCGAAATCTCTGCTTTGAGTCGGATAATCTTGCGTTTCCCTCCCATTTCAGTGAGTTGAGTTCAGACTGTAAGCTGCCATTTCGGTGCAATATTGATGAAGTGATGCGATATTGTCGAATTATAGAATTGTTACAGCACAGAAGGAAACCATTCATCACGTCGTGTCCATGCCAGTTCTCAGGGAGTGCAGCACAGCTCATCCCATTCCCCTGTCTTTCCCCCCGAGCCCAGCATTTTTCTCTTCAGATAAATATTCAATTCCCTTTTGAAAGCCACAATTCAATCTGCCTTCACCACACTCTCAGGCAGTGGATTCCAGATCCGAACCATTCACTGCGGAAGATAACTTTTCCTCCCCTTTGATTCTTTCACCAAACGCCTTAAATCGGAGTCCTCTGAAATTCGACCCTCCCGCCAATGGGAACAGTTTCTCTCTATCTATTCTATCCAGTCCCCTCATGATTTTGAATACCTCTCAATATTGCACCTCTCAAATCTCCTCTCAATTATCTCTTCTTTGAGCAGAATAGTCCCAACAGAGCAGTAAATGAAGTCCCTCATCCCCAGACCATTTTGTAAATATTTTCTGCACTCTCTTCAATGCTTTCACGTCCTTCCTAAAGTGTGGTGCCCAGAATTGTATAGAATACTCCAGCTGAGGCCGAGCCAGTGTTTTATAATGGCCCGACATAACTTCCTTGCTTTTCTACTCTCTGCCACGATCTATAAAGCCCAGGATCCGTATTCCTTATTAACCAATTTCTCAACCTGCCCGATCACCTTCAACGATTTGTGCTCATACACCCGTCCCCCACATCCCCGCCAGAACCTTCTGCTCCTGAACCTTCTTTAGAATTGTTTATCCATTATTTTATATTGCCTTTCCTCATTCTTAAAATCATCTTTTTATGAGATGTTAAAAAATAACTGATTTAATTTTAATAAAAATGCAGAACTGGTTCAGCTGGATACAATCATCATACTGCTAAATGTTGAATTAAATCTCGAACTATTCACGTATGGGGTAACTTTCACTTTGTATTAACATCAATGCGCAAAAAACACGGAAGGGCTGTAAAGTACGGGGCCCATTTGATATCAATTGCTTTTGTTTTACTTTGCACGGCAATGAAAGTTAAAAATGTTCCCAATGTTTCTATTTGCATTGAAAGGGAGATAAAACAGCATTAATCAGTAATAGGCAAGGAATGTTTATATGTTTTAACCTAATTGAACCGTAAAAAACTGATGGCATTGGATACAACTCTGATTTTACCTGTCGCCCGATTCTCTTCTCTATTGAAGTCACTGTGAACAACATTGGGCGGAACGAGCATCCCATAGAATCCGTCAGCATCCGGCCCAGCAAGTTACTTCCAAATGGCTCCCATTAATGGTTTCATATTAGAATATCATGAAGTTACCGCAGGGAAAAAATGTCTGGCAAGAAGATGGGGAAGTTTGCTGCAGCTGCCACGTGACAATTTATTCCAATCCAGGTTAACTATTAGCTATATTGTGCAATGGGTAATATTGAATTCTCCGCCCCTTGTACATTCAGCCTGTTACTCTCTTCCAATGACTTCCATGGAAAAAAAATGGATGGCCAATTAGATACCGCTATTTGACCCGGTCACACATGGTTAAAATTACCCCCGGTTCCTCCACCCCACAACTCTCAGCCTTATGATGCTTAACACCAGATTTCCAACTTGCTGTCAGTGTACATCTCTGTTCAATGTTTTGTTAAATTTCCTGTTTTTGCATTTCTCCCAGCGAACCTGCTGTCAGTTTTGGTTCTTTTCCAAAGGAACTGCGGTCTTTCCAAAGGAATCACTCGTTATATGATGGCCATGGCCGTGGGAGACCTCATGGTCCTTATCTTTAATGTTATTGTGAACGAAATCATCAAGTATCATTTTCCAGATTCATTGCTGAACTACACTTCCGCGTGTCGCTTTAGTGTCTTCATGCAAGGGTTTAGCATTCAGCTCTCTATCTGGTTCACACTGTCGTTCACCTTTGACCGTTTTGTCGCAATTTGTTGCCAGAAATTGAAATCAAGATATTGCAACGAAAGGACAGCCACCACGGTTATAACGACCATGTGTGTGCTCAACATTTTGAACAATATTCCCATGCCTTTCCGCTATGAGCCCGATTATACTCTCAACAATATACAGTGGGGTTGCCGCACCGTCACAGGATATTTTACTTCACCCGCATGGAAGATTCACCAATGGATTACCATCCTCTCAAATGCATTACTTCCAATTCCTTTGCTGCTGCTGTTGAACTCTCTCACCGTCAGGCACATTTTATTAGCCAGTCGAGCTCGCAAAGCCCTGAAGAGCAACAACAATGGAAAAACCGGCAGTGATCCCGAGATGAAGAACAGAAGAACATCCATCATTCTACTCTTTGCTATCTCGGGCAGTTTTATTGTGTTGTCGGCCCCTATTACCGTAATACACATCTGTGTCGGTGTCACACAGACAGTCACTTTCCAAGGTTCAAACTCACTTTATTTGGCAATTAGAATCACATTTCTGTTGATGTGCACCAGCTCCTGTACAAACACTTGTATTTATGCACTGACACAGAGGAGATTCAGAGCGGAGATCAGGAATATGGTGAAATATCCGTATTATCTCATTGTTAAATTATTTAAATAATTGTTGAATAAAGTAAGTGAAATCAAACTTCAATTAATTGCCTGGCATTTTCTTTGCAACTTTCACAATGTCTTTTAAAGTTCGAAGGGCAACACATCTCACAGTTTGGAAGAGTCCATTTGATTTATAAATTCCACTAAGAATTTGAACAAGTTGAGGAGGCAGAATCATCCCCTTCAGAATCTCTGGTTACGGTTGTTTATCCGGTTATTAATGTCCACGCACTTTGAATGAGGGACTGCAGAATGATGTGACATAGCGGAGCGCCTTGACAGGTTCAAATAATAAAGATCTTTCAACACACTGACATCCGAATTTGGAGCAGGAGTAGGCCTGTCATTCCTTCAAGCCTGCTCCGCCATTTGATAAGATCATGGCAGATCTGGTTATGGCCTCAAATTTCCTGTCTACCTGATGTAATTTTGACTCCCTTATCAATCAGGATTCTATCTAAAACAGCACCTCAAGAGTCAGATCACCATGAAATACAATGGGATATTGTGTTTGATGGCAGGTGTTATGGAATATAAATATAGAGATTTAGTGGTGAATCTCTCCCAGACTTTTGTGAGACCAAACCCGCAGTATTTTGTGCTGTTTTGGACTCAACACTGTTGGCCAATTTGGATGTAATAGTGAGGACACAGCGCAGTAAACTCACTAGCAAGATGTCGGACATGAATAAATCCAAATATGAAAAATGAGTTCGTTCACAATCAGAAGAGAAGAGATTTCAGGCTGAATTAATAGAGATGGTTGCAGTAATGAACGCCTGGAGCAGAATAGATAGATGCAACGATTGATGGGTCTATCAGCAGTGAACATAGATCTTGAGAGTAAATGAAAGAGATTTAGGACAGAGAACAGAAGAAACTTTGTGACACCTAGAATTGTGAAGCTGTGACTTGGATTTTTGGAGTTATTGATTGAAGCAGAGACTGTGACAACTTTAACGGGTTTGATATGATGTTTCAAGACCAATGAATAAAGTAATATTGGAGCAGTGCGACCAGATATGATTAAAACTATTGCTTATGTAGATGACAAATACAGATGTGGGTTGATCTGCCCCAACGACCTGCTTTCGTGTTGCAATTTCTATGAAATTCATTTTTTCATGTGGTAATTGATTTGTTTTCTTCTGCTGGCAAGACTTCATGTTTGGCCAATTCCTTGCAGCCCTGAGGATGTGATGGCCAGCCTTCAATTTTACCTGCTGCTCCCCTTCTGATGGTGCAGCAGCGATGATGCCAGGAAGGGAATCCCAGGATACAGATACAGCGACCATGAACAAATTGTGACATATGTCGAAGCTAGAATGGTATGTGACTTACAAATGATGATGTTCCAATGACATTTTGTCCCTGTGCTTCTCGGTGGGAGAGGTTACAGGTGAGGAAGGTGCTGTCGAATTAAACTTGATGGCTTGCTGCAGTGCATCCGATAAACTGTATTTTCAGGAACCATTGTGTGTCAGCTGCAGAGGGAAGGACACTGAGCTCAGGGACATGGGCACTGATGAAGGGAACTGCTCTGTCCCGTATGAGATCGAGCTTCTTCAGTTGTATAGTTCCTGCACCCATCCTGTCGATTGGTCTATATTCCCTCACACACCTGACTTGTGGCCTTTACTTGATGTTGAGGATTTGGAACGGGATCGGGGTGAAGGGAGAGGTGCGAGCGGATGTGTGCCACTCTGAGACGCTGTGGTACTGATAGTTAGCGGGTAAAACAATATCAAATTGATGCAGTACGTATTGCTCTTCTGAAATTTCAACTGAAGAAATGGGTTGCAGCAAAGTAGAGGAAGTTTCTTCAGTCTCCATTTGAGCTGTGCTCCAGCTGACCTCAGCGTGTCTCCACGCAAAACTGTGAAAATTCTTGGCAATGCTTAAAAGCTCAATCAGGCTGATCATGTAAGACATTCTATTCTCTCATTAATAGTGAATCTTTTAAAAAGGCAATGAATAAACCGGATCTGGTGGCTACCTCAACACGGTGCAGGGTTGGCACCCCAACGTTCTCCCGACGTCGGGTTCCCGACCCCCAGAAGGAAAATCCTTTTCACCAAAAGGAGGCACGGTTGTCTTGGCAACAAGTCCACTGTCACACTGAGGCCCTGTCACTAACTGAAAAACGACAGGTGGGAAACCTTCCAGCGCTCTCGACAAGTCTTTTCTTTTCCCCTTGCAGAACCTGCGTTTCCAGTTTTTTTTTAACTTTCTGTCGTTTGGAAATCCCACAGACGATGTTCTCATCTTCATTCTCAATATGGATGGGATAACCAGCGGGATTCCTGCAGAAATAATTTCCCTATCCCTCTCCACGTTATGGCAGGAGATGGGGAGAACCCACCCACAACCACATCCTCTCCCACCCATTGGAAATTCCATCCCTCAAAAATATTTCTTCTGGCAGAATATTTCGGAGCTGTGTCATATTGTTCTTGTATTTGACAGAGATTTGGACCTTGTGATTGAGAAACTGCAGGTATTTTTCAGGCCGTTGACCCAATATAAATGGCCTCCTTCATTTTGCAGCACATCTCATGACCTTGGGTTTCTACTTGCTTTTGGCTTGACCAAATGTTCTCGTTTCGCCCTCGTTCCTGCTCTCGAGCAGTGGCTTTTACTGAATTTTCTTTTCTTCACACAACTCAGATATGACATGATCACCCATTTTGCAGCATTATCCAAAGTTAAAATTGCACCGCCACCACCGCACAACTCCCCTCATCCCTCGCTCAGTTCCAATCCTAGAAGAAACCATTCTGTCCTTTTTCAGCGTGGTAGCTTTCTTGCCTCCTCGTCAGAACGTCACCAGAGACATAAACGCACAATCTAGGCTGCCGCTCCAGTGAGGGAGTGCTGCACTGTCGTAGGTGCTATCTTGTGGATGAGACATTAAACCAAGGCCCTGCCTGCCCTCTCAGGTGGACGGAAAAGACGCTGTGTCACTATTTTAAGGACTTCACCCCTTCCTCGGCTCTTCGGCTGCTGAAACCCTCATCCAGGACTTTGTTACCTCTAGACTTGACTATGCCAATGTTCTTACGACCAGTCTTCCACATTCTTCCCTCATAAATTTGAGGGCATCCTAAACCTTGCTCCCCACGTCTGAAGACACACCAAGTCCTGTTCACCAACACCCCTGTGTTTGCTTACTCATTTTGGCTATCAGTTTAGTAATAACTTGATTTTAAAATTCCCATCCTTGTTTTCAAATGCCACCATGGTCTCACCCCTCCCTATCTCTGTAATCTCCTACAGCCCCACAACCCTCTGGGATATCTACACTGCCCGACCTGAACCCGATGGGACCTGACATGTGTCTGGTCACTCTTCTGGGCCCGGTTTTCGGGCTTATGTCGGGTCTGAGTCAGACACACACAGTATTAATTGGACTTGAAAGGTTGTTTAAAAGGATTAAGATTGGAGCCATGAAGTCAGTGATTGTTTGGTCACAAGTTAAACAGAAACCCATGGAGTTGTGCCCATTCAGGTTGTGCCACACTGCACAGTATCCGCATTGCTTAAAATAAAGACCTCAATTGCCCGAAGGCTCAGAAAATATCATTATACATTAACTAGATACCTGCTTTACAGGTCGAAATACTTGCTGTAAGTTTATCCAGTGAGCAGCTGAGATGCCGAGACCAGGAAGGTCCTGAGTGATTAATTATTATTACAGTACTGTACTGTATGTGTGGTAGAATGGAGTCCTGACAGTGATCATTTTATATTTTTTTATATAAATACTGTATATTTTATAATAATTAATCTCTCAGGACCTTCCTGGTCTCTGCATCTCAGCTGCTCACTGGTTAAACTTGCAGCAAGTATTTCAACTGAAAAAGTGAAAAACAGATTCGGAGTTGGAAGGTAGGTAAAGTGAACATTCCGTTGGTCGGGTTGGGTCGGACTCGGGTCGGGTTGGGCATGGGAAAAAATGGAAGGACTCGGACCAGGTTGGGCTCGGGTACGATGTGGTTCTGTTGTTTTTTTTTTCAGACCCGAGCAGCCTTTCATCGACGCTTCTCTGATTCTGGCCTCGTGAGCTCCAACATTGGTGGCTGTGACTTCAGGTGCCTAGCCCCAAGCTCTGGAATTCCCTCACTCAACCTCTCCACTTCTCTCTCCTCCTTCAAGAAATTCATTAAAAACCTACCACTCTGACCAAGCTTTTGGTCATCAGCTGTAATATCATCTTATGTCACTTGGTCAAAGTTTGCTTATAATGCTCTTGTGAAGTGCCTTGTGATGTTATATTACATTAAAGGTGCAATATAAATGCAAGTTGTTTTTGTTGTTGTTGAAGAAGACTGGGGGTGTTCTCCCCAACTTCACTAAAACAGATGATCTAGTCATTTATCTCATTGCTGTTTGTGGGAGTTTGCTGCTGTGTGTAAACTGGATGCTGCATTGTCTACATTTCAAGAGTGACTGCATTTCAAAAAGGAGTCGAATTGGCTGTGATGCACTTTTGGATGTCCTGGGGTGGTGAAAGGTGATTTATAAATGGAAATCTTTCAGGTCTTGCTTTACTGAAGACCAGCGTGGTCTGAAATGCTCAGGAAGATGACTGTGCATACAAACGAACAATTCAAAGGTCAGGTGCATCAGAAGGGAAAAACTCAGGTAGCACAGACACTGAGAGATATATGAAGCAGGAAAGCAAATTTGAATCAAAACAGTTGTTACAAGGGAAAGTGTATTAGCACACTTCCAAATAGAAATAATCATAATAAGTATAGACAATCAAAACTGTTAGGAATCAATTCACAGAAGTCATCCAAATACTTGGTTCAATTACAGGCATCACACATGCACACTCACACACACTCACACATAGAGTAACACACACAGGTTGGAGTGTGTCACAAAGAGTAACACACGGGGCGGAGTGAGTCTCTCACACACACAGAGTAACACAAAGGCTGGAGTGTGTCAAACACACACAGAGTAACACAAAGGGTGGAGTGTGTCACACAACATGACACGCAGGTTGGAATTTTCAAACACACTTAGTAACATACAGGCAGGGTCAGGCACACAAACAGAGTAACACATAGGCTGGGGTCAGTCTTTAAACATTAATCTTTATTGCATAATAACTATATACACTCCACACTAGCCTGTGTGTCTCCTTCAAAAGCCTTGCTGTAACTGTTCTTGAGTCTCTCCCACATGACTTCTTAACTCATCCTGGTGGGCAGTAATCTTTACGTTCTCTCAAGATTAACCCTTTGATACCCTTATACTACATTTTCCCCACGTTTTTAGCCTAAGATATATTTAGACACATTCATTTTTTCATTTACACGCTATCCGATCTCCTCCCAAGTCTCTGACTTCATAGATTCAACCTGTCAGGAGGCTTCACAACTCTCCCTAATCTTGTTGGTCATCTGATGTGAAAGATTGATAATCTTTCTCTGATCCCTTGTTTCTTGACTTGGACGGTCTTCGTTGAGTTTTGTAGCATTTGGCACTTTTTGATTTTTCGGTTCATCATCTGAGTCGTCTAACTGTGTAACTAACGTCTTTGATGTAAAGGAATAAGATTCCTTCTATTTCTCCATATAGGATCTTCTTGAGTCCGTAGTAGAGAAGATCGCTGTTGATTCTCATCTTTCTGGAGAATTACCCTGTCTCTCTTTTGGTTTCGTACCCATACTTTTTGCCCTTCTGACAACTTTGGTAGGTTTCAGGTACGGAACCTTCTGTAATGATAATGGGTCTGCTTGTTTCAATATGACTTTTCTATGTCCAGTATTTTCTGATAATCCTTGCCTTGCAATCCTGGAAGTAACTTCTTGCATAGAATTGGAAATTGCTTTTGAAGTTTTCATTAAGAGTTGTGATGGCGCTAATCTGCACAATAATGGAGTCGTTCTGTATGTCAGTCGTGCTAAATGGAAATCTCTTTTTTTTTCATCAACATAATTTTAATGGTTCTGACTGTTCTCTCAGCTTCTCCATTTGATTGTGGATACTTAGGAGAGCTTGTTAGGTGAACAAATCCACATTATTCTGCAAAGTGCATGAAGTAATCGTTTGCAGATTACAGTCCATTATCAGATAATATGTGATCAGGTATACCAGGTGTTGTGAAACTTCTTGTAAAACTCTGATGACTGCTTCAGTTGTTGTTGTGTTGTCCATCTTAACTTCGATCCATCCTGAGAAGTAATCAACTATAATTAGCTGGGCTCTTCCTTCAAAGAAGAACAAATCCACGGTCTAGTTGATAATTGGGTCGAAATTAGAGGTTCTCTTTGATCTTGTCTTCCCCAGCTTCTTCCCCAGTTCTCTGTCCGTGTAGCACTCCTGTGAAACTTACTGCATTTCTGTTTATCTCTCTGTTAATCTTTGAGCAGCACGGCGGGCTGTGAAATATTGCATTGTGTGGGCTCTGTAGCGAAATCTGCACTCTCTGCAAAACACAGGCCAGGGTAGGGGGCTCTCCCTCTGTCCTTGCTCCTGGATTATTCTCGTTTATCTACTTCAACTTTCTCAATAATATGATGATAAATAAAAGTTCTTCTACTTAAGTCTGTGAACTCCTGATTTTTTAGGACATACAGTGTTTCTAATATTTACTTTCCATTATATTGAAGCGTTGCTTGTAACTTCCCCTTTACTTCAAGTACAAGACCTCCTGGGCCATGCAACTGAGTTTCTATTGCTTGCTCCGGTGTCAAGTTTGAAATGTGTCTGCTGACCAAAATGCTCGTTTCGGATCATTGATCTCACCCAGAAAATATTTCGATTGGTCTGCTGCAGGAGCTTCTTTAACTTCATTTATCTCTCTATTCTTAACTACTTTTCCTTTCGAGGTTGATGTGGTCACTATTTTATTTCAGCATAATCTTACTGAGATGCCCTATTTTTCTGTAATAAAGGCATTATGCTCGATTGGCGGGACACTGTCCATGCCTGTGGGACGTTTTTGCACCACAATGTTTAAGGACATCTTTTGCTCTGCCCCCTCGTGTACCTGTTTTCCTGGTACCTCTTGTTCAGCCGTCTGGTGAAGGAACTGAACTGTTACAGGAGGATTCCTGTACCGGGGTCTTTCCTCACCTCGTATGATTGGTCTGTTATTGCTGCACTAATTGATGTCGGAAACAAAAGCTTTCAAGACTTGTTCAAATTTTGTTGATTTTATCAATACGCTGCTATTATATCATCAGCTACAGCACCAATTAAATACAATTATGTATTCATTATGGATCCCTTGTGACTTTTGAAACTCTCTGGAACTCCCAATTTTTGATCCATTTTTTAAACATTTATAGACTTTTTAGCGTGTTCCCCTTTAAGAAAATCTTTTTCTCACACTGGCTTGCTTTGATGGAGTGTAGCAGGTGCTTGAGAGAGTTCCTGATGTTTTAAATAGGCTTGCTAGGGGTTTTCCCTTTGCTTAAGCAGCTCACTTATATCTTTACTTATTTAGAGATACAGCACTGAAACAGGCCCTTTGGCCCACCGAGTCTGTTCCAATCAACAACCACCCATTGATACTAACCCTACACTACCCCCATATTTTCGACCACATCCACACCATTCTCCTACCACCTGCCTACACTAGGGGCAATTTACAATGGCCAATTTACCTATCAACCTGCAAGTCGTTTGGAGGTGGGAGGAAACCGGAACACCCGGCGGAAACCCACGCAGACACAGGGAGAACTTGCAAACTCTGCACAGGCAGTACTCAGAATCGAACCCGGGTCGCTGGAGCTGTGAGGCTGCAGTGCTAACCACTGCGCCACTGTGCCATTGACAGCTGACGCAGCTGTCTATTGGAATTAACAGCGCTGTTCCATAGACAGTTTCAGGGTTTTCCCCTTTTCTTTTTAAGATCACGAGATACTTCAAGCTTGACTGCTTTAATGATTTTTTCAGGCTTGGCTGCATTAATGGAGATTCTGCTGTATTCGGGGTTTCCCTGCCCTTTTTTTCTCTTCAGTATCGGACTTTTCCCGTACATTTTTTTCAGTTCGTGCACTTTTCAGGGTTCTCTCCACTCTCCACCCTTGCATTCAGCCTGAGTGAGGGATGGGTTGACCCCATTGCTTGTTTCTTTCAATCTCACACTGAGCCTTTGGAAAAAATAATTTTGAAAAACTCTTCAAAGTCTTTTTTTTAAACCAGGATTTCTCAGTCATCAGCACAATGATTCACCCAATTGCCTGTTCGCAGCCATGCTTCCATTCCATGGAGCTTCTCTCAGCCTTCAAAGATCTGTTGTTTCTTTTTATCTTTTCAGATACTTATTTTAAATTCTCTCTTCTGGCTGAAGGATGCTAGTTACTTCAAACTTTTTCTTCTGGGTGTAGAATCCCTCCACTGTTCACCATATTAGATGTTTGGATCTTCATGCTGCCACCGTCAGAGAGGTTCTTAGACTGTCGTGTTTAAACATTAATAATTATTGCATTGTAAGGATATACACTTCACACCAGCCTGTGTGTCTCCTTCAATAACCACGCTGTAACTGTTCCCAAGTCTCTCCCACATAATCCCTTACATCATCATGGTGGGCAGTAATCTTTATGTTCTCTCAAGATTAACCCTTTGATACATTTAGATGACAAAGCACACAGGCTGAAGTGTGTCACATACACACAGAGTAACACACAGGCTGCAGTGTGTCACATTCACACAGATTAGCACACAGGCTGGAGGTATGACATACACGCATAGTAACACACAGGCTGCATTGTGTCACAGCAAAGAGTAACAGACAGGCTGCAGTGTGTCACATACACACAGAGTAACACACTGGCTGCAGTGTGTCACATTCACACAGATTAGCACACAGGCTGGAGGTATCACATACACACATAGTAACACACAGGCTGCATTGTGTCACAGCAAAGAGTAACACACAGGCTGGAGTGTGTCACATTCACACAGAGGAACACACAGGCTGGAATGAGTCACAAATGCAAAGTAACACCACAGACTGGAGCCAGTCTCTCTCTCTCACAGAGTGGCACAGAGGCTGGAGTGTGTCACATACACAAAGTAACACACAGGCTGCAGTGTGTCACACAGAGTAACACGCAGGTTGGAATGAGTCACAAATGCAAAGTAACACACAGGCTGGAGTCAGTCTCACTCGCACACACAGAGTAACACACAGGCTGGAGTTTGTCACATACACAGAGTAACACACAGGCTGGAGTATGTCACATACACACAGAAACACACTGGCTGGAGTTTGTCACATACACAGAGTAACACACCGGCTAGAGTGGGTCACACACACAGGGAATGTATCCATCTTGCGGATTTTCTGACGGTGGAATTGGATTTGGGCGGCACTTCCGCTCCCTCGCTTTTTGCCTGTTGCCACCCGATTACAAGTGGAAATCAAAGTTTCAGCTGCGGGCATGGGAGATACATGCGATCATGTGGTGCGGAATACTTTTCATGGTGGAGCCTGCTGTCATTCAGGGAAGCATTATGCATGGCATTGGTATAAATAATCCTTCAGTGCAATCAGGGAGGCTCATCAACGAGGCCAGTCTTTTTCAGAGACTTCTAGGCTTTTCCCCTTAAATCTTACCCACCCTCACCCATCTTTACACCTGTCGCAAACAAAGGCTATGGACCCTGGCAACATTACGGCAATAGCACTGAGGACCTGTGCTCCAGAACTTGCCGCGCCCCCAGACAAGCAGATTTGAGATGGTGCGGGAGGGGCGGGGCGGCGGGTGCGGGCGGGGGGCGGAATAGTAACTGCAGTGAGACTGGGACACCAGTAGATGGAGATGCTGAGCCATTGCTGATGGGAAGGTTTGGTGCTGCTGAGAGTTTGAAAGTTTCCAAACACAGAGTAACACGCTGGCTGGAGTGTGTCACAGGCACAGAGTAACACACTGGCTGGAGTGTGTCACATACACAGAGTAACACGCTGGCTGGAGTGTGTCATATCCACAGAGTAACACACTGGCTGGAGTGTGTCACATACACAGAGTAACACGCTGGCTGCAGTGTGTCATATCCACAGAGTAACACACTGGCTGGAGTATGTCACATACACAGAGTAACACGCTGGCTGGTGTGTGTCACAGGCACAGAGTAACACACTGGTTGGAGTGTGTCACACGCACACACAGAATAACACACTGGCTGGAGGGTGTCACACACACACAGAATAACACACTGGCTGGAGTGTATCACACACACACGCACACTACACACACACACACACACAGAATAAAACACTGGCTGGAGTATGTCACGCACACAGAGTAATACACTGGCTGGAGTGTGTCACACACAAACACACACACAGAATAACACACTGGCTGGAGTGTGTACACACACAGAGTAACACACAGAATTAGAATTAGAACATTACAGCGCAGTACAGGCCCTTTGGCCCTCGATGTTGCGCCGACCTGTGAAACCATCTGACCGACACTATTCCATTTTCATCCATATGTCTATCCAATGACCACTTAAATGCCCTTAAAGTTGGCGAGTCTACTACTGTTGCAGGCAGGGCGTTCCACGCCCCTACTACTCTCTGAGTAAAGAAACTACCTCTGACATCTGTCCTATATCTATCACCCCTCAACTTAAAGCTATGTCCCCTCGTGTTTGCCATCACCATCCGAAGAAAAAGACTCTCACTATCCACCCTATATAACCCTCTGATTATCTTATATGTCTCTATTAAGTCACCTCTCCTCCTCCTTCTCTCCAATGAAAACAACCTCAAGTCCCTCAGCCTTTCCTTGTAAGACCTTCCCTCCATACCAGGCAACATCCTAGTAAATCTCCTCTGCACCCTTTCCATAGCTTCCACATCCTTCCTATAATGCGGTGACCAGAACTGCACGCAATACACCAGGTGCGGCCTCACCAGAGTTTTGTACAGCTGCAGCATGACATCGTGGCTCCGAAACTCGATCCCTCTACTAATAAAAGCTAACACACCATATGCCTTCTTAACAGCCCTATTAACCTGGGTAGCAACCTTCAGGGATTTATGCACCTGGACACCAAGATCTCTCTGTTCATCTACACTACCAAGAATCTTCCCATTAGCCCAGTACTCTGCATTCCTGTTACTCCTTCCAAAGTGAATCACCACGCACTTTTCCGCATTAAACTCCATTTGCCATCTCTCAGCCCAGCTCTGCAGCCTATCTATGTCCCTCTGTACCCTACAACATCCTTCGGCACTATCCACAACTCCACCGACCTTAGTGTCATCCGCAAATTTACTAACCCACCCTTCTACACCCTCTTCCAGGTCATTTATAAAAATGACAAACAGCAGTGGCCCCAAAACAGATCCTTGCGGTACACCACTAGTAACTAAACTCCAGGATGAACATTTGCCATCAACCACCACCCTCTGTCTTCTTTCAGCTAGCCAATTTCTGATCCAAAGCTCTAAATCACCTTCAACCCCATACTTCTGTATTTTCTGCAATAGCCTACCGTGGGGAACCTTATCAAACGCCTTACTGAAATCCATATACACCACATCCACTGCTTTACCCTCATCCACCTGCTTGGTCACCTTCTCGAAAAACTCAATAAGGTTTGTGAGGCACGACCTACCCATCACAAAACCGTGCTGACTATCGCTAATGAACTTATTCTTTTCAAGATGATTAAACATCCTGTCTCTTATAACCTTTTCCAACATTTTACCCACAACCGAAGTAAGGCTCACAGGTCTATAATTACCAGGGCTGTCTCTGCTCCCCTTCTTGAACAAGGGGACAACATTTGCTATCCTCCAGTCTTCCGGCACTATTCCTGTCGACAATGACGACATAAAGATCAAGGACAAAGGCTCTGCAATCTCCTCCCTAGCTTCCCAGAGAATCCTAGGATAAATCCCATCTGGCCCAGGGGACCTATCTATTTTCACACTTTCCAAAATTGATAACACCTCCTCCTTGTGAACCTCAATCCCATCTAGCCTAGTAGCCTGAATCTCAGTATTCTCCTCGACAACATTTTCTTTCTCTACTGTAAATACTGACGCAAAATATTCATTTAACACTTCCCCTAGCTCCTCTGATTCCACACACAACTTCCCACTACTATCCTTGATTGGCCCGAATCTAACTCTAGTCATTCTTTTATTCCTGATATACCTATAGAAAGCCTTAGGGTTTTCCCTGATCCTATCCGCCAATGACTTCTCGTGTCCTCTCCTTGCTCTTCTTAGCTCTCCCTTTAGATCCTTCCTGGCTAGCTTGTAACTCTCAAGCGCCCTAACTGAGCCTTCACGTCTCATCCTAACATAAGCCTTCTTCTTCCTTTTGACAAGCTCTTCAACTTCTTTAGTAAACCACGGCTCCCTCGCTCGACAACTTCCTCCCTGCCTCACAGGTATATACTTATCAAGGACACGCAGTAGCTGCTCTTTGAATAAGCTCCACATTTCGATTGTTCCCATCCCCTGCAGTTTCCTTCCCCATCCTACGCATCCTAAATCTTGCCTAATCGCATCATAATTTCCTTTCCCCCAGCTATAATTTTTGCCCTGCGGAATATACCTATCCCTGCCCATCGCTAAGGTAAACCTAACCGAATTGTGATCACTATCACCAAAGTGCTCACCTACATCTAAATCTAACACCTGGCCGGGTTCATTACCCAGTACCAAATCCAATGTGGCATCGCCCCTGGTTGGCCTGTCTACATACTGTGTCAGAAAACCCTCCTGCACACACTGGACAAAAACTGACCCATCTAAAGTACTCGAACTATAGTATTTCCAGTCGATATTTGGAAAGTTAAAGTCCCCCATAACAACTACCCTGTTACTCTCGCCCCTGTCGAGAATCATCTTCGCTATCCTTTCCTCTACATCTCTGGAAGTATTTGGAGGTCTATAAAAGACTCCCAACAGGGTGACCTCACCTCTCCTGTTTCTAACCTCGGCCCATACTACCTCAGTAGACGAGTCCTCAAACGTCCTTTCTGTCGCTGTAATACTCTCCTTGATTAACAATGCCACACCACCACCCCCCCCCCCCCACCCCTCCCCCTCTTTTACCATCTTCTCTGTTCTTACTGAAACATCTAAATCCCGGAACCTGCAACATCCATTCCTGCCCCTGCTCTACCCATGTCTCCGAAATGGCCACTACATCGAGATCCCAGGTACCAACCCATGCTGCAAGCTCACCCACCTTATTCCGGATGCTCCTGGCGTTGAAGTAGACACACTTTAAACCAGGTTCTTGCTTGCCAGTGCCCTCTTGCGTCCTTGTAACCTTATCCCTGACCTCACTACTCTCAACATCCTGTACACTGGAACTACAATTTAGGTTCCCATCCCCCTGCTGAATTAGTTTAAACCCCCCCGAAGAGCACTAGCAAATCTCCTCCCCAGGATATTGGTACCCCTCTGGTTCAGGTGAAGACCATCCTGTTTGTAGAGGTCCCACCTACCCCAGAAAGAGCCCCAGTTATCCAGGAAATCAAAACCCTCCCTCCTGCACCATCCCTGCAGCCACGTGTTCAACTCCTCTCTCTCCCTATTCCTCGCTTCACTATCACGTGGCACGGGCAACAACCCGGAGATAACAACTCTGTTTGTTCTCGCTCTAAGCTTCCACCCTAGCACCCTGAATTTCTGTCTTAAATCCCCATCTCTCTTCCTACCTATGTCGTTGGTGCCTATGTGGACCACGACTTGGGGCTGGTCCCCCTCCCCCTTAAGGATCCCAAAAACACGATCCGAGACATCACGAACCCTGGCACCTGGGAGGCAACATACCAACCGTGAGTCTCTCTCGTTCCCACAGAACCTCCTATCTGTTCCCCTAACTATGGAGTCCCCAATGACTAATGCTCTGCTCCTCTTCCCCTTTCCCTTCTGAGCAACAGGGACAGACTCTGTGCCAGATACCTGTACCCCATTGCTTACCCCTGGTAAGTCGTCCCCCGAAACAGTATCCAAAACGGTATACCTGTTGTTGAGAGAAACGGCCACAGGGGATCCCTGCACTGCCTGCTGGTTCCCTCTCCTTCCCCTGACGGTAACCCATCTACCTACTTCTTTTACCTGAGGTGTGACTACCTCCCCATAACTCCTCTCAATAACCCCCTCCGCCTCCCGAATGATCCGAAGTTGCTCCAGCTCCAGTTCCCTAACGCGGTTCACGAGGAGCTGGAGTTGGGTGCACTTCCCGCAGATGCAGTCAGCAGGGACACTCTTGGCGACCCTTACCTCCCACATTCTGCAGGAGGAACATACAACTGCCTTAACAGACTGGTGTACGTCAAGAATATCAATGTGATACCAAGAAACAACTGAAGACACTGGATGCTGCAAAGGCAATGGACCTTGACAACGTTCCGGCAATAGTACTGAAGACCAGTACCTGATATGAAATGTGACCCGTGGTAAGATGGAATTTCTTCTGGAAATCGGTTTTGCAGGATGAATTTCCTGGAATATTTCCAGAATGTGTTGTGACAAGGTCCCAGGCTCATAAGGTTAAACAAGATGAGATGGATTCAGATGTTTTCGAGGACAATTCTGATGTTTGGTTGGCTGAAATATTTTTCAGGGATTTGGATGAGGACATTGGTGTTAAAGGCTCCAAGGTTAACAATGGGGAATTGTTTAGCAGATCTCCCGTGATTTTGGGATACAACAGGCAGATCCTGATTTTAGGAGCTTGTCTCAGGCGACCTGTTTTGAGCCACAGACTGAAAAGTTTTATTAGTGTTATTACGTCAAGAAAGAAGAGGAAGTGGAGACCTCTCCGCTGATGAGGATTGGACTGTAATCCATCAAATGGTTGTCCCTCCTTGCTATCATAGTGTAATTTAGAGAATTGCCAATGAAATCCCAGTCACAGGTCATTTGTGTTTTCCAAAAACTCAGGTTAGGGTAATGACATATTGTTACTAGCAAAGCTGCATCAGGATGTGGTTCACTATTGTAAGACATGCCACACATGTCAAATGGTTGGGATCCACAGCCTATATCTTTTCCTTTGCCACCTATCTCAATAAAAGCAGATTTCCTTTCATTATCAAAAGTCTTTTCTTTCCAATTTCTCTGAAAGTTTCCAAATTGAGGCCTGTGACAACTGCTTTGTGAATCAATTCATAATCATGTGCTACTACTGCGGCTTCCTTTATTTTACAAACTTCATTTTTTAAAATTTGTTTGTGGGATGTGGGCGTTGCTGGCTAGGCCAGCATTTATTGCCCATCCCTAAATGCCTTTGAACTGAGTGGCTTGCGAGGCCATTTCAAAATGCTTTTTTGTGTCTGGAGTCAGATGGAGGTCAGACCACGTAAGGATGGCAGATTTCCTTCCGAAAAGGACATTAGTTAAACAGATGGGTTTTTATAACAACTGACAAAGATTTCATGGTCACCATTAAACTAGCTTTTTAATTCCAGAATTGTGAAGAAAATTCAAACTTCACCTTCACCTATGGTGGGATTCGATACCATGTCCCCAGATTTTTAGTTTGTGCTCTGGAATACTAGTTTAATGACATTAACACTCTGCCGCGAACTCCCCCATGTTGTTTCATTTGGAAACTTATTCCTGAACGAATAATATGTTTCAAATCTTCCATCAGAATTACTTCCCTCAGGCTCTCAAAGTCTTGTGCAATCTTTATTGACCTACACCACCTATCAAATTCAATCGTGTCTTTCAAAAGGAAATAGGATAAATACTTGAAGGGAAAAGAAATGCGAGTAGACGGGGAAAGGACCGGATGTGGGACTGGATAAATTGCTCTTGCAGAGAGTAGGCACGGGCTTGATGGGCCGAATCACCTCCTTCACGAGGAGTGAGAGCGCCCATTAAGGCCCGATCACTCACTAATCGAGGAAGAGGTCTTGCAAATAAAGATGAGTGTTGAGGCTGGAGGACACATCCTGCAGGTTTCTTGTCTAATTAATAGTGTGCCTGTTCTGAACGAAATCTCACACTGACACACAATGCATAGGAAAATTCAGCTGCTTTCAGCTGACGCTCATCAGTCTTTGCTTGACCTCAGTCCTAAATACTAATTCTTGACCTTCTGTTCTATTTCAGGGCAATGGAATGTGCCCAGAACCTGAGGTGTGGGAAATGGGTTGCACTTGTGATCATGCGGAAGCACCCACGCTTACTTCCGCAAGCATCAGCTCAGAGACTTGCATTGCCAGTACTTTAGTTGGTATGCAAGATGGTTATGGACTGTTCGACTCAAGGAGCAGCAGAGAATGGAAAATGGGTAGCGGGATAGGATGGTTAGTAAGGGGCTTTCTGTAGGAAGAGCTAACATCTTAAAGAGCACAACTGAAGATTTCGAGGACACAGTCAACATTCAAAAACTGATTCCTATTTACCAGGGATTTTTCAGTGCATTGGGCAGCCTGCCTGCGATTCGACACACAATGACAGAGAGCATGGAAAAATCCAGCTCCAGCTGTTGGAGAGGCGGTGAGGGGGTGGGGGTGTTGGGGGTGTGTGTGTTTGTGAGGGGTGGGGTGGGCGTGTGTATGGATCATTCAGAACGGTTTTAACACCTTAATGTCGAGAATGGAGTGAGACAATTGAAGTCAACGGAACTGAGTATTGGATGGTGCGCATAAAGGGCAGTCGATTCCATGCCACCCACATTGCTTTCATGCCGAATGCAAACTATTATCCTGTAGATTTTTAGACTGCTTTAGGGAAATAGCAGATCCACCTTGTATTCCTGCTGATTTATATTATTCCTTTTTAGTAATGCATCAAAGACAGCCTGCGCCACAAATAAACTGCTTCAGACAGTACAGACATCAACAACGACCTGCGAGGCAGAAACCAGGCAGAACCACTTTTGCTGCCTTTTCTTCCAGATGCCGATATTCAGTGCTATTGAAGTCAAGTAGATTGAATATCAGCAGGGGCGTGTAACGAGCCACCAATGCAATGTCACCTGCTTTGTCAATATCCACTCCCGTGTACTTGTATGGCATGTTTAATGCAGAAAACCATCACAAAGCACTTCAGAGAGGCCGAATCAAATAATAATAGATATTGAACCAAGAGTAATTCTGAGAATAGGATTGGTCAAAAAGGTGGGTGTTAGGGACTGTCTTAAAGCAGTTGAGGGAGAGTAAGGTGGAGCGGTTTAGAGCAGCAATTCCACAGAGCGGGAGTCTGTGGCTCCAGGTTTGAGAGCAAGAGGGGATCGAATGGGGAGTCTTTGCTGTAGAGGTCGTAATTGAAGAGGGAGGACAGTTGGGAAGTTAGGCATGGAGCAGGTCACAGGGATAGAAAGAGAGAATAGGCGGAAGTTCAGGGAGGGTGGCTAATTCGAACCTGGACAGGAATAATCGGCGTAGCTTTGACGTTAGACCATTGTGTAAAACCTGTGGTATGGAGTGCACCAGTCGGGAAGAAGCTCTCCTGATTTTTATTTCCAACAAAGTCGAAATTACCCCACTTAGCTCAGCTTGTGTCAAAGGCATGAACCAGGGTTTGAACGTCTGATGCATTGACGAAAAGCTGGAGTTCGACAACATTAAGACGGTGAAACTTGTCGGTCTATATCCACTTCTCGGTTCAACCTAAACCCAATGTCCCATTAATGCTGAGCTGCTGCGATCAAAATGCAGCAACGGAGCAAGAGTCTCAGAGGCGAGGATTTTTTCAGTCTGAGATTGCACACTGTTTTTAATTCTCTGGGGATCGGGGAGTTCACGTTAATTGCTGGTTTATGAAGAGATGTAGTAACTTGTTTGTTTGAAAGCATCTAGCTAATGACACCGGTTCTGTGACCTCACTCTCTCACTGGACGATTGGCTCGTGTATAAATGAGGTTGTTTCAGTGCATTGCCTCGTATCAACCGCTCCTGGTTTTCGGAGAAAATGGGACGACAGGCACTTCCGATAGAAATGTTGTATCCGATTCTCGCAGTTATTGGCATTCCTGGTAAGTAATTCGAAACTATCCTGAAACATTTAGTGCACCATTGCTAAACTGCATTATTATTTTCCCTGCGTGTTTTTGTTATTGTCGTTGTTGCCTTTGTGGCGGTAATTTGCATTGGCCAGGTGGTAAGGACGATCAATAGAATGCTCGCCCATTGATGAGCTCGTCCGATTTTCGTTCCCTTTGATGTTTATGTTAATGGCTCAGTCCGGTTCTATATCACTGGGCGGGCAGTCAATCCCTCCGCATTACAAAGTGAAAATGGACCCTGTGTCATTTGTACTGAGCTGTGGCTCTGTCGGTCGAAATCTCTGTTTAGAGTCGGATAATCTTGCGTTTCCCTCCCATTTCAGTGAGTTGAGTTCATACTGTAAGCCGACATTTCGATGCAATATTGATGAAGTGATACGATATTGTCGAATTATAGAATTGTTACTGCACAGAAGGAAACCATTCATCACGTCGTGTCCATGCCAGTTCTCAGCGAGTGCAGCACAGCTCATCCCTTTCCCCTGTCTTTCCCCCCGAGCCCAGCATTTTTCTCTTCAGATAAATATTCAATTCCCTTTTGAAAGCCACAATTCAATCTGCCTTCACCACACTCTCAGGCAGTGGATTCCAGATACGAACCATTCACTGCGGAAGATAACTTTTCCTCCCCTTTGATTCTTTCACCAAACGCCTTAAATCGGTGTCCTCTGAAATTCGACCCTCCCGCCAATGGGAACAGTTTCTCTCTATCTATTCTATCCAGTCCCCTCATGATTTTGAATACCTCTCAATATTGCAACTCTCAAATCTCCTCTCAATTATCTCTTCTTTGAGCAGAATAGTCCCAACAGAGCAGTAAATGAAGTCCCTCATCCCCAGACCATTTTGTAAATATTTTCTGCACTCTCTTCAATGCTTTCACGTCCTTCCTAAAGTGTGGTGCCCAGAATTGTATAGAATACTCCAGCTGAGGCCGAGCCAGTGTTTTATAATGGCCCGATATAACTTCCTTGCTTTTCTACTCTCTGCCACGATCTATAAAGCCCAGGATCCGTATTCCTTATTAACCAATTTCTCAACCTGCCCGATCACCTTCAACGATTTGTGCTCATACACCCGTCCCCCACATCCCCGCCAGAACCTTCTGCTCCTGAACCTTCTTTAGAATTGTTTATCCATTATTTTATATTGCCTTTCCTCATTCTTAAAATCATCTTTTTATGAGACGTTAAAAAGTAACTGATTTAATTTTAATAAAAATGCAGTACTGGTTCAGCTGGATACAATCGTCATACTGCTAAATGTTGAATTAAATCTCGAACTATTCACGTATGGGGTAATTTTCACTTTGTATTAACATCAATGTGCAAGAAAGACGGAAGGGCTGTAAAATACGGGGCCCATTTGATATCAATTGCTTTTGTTTTGCTTTGCACGGCAATGAAAGTTAAAAATGTTCCCAATGTTTCTATTTGCATTGAAAGGGAGATAAAACAGCATTAATCAGTAATAGGCAAGGAATGTTTATATGTTTTAACCTAATCGAACCGTAAAAAACTGATGGCATTGGATACAACTCTGATTTTACCTGTCGCCCGATTCTCTTCTCCATTGAAGTCACTGTGAACAACATTGGGCGGAACGAGCATCCCATAGAATCCGTCAGCATCCGGCCCAGCAAGTTACTTCCAAATGGCTCCCATTAATGGTTTCATATTAGAATATCATGAAGTTACCGCAGGGAAAAAATGTCTGGCAAGAAGATGGGGAAGTTTGCAGCAGCTGCTACGTGACAATTTATTCCAATCCAGGTTAACTGTTAGCTATATTGTGCAATGGGTAATATTGAATTCTCCGCCCCTTGTACATTCAGCCTGTTACTCTCTTCCAATGACTTCCATGGAAAAAAATGGATGGCCAATTAGATACCGCTATTTGACCCGGTCACACATGGTTAAAATTACCCCCGGTTCCTCCACCCCACAACTCTCAGCCTTATGATGCTTAACACCAGATTTCCAACTTGCTGTCAGTGTACATCTCTGTTCAATGTTTTGTTAAATTTCCTGTTTTTGCATTTCTCCCAGCGAACCTGCTGTCAGTTTTGGTTCTTTTCCAAAGGAAATGCGGTCTTTCCAAAGGAATCACTCGTTATATGATGGCCATGGCCGTGGGAGACCTCATGGTCCTTATCTTTAATGTTATTGTGAACGAAATCATCAAGTATCATTTTCCAGATTCATTGCTGAACTACACTTCCGCGTGTCGTTTTACTGTCTTCATGCAAGGGTTTAGCATTCAGCTCTCTATCTGGTTCACAATGTCGTTCACCTTTGACCGTTTTGTCGCAATTTGTTGCCAGAAATTGAAATCAAGATATTGCACCGAAAGGACAGCCACCACGGTTATAACGACCATGTGTGTGCTCAACATTTTGAACAATATCCCCATGCCTTTCCGCTATGAGCCCGATTATACTCTCAACAATATACAGTGGGGCTGCCGCACCGTCACAGGATATTTTACTTCACCCGCATGGAAGATTCACCAATGGATTACCATCCTCTCAAGTACATTACTTCCAATTCCTTTGCTGCTGCTGTTGAACTCTCTCACCGTCAGGCACATTTTATTCGCCAGTAGAGCTCGCAAAGCCCTGAAGAGCAACAACAATGGAAAAACCGGCAGTGATCCCGAGATGAAGAACAGAAGAACATCCATCATTCTACTCTTTGCTATCTCGGGCAGTTTTATTGTGTTGTCGGCGCCTATTACCGTAATACACATCTGTGTCGGTGTCACACAGACAGTCGATTTCCAAGGTTCAAACTCACTTTATTTGGCAATTAGAATCACATTTCTGTTGATGTGCACCAGCTCCTGTACAAACACTTGTATTTATGCACTGACACAGAGGAGATTCAGAGCGGAGATCAAAAATATGGTGAAATATCCGTATTATCTCATTGTTAAATTATTTAAATAATTGTTGAATAAAGTAAGTGAAATCAAACTTCAATTAATTGCCTGGCATTTTCTTTGCAACTTTGCACAATGTCTTTTAAAGTTCTAAGGGCAACACATCCCACAGTTTGGAAGAGTCCACTTGATTTATAGATTCCAATAAGAATTTGAACAAGTTGAGGAGGCAGAATCATCCCCTTCAGAATCTCTGGTTACGTTTGTTTATCCGGTTATTAATGTCCACGCACTTTGAATGCCGAATTGGAGGATGATGTGACATCGCAGAGCGCCTTGACAGGTTCAAATAATAAAGATCTTTCAACACACTGACATCCGAATTTGCAGCAGGAGTAGGCCTGTCATTCCTTCAAGCCTTCTCCACCATTTGATAAGATCATGGCAGATCTGGTTATGGCCTCAAATTTCCTGTCTACCTGATGTAACGCTGACTCCCTTATCAATCAGGATTCTATCTAAAACAGCACCTCAAGAGTCAGATCACCATGAAATACAATGGGATATTGTGTTTGATGGCAGGTGTTATGGAATATAAATATAGAGATTTAGTGGTGAATCTCTCCCAGACTTTTGTGAGACCAAACCCGCAGTATTTTGTGCTCTTTTGGACACAACACTGTTGGCCAATTTGGATGTAATAGTGAGGACACAGCGTAGTAAACTCACTAGCAAGATGTCGGACATGAATAAATCCAAATATGAAAAATGAGTTCGTTCTCAATCAGAAGAGAAGAGATTTCAGGCTGAATTAATAGAGATGGTTGCAGTAATGAAAGCCTGGAGCAGAATAGATAGATGCAACGATTGATGGGTCTATCAGCAGTGAACATAGATCTTGAGAGTAAATGAAAGAGATTTAGGACAGAGAACAGAAGAGACTTTGTGACACCTAGAATTGTGAAGCTGTGACTTGGATTTTTGGAGTTATTGATTGAAGCAGAGACTGTGACAGCTTTAACGGGTTTGATATGATGTTTAAAGACCAATGAATAAAGTAATATTGGAGCAGTGCGACCAGATATGATTAAAACTATTGCTTATGTAGATGACAAATACAGACATGGGTTGATCTGCCCCAACGACCTGCTTTCGTGTTGCAATTTCTATGAAATTCATTTTTTCGTGTGGTAATTGATTTGCTTTCTTCTGCTGGCAAGACTTCATGTCTGGCCAATTCCTTGCAGCCCTGAGGATGTGATGGCCAGCCTTCAATTTTACCTGCTGCTCTCCTTCTGATGGTGCAGCAGCGATGATGCCAGGAAGGGAATCCCAGGATCCAGATACAGCGACCATGAACAAATTGTGACATATGTCTAAGCTAGAATGGTATGTGACTTACAAATGATGATGTTCCAATGACATTTTGTCCCTGTGCTTCTCGGTGGGAGAGGTTACAGGTGAGGAAGGTCCTGTCGAATTAAACTTGATGGCTTGCTGCAGTGCATCCGATAAACTGTATTTTCAGGAACCATCGTGTGTCAGCTGCAGAGGGAAGGACACTGAGCTCAGGGACATGGGCACTGATGAAGGGAACTGCTCTGTCCCGTATGAGATCGAGCTTCTTGAGTTATATAGTTCCTGCACCCATCCTGTCGATTGGTCTATATTCCCTCACACACCTGACTTGTGGCCTTTACTTGATGTTGAGGATTTGGAACGGGATCGGGGTGAAGGGAGAGGTGCGAGCGGACGTGTGCCACTCGGAGACGCCATGGTACTGATAGTTAGTTTGTAAAACAATATCAAATTGATGCAGTACGTATTGCTCTTCTGAGATTTCAACTGAAGAAATGGGTTGCAGCAAAGTAGAGGAAGTTTCTTCAGTCTCCATTTAAGCTGTGCTCCAGCTGACCTCAGCGTGTCTCCACGCAAAACTGTGAAAATTCTTGGCAATGCTTACAAGCTCAATCAGGCTGATCATGTAAGACATTCTATTCTCTCATTAATAGTGAATCTTTTACAAAGGCAATGAATAAAACGGATCTGGTGGCTACCTCAACACGGTGCAGGGTTGGCACCCCAACGTTCTCCCGACGTCGGGTTCCCGACCCCCAGAAGGAAAATCCTTTTCACCAAAAGGAGGCACGGTTGACTTGGCAACAAGTCCACTGTCACACTGAGGCCCTGTCACTAACTGAAAAACGACAGGTGGGAAACCTTCCAGCGCTCTCGACAAGTCTTTTCTTTTCCCCTTGCAGAACCTGCGTTTCCAGTTTTTTTTTTTAACTTTCTGTCGTTTGGAAATCCCACAGACGATGTTCTAATCTTCATTCTCAATATGGATGGGATAACCAGCGGGATTCCTGCAGAAATAATTTCCCTATCCCTCTCCACGTTATGGCAGGAGATGGGGAGAACCCACCCACAACCACATCCTCTCCCACCCATTGGAAATTCCATCCCTCAAAAATATTTCTTCTTTCAGAATATTTCGGAGCTGTGTCATATTGTTCTTGTATTTGACAGAGAGTTGGACCTTGTGATTGAGAAACTGCAGGTCTGTTTCAGGCCGTTGACCCAATATAAATGGCCTCCTTCATTTTGCAGCACATCTCATGACCTTGGGTTTGTACTTGCTTTTGGCTTGACCAACTGTTCTCGTTTCGCCCTCGTTCCTGCTCTCGAGCAGTGGCTTTTACTGAATTTTCTTTTCTTCACATAACTCAGATATGACATGATCACCCATTTTGCAGCATTATCCAAATTTAAAATTGCACCACCACCACCGCACAACTCCCCTCATCCCTCGCTCAGTTCCAACCCTAGAAGAAACCATTCTGTCCTTTTTCAGCGTGGTAGCATTCTTGCCTCCTCGTCAGAACGTCACCAGAGACTTAAACGCACAATCTCGGCTGCCGCTCCAGTGAGGGAGTGCTGCACTGTCGTAGGTGCTATCTTGTGGATGAGACATTAAACCAAGGCCCTGCCTGCCCTCTCAGGTGGACGGAAAAGACGCTGTGTCACTATTTTAAGGACTTCACCCCTTCCTCGGCTCTTCGGCTGCTGAAACCCTCATCCAGGACTTTGTTACCTCTAGACTTGACTATTCCAATGTTCTTACGACAAGTCTTCCACATTCTTCCCTCATAAATTTGAGGGCATCCTAAACCTTGCTCCCCACGTCTGAAGACACACCAAGTCCTGTTCACCAACACCCCTGTGTTTGCTGACTCATTTTGGCTATCAGTTTAGTAATAAATTGATTTTAAAATTCCCATCCTTGTTTTCAAATGCCACCATGGTCTCACCCCTCCCTACCTCTGTAATCTCCTACAGCCCCACAACCCTCTGGGATATCTACACTGCCCGACCTGAACCCGATGGGACCTGACATGTGTCTGGTCACTCTTCTGGGCCCGTTTTTCGGGCTTATGTCGGGTCTGAGTCAGACACACACAGTATTAGTTGGACTTGAAAGGTTGTTTAAAAGGATTAAGATTGGAGCCATGAAGTCAGTGATTGTTTGGTCACAAGGTAAACAGAAACCCATGGAGTTGTGCCCATTCAGGTTGTGCCACGCTGTACCAGTATCCGCATTGCTTAAAATAAAGACCTCAATTGCCCGAAGGCTCAGAAAATATCATTATACATTAACTAGACTCCTGCTTTACAGGTCGAAATACTTGCTGTAAGTTTATCCAGTGAGCAGCTGAGATGCCGAGACCAGGAAGGTCCTGAGTGATTAATTATTATTCCAGTACTGTACTGTATGTGTGGTGGAATGGAGTCCTGACAGTGATCATTTTATATTTTTTTATATAAATACTGTATATTTTATAATAATTAATCTCTCAGGACCTTCCTGGTCTCTGCATCTCAGCTGCTCACTGGATAAACTTGCAGCAAGTATTTCAACTGAAAAAGTGAAAAACAGATTCGGAGTTGGAAGGTAGGTAAAATGAGCATTCCGTTGGTCGGGTTGGGTCGGACTCGGGTCGGGTTGGGCATGGGAAAAAATGGAAGGACTCAGACCAGGTTGGGCTCGGGTATGATGTGGTTCTGTTGTTTTTTTTTTCAGACCCGAGCAGGCCTTTCATCTACGCTTCTCTGATTCTGGCCTCGTGAGCTCCAACATTGGTGGCTGTGACTTCAGGTGCCTAGCCCCAAGCTCTGGAATTCCCTCACTCAACCTCTCCACTTCTCTCTCCTCCTTAAAGAAATTCATTAAAAACCTACCACTCTGACCAAGCTTCTGGTCATCAGCTGTAATATCATCTTATGTCACTTGGTCAAAGTTTGCTTATAATGCTCTTGTGAAGTGCCTTGTGATGTTATATTACATTAAAGGTGCAATATAAATGCAAGTTGTTTTTGTTGTTGTTGAAGAAGACTGGGGGTGTTCTCCCCAACTTCACTAAAACAGATGATATAGTCGTTTATCTCATTGCTGTTTGTGGGAGTTTGCTGCTGTGTGGAAACTGGATGCTGCATTGTCTACATTTCAAGAGTGACTGCATTTCAAAAAGGAGTCGAATTGGCTGTGATGCACTTTTGGATGTCCTGGGGTGGTGAAAGGTGATTTATAAATGGAAATCTTTCAGGTCTTGCTTTACTGAAGACCAGCGTGGTCTGAAATGCTCAGTCAGATGACTGTGCATACAACCGAACAATTCAAAGGTCAGGTGCATCAGAAGGGAAAAACTCAGGTAGCAGAGACACTGAGAGATATATGAAGCAGGAAAACAAATTTGAATCAAAACAGTTGTTGCAAAGGAAAGTGTTTAACCTCACTTCAAAATAGAAATAATAATAATAAAGAAGGTAAGGGGGGAATAGTAACTGCAGTGAGAAAGGGACACCAGCAGATGGCGATGCTGTGCCATTGCTGATGGGAGGGTTCGGTTTTCCAAACAAACGCTGGCTGGAATGTGTCACAGGCAGAGAGTAACAGACAGGCTGGAGTGTGTCACGCACACGCAGAATAACACACTGGCTGGAGGGTGTCACACACAGAGTAACACACAGGCTGCAGTGTGTCACAGACACACAGAGTAACACACAGGCTGCAGAGTGTCACATACACAGAGAGTAACACACTGGCTGCAGTGTGTCACATACACACAGAGTAACACACAGGCTGCAGAGTGTCAAACACACACAGAGTAACACACTGGCTGCAGTGTGTCACATACACAGAGTAACACATTGGCTGCAGTGTGTCACATACACAGAGTAACACACTGGCTGCAGTGTGTCACATACACAGAGAGTAACACACGGGCTGCTGTGTGTCACGTACACACAGAGTAACACACAGGCTGCAGAGTGTCACACACACACAGAGTAACACACTGGCTGCAGTGTGTCACATAAACAGAGTAACACATTGGCTGCAGTGTGTCACATACACAGAGTAACACACTGGCTGCAGTGTGTCACATACACAGAGAGTAACACACGGGCTGCAGTGTGTCACGTACACACAGAGTAACACACTGGCTGCAGTGTGTCACATACACAGGGTAACACACTGGCTGCAGTGTCACATACACAGAGAGTAACACTGGCTGCAGTGTGTCACATACACACAGAGTAACACATTGGCTGCAGTGTGTCATATACACAGAGTAACACGCAGGCTGCAGTGTGTCACAGACACACAAAGTAACACACAGGCTGCAGTGTGCAACATACACACAGAGTAACACACTGGCTGCAGTGTGTCACATACACAGAGAGTAACACACTGCAGCCAGTGTGTCACATACACAGAGAGTAACACACGGGCTGCAGTATGTCACGTACACACAGAGTAACACACTGGCTGCAGTGTGTCACGTACAAAGAGTAACACATTGGCTGCAGTGTGTCACATCCACAGAGCAACACACTGGCTGCAGTGTGTCACATACACAGAGAGTGACACACGGGCTGCAGTGTGTCAGGTACACACAGAGTAACACACTGGCTGCAGTGTGTCACATACACAGAGTAACACACTGGCTGCAGTGTGTCACAAACACAGAGAGTAACACACTGGCTGCAGTGTGTCACATACACACAGAGTAACACACGAGCTTCAGTGTGTCACATACACAGAGTAACGCACTGGCTGCAGTGTCACATACACAGAGAGCAGCACGCAGGCTGCAGTGTGTCACAGACACAGAGAGTAACACACAGGCTGCATTGTGTCACATACACAGAGAGTAACACACTGTCTGCAGTGTGTCACATACGCAGACCAACACGCAGGCTGCACTGTGTCACATACACAGAGAGTAACACACAGGCTGCAGTGTGGCACATACACAGAGAGTAACACTGGCTGCAGTGTGTCACATACACAGAGTAACACACTGGCTGCAGTGTGTCACATACACAGAGTAACACACTGGCTGCAGTGTGTCACATACACAGAGAGTAACACGCAGGCTGCAGTGTGTCACATCCACAGAGAGTAACACACAGGCTGCATTGTGTCACATACACAGAGAGTAACACTGGCTGCAGTGTGTCAAATACACACAGAGTAACACACTGGCTGCAGTGTGTCACATACACAGAGTAACACGCATGCTGCAGTGTGTCACATACACAGAGAGTAACACACGGGCTGCAGTATGTCACATACAAAGAGTAACACATTGGCTGCAGTGTGTCACATACACAGAGTAACACACTGGCTGCAGTGTGTCACATACACAGAGAGTGACACACGGGCTGCAGTGTGTCAGGTACACACAGAGTAACACACTGGCTGCAGTGTGTCACATACACAGAGTAACAGACTGGCTGCAGTGTGTCACATACACAGAGTAACACACTTTCTGCAGTGTGTCACCAGCACAGAGAGTAACACACGGGCTGCAGTATGTCACGTACACACAGAGTAACACACTGGCTGCAGTGTGTCACGTACAAAGAGTAACACATTGACTGCAGTGTGTCACATACACAGAGCAACACACTGGCTGCAGTGTGTCACATACACAGAGAGTGACACACGGGCTGCAGTGTGTCAGGTACACACAGAGTAACACACTGGCTGCAGTGTGTCACATACACAGAGTAACACACTGGCTGCAGTGTGTCACATACACAGAGTAACACACTGGCTGCAGTGTGTCACAAACACAGAGAGTAACACACTGGCTGCAGTGTGTCACATACACACAGAGTAACACACGAGCTTCAGTGTGTCACATACACAGAGTAACGCACTGGCTGCAGTGTCACATACACAGAGAGCAGCACGCAGGCTGCAGTGTGTCACAGACACAGAGAGTAACACACAGGCTGCATTGTGTCACATACACAGAGAGTAACACACTGGCTGCAGTGTGTCACATACGCACACCAACACGCAGGCTGCACTGTGTCACATACACAGAGAGTAACACACAGGCTGCAGTGTGGCACATACACAGAGAGTAACACTGGCTGCAGTGTGTCACATACACAGAGTAACACACTGGCTGCAGTGTGTCACATACACAGAATAACACACTGGCTGCAGTGTGTCACATACACACAGAGTAACACACGAGCTTCAGTGTGTCACGTACACACAGAGTAACACACTGGCTGCAGTGTGTCACATACACAGAGTAACACACTGGCTGCAGTGTCACATACACAGAGAGTAACACGCAGGCTGCAGTGTGTCACATACACAGAGAGTAACACACAGGCTGCATTGTGTCACATACACAGAGAGTAACACTGGCTGCAGTGTGTCAAATACACACAGAGTAACACACTGGCTGCAGTGTGTCACATACACAGAGTAACACGCAGGCTGCAGTGTGTCACATACACAGAGAGTAACACACGGGCTGCAGTATGTCACATACAAAGAGTAACACATTGGCTGCAGTGTGTCACATACACAGAGTAACACACTGGCTGCAGTGTGTCACATACACAGAGAGTGACACACGGGCTGCAGTGTGTCAGGTACACACAGAGTAACACACTGGCTGCAGTGTGTCACATACACAGAGTAACACACTGGCTGCAGTGTGTCACATACACAGAGTAACACACTTTCTGCAGTGTGTCACCAGCACAGAGAGTAACACACTGGCTGCAGTGTGTCACATACACACAGAGTAACACACGAGCTTCAGTGTGTCACGTACACACAGAGTAACACACTGGCTGCAGTGTGTCACATATACAGAGTAACACACAGGCTGCATTGTGTCACATACACAGAGTGTAACACTGGCTGCAGTGTGTCAAATACACACAGAGTAACACACTGGCTGCAGTGTGTCACATACACAGAGTAACACGCAGGCTGCAGTGTGTCACATACACAGAGAGTAAAACACAGGCTGCAGTGTGTCACAAACACAGAGAGTAACACACGGGCTGCAGTATGTCACATACAAAGAGTAACACATTGGCTGAAGTGTGTCACATACACAGAGTAACACACTGGCTGCAGTGTGTCACATACACAGAGAGTGACACACGGGCTGCAGTGTGTCAGGTACACACAGAGTAACACACTGGCTGCTGTGTGTCACATACACAGAGTAACACACTGGCTGCAGTGTGTCACATACACAGAGTAACACACTTTCTGCAGTGTGTCACCAGCTCAGAAAGTAACACACTGGCTGCAGTGTGTCACATACACACAGAGTAACACACGAGCTTCAGTGTGTCACGTACACACAGAGTAACACACTGGCTGCAGTGTGTCACATATACAGAGTAACACACTGGCTGCAGTGTCACATACACAGAGAGTAACACGCAGGCTGCAGTGTGTCACATACACAGAGAGTAACACACAGGCTGCATTGTGTCACATACACAGAGAGTAACACACTGGCTGCAGTGTGTCACATACGCAGAGTAACACGCAGGCTGCATTGTGTCACATACACAGAGAGTAACACACAGGCTGCAGTGTGGCACATACACAGAGAGTAACACACAGGCTGCAGTGTGTCACATACACAGAGTAACACACTGGCTGCAGTGTGTCACATACACAGAGTAACACACTGGCTGCAGTGTGTCACATAGACACAGAGTAACACACGAGCATCAGTGTGTCACGTACACACAGAGTAACACACTGGCTGCAGTGTGTCACATACACAGAGTAACAGACTGGCTGCAGTGTGTCACATACACAGAGTAACACACTTTCTGCAGTGTGTCACCAGCACAGAGAGTAACACACGGGCTGCAGTATGTCACGTACACACAGAGTAACACACTGGCTGCAGTGTGTCACGTACAAAGAGTAACACATTGACTGCAGTGTGTCACATACACAGAGCAACACACTGGCTGCAGTGTGTCACATACACAGAGAGTGACACACGGGCTGCAGTGTGTCAGGTACACACAGAGTAACACACTGGCTGCAGTGTGTCACATACACAGAGTAACACACTGGCTGCAGTGTGTCACATACACAGAGTAACACACTGGCTGCAGTGTGTCACAAACACAGAGAGTAACACACTGGCTGCAGTGTGTCACATACACACAGAGTAACACACGAGCTTCAGTGTGTCACATACACAGAGTAACGCACTGGCTGCAGTGTCACATACACAGAGAGCAGCACGCAGGCTGCAGTGTGTCACAGACACAGAGAGTAACACACAGGCTGCATTGTGTCACATACACAGAGAGTAACACACTGGCTGCAGTGTGTCACATACGCACACCAACACGCAGGCTGCACTGTGTCACATACACAGAGAGTAACACACAGGCTGCAGTGTGGCACATACACAGAGAGTAACACTGGCTGCAGTGTGTCACATACACAGAGTAACACACTGGCTGCAGTGTGTCACATACACAGAATAACACACTGGCTGCAGTGTGTCACATACACACAGAGTAACACACGAGCTTCAGTGTGTCACGTACACACAGAGTAACACACTGGCTGCAGTGTGTCACATACACAGAGTAACACACTGGCTGCAGTGTCACATACACAGAGAGTAACACGCAGGCTGCAGTGTGTCACATACACAGAGAGTAACACACAGGCTGCATTGTGTCACATACACAGAGAGTAACACTGGCTGCAGTGTGTCAAATACACACAGAGTAACACACTGGCTGCAGTGTGTCACATACACAGAGTAACACGCAGGCTGCAGTGTGTCACATACACAGAGAGTAACACACGGGCTGCAGTATGTCACATACAAAGAGTAACACATTGGCTGCAGTGTGTCACATACACAGAGTAACACACTGGCTGCAGTGTGTCACATACACAGAGAGTGACACACGGGCTGCAGTGTGTCAGGTACACACAGAGTAACACACTGGCTGCAGTGTGTCACATACACAGAGTAACACACTGGCTGCAGTGTGTCACATACACAGAGTAACACACTTTCTGCAGTGTGTCACCAGCACAGAGAGTAACACACTGGCTGCAGTGTGTCACATACACACAGAGTAACACACGAGCTTCAGTGTGTCACGTACACACAGAGTAACACACTGGCTGCAGTGTGTCACATATACAGAGTAACACACAGGCTGCATTGTGTCACATACACAGAGTGTAACACTGGCTGCAGTGTGTCAAATACACACAGAGTAACACACTGGCTGCAGTGTGTCACATACACAGAGTAACACGCAGGCTGCAGTGTGTCACATACACAGAGAGTAAAACACAGGCTGCAGTGTGTCACAAACACAGAGAGTAACACACGGGCTGCAGTATGTCACATACAAAGAGTAACACATTGGCTGAAGTGTGTCACATACACAGAGTAACACACTGGCTGCAGTGTGTCACATACACAGAGAGTGACACACGGGCTGCAGTGTGTCAGGTACACACAGAGTAACACACTGGCTGCTGTGTGTCACATACACAGAGTAACACACTGGCTGCAGTGTGTCACATACACAGAGTAACACACTTTCTGCAGTGTGTCACCAGCTCAGAAAGTAACACACTGGCTGCAGTGTGTCACATACACACAGAGTAACACACGAGCTTCAGTGTGTCACGTACACACAGAGTAACACACTGGCTGCAGTGTGTCACATATACAGAGTAACACACTGGCTGCAGTGTCACATACACAGAGAGTAACACGCAGGCTGCAGTGTGTCACATACACAGAGAGTAACACACAGGCTGCATTGTGTCACATACACAGAGAGTAACACACTGGCTGCAGTGTGTCACATACGCAGAGTAACACGCAGGCTGCATTGTGTCACATACACAGAGAGTAACACACAGGCTGCAGTGTGGCACATACACAGAGAGTAACACACAGGCTGCAGTGTGTCACATACACAGAGTAACACACTGGCTGCAGTGTGTCACATACACAGAGTAACACACTGGCTGCAGTGTGTCACATAGACACAGAGTAACACACGAGCATCAGTGTGTCACGTACACACAGAGTAACACACTGGCTGCAGTGTGTCACATACACAGAGTAACACACTGGCTGCAGTGTCACATACACAGAGAGTAACACGCAGGCTGCAGTGTGTCACATCCACAGAGAGTAACACACAGGCTGCATTGTGTCACATACACAGAGAGTAACACTGGCTGCAGTGTGTCAAATACACACAGAGTAACACACTGGCTGCAGTGTGTCACATCCACAGAGAGTAACACTGGCTGCAGTGTGTCAAATACACACAGAGTAACACACTGGCTGCAGTGTGTCACATACACAGAGTAACACGCAGGCTGCAGTGTGTCACATACACAGAGAGTAACACACAGGCTGCAGTGTGTCACATACACAGAGAGTAACACACGGGCTGCAGTATGTCACATACAAAGAGTAACACATTGGCTGCAGTGTGTCACATACACAGAGTAACACACTGGCTGCAGTGTGTCACATACACAGAGAGTGACACACGGGCTGCAGTGTGTCAGGTACACACAGAGTAACACACTGGCTGCAGTGTGTCACATACACAGAGTAACAGACTGGCTGCAGTGTGTCACATACACAGAGTAACACACTTTCTGCAGTGTGTCACCAGCACAGAGAGTAACACACTGGCTGCAGTGTGTCACATACACACAGAGTAACACACTGGCTGCAGTGTGTCACATACACAGAGTAACACACTGGCTGCAGTGTCACATACACAGAGAGTAACACGCAGGCTGCAGTGTGTCACATACACAGAGAGTAACACACAGGCCGCATTGTGTCACATACACAGAGAGTAACACACTGGCTGCAGTGTGTCACATACGCAGAGTAACACGCAGGCTGCACTGTGTCACATACACAGAGAGTAACACACAGGCTGCAGTGTGGCACATACACAGAGAGTAACACTGGCTGCAGTGTGTCACATACACAGAGTAACACACTGGCTGCAGTGTGTCACATACACAGAGTAACACACTGGCTGCAGTGTGTCACATAGACACAGAGTAACACACGAGCATCAGTGTGTCACGTACACACAGAGTAACACACTGGCTGCAGTGTGTCACATACACAGAGTAACACACTGGCTGCAGAGTCACAAACACAGAGAGTAACACTGGCTGCAGTGTGTCAAATACACACAGAGTAACACACTGGCTGCAGTGTATCACATACACAGAGTAACACGCAGGCTGCAGTGTGTCACATACACAGAGGGTAACACACGGGCTGCAGTATGTCACATACAAAGAGTAACACATTGGCTGCAGTGTGTCACATACACAGAGTAACACACTGGCTGCAGTGTGTCACATACACAGAGAGTGACACACGGGCTGCAGTGTGTCAGGTACACACAGAGTAACACACTGGCTGCAGTGTGTCACATACACAGAGTAACACACTGGCTGCAGTGTGTCACATACACAGAGTAACACACTTTCTGCAGTGTGTCACCAGCACAGAGAGTAACACACTGGCTGCAGTGTGTCACATACACACAGAGTAACACACGAGCTTCAGTGTGTCACGTACACACAGAGTAACACACTGGCTGCAGTGTGTCACATATACAGAGTAACACACAGGCTGCATTGTGTCACATACACAGAAAGTAACACTGGCTGCAGTGTGTCAAATACACACAGAGTAACACACTGGCTGCAGTGTGTCACATACACAGAGTAACACGCAGTCTGCAGTGTGTCACATACACAGAGAGTAACACACAGGCTGCAGTGTGTCACAAACACAGAGAGTAACACACGGGCTGCAGTATGTCACATACAAAGAGTAACACATTGGCTGAAGTGTGTCACATACACAGAGTAACACACTGGCTGCAGTGTGTCACATACACAGAGAGTGACACACGGGCTGCAGTGTGTCAGGTACACACAGAGTAACACACTGGCTGCAGTGTGTCACATACACAGAGTAACACACTGGCTGCAGTGTGTCACATACACAGAGTAACACACTTTCTGCAGTGTGTCACCAGCACAGAGAGTAACACACTGGCTGCAGTGTGTCACATAAACAGAGAGTAACACACAGGCTGCATTGTGTCACATACACACAGAGTAACACACGAGCTTCAGTGTGTCACGTACACACAGAGTAACACACTGGCTGCAGTGTGTCACATATACAGAGTAACACACTGGCTGCAGTGTCACATACACAGAGAGTAACACGCAGGCTGCAGTGTGTCACATACACAGAGAGTAACACACAGGCTGCATTGTGTCACATACACAGAGAGTAACACACTGGCTGCAGTGTGTCACATATGCAGAGTAACACGCAGGCTGCACTGTGTCACATACACAGAGAGTAACACACAGGCTGCAGTGTGGCACATACACAGAGAGTAACACACAGGCTGCAGTGTGTCACATACACAGAGTAACACACTGGCTGCAGTGTGTCACATACACAGAGTAACACACTGGCTGCAGTGTGTCACATAGACACAGAGTAACACACGAGCATCAGTGTGTCACGTACACACAGAGTAACACACTGGCTGCAGTGTGTCAAATACACAGAGTAACACACTGGCTGCAGTGTGTCACATACACAGAGTAACACGCAGTCTGCAGTGTGTCACATACACAGATAGTAACACACAGGCTGCAGTGTGTCACAAACACAGAGAGTAACACACGGGCTGCAGTATGTCACATACAAAGAGTAACACATTGGCTGAAGTGTGTCACATACACAGAGTAACACACTGGCTGCAGTGTGTCACATACACAGAGAGTGACACACGGGCTGCAGTGTGTCAGGTACACACAGAGTAACACACTGGCTGCAGTGTGTCACATACACAGAGTAACACACTGGCTGCAGTGTGTCACATACACAGATAGTAACACACAGTGGCGCAGTGGTTAGCACTGCAGCCTCACAGCTCCAGGGACCCGGGTTCGATTCTGGGCAATGCCTGTGTGGAGTTTGCAAGTTCTCCCTGTGTCTGCGTGGGTTTTCTCCGGGTGCTCCGGTTTCCTCCCACAAGCCAAAAGACTTGCAGGTTGGTAGGTAAATTGGCCATTATAAATTGTCACTAGTGTAGGTAGGTGGTAGGGAAATATAGGGACAGATGGGGATGTTTGGTAGGAATGTAGGATTAGTATAAATGGGTGGTTGATGTTCGGCACAGACTCGGTGGGCCGAAGGGCCTGTTTCAGTGCTGTATCTCTAATCTAATCTAATCTAAATACACACAGAGTAACACACTGGCTGCAGTGTGTCACATCCACAGAGAGTAACACACAGGCTGCATTGTGTCACATACACAGAGAGTAACACTGGCTGCAGTGTGTCAAATACACACAGAGTAACACACTGGCTGCAGTGTGTCACATACACAGAGTAACACGCAGGCTGCAGTGTGTCACATACACAGAGAGTAACACACAGGCTGCAGTGTGTCACAAACACAGAGAGTAACACACGGGCTGCAGTATGTCACATACAAAGAGTAACACATTGGCTGCAGTGTGTCACATACACAGAGTAACACACTGGCTGCAGTGTGTCACATACACAGAGAGTGACACACGGGCTGCAGTGTGTCAGGTACACACAGAGTAACACACTGGCTGCAGTGTGTCACATACACAGAGTAACAGACTGGCTGCAGTGTGTCACATACACAGAGTAACACACTTTCTGCAGTGTGTCACCAGCACAGAGAGTAACACACTGGCTGCAGTGTGTCACATACACAGAGAGTAACACACAGGCTGCAGTGTGTCACATACACAGAGATTAACACTGGCTGCACTGTGTCACATGCACAGAGAGTAACACACAGGCTGCATTGTGTCACATACACAGAGAGTAACACACTGGCTGCAGTGTGTCACATACGCAGAGTAACACGCAGGCTGCACTGTGTCACATACACAGAGAGTAACACACAGGCTGCAGTGTGGCACATACACAGAGAGTAATACTGGCTGCAGTGTGTCACATACACAGAGTAACACACTGGCTGCAGTGTGTCACATACACAGAGTAACACACTGGCTGCAGTGTGTCACATACACACAGAGTAACACACGAGCATCAGTGTGTCACGTACACACAGAGTAACACACTGGCTGCAGTGTGTCACATACACAGAGTAACACACTGGCTGCAGTGTCACATACACAGAGAGTAACACGCAGGCTGCATTGTGTCACATCCACAGAGAGTAACACACAGGCTGCATTGTGTCACATACACAGAGAGTAACACTGGCAGCAGTGTTTCAAATACACACAGAGTAACAAACTGGCTGCAGTGTGTCACATACACACAGAGTAACACGCAGGCTGTAGTGTGTCACATACACAGAGAGTAACACTGGCTGCAGTGTGTCACATACACAGAGAGTAACACACTGGCTGCAGTGTGTCACATACGCAGAGTAACACGCAGGCTGCACTGTGTCACATGCACAGAGAGTAACACACAGGCTGCAGTGTGGCACATACACAGAGAGTAACACTGGCTGCAGTGTGTCACATACACAGAGAGTAACACAGGCTGCAGTGTGTCACATACACAGAGAGATACACACATGCTAGAGTGGGTCACACACACAGGGAATGTATCTATCTTGCGTCTTTTCTGACGGTAGAATTGGATTTGGGCGGCACTTCCGCTCCTCCGTTTTTTGCCCGTTGATACGCGATTACAATTGAAAATCAAAGTTTCAGAGGCGGGCATGGGAGATACATGCGATCATGTGGTGCAGAATACTTTTCATGGTGGAGCCTGCTGTCATTCAGGGAAGCATTATGCATGGCATTGTTATAAATAATCCTTCAGTGCAATCAGGGAGGTTCATCAATGTGGCCAATCTTTTTCAGACAGAGAATTCCAGGCTTTTTCCCTTAAATTAGTGCCATACCATATCTAACCCACCCTCACCCATCTTTACACCTATCCCACACAAAGGCTATGGACCCTGGCAACATTACGGCAATAGTACTGAGGACCTGTGCTCTGGAACCTGCTGCGCCCCCAGACAAGCAGATTGAGATGGTGCGGGGGCGGTGCGGGTGGGGGGGGGGGTGCGGGGGGTGGTGGGAATAGTAGCTGTAGTGAGACAGGGACACCAGCAGATGGAGATGCTGAGCCATTGCTGATGGGAAGGTTCAGTCTCACTGAGAGATCGAAAGTTTTCCAAACAAACACTGGCTGGAATGTGTCACAGGCACAGAGTAACAGACAGGTTGGAGTGTGTCACACACACAGAGTAACACACTGGCTGGAGTGTGTCACACACACACACAGAATAACACACTGGCTGGAGGGTGTCACACACAGAGGAACACACTGGCTGCAGTGTGTCACACGCACACAAAGAATAACACACTGGCTGGAGTGTGTCACGCACATGCAGAGTAACACACTGGCTGGAGAGTGTCACGCACACGCAGAATAACACACTGGCTGGAGGGTGTCACACACAGAGGAACACACTGGCTGCAGTGTGTCACACGCACAAACAGAATAACACACTGGCTGGAGTGTGTCACGCACAGAGTAACACACAGGCTGGAGTGTGTCACAGACACAGAGTAACACAGACGCTGCAGTCTGTCACATACACAGAGAGTAACACACTGGCTGCAGTGTGTCACATAAACACAGGGGAACACACTGGCTGCAGTGTGCCACATACTCAGAGAGTAAGACACAGGCTGCAGTTTGCCACGTACACAGAGAGTAACACACGGACTGCAGTGTGTCACATACACAGAGAGTAACACACAGACGGCAGTGTGTCACATACACAGAGAGTAACACACGCACTGCAGTGTGTCACATACAAGGAGATTAAAACACAGGCTGCAGTGTGTCACATACACAGAGAGTAACACACTGGCTGCAGTGTGTCACATCACAGAGAGTAACACACAGGCTGCAGTGTGTCACATACACACAGAGTAACACACTGGCTGCAGTGTGTCAAATACACACAGAGTAACACACTGGCTGCAGTGTGTCACATACACACAGGATAACACACTGGCTGCTGTGTTTCACATACACACAGAGTAACACACTGGCTGCAGTTTGTCACATACACAGAGGGAAACACACAGGCTGCAGTGTGTCACATACACAGAGAGTAACACACGGACTGCAGTGTGTCACATACACAGAGAGTAACACACGGACTGCAGAGTGTCACATGCACAGAGAGTAACACACAGGCTGCAGTGCGTCACATACACACAGAGTAACACACGGACTGCAGTGTGTCACATACGCACAGAGTAAAACACAGGATGCAGTGTGTCACATACACAGAGTGTAAAACACAGGCTGCAGTGTGTCACATACATAGAGTAACACAGAAGCTGCAGTCTGTCACATACACAGAGAGTAAGACACTGGCTGCAGTGTGTCACATACACACAGGGTAACACACTGGCTGCAGTGTGTCACATACACAGAGAGTAACACACAGGCTGCAGTGTGCCACATAAACAGAGAGTAACACACAGGCTGCAGTGTGTCACATACACACAGAGTAACACACTGGCTGCAGTGTGTCAAATACACACAGAGTAACACACTGGCTGCAGTGTGTCACATACACACAGGATAACACACTGGCTGCTGTGTTTCACATACACACAGAGTAACACACTGGCTGCAGTTTGTCACATACACAGAGGGAAACACACAGGCTGCAGTGTGTCACATACACAGAGAGTAACACACGGACTGCAGTGTGTCACATACACACAGAGTAACACACGGACTGCAGTGTGTCATATACGCACAGAGTAAAACACAGGATGCAGTGTGTCACATACACAGAGTGTAAAACACAGGCTGCAGTCTGTCACATACATAGAGTAACACAGAAGCTGCAGTCTGTCACATACACAGAGAGTAAGACACTGGCTGCAGTGTGTCACATACACACAGGGTAACACACTGGCTGCAGTGTGTCACATACACAGAGAGTAACACACAGGCTGCAGTGTGCCACATAAACAGAGAGTAACACACTGACTGCAGTGTGTCACATACATAGAGAGTAACACACGGACTGCAGTGTGTCACATACACAGAGAGTAACACACAGGCTGCAGTGTGTCACATACACACAGAGTAACAGACGGACTGCAGTGTGTCACATGCACACAGAGTAACACACAGGCTGCAGTTTGTCACAAACACAGAGAGTAACACACTGGCTGCTGTGTTTCACATACACACAGAGTAACACACTGGCTGCTGTGTTTCACATACACACAGAGAGTAACACACGGGCTGCAGTGTGTCACATACACACAGGGTAACACACTGGCTGCAGTGTGTCACATACACAGAGAGTAACACACGGACTGCAGTGTGTCACATACACACAGAGTAACAAACTGGCTGCAGTGTGTCACATACACTGAGTGTAACACACAGGCTGCAGTGTGTCACATACACAGAGAGTAACACACAGGCTGCAGTGTGTCACATACACACAGAGTAACACACTGGCTGCAGTGTGTCAAATACACACAGAGTAACACACTGGCTGCAGTCTGTCACATACACACAGGATAACACACTGGCTGCAGTGTTTCACATACACACAGAGTAACACACTGGCTGCAGTTTGTCACATACACAGAGGGAAACACACAGGCTGCTGTGTTTCACATACACAGAGAGTAACACACAGGCTGCAGTCTGTCACAAACACAGAGAGTAACACACAGGCTGCTGTGTTTCACATACACAGAGAGTAACACACTGACGGCTGTGTTTCAAATACACACAGAGAGAAACACACGGACTGCAGTGTGTCACATACACAGAGAGTAACACACAGGCTGCAGTGTGTCACATACACAGAGATTAACACACAGACTGCAGTGTGTCACATACACAGAGAGTAACACACAGGCTGCAGTGTGTCACACACACAGAGAGTAACACACAGGCTGCAGTGTGTCACAAAAACAGAGAGTAACACACGGACTGCAGTGTGTCACATACACAGAGAGTAACACACAGGCTGCAGTGTGTCACAAACACAGAGAGTAACACACGGGCTGCAGTGTGTCACATACACAGAGAGTAACACACAGGCTGCAGTGTGTCACAAACACAGAGAGTAACACACGGACTGCAGTGTGTCACAAACACAGAGAGTAACACACGGACTGCAGTGTGTCACATACACAGAGAGTAACACACAGGCTGCAGTGTGTCACATACACAGAGAGTAAAACACAGGCTGCAGTGTGTCACATACACACAGTGTAACACACAGGCTGCAGTGTGTCACATACACAATGAGTAACACACTGGCTGCAGTGTGTCACATACACAGAGAGTAACACACAGGCTGCAGTGTGCCAGGTACAAAGAGAGTAACACACGGACTGCAGTGTGTCACATACACAGAGAGTAACACACGGGCTGCAGTTTGTCACACACAGAGAAAAACACACAGGCTGCAGTGTGTCACATACACAGAGAGTAACACACGGACAGCAGTGTGTCACATACAGGGAGAGTAAAACACAGGCTGCAGTGTGTCACATACACACAGTGTAACACACAGGCTGCAATGTGTCACATACACACAGAGTAACACACGGGCTGCAGTGTGTCACATACACAGAGAGATACACACATGCTAGAGTGGGTCACACACACAGGGAATGTATCTATCTTGCGTCTTTTCTGACGGTAGAATTGGATTTGGGCGGCACTTCCGCTCCTCCGTTTTTTGCCCGTTGATACGCGATTACAATTGAAAATCAAAGTTTCAGAGGCGGGCATGGGAGATACATGCGATCATGTGGTGCAGAATACTTTTCATGGTGGAGCCTGCTGTCATTCAGGGAAGCATTATGCATGGCATTGTTATAAATAATCCTTCAGTGCAATCAGGGAGGTTCATCAATGTGGCCAATCTTTTTCAGACAGAGAATTCCAGGCTTTTTCCCTTAAATTAGTGCCATACCATATCTAACCCACCCTCACCCATCTTTACACCTATCCCACACAAAGGCTATGGACCCTGGCAACATTACGGCAATAGTACTGAGGACCTGTGCTCTGGAACCTGCTGCGCCCCCAGACAAGCAGATTGAGATGGTGCGGGGGCGGTGCGGGTGGGGGGGGGGGTGCGGGGGGTGGTGGGAATAGTAGCTGTAGTGAGACAGGGACACCAGCAGATGGAGATGCTGAGCCATTGCTGATGGGAAGGTTCAGTCTCACTGAGAGATCGAAAGTTTTCCAAACAAACACTGGCTGGAATGTGTCACAGGCACAGAGTAACAGACAGGTTGGAGTGTGTCACACACACAGAGTAACACACTGGCTGGAGTGTGTCACACACACACACAGAATAACACACTGGCTGGAGGGTGTCACACACAGAGGAACACACTGGCTGCAGTGTGTCACACGCACACAAAGAATAACACACTGGCTGGAGTGTGTCACGCACATGCAGAGTAACACACTGGCTGGAGAGTGTCACGCACACGCAGAATAACACACTGGCTGGAGGGTGTCACACACAGAGGAACACACTGGCTGCAGTGTGTCACACGCACAAACAGAATAACACACTGGCTGGAGTGTGTCACGCACAGAGTAACACACAGGCTGGAGTGTGTCACAGACACAGAGTAACACAGACGCTGCAGTCTGTCACATACACAGAGAGTAACACACTGGCTGCAGTGTGTCACATAAACACAGGGGAACACACTGGCTGCAGTGTGCCACATACTCAGAGAGTAAGACACAGGCTGCAGTTTGCCACGTACACAGAGAGTAACACACGGACTGCAGTGTGTCACATACATAGAGAGTAACACACGGACTGCAGTGTGTCACATACACAGAGAGTAACACACAGGCTGCAGTGTGTCACATACACACAGAGTAACAGACGGACTGCAGTGTGTCACATGCACACAGAGTAACACACAGGCTGCAGTTTGTCACAAACACAGAGAGTAACACACTGGCTGCTGTGTTTCACATACACACAGAGTAACACACTGGCTGCTGTGTTTCACATACACACAGAGAGTAACACACGGGCTGCAGTGTGTCACATACACACAGGGTAACACACTGGCTGCAGTGTGTCACATACACAGAGAGTAACACACGGACTGCAGTGTGTCACATACACACAGAGTAACAAACTGGCTGCAGTGTGTCACATACACTGAGTGTAACACACAGGCTGCAGTGTGTCACATACACAGAGAGTAACACACAGGCTGCAGTGTGTCACATACACACAGAGTAACACACTGGCTGCAGTGTGTCAAATACACACAGAGTAACACACTGGCTGCAGTCTGTCACATACACACAGGATAACACACTGGCTGCAGTGTTTCACATACACACAGAGTAACACACTGGCTGCAGTTTGTCACATACACAGAGGGAAACACACAGGCTGCTGTGTTTCACATACACAGAGAGTAACACACAGGCTGCAGTCTGTCACAAACACAGAGAGTAACACACAGGCTGCTGTGTTTCACATACACAGAGAGTAACACACTGACGGCTGTGTTTCAAATACACACAGAGAGAAACACACGGACTGCAGTGTGTCACATACACAGAGAGTAACACACAGGCTGCAGTGTGTCACATACACAGAGATTAACACACAGACTGCAGTGTGTCACATACACAGAGAGTAACACACAGGCTGCAGTGTGTCACACACACAGAGAGTAACACACAGGCTGCAGTGTGTCACAAAAACAGAGAGTAACACACGGACTGCAGTGTGTCACATACACAGAGAGTAACACACAGGCTGCAGTGTGTCACAAACACAGAGAGTAACACACGGGCTGCAGTGTGTCACATACACAGAGAGTAACACACAGGCTGCAGTGTGTCACAAACACAGAGAGTAACACACGGACTGCAGTGTGTCACAAACACAGAGAGTAACACACGGACTGCAGTGTGTCACATACACAGAGAGTAACACACAGGCTGCAGTGTGTCACATACACAGAGAGTAAAACACAGGCTGCAGTGTGTCACATACACACAGTGTAACACACAGGCTGCAGTGTGTCACATACACAATGAGTAACACACTGGCTGCAGTGTGTCACATACACAGAGAGTAACACACAGGCTGCAGTGTGCCAGGTACAAAGAGAGTAACACACGGACTGCAGTGTGTCACATACACAGAGAGTAACACACGGGCTGCAGTTTGTCACACACAGAGAAAAACACACAGGCTGCAGTGTGTCACATACACAGAGAGTAACACACGGACAGCAGTGTGTCACATACAGGGAGAGTAAAACACAGGCTGCAGTGTGTCACATACACACAGTGTAACACACAGGCTGCAATGTGTCACATACACACAGAGTAACACACGGGCTGCAGTGTGTCACATACACAGAGAGATACACACATGCTAGAGTGGGTCACACACACAGGGAATGTATCTATCTTGCGTCTTTTCTGACGGTAGAATTGGATTTGGGCGGCACTTCCGCTCCTCCGTTTTTTGCCCGTTGATACGCGATTACAATTGAAAATCAAAGTTTCAGAGGCAGGCATGGGAGATACATGCGATCATGTGGTGCAGAATACTTTTCATGGTGGAGCCTGCTGTCATTCAGGGAAGCATTATGCATGGCATTGTTATAAATAATCCTTCAGTGCAATCAGGGAGGTTCATCAATGTGGCCAATCTTTTTCAGACAGAGAATTCCAGGCTTTTTCCCTTAAATTAGTGCCATACCATATCTAACCCACCCTCACCCATCTTTACACCTATCCCACACAAAGGCTATGGACCCTGGCAACATTACGGCAATAGTACTGAGGACCTGTGCTCTGGAACCTGCTGCGCCCCCAGACAAGCAGATTGAGATGGTGCGGGGGCGGAGCGGGGTGGGGGGGGGGGTGCGGGGGGTGGTGGGAATAGTAGCTGTAGTGAGACAGGGACACCAGCAGATGGAGATGCTGAGCCATTGCTGATGGGAAGGTTCAGTCTCACTGAGAGATCGAAAGTTTTCCAAACAAACACTGGCTGGAATGTGTCACAGGCACAGAGTAACAGACAGGTTGGAGTGTGTCACACACACAGAGTAACACACTGGCTGGAGTGTGTCACACACACACACAGAATAACACACTGGCTGGAGGGTGTCACACACAGAGGAACACACTGGCTGCAGTGTGTCACACGCACACAAAGAATAACACACTGGCTGGAGTGTGTCACGCACATGCAGAGTAACACACTGGCTGGAGAGTGTCACGCACACGCAGAATAACACACTGGCTGGAGGGTGTCACACACAGAGGAACACACTGGCTGCAGTGTGTCACACGCACAAACAGAATAACACACTGGCTGGAGTGTGTCACGCACAGAGTAACACACAGGCTGGAGTGTGTCACAGACACAGAGTAACACAGACGCTGCAGTCTGTCACATACACAGAGAGTAACACACTGGCTGCAGTGTGTCACATAAACACAGGGGAACACACTGGCTGCAGTGTGCCACATACTCAGAGAGTAAGACACAGGCTGCAGTTTGCCACGTACACAGAGAGTAACACACGGACTGCAGTGTGTCACATACACAGAGAGTAACACACAGACGGCAGTGTGTCACATACACAGAGAGTAACACACGCACTGCAGTGTGTCACATACAAGGAGATTAAAACACAGGCTGCAGTGTGTCACATACACAGAGAGTAACACACTGGCTGCAGTGTGTCACATCACAGAGAGTAACACACAGGCTGCAGTGTGTCACATACACACAGAGTAACACACTGGCTGCAGTGTGTCAAATACACACAGAGTAACACACTGGCTGCAGTGTGTCACATACACACAGGATAACACACTGGCTGCTGTGTTTCACATACACACAGAGTAACACACTGGCTGCAGTTTGTCACATACACAGAGGGAAACACACAGGCTGCAGTGTGTCACAAACACAGAGAGTAACACACGGACTGCAGTGTGTCACATACACAGAGAGTAACACACAGACTGCAGAGTGTCACATGCACAGAGAGTAACACACAGGCTGCAGTGCGTCACATACACACAGAGTAACACACGGACTGCAGTGTGTCACATACGCACAGAGTAAAACACAGGATGCAGTGTGTCACATACACACAGGGTAACACACTGGCTGCAGTGTCTCACATACACAGAGAGTAACACACTGGCTGCAGTGTGCCACATAAACAGAGAGTAACACACTGACTGCAGTGTGTCACATACATAGAGAGTAACACACGGACTGCAGTGTGTCACATACACACAGAGTAACAGACGGACTGCAGTGTGTCACATGCACACAGAGTAACACACAGGCTGCAGTTTGTCACAAACACAGAGAGTAACACACTGGCTGCTGTGTTTCACATACACACAGAGTAACACACTGGCTGCTGTGTTTCACATACACACAGAGAGTAACACACGCGCTGCAGTGTGTCACATACACACAGGGTAACACACTGGCTGCAGTGTGTCACATACACAGAGAGTAACACACGGACTGCAGTGTGTCACATACACACAGAGTAACAAACTGGCTGCAGTGTGTCACATACACTGATTGTGACACACAGGCTGCAGTGTGTCACATACACAGAGAGTAACACACAGGCTGCAGTGTGTCACATACACACAGAGTAACAAACTGGCTGCAGTGTGTCACATACACTGAGTGTAACACACAGGCTGCAGTGTGTCACATACACAGAGAGTAACACACAGGCTGCAGTGTGTCACATACACACAGAGTAAAACACAGGCTGCAGTGTGTCATATACACACAGAGTAACACACAGGCTGCAGTGTGTCATATACACACAGAGTAACACACTGGCTGCAGTGTGTCACATACACACAGAGTAACACACAGGCTGCAGTCTGTCACATACACAGAGAGTAAAACACAGGCTGCAGTGTGTCACATACACACAGAGTAAAACACAGGCTGCAGTGTGTCACATACACACAGGGTAACACACTGGCTGCAGTGTGTCACATACACAGAGAGTAACACACGACTGCAGTGTGTCACATACACAGAGAGTAACACACGGACTGCAGTGTGTCACATACACAGAGAGTAACACACAGGCTGCAGTGTTTCACATACACAGAGAGTAACACACTGGCTGCATTGTGTAACATACACAGAGAGTAACACACGGACTGCAGTGTGTCACATACATAGAGAGTAACACACAGACTGCAGTGTGTCACATACACAGAGAGTAACACACGGACTGCAGTGTGTCACACATACATAGAGTAACACACGGGCTGCAGTGTGTCACATACACAGAGGGTAACACACGGGCTGCATTGTGTCACAGACACAGAGAGTAACACACAGGCTGCAGTGTGTCACAAACACAGAGAGTAACACACGGACTGCAGTGTGTCACATACACACAGTGTAACACACAGGCTGCAGTGTGTCACATACACACAGAGTAACACACTGGCTGCAGTGTGTCACATACACAGAGAGTAACACACAGGCTGCAGTGTGTCACAAACACACAGAGTAAAGTACAGGCTGCAGTGTGTCACATACACAGAGAGTAACACACAGGCTGGAGTGTGTCACATACACACAGAGTAACACACAGGCTGCAGTGTGTCACATATGCACAAAGTAAAACACAGGAAGCAGTGCGTCACATACACAGATAGTAAAACACAGGCTGCAGTGCGTCACATACACACAGAGTAACACACAGGCTGCTGTGTGTCACAAACACACAGAGTAACACACTGGCTGCAGTCTGTCACATACACAGAGAGTAACACACAGGTTGCAGTGTGTCACATACAGACAGAGTAAAACACAGGCTGCAGTGTGTCACATACACAGAGTAACACAGACGCTGCAGTCTGTCACATACACAGAGAGTAACACACTGGCTGCAGTGTGTCACATACACACAGGGTAACACACTGGCTGCAGTGTGTCACATACACAAAGAGTAACACACAGGCTGCAGTGGGCCACGTACACAGAGAGTAACACACGGACTGCAATGTGTCACATACACAGAGAGTAACACACGGGCTGCAGTTTGTCATACACAGAGCAAAACACACAGGCTGCAGTGTGTCACATACACAGAGAGTAACACACGGACTGCAGTGTGTCACATACAGGGAGAGTAAAACACAGGCTGCAGTGTGTCACATACACACAGTGTAACACACAGGCTGCAATGTGTCACATACACACAGAGTAACACACTGGCTGCAGTGTGTCACATACACAGAGAGAAACACACAGGCTGCAGTGTGTCACATACACAGAGAGTAAAACACAGGCTGCAGTGCGTCACATACACAGAGAGTAACACACCGGCTGCAGTGTGTCACATACACAAAGAGTAAAATACTGGCTGCAGTGTGTCACATACGCACAGAGTAACACACAGGCTGCAGTGTGTCACATACACAGAGAGTAACACACAGGCTGCAGTGTGTCACATACACACAGAGTAACACACAGGCTGGAGTGTGTCACACGCACACAGAGTAACACACAGGCAGCAGTGTGTCACATACATAGAGTAACACAGATGTTGCAGTCTGTCACATACACAGAGAGTAACACAATGGCTGCAGTGTGTCACATACACACAAGGTAACACACTGGCTGCTGTGTTTCACATGCACACAGAGTAACACACTGGCTGCAGTGTGTCACACACACAGAGAGTAACACACAGGCTGCAGTGTGTCACACACACAGAGAGTAACACACGGGCTGCAGTGTGTCACAGACACAGAGAGTAACACACAGGCTGCAGTGTGTCACAAACACAGAGAGTAACACACGGGCTGCAGTGTGTCACATACACACAGTGTAACACACAGGCTGCAGTGTGTCACATACACACAGGGTAACACACTGGCTGCAGTGTGTCACATACACAGAGAGTAACACACTGGCTGCAGTGTGTCACATACACAGAGAGTAACACACGGACTGCAGTGTGTCACATACACACAGAGTAACAAACTGGCTGCAGTGTGTCACATACACTGAATGTGACACACAGGCTGCAGTGTGTCACATACACAGAGAGTAACACACAGGCTGCAGTGTGTCACATACACACAGAGTAAAACACAGGCTGCAGTGTGTCATATACACACAGAGTAACACACAGGCTGCAGTGTGTCATATACACACAGAGTAACACACTGGCTGCAGTGTGTCACATACACACAGAGTAACACACAGGCTGCAGTCTGTCACATACACAGAGAGTAAAACACAGGCTGCAGTGTGTCACATACACACAGAGTAAAACACAGGCTGCAGTGTGTCACATACACACAGAGTAACACACTGGCTGCAGTGTGTCACATACACACAGAGTAACACACAGGCTGCAGTGTGTCACATACACAGAGAGTAACACACAGGCTGCAGTGTGTCACATACACACAGAGTAACACACAGGCTGGAGTGCGTCACATACACAGAGAGTAACACACAGGCTGCAGTGTGTCACATACACAGAGAGTAACACACGGACTGCAGTGTGTCACATACACAGAGAGTAACACACAGGCTGCAGTGTGTCACATACACAGAGAGTAACACACTTGCTGCATTGTGTCACATACACAGAGAGTAACACACGGACTGCAGTGTGTCACATACACAGAGAGTAACACACGGGCTGCAGTGTGTCACACACACAGAGAGTAACACACGGGCAGCAGTGTGTCACAGACACAGAGAGTAACACACAGGCTGCAGTGTGTCACAAACACAGAGAGTAACACACGGGCTGCAGTGTGTCACACACACAGAGAGTAACACACGGGCTGCAGTGTGTCACAGACACAGAGAGTAACACACAGGCTGCAGTGTGTCACAAACACAGAGAGTAACACACGGACTGCAGTGTGTCACATACACACAGTGTAACACACAGGCTGCAGTGTGTCACATACACACAGAGTAACACACTGGCTGCAGTGTGTCACATACACACAGGGTAACACACTGGCTGCAGTGTCTCACATACACAGAGAGTAACACACTGGCTGCAGTGTGCCACATAAACAGAGAGTAACACACTGACTGCAGTGTGTCACATACATAGAGAGTAACACACGGACTGCAGTGTGTCACATACACACAGAGTAACAGACGGACTGCAGTGTGTCACATGCACACAGAGTAACACACAGGCTGCAGTTTGTCACAAACACAGAGAGTAACACACTGGCTGCTGTGTTTCACATACACACAGAGTAACACACTGGCTGCTGTGTTTCACATACACACAGAGAGTAACACACGCGCTGCAGTGTGTCACATACACACAGGGTAACACACTGGCTGCAGTGTGTCACATACACAGAGAGTAACACACGGACTGCAGTGTGTCACATACACGCAGAGTAACAAACTGGCTGCAGTGTGTCACATACACACAGAGTAACAAACTGGCTGCAGTGTGTCACATACACTGATTGTGACACACAGGCTGCAGTGTGTCACATACACAGAGAGTAACACACAGGCTGCAGTGTGTCACATACACACAGAGTAACAAACTGGCTGCAGTGTGTCACATACACTGAGTGTAACACACAGGCTGCAGTGTGTCACATACACAGAGAGTAACACACAGGCTGCAGTGTGTCACATACACACAGAGTAAAACACAGGCTGCAGTGTGTCATATACACACAGAGTAACACACAGGCTGCAGTGTGTCATATACACACAGAGTAACACACTGGCTGCAGTGTGTCACATACACACAGAGTAACACACAGGCTGCAGTCTGTCACATACACAGAGAGTAAAACACAGGCTGCAGTGTGTCACATACACACAGAGTAAAACACAGGCTGCAGTGTGTCACATACACACAGAGTAACACACTGGCTGCAGTGTGTCACATACACACAGAGTAACACACTGGCTGCAGTGTGTCACATACACAGAGAGTAACACAGAGGCTGCAGTGTGTCACATACACAGAGAGTAACACACAGGCTGCAGTGTGTCACATACATACAGAGTAACACACAGGCTGGAGTGCGTCACATACACACTGAGTAACACACAGGCTGCAGTGTGTCACATACACAGAGTAACACACAAGCTGCAGTGTGTCACATGCACAGAGAGTAGCACACTGGCTGCAGTGTGTCACAGACACACAGGGTAACTCACTGGCTGCAGTGAGTGACATACACAGAGAGTAACACACAGGCTGCAGTGTGTCACATACACAGAGAGTAACACACGGACTGCAGTGTGTCACATACACAGAGAGTAACACACAGGCTGCAGTGTGTCACATACACAGAGAGTAACACACTGGCTGCATTGTGTCACATACACAGAGAGTAACACACGGACTGCAGTGTGTCACATGCACAGAGAGTAACACACGGGCTGCAGTGTGTCACACACACAGAGAGTAACACACGGGCTGCAGTGCGTCACAGACACAGAGAGTAACACACAGGCTGCAGTGTGTCACAAACACAGAGAGTAACACAGGGACTGCAGTGTGTCACATACACACAGTGCAACACACAGGCTGCAGTGTGTCACATACACAGAGAGTAACACACAGGCTGGAGTGTGTCACATACACACAGAGTAACACACAGGCTGCAGTGCGTCACATACACACAGAGTAACACACAGGCTGCTGTGTGTCACAAACACACAGAGTAAGACACAGGCTGCAGTCTTTCACATACACAGAGAGTAACACACACGCTGCAGTGTGTCACATACAGACAGAGTAAAACACAGGCTGCAGTGTGTCACATACACACAGAGTAACACACAGGCTGCAGTGCGTCACATACACAGAGAGTAACACACAGGCTGCAGTGTGTCACATACACAGAGAGTAACACACAGTCTGCAGTGTGTCACATACACACAGTGTAACACACAGGCTGCAGTGTGTCACATACACAGAGTAACACAGACGCTGCAGTCTGTCACATACACAGAGAGTAACACACTGGCTGCAGTGTGTCACATACACACAGGGTAACACACTGGCTGCAGTGTGTCACATACACAAAGAGTAACACACAGGCTGCAGTGGGCCATGTACAGACAGAGAGTAACACACGGACTGCAGTGTGTCACATACACAGAGAGTAACACACGGGCTGCAGTTTGTCATACACAGAGAAAAACACACAGGCTGCAGTGTGTCACCTACACAGAGAGTAACACACGGACTGCACTGTGTCACATACAGGGAGAGTAACACACAGGCTGCAGTGTGTCACATACACACAGAGTAACACACTGGCTGCAGTGTGTCACATACACACAGAGTAAAACACAGGCTGGAGTGCATCACACACACACTGAGTAACACACAGGCTGCAGTGTGTCACACACACAGGGTAACACATTGGCTGCAGTGTGTCACATACACAGAGAGTAACACACGACTGCAGTGTGTCACATACACAGAGAGTAACACACGGACTGCAGTGTGTCACATACACAGAGAGTAACACACAGGCTGCAGTGTTTCACATACAAAGAGAGTAACACACGGGCTGCATTGTGGCACAGACACAGAGAGTAACACACAGGCTGCAGTGTGTCACAAACACAGAGAGTAACACACGGACTGCAGTGTGTCACATACACACAGTGTAACACACAGGCTGCAGTGTGTCACATACACACAGAGTAACACACTGGCTGCAGTGTGTCACATACACAGAGAGTAACACACAGGCTGCAGTGTGTCACAAACACACAGAGTAAAGTACAGGCTGCAGTGTGTCACATACACAGAGAGTAACACACAGGCTGGAGTGTGTCACATACACACAGAGTAACACACAGGCTGCAGTGTGTCACATATGCACAAAGTAAAACACAGGAAGCAGTGCGTCACATACACAGATAGTAAAACACAGGCTGCAGTGCGTCACATACACACAGAGTAACACACAGGCTGCTGTGTGTCACAAACACACAGAGTAACACACTGGCTGCAGTCTGTCACATACACAGAGAGTAACACACAGGTTGCAGTGTGTCACATACAGACAGAGTAAAACACAGGCTGCAGTGTGTCACATACACAGAGTAACACAGACGCTGCAGTCTGTCACATACACAGAGAGTAACACACTGGCTGCAGTGTGTCACATACACACAGGGTAACACACTGGCTGCAGTGTGTCACATACACAAAGAGTAACACACAGGCTGCAGTGGGCCACGTACACAGAGAGTAACACACGGACTGCAATGTGTCACATACACAGAGAGTAACACACGGGCTGCAGTTTGTCATAGACAGAGCAAAACACACAGGCTGCAGTGTGTCACATACACAGAGAGTAACACACGGACTGCAGTGTGTCACATACAGGGAGAGTAAAACACAGGCTGCAGTGTGTCACATACACACAGTGTAACACACAGGCTGCAATGTGTCACATACACACAGAGTAACACACTGGCTGCAGTGTGTCACATACACAGAGAGAAACACACAGGCTGCAGTGTGTCACATACACAGAGAGTAAAACACAGGCTGCAGTGCGTCACATACACACAGAGTAACACACAGGCTGCAGTGTGTCACAAACACAGAGTAACAAATTGGCTGCAGTCTGTCACATACACAGAGAGTAACACACCGGCTGCAGTGTGTCACATACACAAAGAGTAAAATACTGGCTGCAGTGTGTCACATACGCACAGAGTAACACACAAGCTGCAGTGTGTCACATACACAGAGAGTAACACACAGGCTGCAGTGTGTCACATACACACAGAGTAACACACTGGCTGCAGTGTGTCACACACACAGAGAGTAACACACAGGCTGCAGTGTGCCACATAAACAGAGAGTAACACACGGACTGCAGTGTGTCACATACACAGAGAGTAACACACGGACGGCTGTGTGTCACATACACAGAGAGTAACACACAGGCTGCAGTGTGTCACATACACACTGAGTAACAGAAGGACTGCAGTGTGTCACATACACACAGAGTAACACACAGGCTGCAGTTTGTCACAAACACAGAGAGTAACACACTGGCTGCTGTGTTTCACATACACACAGAGTAACACACTGGCTGCTGTGTTTCACATACACACAGAGAGTAACACACGCGCTGCAGTGTGTCACATACACACAGGGTAACACACTGGCTGCAGTGTGTCACATACACAGAGAGTAACACACGGACTGCAGTGTGTCACATACACACAGAGTAACAAACTGGCTGCAGTGTGTCACATACATTGAGTGTAACACACAGGCTGCAGTGTGTCACATACACAGAGAGTAACACACAGGCTGCAGTGTGTCACATACACACAGAGTAAAACACAGGCTGCAGTGTGTCATATACACACAGAGTAACACACAGGCTGCAGTGTGTCATATACACACAGAATAACACACTGGCTGCAGTGTGTCACATACACACAGAGTAACACACAGGCTGCAGTCTGTCACATACACAGAGAGTAAAACACAGGCTGCAGTGTGTCACATACACACAGAGTAAAACACAGGCTGCAGTGTGTCACATACACACAGAGTAACACACTGGCTGCAGTGTGTCACATACACACAGAGTAACACACTGGCTGCAGTGTGTCACATACACAGAGAGTAACACACAGGCTGCAGTGTGTCACATACACAGAGAGTAACACACAGGCTGCAGTGTGTCACATACACACAGAGTAACACACAGGCTGGAGTGCGTCACATACACACTGAGTAACACACAGGCTGCAGTGTGTCACATACACAGAGAGTAACACACGGACTGCAGTGTGTCACATACACAGAGAGTAACACACAGGCTGCAGTGTGTCACATACACAGAGAGTAACACACTGGCTGCATTGTGTCACATACACAGAGAGTAACACACGGACTGCAGTGTGTCACATGCACAGAGAGTAACACACGGGCTGCAGTGTGTCACACACACAGAGAGTAACACACGGGCTGCAGTGTGTCACAGACACAGAGAGTAACACACAGGCTGCAGTGTGTCACATACACAGAGAGTAACACACAGGCTGGAGTGTGTCACATACACACAGTGTAACACACAGGCTGCAGTGTGTCACATACACAGAGAGTAACACACAGGCTGGAGTGTGTCACATACACACAGAGTAACACACAGGCTGCAGTGCGTCACATACACACAGAGTAACACACAGGCTGCTGTGTGTCACAAACACACAGAGTAAGACACAGGCTGCAGTCTGTCACATACACAGGTGAGTAACACACAGGCTGCAGTGTGTCACATGCAGACAGAGTAAAACACAGGCTGCAGTGTGTCACATACACACAGAGTAACACACAGGCTGCAGTGCATCACATACACAGAGAGTAACACACAGGCTGCAGTGTGTCACATACACAGAGAGTAACACACAGTCTGCAGTGTGTCACATACACACAGTGTAACACACAGGCTGCAGTGTGTCACATACACAGAGTAACACAGACGCTGCAGTCTGTCACATACACAGAGAGTAACACACTGGCTGCAGTGTGTCACATACACACAGGGTAACACACTGGCTGCAGTGTGTCACATACACAAAGAGTAACACACAGGCTGCAGTGGGCCATGTACAGACAGAGAGTAACACACGGACTGCAGTGTGTCACATACACAGAGAGTAACACACGGGCTGCAGTTTGTCATACACAGAGAAAAACACACAGGCTGCAGTGTGTCACCTACACAGAGAGTAACCCACGGACTGCACTGTGTCACATACAGGGAGAGGAACACACAGGCTGCAGTGTGTCACATACACACAGAGTAACACACTGGCTGCAGTGTGTCACATACACACAGAGTAAAACACAGGCTGCAGTGTGTCACATACACAGAGTAACACACAAGCTGCAGTGTGTCACATACACAGAGAGTAGCACACTGGCTGCAGTGTGTCACAGACACACAGGGTAACACACTGGCTGCAGTGTGTCACATACACAGAGAGTAACACACGACTGCAGTGTGTCACATACACAGAGAGTAACACACGGACTGCAGTGTGTCACATACACAGAGAGTAACACACAGGCTGCAGTGTTTCACATACACAGAGAGTAACACACTGGCTGCATTGTGTAACATACACAGAGAGTAACACACGGACTGCAGTGTGTCACATACATAGAGAGTAACACACAGACTGCAGTGTGTCACATACACAGAGAGTAACACACGGACTGCAGTGTGTCACACATACATAGAGTAACACACGGGCTGCAGTGTGTCACATACACAGAGAGTAACACACGGGCTGCATTGTGTCACAGACACAGAGAGTAACACACAGACTGCAGTGTGTCACAAACACAGAGAGTAACACACGGACTGCAGTGTGTCACATACACACAGTGTAACACACAGGCTGCAGTGTGTCACATACACACAGAGTAACACACTGGCTGCAGTGTGTCACATACACAGAGAGTAACACACAGGCTGCAGTGTGTCACAAACACACAGAGTAAAGTACAGGCTGCAGTGTGTCACATACACAGAGAGTAACACACAGGCTGGAGTGTGTCACATACACACAGAGTAACACACAGGCTGCAGTGTGTCACATATGCACAAAGTAAAACACAGGAAGCAGTGCGTCACATACACAGATAGTAAAACACAGGCTGCAGTGCGTCACATACACACAGAGTAACACACAGGCTGCTGTGTGTCACAAACACACAGAGTAACACACTGGCTGCAGTCTGTCACATACACAGAGAGTAACACACAGGTTGCAGTGTGTCACATACAGACAGAGTAAAACACAGGCTGCAGTGTGTCACATACACAGAGTAACACAGACGCTGCAGTCTGTCACATACACAGAGAGTAACACACTGGCTGCAGTGTGTCACATACACACAGGGTAACGCACTGGCTGCAGTGTGTCACATACACAAAGAGTAACACACAGGCTGCAGTGGGCCACGTACACAGAGAGTAACACACGGACTGCAATGTGTCACATACACAGAGAGTAACACACGGGCTGCAGTTTGTCATAGACAGAGCAAAACACACAGGCTGCAGTGTGTCACATACACAGAGAGTAACACACGGACTGCAGTGTGTCACATACAGGGAGTGTAAAACACAGGCTGCAGTGTGTCACATACACACAGTGTAACACACAGGCTGCAATGTGTCACATACACACAGAGTAACACACTGGCTGCAGTGTGTCACATACACAGAGAGAAACACACAGGCTGCAGTGTGTCACATACACAGAGAGTAAAACACAGGCTGCAGTGCGTCACATACACACAGAGTAACACACAGGCTGCAGTGTGTCACAAACACAGAGTAACAAATTGGCTGCAGTCTGTCACATACACAGAGAGTAACACACCGGCTGCAGTGTGTCACATACACAAAGAGTAAAATACTGGCTGCAGTGTGTCACATACGCACAGAGTAACACACAGGCTGCAGTGTGTCACATACACAGAGAGTAACACACAGGCTGCAGTGTGTCACATACGCACAGAGTAACACACAGGCTGGATTGTGTCACACGCACACAGAGTAACACACAGGCTGCAGTGTGTCACATACATAGAGTAACACAGATGTTGCAGTCTGTCACATACACAGAGAGTAACACAATGGCTGCAGTGTGTCACATACACACAGGGTAACACACTGGCTGCTGTGTTTCACATGCACACAGAGTAACACACTGGCTGCAGTGTGTCACACACACAGAGAGTAACACACAGGCTGCAGTGTGCCACATAAACAGAGAGTAACACACGGACTGCAGTGTGTCACATACACAGAGAGTAACACACGGACGGCTGTGTGTCACATACACAGAGAGTAACACACAGGCTGCAATGTGTCACATACACACTGAGTAACAGAAGGACTGCAGTGTGTCACATACACACAGAGCAACACACAGGCTGCAGTTTGTCACAAACACAGAGAGTAACACACTGGCTGCTGTGTTTCACATACACACAGAGTAACACACTGGCTGCTGTGTTTCACATACACACAGAGAGTAACACACGGGCTGCAGTGTGTCACATACACACAGGGTAACACACTGGCTGCAGTGTGTCACATACACAGAGAGTAACACACGGACTGCAGTGTGTCACATACACACAGAGTAACAAACTGGCTGCAGTGTGTCACATACACTGAGAGTAACACACAGGCTGCAGTGTGTCACATACACACAGAGTAAAACACAGGCTGCAGTGTGTCACATACACACAGAGTAACAAACAGGCTGCAGTGTGTCATGTACACACAGAGTAACACACAGGCTGCAGTCTGTCACATACACAGAGAGTAACACACAGGCTGCAGTGTGTCACATACACACAGAGTAACACACAGGCTGCAGTGTGTCACATACACAGAGTAACAGACAAGCTGCAGTGTGTCACATACACAGAGAGTAGCACACTGGCTGCAGTGTGTCACAGACACACAGGGTAACACACTGGCTGCAGTGTGTCACATACACAGAGAGTAACACACAGGCTGCAGTGTGTCACATACACAGAGAGTAACACACGACTGCAGTGTGTCACACACAGAGAGTAACACACGGACTGCAGTGTGTCACATGCACAGAGAGTAACACACAGGCTGCAGTGTGTCACATACACACAGAGTAACAAACGGACTGCAGTGTGTCACATACATACAGAGTAACACACAGGCTGCAGTGTATCACAAACACAGAGAGTAACACACTGGCTGCTGTGTTTCACATACACACAGAGAGTAACACACGTGCTGCAGTGTGTCACATTCACAGAGAGTAACACACGGGCTGCAGTGTGTCACATACACACAGGGTAACACACTGGCTGCAGTGTGTCACATACACAGAGAGTAACACACTGGCTGCTATGTTTCACATACACACAGAGTAACACACTGGCTGCAGTGTGTCACATACACAGAGAGTAACACACAGGCTGCAGTGTGTCACAGACACAGAGAGTAACACACGGACTGCAGTGTGTCACATACACAGAGAGTAACACACGGACTGCAGTGTGTCACATACACAGAGAGTAACACACAGGCTGCAGTGTGTCACATACATACAGAGTAACACACAGGCTGCAGTGTGTCACATACACACAGAGTAACACACAGGCTGCAGTGTGTCACATGCACAGAGAGTAACACACGGGCCTAGTGTGTCACATACACATGAGATTAACACACAGGCTGAAGTCTGTCACATACACAGAGAGTAACACACTGGCTGCAGTGTGTCACATACACACAGGGTAACACACTCGCTGCTGTGTTTCACATGCACACAGAGTAACACACTGGCTGCAGTGTGTCACACACACAGAGAGTAACACACAGGCTGCAGTGTGCCACATAAACAGAGAGTAACAGAAGGACTGCAGTGTGTCACATACACAGAGAGTAACACACGGACTGCTGTGTGTCACATACACAGAGAGTAACACACAGGCTGCCGTGTGTCACATACACACAGAGTAACAGAAGGACTGCAGTGTGTCACATACACACAGAGTAACACACAGGCTGCAGTTTGTCACAAACACAGAGAGTAACACACTGGCTGCTGTGTTTCACATACACACAGAGTAACACACTGGCTGCTGTGTTTCACATACACACAGAGAGTAACACACGGGCTGCAGTGTGTCACATACACACAGGGTAACACACGGACTGCAGTGTGTCACATACACAGAGAGTAACACACGGACTGCAGTGTGTCACATACACACAGAGTAACAAACTGGCTGCAGTGTGTCACATACACTGAGAGTAACACACAGGCTGCAGTGTGTCACATACACACAGAGTAAAACACAGGCTGCAGTGTGTCACATACACACAGAGTAACACACAGGCTGCAGTGTGTCATGTACACACAGAGTAACACACAGGCTGCAGTCTGTCACATACACAGAGAGTAACACACAGGCTGCAGTGTTTCACATACACACAGAGTAACACACTGGCTGCAGTGTGTCACATACACAGAGAGTAACACGCGGGCTGCAGTGTGTCACATACACACAGATTAACACACGGACTGCAGTGTGTCACATGCACAGAGAGTAACACACAGGCTGCAGTGTGTCACATACACACAGAGTAACAAACGGACTGCAGTGTGTCACATACATACAGAGTAACACACAGGCTGCAGTGTATCACAAACACAGAGAGTAACACACTGGCTGCTGTGTTTCACATACACACAGAGAGTAACACACGTGCTGCAGTGTGTCACATTCACAGAGAGTAACACACGGGCTGCAGTGTGTCACATACACACAGGGTAACACACTGGCTGCAGTGTGTCACATACACAGAGAGCAACACACTGGCTGCTATGTTTCACATACACACAGAGTAACACACTGGCTGCAGTGTGTCACATACACAGAGAGTAACACACAGGCTGCAGTGTGTCACATACACAGAGAGTAACACACGGACTGCAGTGTGTCACATACACAGAGAGTAACACACGGACTGCAGTGTGTCACATACACAGAGAGTAAAACACAGGCTGCAGTGTGTCACATACATACAGAGTAACACACAGGCTGCAGTGTGTCACATACACACAGAGTAACACACAGGCTGCAGTGTGTCACATGCACAGAGAGTAACACACGGGCCTAGTGTGTCACATACACATGAGATTAACACACAGGCTGAAGTCTGTCACATACACAGAGAGTAACACACTGGCTGCAGTGTGTCACATACACACAGGGTAACACACTCGCTGCTGTGTTTCACATGCACACAGAGTAACACACTGGCTGCAGTGTGTCACACACACAGAGAGTAACACACAGGCTGCAGTGTGCCACATAAACAGAGAGTAACAGAAGGACTGCAGTGTGTCACATACACAGAGAGTAACACACGGACTGCTGTGTGTCACATACACAGAGAGTAACACACAGGCTGCCGTGTGTCACATACACACAGAGTAACAGAAGGACTGCAGTGTGTCACATACACACAGAGTAACACACAGGCTGCAGTTTGTCACAAACACAGAGAGTAACACACTGGCTGCTGTGTTTCACATACACACAGAGTAACACACTGGCTGCTGTGTTTCACATACACACAGAGAGTAACACACGGGCTGCAGTGTGTCACATACACACAGGGTAACACACGGACTGCAGTGTGTCACATACACAGAGAGTAACACACGGACTGCAGTGTGTCACATACACACAGAGTAACAAACTGGCTGCAGTGTGTCACATACACTGAGAGTAACACACAGGCTGCAGTGTGTCACATACACACAGAGTAAAACACAGGCTGCAGTGTGTCACATACACACAGAGTAACACACAGGCTGCAGTGTGTCATGTACACACAGAGTAACACACAGGCTGCAGTCTGTCACATACACAGAGAGTAACACACAGGCTGCAGTGTGTCACATACACACAGAGTAACACACTGGCTGCAGTGTGTCACATACACAGAGAGTAACACGCGGGCTGCAGTGTGTCACATACACACAGATTAACACACAGGCTGGAGTGCGTCACACACACACACTGAGTAACACACAGGCTGCAGTGTGTCACATACACAGAGTAACACACAAGCTGCAGTGTGTCACATACACAGAGAGTAGCACACTGGCTGCAGTGTGTCACAGACACACAGGGTAACACACTGGCTGCAGTGTGTCACATACACAGAGAGTAACACACAGGCTGCAGTGTGTCACATACACAGAGAGTAACACACGACTGCAGTGTGTCACACACAGAGAGTAACACACGGACTGCAGTGTGTCACATACACAGAGAGTAACACACAGGCTGCAGTGTGTCACATACACACAGAGTAACAAACGGACTGCAGTGTGTCACATACACACAGAGTAACACACAGGCTGCAGTGTATTACAAACACAGAGAGTAACACACTGGCTGCTGTGTTTCACATACACACAGAGAGTAACACACGTGCTGCAGTGTGTCACATTCACAGAGAGTAAAACACGGGCTGCAGTGTGTCACATACACACAGGGTAACACACTAGCTGCTGTGTGTCACATACACAGAGAGTAACACACTGGCTGCTGTGTGTCACATACACAGAGAGTAACACACAGGCCTAGTGTGTCACATACACATGAGATTAACACACAGGCTGAAGTGTGTCACAGATGCAGAGAATAACACACGGACTGCAGTGTGTCACATACACAGAGAGTAAAACACAGGCTGAAGTGTGTCACATACACACAGAGTAACACACAGGCTGCAGTGTGTCACATACACAGAGAGTAACACACGGACTGCAGTGTGTCACATAGACTGAGAATAACACACGGACTGCAGTGTGTCACATACGCACAGAGTAACACACAGGCTGGATTGTGTCACACGCACACAGAGTAACACACAGGCTGCAGTGTGTCACATACATAGAGTAACACAGATGTTGCAGTCTGTCACATACACAGAGAGTAACACAATGGCTGCAGTGTGTCACATACACACAGGGTAACACACTGGCTGCTGTGTTTCACATGCACACAGAGTAACACACTGGCTGCAGTGTGTCACACACACAGAGAGTAACACACAGGCTGCAGTGTGCCACATAAACAGAGAGTAACACACGGACTGCAGTGTGTCACATACACAGAGAGTAACACACGGACGGCTGTGTGTCTCATACACAGAGAGTAACACACAGGCTGCAATGTGTCACATACACACTGAGTAACAGAAGGACTGCAGTGTGTCACATACACACAGAGCAACACACAGGCTGCAGTTTGTCACAAACACAGAGAGTAACACACTGGCTGCTGTGTTTCACATACACACAGAGTAACACACTGGCTGCTGTGTTTCACATACACACAGAGAGTAACACACGGGCTGCAGTGTGTCACATACACACAGGGTAACACACTGGCTGCAGTGTGTCACATACACAGAGAGTAACACACGGACTGCAGTGTGTCACATACACACAGAGTAACAAACTGGCTGCAGTGTGTCACATACACTGAGAGTAACACACAGGCTGCAGTGTGTCACATACACACAGAGTAAAACACAGGCTGCAGTGTGTCACATACACACAGAGTAACAAACAGGCTGCAGTGTGTCATGTACACACAGAGTAACACACAGGCTGCAGTCTGTCACATACACAGAGAGTAACACACAGGCTGCAGTGTGTCACATACACACAGAGTAACACACAGGCTGCAGTGTGTCACATACACAGAGTAACAGACAAGCTGCAGTGTGTCACATACACAGAGAGTAGCACACTGGCTGCAGTGTGTCACAGACACAGAGGGTAACACACTGGCTGCAGTGTGTCACATACACAGAGAGTAACACACAGGCTGCAGTGTGTCACATACACAGAGAGTAACACACGACTGCAGTGTGTCACACACAGAGAGTAACACACGGACTGCAGTGTGTCACATGCACAGAGAGTAACACACAGGCTGCAGTGTGTCACATACACACAGAGTAACAAACGGACTGCAGTGTGTCACATACATACAGAGTAACACACAGGCTGCAGTGTATCACAAACACAGAGAGTAACACACTGGCTGCTGTGTTTCACATACACACAGAGAGTAACACACGTGCTGCAGTGTGTCACATTCACAGAGAGTAACACACGGGCTGCAGTGTGTCACATACACACAGGGTAACACACTGGCTGCAGTGTGTCACATACACAGAGAGTAACACACTGGCTGCTATGTTTCACATACACACAGAGTAACACACTGGCTGCAGTGTGTCACATACACAGAGAGTAACACACAGGCTGCAGTGTGTCACATACACAGAGAGTAACACACGGACTGCAGTGTGTCACATACACAGAGAGTAACACACGGACTGCAGTGTGTCACATACACAGAGAGTAACACACGGACTGCAGTGTGTCACATACACAGAGAGTAAAACACAGGCTGCAGTGTGTCACATACATACAGAGTAACACACAGGCTGCAGTGTGTCACATACACACAGAGTAACACACAGGCTGCAGTGTGTCACATGCACAGAGAGTAACACACGGGCCTAGTGTGTCACATACACATGAGATTAACACACAGGCTGAAGTCTGTCACATACACAGAGAGTAACACACTGGCTGCAGTGTGTCACATACACACAGGGTAACACACTCGCTGCTGTGTTTCACATGCACACAGAGTAACACACTGGCTGCAGTGTGTCACACACACAGAGAGTAACACACAGGCTGCAGTGTGCCACATAAACAGAGAGTAACAGAAGGACTGCAGTGTGTCACATACACAGAGAGTAACACACGGACTGCTGTGTGTCACATACACAGAGAGTAACACACAGGCTGCCGTGTGTCACATACACACAGAGTAACAGAAGGACTGCAGTGTGTCACATACACACAGAGTAACACACAGGCTGCAGTTTGTCACAAACACAGAGAGTAACACACTGGCTGCTGTGTTTCACATACACACAGAGTAACACACTGGCTGCTGTGTTTCACATACACACAGAGAGTAACACACGGGCTGCAGTGTGTCACATACACACAGGGTAACACACGGACTGCAGTGTGTCACATACACAGAGAGTAACACACGGACTGCAGTGTGTCACATACACACAGAGTAACAAACTGGCTGCAGTGTGTCACATACACTGAGAGTAACACACAGGCTGCAGTGTGTCACATACACACAGAGTAAAACACAGGCTGCAGTGTGTCACATACACACAGAGTAACACACAGGCTGCAGTGTGTCATGTACACACAGAGTAACACACAGGCTGCAGTCTGTCACATACACAGAGAGTAACACACAGGCTGCAGTGTGTCACATACACACAGAGTAACACACTGGCTGCAGTGTGTCACATACACAGAGAGTAACACGCGGGCTGCGGTGTGTCACATACACACAGATTAACACACAGGCTGGAGTGCGTCACACACACACACTGAGTAACACACAGGCTGCAGTGTGTCACATACACAGAGTAACACACAAGCTGCAGTGTGTCACATACACAGAGAGTAGCACACTGGCTGCAGTGTGTCACAGACACACAGGGTAACACACTGGCTGCAGTGTGTCACATACACAGAGAGTAACACACAGGCTGCAGTGTGTCACATACACAGAGAGTAACACACGACTGCAGTGTGTCACACACAGAGAGTAACACACGGACTGCAGTGTGTCACATACACAGAGAGTAACACACAGGCTGCAGTGTGTCACATACACACAGAGTAACAAACGGACTGCAGTGTGTCACATACACACAGAGTAACACACAGGCTGCAGTGTATTACAAACACAGAGAGTAACACACTGGCTGCTGTGTTTCACATACACACAGAGAGTAACACACGTGCTGCAGTGTGTCACATTCACAGAGAGTAAAACACGGGCTGCAGTGTGTCACATACACACAGGGTAACACACTGGCTGCTGTGTGTCACATACACAGAGAGTAACACACTGGCTGCTGTGTGTCACATACACAGAGAGTAACACACAGGCCTAGTGTGTCACATACACATGAGATTAACACACAGGCTGAAGTGTGTCACAGATGCAGAGAATAACACACGGACTGCAGTGTGTCACATACACAGAGAGTAAAACACAGGCTGAAGTGTGTCACATACACACAGAGTAACACACAGGCTGCAGTGTGTCACATACACAGAGAGTAACACACGGACTGCAGTGTGTCACATAGACTGAGAGTAACACACGGACTGCAGTGTGTCACATACACAGAGAGTAACACATGGGCTTAGTGTGTCACATACACATGAGATTAACACACAGGTTGAAGTGTGTCACATACACAGAGATTAACACACGGACTGCAGTGTGTCACATACACACAGAGTAAAACACAGGCTGCAGTGTGTCACATACACACAGAGTAAAACACAGGCTGCAGTCTGTCATATACACACAGAGTAAAACACAGGCTGCAGTGTGTCACATAGACACAGAGTAACACACTGGCTGCAATGTGTCACATACACAGTGAGTAAAACACAGGCTGCAGTGTGTCACATACACACAGAGTAAAACACAGGCTGCAGTGTGTCACATACACACAGAGTAACAGACAGGCTGCAGTGTGTCACCAACACAGAGATACACACTGGCTGCAGTCTGTCACATAAACAGAGAGGAACACACAGGCTGCAGTGTATCACATACACACAGAGTCACACAAAGGCTGGAGTGTGTCACACACACACAGAGTAACACACAGGCTGCAGTGTGTCACATACATAGAGTAACACAGAAGCTGCAGTCTGTCACATACACAGAGAGTAACACACAGGCTGCAATGTGTCACATACACACAGTGTAACACACATGCTGCAGTGTGTCACATCACAGAGAATAACACACAGGCTGCAGTGTGTCACATACACACAGAGTAACACACAGGCTGCAGTGTGTCACATCACAGAGAGTAACACACAGGCTGTAGTGTTGCACATATGCACAGAGTAACACACTGGCTGCAGTGTTTCACATGTACAGAGAGTAACACACAGGCTGCAGTGTGTCACATACACACAGAGTAACACACAGACTGCAGTGTGTCACATACACACAGAGTAACACACAGGCTGCAGTGTGTCACATACACAGAGAGTAACACACAGGCTGCAGTGTGTCACATACACGGCGAGTAACACACAGGCTACAGAGTGTCACATACACACAGAGTAACACACAGGCTGAAGTGTGTCACATACATGGCGAGTAACACACTGGCTGCAGAGTGTCACATACACAGAGAGTAACACACGGGCTGCAGTGTGTCACATAGACAGGGAGTAACTCACAGGCTGCAGTGTGTCACATACACAGAGAGTAACACACTGGCTGGAGTGTGTCACATACACACAGAGTAACACACAGGCTGCATTGTGTCACATACACAGAGTAACACACAGGCTGCAGTCTGTCACATACACCCAGAGTAAAACACAGGCTGCAGTGTGTCACATACACACAGAGTAACACACTGGCTGCAGTGTGTCACATACACACAGAGTAACACACAGGCTGCAGTGTGTCACATACACAGAGAGTAACACACGGGCTGCAGTGTGTCACATAGACAGGGAGTAACTCACAGGCTGCAGTGTGTCACATACACAGAGAGTAACACACTGGCTGGAGTGTGTCACATACACACAGAGTAACACACAGGCTGCATTGTGTCACATACACAGAGTAACACACAGGCTGCAGTCTGTCACATACACCCAGAGTAAAACACAGGCTGCAGTGTGTCACATACACACAGAGTAACACACTGGCTGCAGTGTGTCACATACACAGAGAGTAACACACAGGCTGCAGTGTGTCACATACACACAGAGTAAAACACAGGCTGCAGTGTGTCACATACACACAGAGTAACACACAGGCTGCAGTGTGTCACATCACAGAGAGTAACACACGACTGCAGTGTGTCAAACACAGAGAGTAACACACAGGCTGCAGTGTGTCACATACACACAGAGTAACAAACGGACTGCAGTGTGTCACATACACACAGAGTAACATACAGGCTGCAGTGTATCACAAACACAGAGAGTAACACACTGGCTGCTGTGTTTCACATACACACAGAGAGTAACACACGTGCTGCAGTGTGTCACATTCACAGAGAGTAAAACACGGGCTGCAGTGTGTCACATACACACATGGTAACACACTGGCTGCAGTGTGTCACATACACAGAGAGTAACACACTGGCTGCTGTGTTTCACATACACACAGAGTAACACACTGGCTGCAGTGTGTCACATACACAGAGAGTAACACACAGGCTGCAATGTGTCACATACACAGAGAGTAACACACGGACTGCAGTGTGTCACATACACAGAGAGTAACACACGGACTGCAGTGTGTCACATACACAGAGAGTAACACACGGGCTTAGTGTGTCACATACACATGAGATTAACACACAGGCTGAATTGTGTCACATACGCAGAGAATAACACACGGACTGAAGTGTGTCACATACACAGAGAGAAAAACACAGGCTGCAGTGTGTAACATACACACAGAGTAACACACAGGCTGCAGTGTGTCACATACACACAGAGTAACACACTGGCTGCAGTGTGTCACATACACAGAGAGTAACACACAGGCTGCAGTGTGTCACATACACAGAGAGTAACACACGGACTGCAGTGTGTCACATACACAGAGAGTAACACATGGACTGCAGTGTGTCACATACACAGAGAGTAACACACGGGCTTAGTGTGTCACATACACATGAGATTAACACACAGGCTGAAGTGTGTCACATACGCAGAGAATAACACACGGACTGCAGTGTGTCACATACACAGAGAGTAAAACACAGGCTGCAGTGTGTCACATACACACAGAGTAACACACAGGCTGCAGTGTGTCACATACACACAGAGTAAAACGCAGGCTGCAGTGTGTCACATACACACAGAGTAAAACACAGGCTGCAGTCTGTCACATACACACAGAGTAAAACACAGGCTGCAGTGTGTCACATTGACACAGAGTAACACACTGGCTGCAGTGTGTCACATACACAGGGAGTAACACACAGGCTGCAGTGTGTCACATACACACAGAGTAAAACACAGGCTGCAGTGTGTCATATACACACAGAGTAACACACAGGCTGCAGTGTGTCACCAACACAGAGAAACACACTGGCTGCAGTCTGCAACATACGCAGAGAGGAACACACAGGCTGCAGTGTATCACATACACACAGAGTAACACAAAGGCTGGAGTGTGTCACACACACACAGAGTAACACACAGGCTGCAGTGTGTCACATACATAGAGTAACACAGAAGCCGCAGTCTGTCACATACACAGACAGTAACACACTGGCTGCAGTGTGTCACATACACAGAGGGTAACACACTAGCTGCTGTGTTTCACATACACACAGAGTAACACACAGGCTGCAGTGTGTCACATACACACAGAGTAACACACAGACTGCAGTGTGTCACATACACACAGAGTAACACACAGGCTGCAGTGTGTCACATACACAGAGAGTAACACACAGGCTGCAGTGTGTCACATACACACAGAGTAACACACTGGCTGCAGTGTGTCACATACACACAGAGTAACACACTGGCTGCAGTGCGTCACATACACGGCGAGTAACACACAGGCTGCAGAGTGTCGCATACACACAGAGTAACACACAGGCTGGAGTGTGTCACATACATGGCGAGTAACACACAGGCTGCAGAGTGTCACATACACAGAGAGTAACACACGTGCTGCAGTGTGTCACATAGACAGGGAGTAACTCACAGGCTGCAGTGTGTCACATACACAGAGAGTAACACACTGGCTGGAGTGTGTCACATACACACAGAGTAACACACAGGCTGCATTGTGTCACATACACAGAGTAACACACAGGCTGCAGTCTGTCACATACACACAGAGTAAAACACAGGCTGCAGTGTGTCACGTACACACAGAGTAACACACTGGCTGCAGTGTGTCACATACACACAGAGTAACACACAGGCTGCAGTGTGTCACATACACACAGAGTAAAACACAGGCTGCAGTGTGTCACATACACACAGAGTAACACACAGGCTGCAGTGTGTCACATACACAGAGAGTAACACACTGGCTGCAGTGTGTCACATACACAGAGTAACACACTGGCTGCTGTGTGTCACATACACAGAGAGTAACACACAGACTGCAATGTGTCACATACACAGAGAGTAACACACAGGCTGCAGTCTGTCACATACACACAGGGTAACACACTGGCTGCTGTGTTACACATACACACAGAGTAACACTCTGGCTGCAGTGTGTCACATACACAGAGAGTAACACACAGGCTGCAGTGTGTCACATACACAGAGAGTAACACACAGGCTGCAGTCTGTCACATACACCCAGAGTAAAACACAGGCTGCAGTGTGTCACGTACACACAGAGTAACACACTGGCTGCAGTGTGTCACATACACACAGAGTAACACACAGGCTGCAGTGTGTCACATACACACAGAGTAAAACACAGGCTGCAGTGTGTCACATACACACAGAGTAACACACAGGCTGCAGTGTGTCACATACACAGAGAGTAACACACTGGCTGCAGTGTGTCACATACACAGAGTAACACACTGGCTGCTGTGTGTCACATACACAGAGAGTAACACACAGACTGCAATGTGTCACATACACAGAGAGTAACACACAGGCTGCAGTCTGTCACATACACACAGGGTAACACACTGGCTGCTGTGTTACACATACACACAGAGTAACACTCTGGCTGCAGTGTGTCACATACACAGAGAGTAACACACAGGCTGCAGTGTGTCACATACACAGAGAGTAACACACAGGCTGCAGTGTGTCACAAACACACAGAGTAACACACAGGCTGGAGTGTGTCACACGCACACACAGAATAACACACTGTCTGGAGTGTGTCACACACAGAGTAACAGACATGCTGGAGAGTGTCACACACACACTCAGAGTAACACACTGGCTGGATTGTGTCACACACAGTGTAACAGACAGGCTGGAGATTTTCACACCCACACACAGAGTAACACACTGGCTGGAGTGTGTCACACACAGAGAAACACACACGCTGGAGTGTGTCACACACAGAGTAACAGACAGGCTGGAGTGTGTCACACGCACACACAGAGTAACACACTGGCTGGAGGGTGTCACACACAGAGTAACACACTGGCTGGAGTTTGTCACACACAGAGTAACAGACAGGCTGGAGTGTGTCACACACACACACAGAAGAACACACTGGCTGGAGTGTGTCACACACAGAGTAACAGACAGGCTGGAGTGTGTCACACACAGAGTAACAAACTGGCTGGATGTGTCACACACACACACAGAAGAACACACTGGCTGGAGTGTGTCACACACAGAGTAACAGACAGGCTGGAGTGTGTCACACACACACACAGAGTAACACACTGGCTGCTGTGTGTCACATACACAGAGAGTAACACACAGACTGCAATGTGTCACATACACAGAGAGTAACACACAGGCTGCAGTCTGTCACATACACACAGGGTAACACACTGGCTGCTGTGTTACACATACACACAGAGTAACACTCTGGCTGCAGTGTGTCACATACACAGAGAGGAACACACAGGCTGCAGTGTGTCACACACACAGAGAGTAACACACAGGCTGCTGTGTCACACGCACACACAGAATAACACCCTGGCTGGAGTGTGTCACACACAGAGTAACAGACTGGCTGGAGTGTGTCACACACACACACTGAGTAACAAACTGGCTGGATGTGTCACACACACACACAGAAGAACACACTGGCTGGAGTGTGTCACACACACACAGAGTAACACACTGGCTGCAGTGTGTCACATACACAGAGTAACACACAGGCTGGAGTGTGTCACATACATGGCGAGTAACACACTGGCTGCAGAATGTCACATACACAGAGAGTAACACACTGGCTGCAGTGTGTCACATACACAGAGAGTAACTCACAGGCTGCAGTGTGTCACATACACAGAGAGTAACACACTGGCTGCAGTGTGTCGCATACACACAGAGTAACACACAGGCTGCATTGTGTCACATACACAGAGTAACACACTGGCTGCAGTGTGTCACATACACAGAGAGTAACACACAGGCTGCAGTGTGTCACATACACAGAGAGTAACACACAGGCTGCAGTGTGTCACATACACACAGAGTAACATACAGGCTGGAGTGTGTCACACGCACACACAGAATAACACACTGGCTGGAGTGTGTCACGCACACGCAGAGTAACACACTGGCTGGAGTGTGTCACACACAGAGTGACAAACTGGCTCGTGTGTGACACACACACGCAGAATAACACACTGGCTGGAGTGTGTCACACAAAGAGTAACAAACTGGCTGCAGTGTTTCACATACACACAGAGTAACACACTGGCTGGAGTGTGTCACGCACATGCAGAATAACACACTGGCTGGAGGGTGTCACACACAGAGTAACACACTGGCTGCAGTGTGTCACACGCACACATGGAATAACACTGGCTGGAATGTGTCACGCACACGCAGAATAACACACTGGCTGGAGGGTGTCACACACAGAGGAACACACTGGCTGCAGTGTGTCACACACAGAGTAACAGACAAGCTGAAGTGTATCACACGCACACACAGAATAACACACTGGCTGCAGTGTGTCACGCACACGCAGAATGACACACTGGCTGGAGGGTGTCACACACAGAGTAACACACTGGCTCGAGTGTGACACGCACACGCAGAATAACACACAGGCTGGAGTGTGTCACACACAGAGTAACAAACTGGCTGCAGTGTTTCACATGCACACAGAGTAACACACAGCCTGCAGCGTGTCACATACACAGAGTAACACACTGGCTGCAGTGTGTCACATACACAGAGAGTAACACACTGGCTGCAGTGTGTCACATACACAGAGCAACACACTGGCTGCTGTGTGTCACATAGACAGGGAGTAACTCACAGGCTGCAGTGTGTCACATACACAGAGAGTAACACACTGGCTGGAGTGTGTCACATACACACAGAGTAACACACAGGCTGCATTGTGTCACATACACAGAGTAACACACAGGCTGCAGTCTGTCACATACACACAGAGTAACACACAGGCTGCATTGTGTCACATACACAGAGTAACACACTGGCTGCAGTGCGTCACATACACGGTGAGTAACACACAGGCTGCAGAGTGTCGCATACACACAGAGTAACACACAGGCTGCAGTGTGTCACATACACACAGAGTAACACACATGCTGCAGTGTGTCACATCACAGAGAATAACACACAGGCTGCAGCGTGTCACATGCACAGAGTAACACACTGGCTGCAGTGTGTCACATACACAGAGAGTAACACACTGGCTGCAGTGTGTCACATACACAGAGTAACACACTGGCTGCTGTGTGTCACATACACAGAGAGTAACACACAGACTGCAATGTGTCACATACACAGAGAGTAACACACAGGCTGCAGTCTGTCACATACACACAGGGTAACACACTGGCTGCTGTGTTACACATACACACAGAGTAACACTCTGGCTGCAGTGTGTCACATACACAGAGAGTAACACACAGGCTGCAGTGTGTCACATACACAGAGAGTAACACACAGGCTGCAGTGTGTCACAAACACACAGAGTAACACACAGGCTGGAGTGTGTCACACGCACACACAGAATAACACACTGTCTGGAGTGTGTCACACACAGAGTAACAGACATGCTGGAGATTGTCACACACACACTCAGAGTAACACACTGGCTGGAGGGTGTCACACACAGAGTAACAGACAGGCTGGAGTGTGTCACACGCACACACAGAGTAACACACTGGCTGGAGGGTGTCACACACAGAGTAACACACTGGCTGGAGTTTGTCACACACAGAGTAACAGACAGGCTGGAGAGTGTCACACACACACACAGAAGAACACACTGGCTGGAGTGTGTCACACACAGAGTAACAGACAGGCTGGAGTGTGTCACACACAGAGTAACAAACTGGCTGGATGTGTCACACACACACACAGAAGAACACACTGGCTGGAGTGTGTCACACACAGAGTAACAGACAGGCTGGAGTGTGTCTCACACACACACAGAGTAACACACTGGCTGCTGTGTGTCACATACACAGAGAGTAACACACAGACTGCAATGTGTCACATACACAGAGAGTAACACACAGGCTGCAGTCTGTCACATACACACAGGGTAACACACTGGCTGCTGTGTTACACATACACACAGAGTAACACTCTGGCTGCAGTGTGTCACATACACAGAGAGGAACACACAGGCTGCAGTGTGTCACACACACAGAGAGTAACACACAGGCTGCTGTGTCACACGCACACACAGAATAACACCCTGGCTGGAGTGTGTCACACACAGAGTAACAGACTGGCTGGAGTGTGTCACACACACACACTGAGTAACAAACTGGCTGGATGTGTCACACACACACACAGAAGAACACACTGGCTGGAGTGTGTCACACACACACAGAGTAACACACTGGCTGCAGTGTGTCACATACACACAGAGTAACACACAGGCTGCATTGTGTCACATACACAGAGTAACACACTGGCTGCAGTGTGTCACATACACAGAGAGTAACACACAGGCTGCAGTGTGTCACATACACAGAGAGTAACACACAGGCTGCAGTGTGTCACATGCACACAGAGTAACATACAGGCTGGAGTGTGTCACACGCACACACAGAATAACACACTGGCTGGAGAGTGTCACGCACACGCAGAGTAACACACTGGCTGGAGTGTGTCACACACAGAGTGACAAACTGGCTCGTGTGTGACACACACACGCAGAATAACACACTGGCTGGAGTGTGTCACACAAAGAGTAACAAACTGGCTGCAGTGTTTCACATACACACAGAGTAACACACTGGCTGGAGTGTGTCACGCACATGCAGAATAACACACTGGCTGGAGGGTGTCACACACAGAGTAACACTCTGGCTGGAGTGTGTCACACACAGAGGAACACACTGGCTGCAGTGTGTCACACGCACACATGGAATAACACTGGCTGGAATGTGTCACGCAGACGCAGAATAACACACTGGCTGGAGGGTGTCACACACAGAGGAACACACTGGCTGCAGTGTGTCACACACAGAGTAACAGACAAGCTGAAGTGTATCACACGCACACACAGAATAACACACTGGCTGCAGTGTGTCACGCACATGCAGAATGACACACTGGCTGGAGGGTGTCACACACAGAGTAACACACTGGCTCGAGTGTGACACGCACACGCAGAATAACACACAGGCTGGAGTGTGTCACACACAGAGTAACAAACTGGCTGCAGTGTTTCACATACACACAGAGTAACACACAGCCTGCAGCGTGTCACATACACAGAGAAAAACACACAGCCTGCAGTGTGTCACATACACAGAGAGTAACCCACGGACTGCACTGTGTCACATACAGGGACAGTAACACACAGGCTGCAGTGTGTCACATACACACAGAGTAACACACTGGCTGCAGTGTGTCACATACACACAGAGTAAAACACAGGCTGGAGTGCGTCACACACACACTGAGTAACACACAGGCTGGAGTGTGTCACATACACACAGAGTAACACACAGGCTGCAGTGTGTCACATACACAGAGAGTAACACACAGGCTGCAGTGTGTCACATACACACAGAGTAACACACTGGCTGCAGTGTGTCACATACACACAGAGTAACACACTGGCTGGAGTGTGTCACATACACACAGAGTAACACACTGGCTGCAGTGCGTCACATACACGGCGAGTAACACACAGGCTGCAGAGTGTCGCATACACACAGAGTAACACACAGGCTGGAGTGTGTCACATACATGGCGAGTAACACACAGGCTGCAGAGTGTCACATACACAGAGAGTAACACACGGGCTGCAGTGTGTCACATAGACAGGGAGTAACTCACAGGCTGCAGTGTGTCACATACACAGAGAGTAACACACTAGCTGGAGTGTGTCACATACACACAGAGTAACACACAGGCTGCATTGTGTCACATACACAGAGTAACACACAGGCTGCAGTCTGTCACATACACCCAGAGTAAAACACAGGCTGCAGTGTGTCACATACACACAGAGTAACACACTGGCTGCAGTGTGTCACATACACACATAGTAAAACACAGGCTGCAGTGTGTCACATACACACAGAGTAACACACAGGCTGCAGTGTGTCACATACACAGAGAGTAACACACAGGCTGCAGTGTGTCACATACACACAGAGTAACACACATGCTGCAGTGTGTCACATCACAGAGAATAACACACAGGCTGCAGCGTGTCACATACACAGAGTAACACACTGGCTGCAGTGTGTCACATACACAGAGAGTAACACACTGGCTGCAGTGTGTCACATACACAGAGTAACACACTGGCTGCTGTGTGTCACATACACAGAGAGTAACACACAGACTGCAATGTGTCACATACACAGAGAGTAACACACAGGCTGCAGTCTGTCACATACACACAGGGTAACACACTGGCTGCTGTGTTACACATACACACAGAGTAACACTCTGGCTGCAGTGTGTCACATACACAGAGAGTAACACACAGGCTGCAGTGTGTCACATACACAGAGAGTAACACACAGGCTGCAGTGTGTCACAAACACACAGAGTAACACACAGGCTGGAGTGTGTCACACGCACACACAGAATAACACACTGTCTGGAGTGTGTCACACACAGAGTAACAGACATGCTGGAGAGTGTCACACACACACTCAGAGTAACACACTGGCTGGATTGTGTCACACACAGTGTAACAGACAGGCTGGAGATTTTCACACCCACACACAGAGTAACACACTGGCTGGAGTGTGTCACACACAGAGAAACACACACGCTGGAGTGTGTCACACACAGAGTAACAGACAGGCTGGAGTGTGTCACACGCACACACAGAGTAACACACTGGCTGGAGGGTGTCACACACAGAGTAACACACTGGCTGGAGTTTGTCACACACAGAGTAACAGACAGGCTGGAGAGTGTCACACACACACACAGAAGAACACACTGGCTGCAGTGTGTCACACACAGAGTAACAGACAGGCTGGAGTGTGTCACACACAGAGTAACAAACTGGCTGGATGTGTCACACACACACACAGAAGAACACACTGGCTGGAGTGTGTCACACACAGAGTAACAGACAAGCTGAAGTGTATCACACGCACACACAGAATAACACACTGGCTGCAGTGTGTCACGCACATGCAGAATGACACACTGGCTGGAGGGTGTCACACACAGAGTAACACACTGGCTCGAGTGTGACACGCACACGCAGAATAACACACAGGCTGGAGTGTGTCACACACAGAGTAACAAACTGGCTGCAGTGTTTCACATACACACAGAGTAACACACAGCCTGCAGCGTGTCACATACACAGAGAAAAACACACAGCCTGCAGTGTGTCACATACACAGAGAGTAACCCACGGACTGCACTGTGTCACATACAGGGACAGTAACACACAGGCTGCAGTGTGTCACATACACACAGAGTAACACACTGGCTGCAGTGTGTCACATACACACAGAGTAAAACACAGGCTGGAGTGCGTCACACACACACTGAGTAACACACAGGCTGGAGTGTGTCACATACACACAGAGTAACACACAGGCTGCAGTGTGTCACATACACAGAGAGTAACACACAGGCTGCAGTGTGTCACATACACACAGAGTAACACACTGGCTGCAGTGTGTCACATACACACAGAGTAACACACTGGCTGGAGTGTGTCACATACACACAGAGTAACACACTGGCTGCAGTGCGTCACATACACGGCGAGTAACACACAGGCTGCAGAGTGTCGCATACACACAGAGTAACACACAGGCTGGAGTGTGTCACATACATGGCGAGTAACACACAGGCTGCAGAGTGTCACATACACAGAGAGTAACACACGGGCTGCAGTGTGTCACATAGACAGGGAGTAACTCACAGGCTGCAGTGTGTCACATACACAGAGAGTAACACACTAGCTGGAGTGTGTCACATACACACAGAGTAACACACAGGCTGCATTGTGTCACATACACAGAGTAACACACAGGCTGCAGTCTGTCACATACACCCAGAGTAAAACACAGGCTGCAGTGTGTCACATACACACAGAGTAACACACTGGCTGCAGTGTGTCACATACACACAGAGTAAAACACAGGCTGCAGTGTGTCACATACACACAGAGTAACACACAGGCTGCAGTGTGTCACATACACAGAGAGTAACACACAGGCTGCAGTGTGTCACATACACACAGAGTAACACACATGCTGCAGTGTGTCACATCACAGAGAATAACACACAGGCTGCAGCGTGTCACATACACAGAGTAACACACTGGCTGCAGTGTGTCACATACACAGAGAGTAACACACTGGCTGCAGTGTGTCACATACACAGAGTAACACACTGGCTGCTGTGTGTCACATACACAGAGAGTAACACACAGACTGCAATGTGTCACATACACAGAGAGTAACACACAGGCTGCAGTCTGTCACATACACACAGGGTAACACACTGGCTGCTGTGTTACACATACACACAGAGTAACACTCTGGCTGCAGTGTGTCACATACACAGAGAGTAACACACAGGCTGCAGTGTGTCACATACACAGAGAGTAACACACAGGCTGCAGTGTGTCACAAACACACAGAGTAACACACAGGCTGGAGTGTGTCACACGCACACACAGAATAACACACTGTCTGGAGTGTGTCACACACAGAGTAACAGACATGCTGGAGAGTGTCACACACACACTCAGAGTAACACACTGGCTGGATTGTGTCACACACAGTGTAACAGACAGGCTGGAGATTTTCACACCCACACACAGAGTAACACACTGGCTGGAGTGTGTCACACACAGAGAAACACACACGCTGGAGTGTGTCACACACAGAGTAACAGACAGGCTGGAGTGTGTCACACGCACACACAGAGTAACACACTGGCTGGAGGGTGTCACACACAGAGTAACACACTGGCTGGAGTTTGTCACACACAGAGTAACAGACAGGCTGGAGAGTGTCACACACACACACAGAAGAACACACTGGCTGGAGTGTGTCACACACAGAGTAACAGACAGGCTGGAGTGTGTCACACACAGAGTAACAAACTGGCTGGATGTGTCACACACACACACAGAAGAACACACTGGCTGGAGTGTGTCACACACAGAGTAACAGACAGGCTGGAGTGTGTCACACACACACACAGAGTAACACACTGGCTGCTGTGTGTCACATACACAGAGAGTAACACACAGACTGCAATGTGTCACATACACAGAGAGTAACACACAGGCTGCAGTCTGTCACATACACACAGGGTAACACACTGGCTGCTGTGTTACACATACACACAGAGTAACACTCTGGCTGCAGTGTGTCACATACACAGAGAGGAACACACAGGCTGCAGTGTGTCACACACACAGAGAGTAACACACAGGCTGCTGTGTCACACGCACACACAGAATAACACCCTGGCTGGAGTGTGTCACACACAGAGTAACAGACTGGCTGGAGTGTGTCACACACACACACTGAGTAACAAACTGGCTGGATGTGTCACACACACACACAGAAGAACACACTGGCTGGAGTGTGTCACACACACACAGAGTAACACACTGGCTGCAGTGTGTCACATACACACAGAGTAACACACAGGCTGGAGTGTGTCACATGCATGGCGAGTAACACACTGGCTGCAGAGTGTCACATACACAGAGAGTAACACACTGGCTGCAGTGTGTCACATACACAGAGAGTAACTCACAGGCTGCAGTGTGTCACATACACAGAGAGTAACACACTGGCTGCAGTGTGTCGCATACACACAGAGTAACACACAGGCTGCATTGTGTCACATACACAGAGTAACACACTGGCTGCAGTGTGTCACATACACAGAGAGTAACACACAGGCTGCAGTGTGTCACATACACAGAGAGTAACACACAGGCTGCAGTGTGTCACATGCACACAGAGTAACATACAGGCTGGAGTGTGTCACACGCACACACAGAATAACACACTGGCTGGAGTGTGTCACGCACACGCAGAGTAACACACTGGCTGGAGTGTGTCACACACAGAGTGACAAACTGGCTCGTGTGTGACACACACACGCAGAATAACACACTGGCTGGAGTGTGTCACACAAAGAGTAACAAACTGGCTGCAGTGTTTCACATACACACAGAGTAACACTCTGGCTGCAGTGTGTCACATACACAGAGAGGAACACACAGGCTGCAGTGTGTCACACACACAGAGAGTAACACACAGGCTGCTGTGTCACACGCACACACAGAATAACACCCTGGCTGGAGTGTGTCACACACAGAGTAACAGACTGGCTGGAGTGTGTCACACACACACACTGAGTAACAAACTGGCTGGATGTGTCACACACACACACAGAAGAACACACTGGCTGGAGTGTGTCACACACACACAGAGTAACACACTGGCTGCAGTGTGTCACATACACACAGAGTAACACACAGGCTGCATTGTGTCACATACACAGAGTAACACACTGGCTGCAGTGTGTCACATACACAGAGAGTAACACACAGGCTGCAGTGTGTCACATACACAGAGAGTAACACACAGGCTGCAGTGTGTCACATGCACACAGAGTAACATACAGGCTGGAGTGTGTCACACGCACACACAGAATAACACACTGGCTGGAGTGTGTCACGCACACGCAGAGTAACACACTGGCTGGAGTGTGTCACACACAGAGTGACAAACTGGCTCGTGTGTGACACACACACGCAGAATAACACACTGGCTGGAGTGTGTCACACAAAGAGTAACAAACTGGCTGCAGTGTTTCACATACACACAGAGTAACACACTGGCTGGAGTGTGTCACGCACATGCAGAATAACACACTGGCTGGAGGGTGTCACACACAGAGTAACACTCTGGCTGGAGTGTGTCACACACAGAGGAACACACTGGCTGCAGTGTGTCACACGCACACATGGAATAACACTGGCTGGAATGTGTCACGCAGACGCAGAATAACACACTGGCTGGAGGGTGTCACACACAGAGGAACACACTGGCTGCAGTGTGTCACACACAGAGTAACAGACAAGCTGAAGTGTATCACACGCACACACAGAATAACACACTGGCTGCAGTGTGTCACGCACACGCAGAATGACACAATGGCTGGAGGGTGTCACACACAGAGTAACACACTGGCTCGAGTGTGACACGCACACGCAGAATAACACACAGGCTGGAGTGTGTCACACACAGAGTAACAAACTGGCTGCAGTGTTTCACATACACACAGAGTAACACACAGCCTGCAGCGTGTCACATACACAGAGAAAAACACACAGCCTGCAGTGTGTCACATACACAGAGAGTAACCCACGGACTGCACTGTGTCACATACAGGGACAGTAACACACAGGCTGCAGTGTGTCACATACACACAGAGTAACACACTGGCTGCAGTGTGTCACATACACACAGAGTAAAACACAGGCTGGAGTGCGTCACACACACACTGAGTAACACACAGGCTGGAGTGTGTCACATACACACAGAGTAACACACAGGCTGCAGTGTGTCACATACACAGAGAGTAACACACAGGCTGCAGTGTGTCACATACACACAGAGTAACACACTGGCTGCAGTGTGTCACATACACACAGAGTAACACACTGGCTGGAGTGTGTTACATACACACAGAGTAACACACTGGCTGCAGTGCGTCACATACACGGCGAGTAACACACAGGCTGCAGAGTGTCGCATACACACAGAGTAACACACAGGCTGGAGTGTGTCACATACATGGCGAGTAACACACAGGCTGCAGAGTGTCACATACACAGAGAGTAACACACGGGCTGCAGTGTGTCACATAGACAGGGAGTAACTCACAGGCTGCAGTGTGTCACATACACAGAGAGTAACACACTAGCTGGAGTGTGTCACATACACACAGAGTAACACACAGGCTGCATTGTGTCACATACACAGAGTAACACACAGGCTGCAGTCTGTCACATACACCCAGAGTAAAACACCGGCTGCAGTGTGTCACATACACACAGAGTAACACACTGGCTGCAGTGTGTCACATACACACAGAGTAAAACACAGGCTGCAGTGTGTCACATACACACAGAGTAACACACAGGCTGCAGTGTGTCACATACACAGAGAGTAACACACAGGCTGCAGTGTGTCACATACACACAGAGTAACACACATGCTGCAGTGTGTCACATCACAGAGAATAACACACAGGCTGCAGCGTGTCACATACACAGAGTAACACACTGGCTGCAGTGTGTCACATACACAGAGAGTAACACACTGGCTGCAGTGTGTCACATACACAGAGTAACACACTGGCTGCTGTGTGTCACATACACAGAGAGTAACACACAGACTGCAATGTGTCACATACACAGAGAGTAACACACAGGCTGCAGTCTGTCACATACACACAGGGTAACACACTGGCTGCTGTGTTACACATACACACAGAGTAACACTCTGGCTGCAGTGTGTCACATACACAGAGAGTAACACACAGGCTGCAGTGTGTCACATACACAGAGAGTAACACACAGGCTGCAGTGTGTCACAAACACACAGAGTAACACACAGGCTGGAGTGTGTCACACGCACACACAGAATAACACACTGTCTGGAGTGTGTCACACACAGAGTAACAGACATGCTGGAGAGTGTCACACACACACTCAGAGTAACACACTGGCTGGATTGTGTCACACACAGTGTAACAGACAGGCTGGAGATTTTCACACCCACACACAGAGTAACACACTGGCTGGAGTGTGTCACACACAGAGAAACACACACGCTGGAGTGTGTCACACACAGAGTAACAGACAGGCTGGAGTGTGTCACACGCACACACAGAGTAACACACTGGCTGGAGGGTGTCACACACAGAGTAACACACTGGCTGGAGTTTGTCACACACAGAGTAACAGACAGGCTGGAGAGTGTCACACACACACACAGAAGAACACACTGGCTGCAGTGTGTCACACACAGAGTAACAGACAGGCTGGAGTGTGTCACACACAGAGTAACAAACTGGCTGGATGTGTCACACACACACACAGAAGAACACACTGGCTGGAGTGTGTCACACACAGAGTAACAGACAGGCTGGAGTGTGTCACACACACACACAGAGTAACACACTGGCTGCTGTGTGTCACATACACAGAGAGTAACACACAGACTGCAATGTGTCACATACACAGAGAGTAACACACAGGCTGCAGTCTGTCACATACACACAGGGTAACACACTGGCTGCTGTGTTACACATACACACAGAGTAACACTCTGGCTGCAGTGTGTCACATACACAGAGAGGAACACACAGGCTGCAGTGTGTCACACACACAGAGAGTAACACACAGGCTGCTGTGTCACACGCACACACAGAATAACACCCTGGCTGGAGTGTGTCACACACAGAGTAACAGACTGGCTGGAGTGTGTCACACACACACACTGAGTAACAAACTGGCTGGATGTGTCACACACACACACAGAAGAACACACTGGCTGGAGTGTGTCACACACACACAGAGTAACACACTGGCTGCAGTGTGTCACATACACACAGAGTAACACACAGGCTGGAGTGTGTCACATGCATGGCGAGTAACACACTGGCTGCAGAGTGTCACATACACAGAGAGTAACACACTGGCTGCAGTGTGTCACATACACAGAGAGTAACTCACAGGCTGCAGTGTGTCACATACACAGAGAGTAACACACTGGCTGCAGTGTGTCGCATACACACAGAGTAACACACAGGCTGCATTGTGTCACATACACAGAGTAACACACTGGCTGCAGTGTGTCACATACACAGAGAGTAACACACAGGCTGCAGTGTGTCACATACACAGAGAGTAACACACAGGCTGCAGTGTGTCACATGCACACAGAGTAACATACAGGCTGGAGTGTGTCACACGCACACTCAGAATAACACACTGGCTGGAGTGTGTCACACACAGAGTGACAAACTGGCTCGTGTGTGACACACACACGCAGAATAACACACTGGCTGGAGTGTGTCACACAAAGAGTAACAAACTGGCTGCAGTGTTTCACATACACACAGAGTAACACACTGGCTGGAGTGTGTCACGCACATGCAGAATAACACACTGGCTGGAGGGTGTCACACACAGAGTAACACTCTGGCTGGAGTGTGTCACACACAGAGGAACACACTGGCTGCAGTGTGTCACACGCACACATGGAATAACACTGGCTGGAATGTGTCACGCAGACGCAGAATAACACACTGGCTGGAGGGTGTCACACACAGAGGAACACACTGGCTGCAGTGTGTCACACACAGAGTAACAGACAAGCTGAAGTGTATCACACACACACACAGAATAACACACTGGCTGCAGTGTGTCACGCACACGCAGAATGACACACTGGCTGGAGGGTGTCACACACAGAGTAACACACTGGCTCGAGTGTGACACGCACACGCAGAATAACACACAGGCTGGAGTGTGTCACACACAGAGTAACAAACTGGCTGCAGTGTTTCACATACACACAGAGTAACACACTGCCTGCAGCGTGTCACATACACAGAGTAACACACTGGCTGCAGTGTGTCACATACACAGAGAGTAACACACTGGCTGCAGTGTGTCACATACACAGAGTAACACACTGGCTGCTGTGTGTCACATAGACAGGGAGTAACTCACAGGCTGCAGTGTGTCACATACACAGAGAGTAACACACTGGCTGGAGTGTGTCACATACACACAGAGTAACACACAGGCTGCAGTCTGTCACATACACACAGAGTAACACACAGGCTGCATTGTGTCACATACACAGAGTAACACACAGGCTGCAGTCTGTCACATACACCCAGAGTAAAACACAGGCTGCAGTGTGTCACATACACACAGAGTAACGCACTGGCTGCAGTGTGTCACATACACACAGAGTAACACACAGGCTGCAGTGTGTCACATACACACAGAGTAAAACACAGGCTGCAGTGTGTCACATACACACAGAGTAACACACAGGCTGCAGTGTGTCACATACACAGAGAGTAACACACAGGCTGCAGTGTGTCACATACACACAGAGTAACACACATGCTGCAGTGTGTCACATCACAGAGAATAACACACAGGCTGCAGCGTGTCACATACACACAGTAACACACTGGCTGCAGTGTGTCACATACACAGAGAGTAACACACTGGCTGCAGTGTGTCACATACACAGAGGAACACACTGGCTGCTGTGTGTCACATACACAGAGAGTAACACACAGACTGCAATGTGTCACATACACAGAGAGTAACACACAGGCTGCAGTCTGTCACATACACACAGGGTAACACACTGGCTGCTGTGTTACACATACACACAGAGTAACACTCTGGCTGCAGTGTGTCACATACACAGAGAGTAACACACAGGCTGCAGTGTGTCACATACACAGAGAGTAACACACAGGCTGCAGTGTGTCACAAACACACAGAGTAACACACAGGCTGGAGTGTGTCACACACACACACAGAATAACACACTGGCTGGAGTGTGTCACACACAGAGTAACAGACATGCTGGAGAGTGTCACACGCACACTCAGAGTAACACACTGGCTGGAGTGTGTCACACACAGTGTAACAGACAGGCTGGAGATTTTCACACCCACACACAGAGTAACACACTGGCTGGAGTGTGTCACACACAGAGAAACACACACGCTGGAGTGTGTCACACACAGAGTAACAGACAGGCTGGAGTGTGTCACACGCACACACAGAGTAACACACTGGCTGAAGGGTGTCACACACAGAGTAACACAGTGGCTGGAGTTTGTCACACACAGAGTAACAGACAGGCTGGAGAGTGTCACACACACACACAGAAGAACACACTGGCTGGAGTGTGTCACACACAGAGTAACAGACAGGCTGGAGTGTGTCACACACACACACAGAGTAACACACTGGCTGCTGTGTGTCACATACACAGAGAGTAACACACAGACTGCAATGTGTCACATACACAGAGAGTAACACACAGGCTGCAGTCTGTCACATACACACAAGGTAACACACTGGCTGCTGTGTTACACATACACACAGAGTAACACTCTGGCTGCAGTGTGTCACATACACAGAGAGTAACACACAGGCTGCAGTGTGTCACATACACAGAGAGTAACACACAGGCTGCTGTGTGTCACATACACACAGAGTAACACACAGGCTGGAGAGTGTCACACGCACACACAGAATAACACACTGGCTGGAGTGTGTCACACACAGAGTAACAGACAGGCTGGAGTGTGTCACACACACACACAGAGTAACAAACTGGCTGGATGTGTCACACACACACACAGAAGAACACACTGGCTGGAGTGTGTCACACACACACAGAGTAACACACGGGCTGGAGTTTGTCACATACACACAGAGTAACACACTGGCTGCAGTGTGTCACATACACACAGAGTAACACACAGGCTGGAGTGTGTCACATACATGGCGAGTAACACACTGGCTGCAGAGTGTCACATACACAGAGAGTAACACACTGGCTGCAGTGTGTCACATACACAGAGAGTAACTCACAGGCTGCAGTGTGTCACATACACAGAGAGTAACAAACTGGCTGCAGTGTGTCGCATACACACAGAGTAACACACAGGCTGCATTGTGTCACATACACAGAGTAACACACTGGCTGCAGTGTGTCACATACACAGAGAGTAACACACAGGCTGCAGTGTGTCACATACACAGAGAGTAACACACAGGCTGCAGTGTGTCACATACACACAGAGTAACATACAGGCTGGAGTGTGTCACACGCACACGCAGAATAACACACTGGCTGGAGTGTGTCACGCACACGCAGAGTGACACACTGGCTGGAGTGTGTCACACACAGAGTGACAAACTGGCTCGAGTGTGACACACACACGCAGAATAACACACTGGCTGGAGTGTGTCACGCACATGCAGAATAACACACTGGCTGGAGGGTGTCACACACAGAGTAACACTCTGGCTGGAGTGTGCCACACACAGAGGAACACACTGGCTGCAGTGTGTCACACGCACACATGGAATAACACTGGCTGGAATGTGTCACGCACACGCAGAATAACACACTGGCTGGAGGGTGTCACACACAGAGGAACACACTGGCTGCAGTGTGTCACACACAGAGTAACAGACAAGCTGGAGTGTATCACACGCACACACAGAATAACACACTGGCTGCAGTGTGTCACGCACACGCAGAATGACACACTGGCTGGAGGGTGTCACACACAGAGTAACACACTGGCTCGAGTGTGACACGCACACGCAGAATAACACACAGGCTGGAGTGTGTCACACACAGAGTAACACACTGGCTGCAGTGTGTCACATACACAGAGAGTAAAACACAGGCTGCAGTGTGTCACATACACACAGAGTAAAACACAGGCTGCAGTCTGTCATATACACACAGAGTAAAACACAGGCTGCAGTGTGTCACATAGACACAGAGTAACACACTGGCTGCAATGTGTCACATACACAGTGAGTAACACACAGGCTGCAGGGTGTCACATACACACAGAGTAAAACACAGGCTGCAGTGTGTCACATACACACAGAGTAACACACAGGCTGCAGTGTGTCACCAACACAGAGATACACACTGGCTGCAGTCTGTCACATAAACAGAGAGGAACACACAGGCTGCAGTGTATCACATACACACAGAGTCACACAAAGGCTGGAGTGTGTCACACACACACAGAGTAACACACAGGCTGCAGTGTGTCACATACACACAGAGTAACACACAGGCTGCAGTGTGTCACATCACAGAGAGTAACACACAGGCTGTAGTGTTGCACATACACACAGAGTAACACACTGGCTGCAGTGTTTCACATGTACAGAGAGTAACACACAGGCTGCAGTGTGTCACATACACACAGAGTAACACACAGACTGCAGTGTGTCACATACACACAGAGTAACACACAGGCTGCAGTGTGTCACATACACAGAAAGTAACACACAGGCTGCAGTGTGTCACATACACGGCGAGTAACACACAGGCTACAGAGTGTCACATACACACAGAGTAACACACAGGCTGAAGTGTGTCACATACATGGCGAGTAACACACTGGCTGCAGAGTGTCACATACACAGAGAGCAACACACGGGCTGCAGTGTGTCACATAGACAGGGAGTAACTCACAGGCTGCAGTGTATCACATACACAGAGAGTAACACCCTGGCTGGAGTGTGTCACATACACACAGAGTAACACACAGGCTGCATTGTGTCACATACACAGAGTAACACACAGGCTGCAGTCTGTCACATACACCCAGAGTAAAACACAGGCTGCAGTGTGTCACATACACACAGAGTAACACACTGGCTGCAGTGTGTCACATACACACAGAGTAACACACAGGCTGCAGTGTGTCACATACACAGAGAGTAACACACGGGCTGCAGTGTGTCACATAGACAGCGAGTAACTCACAGGCTGCAGTGTGTCACATACACAGAGAGCAACACACTGGCTGGAGTGTGTCACATACACACAGAGTAACACACAGGCTGCATTGTGTCACATACACAGAGTAACACACAGGCTGCAGTCTGTCACATACACCCAGAGTAAAACACAGGCTGCAGTGTGTCACATACACACAGAGTAACACACTGGCTGCAGTGTGTCACATACACAGAGAGTAACACACAGGCTGCAGTGTGTCACATACACACAGAGTAAAACACAGGCTGCAGTGTGTCACATACACACAGAGTAACACACAGGCTGCAGTGTGTCACATCACAGAGAGTAACACACGACTGCAGTGTGTCACACACAGAGAGTAACACACAGGCTGCAGTGTGTCACATACACACAGAGTAACAAACGGACTGCAGTGTGTCACATACACACAGAGAAACACACAGGCTGCAGTGTATCACAAACACAGAGAGTAACACACTGGCTGCTGTGTTTCACATACACACAGAGAGTAACACACGTGCTGCAGTGCGTCACATTCACAGAGAGTAAAACACGGGCTGCAGTGTGTCACATACACACAGGGTAACACACTGGCTGCAGTGTGTCACATACACAGAGAGTAACACACTGGCTGCTGTGTTTCACATACACACAGAATAACACACTGGCTGCAGTGTGTCACATACACAGAGAGTAACACACAGGCTGCAATGTGTCACATACACAGAGAGTAACACACGGACTGCAGTGTGTCACATACACAGAGAGTAACACACGGACTGCAGTGTGTCACATACACAGAGAGTAACACACGGGCTTAGTGTGTCACATACACATGAGATTAACACACAGGCTGAATTGTGTCACATACGCAGAGAATAACACACGGACTGCAGTGTGTCACATACACAGAGAGTAAAACACAGGCTGCAGTGTGTCACATACACACAGAGTAACACACAGGCTGCAGTGTGTCACATACAGACAGAGTAACACACTGGCTGCAGTGTGTCACATACACAGAGAGTAACACACAGGCTGCAGTGTGTCACATACACAGAGAGTAACACACGGACTGCAGTGTGTCACATACACAGAGAGTAACACATGGACTGCAGTGTGTCACATACACAGAGAGTAACACACGGGCTTAGTGTGTCACATACACATGAGATTAACACACAGGCTGAAGTGTGTCCACATACGCAGAGAATAACACACGGACTGCAGTGTGTCACATACACAGAGAGTAAAACACAGGCTGCAGTGTGTCACATACACACAGAGTAACACACAGGCTGCAGTGTGTCACATACACACAGAGTAAAACACAGGCTGCAGTGTGTCACATACACACAGAGTAAAACACAGGCTGCAGTCTGTCACATACACACAGAGTAAAACACAGGCTGCAGTGTGTCACATTGACACAGAGTAACACACTGGCTGCAGTGTGTCACATACACAGAGAGTAACACACAGGCTGCAGTGTGTCACATACACACAGAGTAAAACACAGGCTGCAGTGTGTCATATACACACAGAGTAACACACAGGCTGCAGTGTGTCACCAACACAGAGATACACACTGGCTGCAGTCTGTCACATACACAGAGAGGAACACACAGGCTGCAGTGTATCACATACACACAGAGTAACACAAAGGCTGGAGTGTGTCACACACACACAGAGTAACACACAGGCTGCAGTGTGTCACATACATAGAGTAACACAGAAGCCGCAGTCTGTCACATACACAGAGAGTAACACACTGGCTGCAGTGTGTCACATACACACAGGGTAACACACTGGCTGCTGTGTTTCACATACACACAGAGTAACACACAGGCTGCAGTGTGTCACATACACACAGAGTAACACACAGACTGCAGTGTGTCACATACACACAGAGTAACACACAGGCTGCAGTGTGTCACATACACAGAGAGTAACACACAGGCTGCAGTGTGTCACATACACACAGAGTAACACACTGGCTGCAGTGTGTCACATACACACAGAGTAACACACTGGCTGGAGTGTGTCACATACACACAGAGTAACACACTGGCTGCAGTGCGTCACATACACGGCGAGTAACACACAGGCTGCAGAGTGTCGCATACACACAGAGTAACACACAGGCTGGAGTGTGTCACATACATGGCGAGTAACACACAGGCTGCAGAGTGTCACATACACAGAGAGTAACACACGGGCGGCAGTGTGTCACATAGACAGGGAGTAACTCACAGGCTGCAGTGTGTCACATACACAGAGAGTAACACACTGGCTGGAGTGTGTCACATACACACAGAGTAACACACAGGCTGCATTGTGTCACATACACAGAGTAACACACAGGCTGCAGTCTGTCACATACACCCAGAGTAAAACACAGGCTGCAGTGTGTCACATACACACAGAGTAACACACTGGATGCAGTGTGTCACATACACACAGAGTAACACATAGGCTGCAGTGTGTCACATACACACAGAGTAAAACACAGGCTGCAGTGTGTCACATACACACAGAGTAACACACAGGCTGCAGTGTGTCACATACACAGAGAGTAACACACAGGCTGCAGTGTGTCACATACACAGAGAGTAACACACGGACTGCAGTGTGTCACATACACAGAGAGTAACACATGGACTGCAGTGTGTCACATACACAGAGAGTAACACACGGGCTTAGTGTGTCACATACACATGAGATTAACACACAGGCTGAAGTGTGTCCACATACGCAGAGAATAACACACGGACTGCAGTGTGTCACATACACAGAGAGTAAAACACAGGCTGCAGTGTGTCACATACACACAGAGTAACACACAGGCTGCAGTGTGTCACATACACACAGAGTAAAACACAGGCTGCAGTGTGTCACATACACACAGAGTAAAACACAGGCTGCAGTCTGTCACATACACACAGAGTAAAACACAGGCTGCAGTGTGTCACATTGACACAGAGTAACACACTGGCTGCAGTGTGTCACATACACAGAGAGTAACACACAGGCTGCAGTGTGTCACATACACACAGAGTAAAACACAGGCTGCAGTGTGTCATATACACACAGAGTAACACACAGGCTGCAGTGTGTCACCAACACAGAGATACACACTGGCTGCAGTCTGTCACATACACAGAGAGGAACACATAGGCTGCAGTGTATCACATACACACAGAGTAACACAAAGGCTGGAGTGTGTCACACACACACAGAGTAACACACAGGCTGCAGTGTGTCACATACATAGAGTAACACAGAAGCCGCAGTCTGTCACATACACAGAGAGTAACACACTGGCTGCAGTGTGTCACATACACACAGGGTAACACACTGGCTGCTGTGTTTCACATACACACAGAGTAACACACAGGCTGCAGTGTGTCACATACACACAGAGTAACACACAGACTGCAGTGTGTCACATACACACAGAGTAACACACAGGCTGCAGTGTGTCACATACACAGAGAGTAACACACAGGCTGCAGTGTGTCACATACACACAGAGTAACACACTGGCTGCAGTGTGTCACATACACACAGAGTAACACACTGGCTGGAGTGTGTCACATACACACAGAGTAACACACTGGCTGCAGTGCGTCACATACACGGCGAGTAACACACAGGCTGCAGAGTGTCGCATACACACAGAGTAACACACAGGCTGGAGTGTGTCACATACATGGCGAGTAACACACAGGCTGCAGAGTGTCACATACACAGAGAGTAACACACGGGCTGCAGTGTGTCACATAGACAGGGAGTAACTCACAGGCTGCAGTGTGTCACATACACAGAGAGTAACACACTGGCTGGAGTGTGTCACATACACACAGAGTAACACACAGGCTGCATTGTGTCACATACACAGAGTAACACACAGGCTGCAGTCTGTCACATACACCCAGAGTAAAACACAGGCTGCAGTGTGTCACATACACACAGAGTAACACACTGGATGCAGTGTGTCACATACACACAGAGTAACACATAGGCTGCAGTGTGTCACATACACACAGAGTAAAACACAGGCTGCAGTGTGTCACATACACACAGAGTAACACACAGGCTGCAGTGTGTCACATACACAGAGAGTAACACACAGGCTGCAGTGTGTCACATACACACAGAGTAACACACATGCTGCAGTGTGTCACATCACAGAGAATAACACACAGGCTGCAGCGTGTCACATACACAGAGTAACACACTGGCTGCTGTGTGTCACATACACAGAGAGTAACACACAGACTGCAATGTGTCACATACACAGAGAGTAACACACAGGCTGCAGTCTGTCACATACACACAGGGTAACACACTGGCTGCTGTGTTACACATACACACAGAGTAACACTCTGGCTGCAGTGTGTCACATACACAGAGAGTAACACACAGGCTGCAGTGTGTCACATACACACAGGGTAACACACTGGCTGCTGTGTTACACATACACACAGAGTAACACTCTGGCTGCAGTGTGTCACATACACAGAGAGTAACACACAGGCTGCAGTCTGTCACATACACACAGGGTAACACACTGGCTGCTGTGTTACACATACACACAGAGTAACACTCTGGCTGCAGTGTGTCACATACACAGAGAGTAACACACAGGCTGCAGTGTGTCACATACACAGAGAGTAACACACAGGCTGCAGTGTGTCACAAACACACAGAGTAACACACAGGCTGGAGTGTGTCACACGCACACACAGAATAACACACTGTCTGGAGTGTGTCACACACAGAGTAACAGACATGCTGGAGAGTGTCACACACACACTCAGAGTAACACACTGGCTGGATTGTGTCACACACAGTGTAACAGACAGGCTGGAGATTTTCACACCCACACACAGAGTAACACACTGGCTGGAGTGTGTCACACACAGAGAAACACACATGCTGGAGTGTGTCACACACAGAGTAACAGACAGGCAGGAGTGTGTCACACGCACACACAGAGTAACACACTGGCTGGAGGGTGTCACACACAGAGTAACACACTGGCTGGAGTTTGTCACACACAGAGTAACAGACAGGCTGGAGAGTGTCACACACACACACAGAAGAACACACTGGCTGGAGTGTGTCACACACAGAGTAACAGACAGGCTGGAGTGTGTCACACACAGAGTAACAAATTGGCTGGATGTGTCACACACACACACAGAAGAACACACTGGCTGGAGTGTGTCACACACAGAGTAACAGACAGGCTGGAGTGTGTCACACACACACACAGAGTAACACACTGGCTGCTGTGTGTCACATACACAGAGAGTAACACACAGACTGCAATGTGTCACATACACAGAGAGTAACACACAGGCTGCAGTCTGTCACATACACACAGGGTAACACACTGGCTGCTGTGTTACACATACACACAGAGTAACACTCTGGCTGCAGTGTGTCACATACACAGAGAGGAACACACAGGCTGCAGTGTGTCACACACACAGAGAGTAACACACAGGCTGCTGTGTGTCACATACACACAGAATAACACACAGGCTGGAGAGTGTCACACGCACACACAGAATAACACACTGGCTGGAGTGTGTCACACACAGAGTAACAGACTGGCTGGAGTGTGTCACACACACACTGAGTAACAAACTGGCTGGATGTGTCACACACACACACAGAAGAACACACTGGCTGGAGTGTGTCACACACACACAGAGTAACACACTGGCTGCAGTGTGTCACACACACACACAGAGTAACACACAGGCTGGAGTGTGTCACATACATGGCGAGTAACACACTGGCTGCAGAGTGTCACATACACAGAGAGTAACACACTGGCTGCAGTGTGTCACATACACAGAGAGTAACTCACAGGCTGCAGTGTGTCACATACACAGAGAGTAACACACTGGCTGCAGTGTGTCGCATACACACAGAGTAACACACAGGCTGCATTGTGTCACATACACAGAGTAACACACTGGCTGCAGTGTGTCACATACACAGAGAGTAACACACAGGCTGCAGTGTGTCACATACACAGAGAGTAACACACAGGCTGCAGTGTGTCACATACACACAGAGTAACATACAGGCTGGAGTGTGTCACACGCACACACAGAATAACACACTGGCTGGAGTGTGTCACGCACACGCAGAGTAACACACTGGCTGGAGTGTGTCACACACAGAGTGACAAACTGGCTGGAGTGTGACACACACACGCAGAATAACACACTGGCTGGAGTGTGTCACACAAAGAGTAACAAACTGGCTGCAGTGTTTCACATACACACAGAGTAACACACTGGCTGGAGTGTGTCACGCACATGCAGAATAACACACTGGCTGGAGGGTGTCACACACAGAGTAACACTCTGGCTGGAGTGTGTCACACACAGAGGAACACACTGGCTGCAGTGTGTCACACGCACACATGGAATAACACTGGCTGGAATGTGTCACGCACACGCAGAATAACACACTGGCTGGAGGGTGTCACACACAGAGGAACACACTGGCTGCAGTGTGTCACACACAGAGTAACAGACAAGCTGGAGTGTATCACACGCACACTCAGAATAACACACTGGCTGCAGTGTGTCACGCACATGCAGAATGACACACTGGCTGGAGGGTGTCACACACAGAGTAACACACTGGCTCGAATGTGACACGCACAGGCAGAATAACACACAGGCTGGAGTGTGTCACACACAGAGTAACAAACTGGCTGCAGTGTTTCACATACACACAGAGTAACACACAGCCTGCAGCGTGTCACATACACAGAGTAACATACTGGCTGCAGTGTGTCACATACACAGAGAGTAACACACTGGCTGCAGTGTGTCACATACACAGAGTAACACACTGGCTGCTGTGTGTCACATAGACAGGGAGTAACTCACAGGCTGCAGTGTGTCACATACACAGAGAGTAACACACTGGCTGGAGTGTGTCACATACACACAGAGTAACACACAGGCTGCATTGTGTCACATACACAGAGTAACACACAGGCTGCAGTCTGTCACATACACACAGAGTAACACACAGGCTGCATTGTGTCACATACACAGAGTAACACACAGGCTGCAGTCTGTCACATACACCCAGAGTAAAACACAGGCTGCAGTGTGTCACATACACACAGAGTAACGCACTGGCTGCAGTGTGTCACATACACACAGAGTAACACACAGGCTGCAGTGTGTCACATACACACAGAGTAAAACACAGGCTGCAGTGTGTCACATACACACAGAGTAACACACAGGCTGCAGTGTGTCACATACACAGAGAGTAACACACAGGCTGCAGTGTGTCACATACACACAGAGTAACACACATGCTGCAGTGTGTCACATCACAGAGAATAACACACAGGCTGCAGCGTGTCACATACACACAGTAACACACTGGCTGCAGTGTGTCACATACACAGAGAGTAACACACTGGCTGCAGTGTGTCACATACACAGAGGAACACACTGGCTGCTGTGTGTCACATACACAGAGAGTAACACACAGACTGCAATGTGTCACATACACAGAGAGTAACACACAGGCTGCAGTCTGTCACATACACACAGGGTAACACACTGGCTGCTGTGTTACACATACACACAGAGTAACATTCTGGCTGCAGTGTGTCACATACACAGAGAGTAACACACAGGCTGCAGTGTGTCACATACACAGAGAGTAACACACAGGCTGCAGTGTGTCACAAACACACAGAGTAACACACAGGCTGGAGTGTGTCATACACACACACAGAATAACACACTGGCTGGAGTGTGTCACACACAGAGTAACAGACATGCTGGAGAGTGTCACAAGCACACTCAGAGTAACACACTGGCTGGAGTGTGTCACACACAGTGTAACAGACAGGCTAGAGATTTTCACACCCACACACAGAGTAACACACTGGCTGGAGTGTGTCACACACAGAGAAACACACACGCTGGAGTGTGTCACACACAGAGTAACAGACAGGCTGGAGTGTGTCACACGCACACACAGAGTAACACACTGGCTGAAGGGTGTCACACACAGAGTAACACAGTGGCTGGAGTTTGTCACACACAGAGTAACAGACAGGCTGGAGAGTGTCACACACACACACAGAAGAACACACTGGCTGGAGTGTGTCACACACAGAGTAACAGACAGGCTGGAGTGTGTCACACACACACACAGAGTAACAAACTGGCTGGATGTGTCACACACACACACAGAAGAACACACTGGCTGGAGTGTGTCACACACAGAGTAACAGACAGGCTGGAGTGTGTCACACACACACACAGAGTAACACACTGGCTGCTGTGTGTCACATACACAGAGAGTAACACACAGACTGCAATGTGTCACATACACAGAGAGTAACACACAGGCTGCAGTCTGTCACATACACACAAGGTTACACACTGGCTGCTGTGTTACACATACACACAGAGTAACACTCTGGCTGCAGTGTGTCACATACACAGGGAGTAACACACAGGCTGCAGTGTGTCACATACACACAGAGTAACACACAGGCTGCTGTGTGTCACATACACACAGAGTAACACACAGGCTGGAGAGTGTCACACGCACACACAGAATAACACACTGGCTGGAGTGTGTCACACACAGAGTAACAGACAGGCTGGAGTGTGTCACACACACACACAGTGTAACAAACTGGCTGGATGTGTCACACACACACACAGAAGAACACACTGGCTGGAGTGTGTCACACACACACAGAGTAACACACTGGCTGGAGTTTGTCACATACACACAGAGTAACACACTGGCTGCAGTGTGTCACATACACACAGAGTAACACACAGGCTGGAGTGTGTCACATACACAGAGAGTAACACACTGGCTGCAGTGTGTCACATACACAGAGAGTAACTCACAGGCTGCAGTGTGTCACATACACAGAGAGTAACACACTGGCTGCAGTGTGTCGCATACACACAGAGTAACACACAGGCTGCATTGTGTCACATACACAGAGTAACACACTGGCTGCAGTGTGTCACATACACAGAGAGTAACACACAGGCTGCAGTGTGTCACATACCCACAGAGTAACATACAGGCTGGAGTGTGTCACACGCACACACAGAATAACACACTGGCTGGAGTGTGTCACGCACACGCAGAGTGACACACTGGCTGGAGTGTGTCACACACAGAGTGACAAACTGGCTCGAGTGTGACACACACACGCAGAATAACACACTGGCTGGAGTGTGTCATGCACATGCAGAATAACACCCTGGCTGGAGGGTGTCACACACAGAGTAGCACTCTGGCTGGAGTGTGCCACACACAGAGGAACACACTGGCTGCAGTGTGTCACACGCACACACAGAATAACACTGGCTGGAATGTGTCACGCACACGCAGAATAACACACTGGCTGGAGGGTGTCACACACAGAGGAACACACTGGCTGCAGTGTGTCACACACAGAGTAACAGACAAGCTGGAGTGTATCACACGCACACACAGAATAACACACTGGCTGCAGTGTGTCATGCACACGCAGAATGACACACTGGCTGGAGGGTGTCACACACAGAGTAACACACTGGCTCGAGTGTGACACGCACACGCAGAATAACACACAGGCTGGAGTGTGTCACACACAGAGTAACACACTGGCTGCAGTGTGTCACATACACAGAGTAACACACTGGCTGCTGTGTGTCACATACACAGAGAGTAACACACGGACTGCAGTGTGTCACATACACAGAGAGTAACACACAGGCTGCAGTGTGTCACATACACACAGGTAACACACTGGCTGCTGTGTTTCACATACACAGAGAGTAACACACTGGCTGCAGTGTGTCACATACACAGAGAGTAACACACAGGCTGCAGTGTGTCACATACACAGAGAGTAACACACAGGCTGGAGTGTGTCACACACACACACAGAATAACACACTGGCTGGAGTGTGTCACACACACACACAGTGTAACATGCAGTCTGGAGTTTGTCACACACACAGAGTAACACACTGGCTGGAGTGTGTCGCACACATACACAGAGTAACACGCTGGCTGGAGTATGTCACACACACAGAGTAACACACTGTCTCGAGTTTGTCACACACACAGAATAACACACTGGCTGGAGGGTGTCACACACAGAGTAACACACTGGCTGGAGTGTGTCACACACAGAGTAACACGCTGGCTGGAGTGTTTCACACACACAGAGTAACACACTGGCTGGAGTATGTCACACACACAGAGTAACACGCTGTCTGGAGTTTGTCACACACACAGAATAACACACTGGCTGGAGTGTGTCACTCACAGAGTAACACACTGGCTGGAGTGTGTCACACACAGAGTAACACACTGGCTGGATTGTGTCACACACATACACAGAGTAACACACTGTCTGGAGTGTGTCACACACATACACAGAGTAACACACTGGCTGGTGTGTCTACACACGCAGAGTAAAACACTGTCTGGAGTTTGTCACACACACAGATTAACACACTGGCTGGTGTGTCTACACACGCAGAGTAAAACACTGGCTGCAGTGTGTCACACACACAGAGTAACACACTGGCTGGAGTGTGTCACACACAGAGTAACACACTGGCTGGAGTGTGTCACACACACAGAGTAACACACTGGCTGGAGTGTGTCACACACACACACAGAGTAACACACTGGCTGGAGTGTGTCACACACATACACAGAGTAACACACTGTCTGGAGTTTGTCACACACACAGAGTAACACACAGGCTGCATTGTGTCACATACACAGAGTAACACACTGGCTGCAGTGTGTCACATACACAGAGAGTAATACACAGGCTGCAGTGTGTCACACACACACACAGAGTAACATACAGGCTGGAGTGTGTCACACGCACACACAGAATAACACACTGGCTGGAGTGTGTCACGCACACGCAGAATAACACACTGGCTGGAGTGCGTCACACACAGAGTAACAAACTGGCTCGAGTGTGACACACACACGCAGAATAACACACTGGCTGGAGTGTATCATACACAGAGGAACACACTGGCTGCAGTGTGTCACACGCACACATGGAATAACACTGGCTGGAATGTGTCACGCACATGCAGAATAACACACTGGCTGGAGTGTGTCACACACAGAGTAACACACTGGCTGGAGTATGTCACACACACAGAGTAACACGCTGTCTGGAGTTTGTCACACACACAGAATAACACACTGGCTGGAGTGTGTCACACACAGAGTAACACACTGGCTGGAGTGTGTCACACACAGAGTAACACACTGGCTGGATTGTGTCACACACACACACAGAGTAACACACTGGCTGGAGTGTGTCACACACATACACAGAGTAACACACTGTCTGGAGTGTGTCACACACATACACAGAGTAACACACTGGCTGGTGTGTCTACACACGCAGAGTAAAACACTGGCTGCAGTGTGTCACACACACAGAGTAACACACTGGCTGGAGTGTGTCACACACAGTGTAACACACTGGCTGGAGTGTGTCACACACACAGAGTAACACACTGGCTGGAGTGTGTCACACACACACACAGAGTAACACACTGGCTGGAGTGTGTCACACACATACACAGAGTAACACACTGTCTGGAGTTTGTCACACACACAGAGTAACACACAGGCTGCATTGTGTCACATACACAGAGTAACACACTGGCTGCAGTGTGTCACATACACAGAGAGTAACACACAGGCTGCAGTGTGTCACACACACACACAGAGTAACATACAGGCTGGAGTGTGTCACACGCACACACAGAATAACACACTGGCTGGAGTGTGTCACGCACACGCAGAATAACACACTGGCTGGAGTGCGTCACACACAGAGTAACAAACTGGCTCGAGTGTGACACACACACGCAGAATAACACACTGGCTGGAGTGTATCATACACAGAGGAACACACTGGCTGCAGTGTGTCACACGCACACATGGAATAACACTGGCTGGAATGTGTCACGCACACGCAGAATAACACACTGGCTGGAGTGTGTCACACACACAGAGTAACACACTGGCTGGAGTATGTCACACACACAGAGTAACACGCTGTCTGGAGTTTGTCACACACACAGAATAACACACTGGCTGGAGTGTGTCACACACAGAGTAACACACTGGCTGGAGTGTGTCACACACAGAGTAACACACTGGCTGGATTGTGTCACACACACACACAGAGTAACACACTGGCTGGAGTGTGTCACACACATACACAGAGTAACACACTGTCTGGAGTGTGTCACACACATACACAGAGTAACACACTGGCTGGTGTGTCTACACACGCAGAGTAAAACACTGTCTGGAGTTTGTCACATACACAGATTAACACACTGGCTGGTGTGTCTACACACGCAGAGTAAAACACTGGCTGCAGTGTGTCACACATACAGAGTAACACACTGGCTGGAGTGTGTCACACACAGAGTAACACACTGGCTGGAGTGTGTCACACACACACACAGAGTAACACACTGACTGGAGTGTGTCACACACATACACAGAGTAACACACTGTCTGGAGTTTGTCACACACACAGATTAACACACTGGCTGGTGTGTCACACACACAGAGTAACACACTGGCTGGAGTGTGTCACACACACACACAGAGTAACACACTGTCTGGAGTTTGTCACACACACAGAGTAACACACTGGCTGGAGTGTGTCACACACACACACAGAGTAACACACTGGCTGGAGTGTGTCACACACATACACAGAGTAACACACTGTCTGGAGTTTGTCACACACACAGAGTAACACACAGGCTGCATTGTGTCACATACACAGAGTAACACACTGGCTGCAGTGTGTCACATACACAGAGAGTAACACACAGGCTGCAGTGTGTCACACACACACACAGAGTAACATACAGGCTGGAGTGTGTCACACGCACACACAGAATAACACACTGGCTGGAGTGTGTCACGCACACGCAGAATAACACACTGGCTGGAGTGCGTCACACACAGAGTAACAAACTGGCTCGAGTGTGACACACACACGCAGAATAACACACTGGCTGGAGTGTATCATACACAGAGGAACACACTGGCTGCAGTGTGTCACACGCACACATGGAATAACACTGGCTGGAATGTGTCACGCACACGCAGAATAACACACTGGCTGGAGTGTGTCACACACACAGAGTAACACACTGGCTGGAGTATGTCACACACACAGAGTAACACGCTGTCTGGAGTTTGTCACACACACAGAATAACACACTGGCTGGAGTGTGTCACACACAGAGTAACACACTGGCTGGAGTGTGTCACACACAGAGTAACACACTGGCTGGATTGTGTCACACACACACACAGAGTAACACACTGGCTGGAGTGTGTCACACACATACACAGAGTAACACACTGTCTGGAGTGTGTCACACACATACACAGAGTAACACACTGGCTGGTGTGTCTACACACGCAGAGTAAAACACTGTCTGGAGTTTGTCACATACACAGATTAACACACTGGCTGGTGTGTCTACACACGCAGAGTAAAACACTGGCTGCAGTGTGTCACACATACAGAGTAACACACTGGCTGGAGTGTGTCACACACAGAGTAACACACTGGCTGGAGTGTGTCACACACACACACAGAGTAACACACTGACTGGAGTGTGTCACACACATACACAGAGTAACACACTGTCTGGAGTTTGTCACACACACAGATTAACACACTGGCTGGTGTGTCACACACACAGAGTAACACACTGGCTGGAGTGTGTCACACACACACACAGAGTAACACACTGTCTGGAGTTTGTCACACACACAGAGTAACACACAGGCTGCATTGTGTCACATACACAGAGTAACACACTGGCTGCAGTGTGTCACATACACAGAGAGTAACACACAGGCTGCAGTGTGTCACATACACAGAGAGTAACACACAGGCTGCAGTGTGTCACACACACACACACAGTAACATACAGGCTGGAGTGTGTCACACGCACACACAGAATAACACACTGGCTGGAGTGTGTCACGCACACGCAGAATAACACACTGGCTGGAGTGTGTCACACACAGAGTAACAAACTGGCTCGAGTGTGACACACACACGCAGAATAACACACTGGCTGGAGTGTATCATACACAGAGGAACACACTGGCTGCAGTGTGTCATACGCACACATGGAATAACACTGGCTGGAATGTGTCACGCACACGCAGAATAACACACTGGCTGGAGGGTGTCACACACAGAGGAACACACTGGCTGCAGTGTGTCACACACAGAGTAACAGACAAGCTGGAGTGTGTCACACACACACACAGAATAACACACTGGCTGCAGTGTGTCACGCACACGCAGAATGACACACTGGCTGGAGGGTGTCACACACAGAGTAACACACTGGCTCGAGTGTGACACGCACACGCAGAATAACACACAGGCTGGAGTGTGTCACACACAGAGTAACAAACTGGCTGCAGTGTTTCACATACACACAGAGTAACACACAGGCTGCAGCGTGTCACATACACAGAGTAACACACTGGCTGCAGTGTGTCACATACACAGAGAGTAACACACGGACTGCAGTGTGTCACATACACAGAGAGTAACACACAGGCTGCAGTGTGTCACATACACACAGGTAACACACTGGCTGCTGTGTTTCACATACACAGAGAGTAACACACTGGCTGTAGTGTGTCACATACACAGAGAGTAACACACAGGCTGGAGTGTGTCACACACACACACAGAGTAACACACTGGCTGGAGTGTGTTCCATACACACACAGTGTAACACACAGTCTGGATTTTTTCACACACACAGAGTAACACACTGGCTGGAGTGTGTCACACACATACACAGAGTAACACACTGGCTGGAGTATGTCACTCACACAGAGTAACACACTGTCTGGAGTTTGTCACACACACAGAATAACACACTGGCTGGAGGGTGTCACACACAGAGTAACACACTGGCTGGAGTGTGTCACTCACACAGAATAACACACTGGCTGGAGTGTGTCACACACAGAGTAACATGCTGGCTGGAGTGTGTCACACACACAGAGTAACACACTGGCTGGAGTATGTCACACACACAGAGTAACACGCTGTCTGGAGTTTGTCACACACACAGAATAACACACTGGCTGGAGTGTGTCACACACAGAGTAACACACTGGCTGGAGTGTGTCACACACACAGAGTAACACACTGGCTGGATTGTGTCACACACACACACAGAGTAACACACTGGCTGGAGTGTGTCACACACATACACAGAGTAACACACTGGCTGCAGTGTGTCACACACACAGATTAACACACTGGCTGGTGTGTCTACACACGCAGAGTAAAACACTGGCTGCAGTGTGTCACACACACAGAGTAACACACTGGCTGGAGTGTGTCACACACAGAGTAACACACTGGCTGGAGTGTGTCACATACACAGAGTAACACACTGGCTGGAGTGTGTCACACACACACACAGAGTAACACACTGGCTGGAGTGTGTCACACACATACACAGAGTAACACACTGGCTGGAGTATGTCACACACACAGAGTAACACACTGTCTGGAGTTTGTCACACACACAGATTAACACACTGGCTGGTGTGTCACACACACAGAGTAACACACTGGCTGGAGTGTGTCACACACACACACAGAGTAACACACTGGCTGGAGTGTGTCACACACATACACAGAGTAACACACTGGCTGGTGTGTCTACACACGCAGAGTAAAACACTGACTGCAGTGTGTCACACACACACACACAGTAACACACAGGCTGGTGTACGTTAAGAATATAAATGTGATACCAGGAAACAACTGAAGACACTGGATGCTGCAAAAGCTATGGGCCCTGACAATATTCCGGCAATAGTACTGAACACCTGTGCTCCTGAACCTGCCACGCCCCTTGCCAAGCTGTTCCAGTACAGCTACAACACTGGCATCTACCCTGCAATGTGGAAAATTGACCGGGTATGTCCTGTTATCAAAAAGCAGGACAGGTCCAATCCAGCCAACTACAGCCCCATCAGTCTACTCTCGATCATCAGTAAAGTGATGGAAGGTGTCACTGATAGCGCCATCAGGCAGCACTTGCTTAGCAATGACCTGCTCAGTGACGCTCAGTTTGGGTTCCGCCAGGGCTACTCAGCTCCTGACCTCATTACAGCCTCACTTCCAACATGGACTAAAGAGCTGAACTCCAGAGGTGATGTGAGAGTGACTGCCCTTGACATCAGGGCAGCATTTGACCGAGTATGGCATCAAGGAGCCTTGGCAAAACTGAGGTCAATGGGAATCAGGAGTCATACCTAGCGCATAGGAAGATGGTTGTGATTGTTGGAGAATCATCTGAGCTCCAGGACATCACTGCAGGAGTTCCTCAGGGTAGTGTCCTAGGCCCAACCATCTTCAGCTGCTTCATCAATGACCTACCTTCAGTCGTAAGGTCAGAAGTGGGGATGTTCGCTGATGATTGCACAATGTTCAGCACCATTCGTGACTCCTCAGATACTGAAGCAGTCCGTGTAGAAATGCAGCAAGACCTGGACAATCTCCAGGCTTGGGCTGATGAGTGGCGAATAACATTTGTGCCACACAAGTGTCAGGCAATGACCATCTCCAACAAGAGAGAATCTAACCATCTCCCCTTGACATCAACAGCATTACCATCGCTGAATCCCCCACTATCAACATCCTAGGGGCTACCATTGACCAGAAACTGAACTGGAGTAGCCAGATAAATACCCTGGCTACAAGAGCAGGTCAGAGGCTAGGAAGCCTGAGATGAGTAACTCACCTCCTGACTCCCCAAAGCCTGTCCACCATCTTCAGGGCACTAGTCAGGAGTGTGATGGAATTCTCTCCACTTGCCTGGATGGGTGCAGCTCCAACAACACTCAAGAAGCTCGACCGCATCCAGGACAAAGCAGCCTGCTTGATTGGCACCCCATCCACAAACATTCACTCCCTCCATCACCAACACACAGTGGCAGCAGTGTGTACCATCTACAAGACGCACTGCAGCAATGCACCATGGCTCCTTAGACAAGGGCAGAAAATGGTTGGAAGCCCCACCATCTGCAAGTTCCCCTCCAAGTCACAAACTATCCTGACTTGAAACTTTCTCGCCGTTCCTTCACGGTCGCTGGGTCAAAATCCTGCAACACCTACCCCACATGGACTGTCGCGGTTCAAGAAGGCAGCTCACCAGCACCTTCTCAAGGGTAATTAGGGATGGGCAACAAATGCTGGCCTGGCCAGCAATGCCCACATCCCATGAATGAATAAAAAAAACACACACAGATTAACACACTAGCTGGAATGTGTCACACACACAGAGTAACACACTGGCTGGAGTGTGTCACACACACAGAGTAACACACTGGCTGGAGTGTGTCACACACACAGAGTAACACACTAGCTGGAATGTGTCACACACACAGAGTAACACACTGGCTGGAGTGTGTCACACACACAGAGTAACACACTGGCTGGAGTGTGTCACACACACAGAGTAACACACTGGCTGGAGTGTGTCATACACACAGAGTAACACACTAGCTGGAGTATGTCACACGCACAGAGTAACACACTGGCTGGAGTGTGTCACACACACAGAGTAACACACTGGCTGGAGTGTGTCACACACACAGAGTAACACACTGGCTGGAGTGTGTCACACACACAGAGTAACACACCGGCTGGAGTGTGTCACACACACAGAGTAACACACCGGCTGGAGTGTGTCACACACACAGAGTAACACACCGGCTGGAGTGTGTCACACACACAGAGTAACACACCGGCTGGAGTGTGTCACACACACAGAGTAACACACCGGCTGGAGTGTGTCACACACACAGAGTAACACACTGGCTGGAGTGTGTCATACACACAGAGTAACACACTGGCTGGAGTGTGTCATACACACACAGAGTAACACACTGGCTGGAGTGTGTCACACACACAGAGTAACACACTGGCTGGAGTGTGTCACACACACACAGGACTGGATTTTGTGCAGGAGGCAGGACTCCCAGCGCCACGCTGAAAAGGCGGGGTTCCGTTTTCACAGACCCCGGAGTGATCATTTGGCGTCTTTCAATTAAAGATTCACAATCCAGGATCCCCATCCCTTTAAAGATGGGAATCCCACCTCTCCGAGCTGCTGGCTAATCAGTGGGCCAGCAGTTCAGCAGTATCGGCAGCGGCATCGAGGCCTCGGAATCAGGCCCAGCGCTAGAAACCCGGACAAGTGGTAGGTGAGGTGTGTACAGTTTAAAACACCTTATCTAAGGAAGGATATACTTGCCATAGAGGGAGTGCTACAGAGGTTCACCAGACTAATCCCTGGGATGGCGGGATTGTCTTATGGGGAGATGTTGCCGAAACTGGGCCTGTATTCTCCAGAGTTTTGGGGAATGAGGGGTGATCTCATTGAAACTTACAAAATTCTTATGGGGTGACAGGATGGATATGGATAGGCTGTTTCCTCTGGCTTGTGAGTCTAGAACGAGGAGACACAGTCTCAGAATAAGGGGAAGGCCATTCCAGACTGAGATGAGGAGGAATTTCTCCACTCAGAGGGTGGTGAATCTGTGGAATTCTCTACCCCACAGGGCTGTGGAATCTCAACTGTTGAGCCTGTTCAAGACTGAAACTGATAGATTTCTCAATACTAATTACATTAAGGGATATGGGGATAGTGCAGGAAAATAGGGTGGAGGTAGATGATCAGTTTGAATGGTGGGGCAGGCTCGACGGGCCGAATGGCCGATTCCTGCTCCTATTTCCTCCGATCCTCTGAGACAATGAGGCAGGGTCACCGGGGCCATTCCAGAAGGCCTCAGAGAGGGTGGGAGGGTTTGTGGTTGTGATGTTCGAGGGGAAGTGGGGACTCCTGAGGGGTCAAGTTGTTCCTGGTTGGGGGTCCTCTGTGGGACTCAACTTGCAAGGTGTCCTCCCCACATGGCTGAGACATGCCCCGCCACTGGTAAGCTCCCACCAGCAGAGAGAAGAGGCCCTCAATTGGCCATTGATGGGCCGCATAAGGGATGCAGTTGACCTCTGGGTGGGAACACCGCCGTCAGCCTGTCCTGCCCCCCGGGAAGATCGCTTGGCGACGGGGAGGTGATTGGCCCTCCGCGCCCCACCCCCAGCTACCCATCGCAATACTCCATACTCCCCCGTCTCATACCCCGCCTCGGGGGGCGGGAGGGGGTTGGGGGGGTGGTGTCTATAAATCCCAGCCGGAATAAAACACAGACTCAAGTGTGTCGCATGCAAGCAGAGTAAAATACAGGCTGGATGGAATTCCAGAACTTGGGGCCCAGGCAAGCTGAAGGCACGGCCAATGGTGGAGCCATTAAAATCGGGGATGCACATGAGGCCAGAGGACAAGTGCAGATATCTCGACGGGTCGTGGGGCTCGAGGAGATTCCAGAGATAGGGAAGGGGCGAGGCCATGGAGGGATTTGTAATCAAGGAGGTGAATTTTAAAATTGAGGCACTGCCAAAATGGAGCCAATAGAGGTCAGCAAACACAGAGCTTGGGTGAATGGGACTTGGTGCGAGTTAAAATACAGGCAGCAGAGTTTTGGCCGAGCTCAAATTTCTGCAGGATGTACAATGGGTGTCCGGCAAGGAAAGCATTGGTAATTCTGGGCTCTGGAGCTCACAAAAGTAGGGATGGGGGTTCCTGCCTAGATGCCAAAAATTAGGTGTTTTAAACCTTTTTGCTTCCACTTTGACGTTACAACATAAATTCCATGGATCCCTTTAACAGGTACTTTCCTTGATAAATTTAGTCATGCCATTAAACAGGTACATTTATTATTATTACTTTATTTAGTTAATGTGTAACATGTGGCTGATGCTGAGCAACAATTTTGGCAAGACGTTAAGGTCATGGGTCAAAGATCATCCTGGCTTCGCACTTTATTTTCATTGACTTTATTTTTCCCTTGAAACTGATGCTGGAGGCAGGGGAGCCTGGGCCCAGTGTTGAGCTTTCTTACCTCGTGAAGGTAAATTCTGAGACGACATTCAGATTCTTAAAACAAAGGAAAAAGTCACTGCCGAATGAGGAGAGATGAAAAATGTGGAAACGATCAGTAGTGAGCTGAATGAGAGAATGAAGGAAGGAAAGCACACGTTTCCCTCCCAAAGAAGATGACGGATAAAAGTTGTCAAGGCGATGTAACTAATCCAAACGTTACCTGCTTCAAATCAGAGCTGGGTGTGTTTTGATAAACCTATAGAAAACCGTTAATCTACCAGGGGGAGATGGGGAGAGATTTGTATTCAAATATTGAAACAGGTTAGATACAGAGTAAAGCTCCCGCTGCGGCACAGTGGTGCAGTGGTTAGCACCGCAGCCTCACAGCTCCGGGGACCCGGGTTCGATTCTGGGTACTGCCTGTGCGGACTTTGCAAGTTCTCCCTGGGACTGCGTGGGTTTTCGCCGGATGCTCCAGTTTCCTCCCACAGCCAAAGACTTGCAGGTGATAGGTAAATTGGCCGTTGTAAATTGCCCCTAGTGTTGGTAGGTAATAGGGAATATGGGATTAACGTAGGGTTAGTATAAATGGGTGGTTGTTGGTCGGCACAGACACGGTGGGCCGAAGGGCCTGTTTCAGTGCTGTATCTCCAAATAAAAATTAAAAAAATAAAGGCCTGCTACCCGATCCGAATCCGATGGGACCCGATGACACGTGTCGGGTTTGGTTCGGTTTGGGTCGGGTCGGGCCGCTCTTCCGGATCCGGCCTTCGGGGTCAGGTCGAGTCCGGATCGGTCACACACAGCAAGGTAAGTGTTCAAAGTTAAAAACTTAACTGAGCTGGGAGTCCGGGACGTCAAGGAGGGAAACCCTGGGTCTGCGCAGTGAGTGTGTCAGCGTCTCTATGACGTCATCGCGCTCATGCTGCAGCTTCCGGCAGATTGGGAGTCGGAAGGTAAGTAAAGTGAACATTGTGGGGGTCGGGTCGGGTCGGGCTCGGGTCCCATGTGATTCCGTCGGGTTCGGATCGGGTTTTGTTTTGTCACTTGAGTAGGACTTTACACTGTCCCATCAAACACTCCCAGTGTAGGTACCGCATGGAATCAGCTGGAGAGTTTGGAGCATTTCCTGTGTGCAATCAGGCAAAACAACTGCAACTGTGCAGATTGCTGGGAGCTGAAGAAAAAAGGGGGGGAAATTGGGCTAGATACAGAGTAAAGCTCCCTCCACACTGTCCCCATCAAACACTCCCAGGACAGGTACAGCGCGGGATTAGATACAGGGTAAAGCTCCCTCTACACTGTCCCCATCAAACACTCCCAGGGCAGGTAGAGCAGCAACTTTTCCATACCTTAAGAATATTTTTTTATTCATTCGTTGGATGTGGGCGTCGCTGGCCAGGCCAGCATTTATTGCCCATTCTTAATTGCCCTTGAGAAGGTGGCTGCCTTCTTGAACCGCTGCAGTCCATTTGGGGTAGGTACACCCACAGTGCTGTTAGGAAGGGAGTTCCAGGATTTTGGCCCAGCGACAGTGAAGGAACGGATTCACTGTGTGGCTTGGAGGGCAACTTGCAGGTGGTGGCGTTCCCATGCATCTGCTGCCCTTGTCCTTCTAGGCGGTAGAGGTCGCGGGTTTGGAAGGTGCTGTCTAAGGAGCCTTGGTGCATTGCTGCAGTGCATCTTGTAGATGGTACACACTGCTGCCACTGTGCGTTGGTGGTGAAGTGAGTGAATGTGAATGGGGTGCCAATCAAGCGGGCTGCTTTGTCCTGGATGGTGTCGAGCTTCTTGAGTGTTGTTGGAGCTGCACACATCCAGGCAAGTGGAGAGTATTCCATCACACCCTTGACTTGTGCCTTGTAGATGGAGGACAAGCTTTGGGGAGTCAGGAGGTGAGTTACTCGCCGCAGGATTCCTAGCCTCTGTCCTGCTCTTGTAGCCACAGTATTTATATGGCTACTCCTGTTCAGTTTCTGGTTAATGGTAACCTCAGGATGTTGATAGTGGAGGATTCAGAAATCATCAGTGAACATCCCCACTTCTGATCTTTTGATTGAAGGAAGGTCATTGATGAAGCAGCTGAAGATGGTTGGGCCTAGGACACTACCCTGAGGAACTCCTGCAGTGATGTCCTGGAGCTCAGATGATTGACCTCCAACAACCTCAATCATCTTCCTTTGCGCTAGGTATGACTCCAACCAGCGGAGAGTTTTCCCGCAATTCCTATTGACTTCAGTTTTGCTCGGGCTCCTTGATGCCATACTCGGTCAAATGCTGCCTTGATGTCAAGGGCAGTCACTCTCACCTCACCTCTGGAGTTCAGCTCTTTTGTCCATGTTTGAACCAAGGCTGTAATGAGGCCAGGAGCTGAGTGGCCCTGGTGGAACCCAAACTGAGCGTCACTGAGCAGGTTATTGCTAAGCAAGTGCCGCTTGATAGCACTGTCAACGCTACCTTCCATCACTTTACTGATGATTGAGAGTAGGCTGATGGGGCAGTAATTGGCCCCGTTGGACTTGTCCTGCTTTTTGTGCTCAGGAACCACCTGGGCAATTTTCAACATTGCAGGGCAGATGCCAGTGTTGTAGCTCTACTGGAACAGCTAGGCTAAGGGGTTGGCAAGTTCTGGAGCACAGGTCTTCGGTTCTATTGCTGGAATATTGTCAGGGCCCATAGACTTTGCAGTATCCAGTGCCTTCAGTCATTTCTTGATATCACACGGAGTGAATTGAATTAGCTGAAGACTGGCATCTGTGAAGGGTATTTATGTTTTATGTTTTATGAAGGGTAAATCATGTTTGACTAATTTGCTAGAGTTCTTCGAAGCTGTAACAAGCAAAGAGGATAATGGGTAATCCGGTAGATGTAGTATATCTGGATTTCCAGACAGCATTTGATAAGGTACCACAGAAAAGGTTAATACACGAGGTAAGATCACAAGGGTTAGGGGCAATTTATTAGCTTGGATAGGGGATTGGCTAACCAACAGAAAACAGAGAGTCGGGATAAATGGGTCTTTTTCTGGCTGGTAAGATGTAACTAGTGGGGTGTCACAGGGTTCGGTCCTCAGGCCCCAACTATTTACAATCTATATTAATGACTTGGATGCAGAGATAGAAGGTACTGTAGCCAAATTTGCAGATGACACTAAAATAGGTGGGATAGTAATTTGCAATAAAGAAATAAGAAATTTACAAATGGATATGGATAGGTTAGGTGAATGGGCCAAAATTTGGCAGATGGAGTTTAACGTGGATTAGTGTGAGGTTATCCTTTTTGGCCGGAAGACTAGAGAGGACAAAATTATTATCTAAATGGAGAGAGACTTTGGAATGCTTCGGTGCAGAGGGATCTGGGTGTCCTCGTGAATGAATCACAGAAAGCTAGTTTGCAGGTACAGCAGATAATAAGGAAGGCAAATGGAATTTTGGCATTTATTGCTAAAGGAATAGAGTATAAAAGTAGGGAAGTGTTGCTGCAACTGACAAGGCATTAGTGAGACCGCACCTGGAGAATTGTGTATAGTTTTGGTCCCCTTACTTGAGGAGGGATGTAGTTGCATTGGAGGCAGTTCAGAGGAGGTTCACTAGACTGATTCCAGAGATGAGGGGTTTGTCTTATAAAGAGAGATTGAGCAGTTTAGGCCTTTACTCTCTAGAGTTTAGAAGAATGAGAGGAGATCTAATTGAGGTATATAAGATGATTAAGGGGATTGACAAAGTAGACGTAGAGAGGATGTTTCCTCTTATGGGGCAATCTAGAACGAGAGGTCATAGTTTTAGGATAAGGGGGAGCAGATTTAAAACAGAGATGAGGAGAAATTACTTCTCTCAAAGGGTCGTGAGTCCGTGGAATTCACTACCCCAGAGTGCGGTGGATGCCGGGACATTGAGTAAATTTAAGGAGGAGATAGACAGATTTTTTATCAGTAATGGGTTGAAGGGTTATGGAGAACGGGCAGGAAAGTGGAGTTGAGGCCGAGATGAGATCAGCCATGATCGTATTGAATGGCGGAGCAGGCTCGAGGGGCTGAATTGCCTGTTCCTGCTTTTTATGACGTTTTGCTGGGGACTTCAGGAGGAAGCTGAGATGGATCATCAACACCGCTCTTCTGGCTGAAGATTGTTGCAAATGCTTCAACCTTATCTTTCGCACTGATGTGCTGGGCTCCCCCATCATTGAGGATGGGGATATATGTGGAGCCACCTCCTCCAGTTAGTTCTTTAATTGTTCACCACCATTCATGACTGGATGTGGCAGGACTGTCGAGCTTAGATCTGATTTGTTAGTTATGGGATCACTTAGCTCTGTCTATCGCATGCTGCTTACGCAGTTTGGCACACAGATAGTCCTGAGTTGTAGCTTCACCAGGTTGACAACTCATTTTGAGGTATACCTGGTGCTGCTCCTGGCCTGCTCTGTTCATTGAACCAGGGTTGGTCTCCTTGCTTGATGGTAATGGTAGAATGGGGGATATGCCGGGCCAGGAGGTTATAGGTTATGGTTGAGTACAATTCTGCTGCTGCTGATGGCCCACAGCGCCTCATGGATGCCCAGCTTTGCATTGCTAGATCTGTTCGAAATCTATCCCATTTAGCATGGTGATAGTGCCACACAACACGATGGAGGGTATCCCCAATGTGAAGGCGGGACTTCATCTCCACAAGGACTGTGCGGTGATCACTCCTACCAATACTGTCATGGACAGATACATCTGCGACAGGCAGATTGGTGAGGACGAGGGTGGTTCCCTCACCACCTGCTGCAGACCCAGTCTAGCAGATATGTCCTTTAGGACTCGGCCAGCTCATTCAGTAGTGGTGCTACCGAGCAACTCTTGGTGATGGACATTGAAGTCCCCCACCCAGAGTACATTCTACACCTTTGCCACCCTCGCTGCTTCCTCCAAGTGCTGTTCAACATGGAGGAGTACTGATTCATCAGCTGAGGGGGGGAGGGGGGTGCGAGCAATAGATGGTAATCAGCAGGAGGTTTCCTTGCCCATGTTTGACCTGATGCCATGAGAGTTCATGGGGTCCGGAGTTGATGTTGAGAACTCCCCAGGCAACTCCCTCCCGACTGTATACCACTGTGCCTGGACATACCCGGGGATGGTGATGGCGGTGTCTGGGATATTGTCTGTAAGGTATGATACTGTGAGTATGACTATGTCAGGCTGCTGCTTGTCTAGTCTGTGGGACAGCTCTCCCAACTTTGGCACAAGCCCCCAGATGTTAGTAAGGAGGACTTTGCAGGATCGACAGGGCTGGGTTTGCCGTTGTTGTTTCCGGTGCCTAGGTCGATGCTGGGTGGTCCGTCCGGTTTCATTCCTTATTGACTTTGGAGCAGTTAGATGCAACTGAGTATCTTTCTTGGCCATTTCAGCGAGCATTTAAGAGTCAACCACATTGCTGTGGGTCTGGAGTCACATGTAGGCCAGACCAGGTAAGAACAGCAGTTTTTCTTCCCTAAAGGACATTAGTGAACCAGATGGGTTTTTACAACAATCAACAATGGTTTCATGGCCATCATTAGACTAGCTTTTTAATTCCAGATTTATTAATTGAATTCAAATTCCACCTTCTGCCATGGTGGGATTCAGACCCATGTCCCCACAACAATACCCTGGGTCTCCTGGTTGCTCGTCCAGAGACAACACCACTAGGCCACCACCTCTCCCTTAACTGGTCATTCAGATCTTTCTTTCACAAATTCATTTTTTGGGTCCATATGACTTTTTATTTATCAAATGTACTCATTTTATTACATGGAAAAATAATCTGCAGATTGTCTCCTCACCCTATCACAATGGGCAGGTTGCTATTGTATTAACAATGATGGAGGAAAATCGACTGTAACTGAATGCTCTGGTAATCCTTTGTCAGAATGAGTTCAGAAGGAATTTTGGACACAGTGGGATGGAACTGAAGCAGTTTATTAAGGCAGAAAAAAAACAGCAATACCGGCAGCACAGACCAGCACGCACGTGATGGCAGGTTTACACTTGACCGAACCTTTAATGAGGCCTGGTTGAGGCAGCTTCCTTCGCTCAGCAAGCAGCTTCAGTCCAAGAAGTGACATGTTTTGTATAGGGTGATAGTTCACAGTACCGGCAAAACAAGCCATTTTTACAGAGCTCTGCACCACTGAGTTGGTAATAACACAGGTGGTTTTATCATAGTGCGGTGTGTAAAGGAAATATTGACAGAGAAATGGAAGCAGTGACCAGCGAGCATGAGATAAAGAGAGAGAGATAGAGAGAGATAGAGAGAGAGAGATAGAGAGAGAGAGAGAGAGCGAGAGATAGAGAGAGAGAGAGAGAGAGAGATAGATAGAGAGAGAGAGATAGAGAGAGAGCGAGAGATAGAGAGAGAGCGAGAGAGAGATAGAGAGATAGAGAGAGAGAGAGATAGATAGAGAGAGAGAGATAGAGAGAGACAGAGAGATAGAGAGAGACACAGAGAGAGAGAGAGAAACTGAGAGATATATAGACAGAGATAAAGAGAGAGAGACAGACAGACAGAGAGACAGACAGACAGAGAGACAGACAGACAGAGAGAGAAACAGGGAGATATATATATAGAGAGAGAGAGAGACAGAGGGAGAGAGACACAGAGATAGAGAGGAACAGAGAGAGAGACACAGAGAGAGAGAAACACAGATAGAGAGACACAGAGAGAGAGAGAGACAGAGAGAGAGAGAGAGAGACAGAGAGAGAGAAAGAAAGAGACAGAGAGAGAGAGAGACCGAGAGACAGATACAGACAGAGAGATAGAGAGAAAGACAAGGGGAGAGAAACACAGAGATAGAGAAATACAGAGATAGAGAGAAACAGACAGAGAGAGAAACAGACAGAGAGAGAGGCATGGAGGGAGACAGAGAGAGAGAGAGCGAAAAACACAGAAAGAGAGAGGCACGCACAGTAAGAGAAATACAGAGAGCAGGAGAGAGACAGAGAGGGAGACAAATAGAAAGAGACAGCGAGAGATGAGAGACTGAGTCTCAGAGAGCAGAGTGAGAGAAACACACACAGGGAAAGAGACAAAGACAGACAGAGTGAAGGCGAGACAAAGAGAGGGAATGACAGAGAGAGGGGCAGAGAGAGACTCAAAGACAGAGTGTGAGAGACACATACAGCGAGACAGACAAAGAGAAAAACAGAGAAAGACAGATTGAGAGAGACAGAGTCAGAAAGAGAGAGAGAGAAAAAAGGAGAGAGAAGTAGAGAAAGAGTAAGGGAGACACACAGTGAGCCAAACAGACAGAAAAGAAACAGAGACAGAGAGAGACAGACACAGAGAGTGAGAGAGAGAGATAGAGAGAGAGGTAGACAGAGAGAAAACAGAATGAGAGATAGTGGCAGAGATAAGAAAGAGCAAAAGACAGAGGGAAAGGGACAGAGTGAGCAAGAGAGAGAGAGTCAGAGAGAGAGCGAGCTAGAGAAAAAGGCACCGAGAGCGAGAAAGAGACAGAGACACATAGAGAGAGATAGAGAGAGAGAAGAGTGAGAAAGACAGAGAGACAGAGAGCGAGACAGACACACAGAGAATGGAGAGAGACAGAGATACAGAGAGAGACAGACACAGAGTGAGAGAGACAGAGTATCAAAGGGAAAGTGAGAGACAGAGACACAGAGAGAGAAAGCAAGAGAGTGAAAGAAACAGAGACAAAGACAGAGAAAATGAGATATAGACAGAGACTCAGTCAGAGAGAGAGAGAGAGAATGAGAAGAGTGAGCCATAGAGAGACACAGGCAGAGAGAATGAGGTAGAAATAGAGACATAGACAAACAGACTGAGACAAAGAGCGCCAGGCAGACAAAGAGAGAGGGAGGGGAAGAAACAAAAAGAGAGACAGAGGGAAAGAGGCAGGGAGAAAGAGAGATAGGTAGAGGGGGTGAGAACGAGAAACAGAGAGAGTAAAAGAGAGAGAAAAAGAGAGAGGAAGAGACAGAGAGAAAAAGAGGATGAGTTTGACAGAGAGGGAAAAGGAAAGAGAAACAAAGAGAGTGAGAGATATATACTAGGAAATTCCGAAGAGCACTTGGGAGGTCAGTGAGGAATTTATTAGACATTTTTCCCTCATTGGCCCTTGGTTCTTATCTGTTTTGTCACCTCTACCAGGACCTGGGTGGGTGAGAATATCTTGTCATGAAAGATAAAGGATCAGGACTTTATGGGATGATCTGGGTTGACTAGTTGGTCTTTATCGGTCTGGCATTTTTGGTGGACTCACATGCAGCAATTCCACACCAGCTGGACTAGTAAATGGATATTCAACTCCTGAAAATCCTCTCGCAATGTCAGGGGCATCTCCAGGCTTCCTAAGCCCAGTTAATCTTTAAACAGTTGCACAACATCGCCCCCGATCCCACCTCCCACAACCCACCCTCCAAGATTACTTTGATAGTTCGATACTGATAGTTAGTTGTGCAAAGAAATAAACTACAATTGAAGTAAAAGGAAAAAGACGCTAAAATAGCTCATTGCTGTTGTAATGAAGGCTAACATGGCAGTAATTTGTGCACAGCAAGCTCCCACAAACTACAATGAGCTAAAAAAAGAAAACAGATAATCTCTATTTAGTGCTGCTGGTTGAGAGATAAACATTGTCCAGGACACTGGGGAAGAACTCTCCTGCTCTTCTATGAAATAATGCCATGGGGGCTATTACATCCATCTTCAAGAACATAAGAAATAGGAGCAGGAGTCGGTCATTCAGCCCCTCGAGCCTGCTCCACTGTACAATAAGATCGTGGCTGATCTGATTGTGGCCTTAACTCCACTTTCCTGTCTGCCCCCCATAACCCTTGACTCCCTTCACAATCAAAAATCTCTCTAACTCAGCCTTGAATACATTCAACGACCCGACCTCTACTGCTCTCTGGGGAAGAGAATTCCAGACACTAACTACCCTCTGAGAGAAGAAATTCCTCCTCATCTCCGTCTTAAATGGGAGACCCCTTGATTTGAAACTGTGCCCCCCTCGTTCTAGATTCCCCCACGAGGGGAAACATCCTCTCAGCATCTACCCTGTCAAGCCCCCTCAGAATCTTATATGTTTCAATAAGATCTCTATCGTCTAAACTCTAATGAATATAGACCCAACTTGCAGAATCGTTCCTCGTAAGACAAACTCCTCATCCCAGGAATCAGCCTAGTGAACTTTCTCCGAACCGCTTCCATTACAAGTATGCCCCTCCTTAAATAAGGTGACTAAAACTGTACGCAGTACTCTAGGTGCCGTCTCACCAATGCCCTGTACAGTTGTAGCAAGACATCCCGACTTTAACACTCCATCCCCCCCTTACAATAAAGGCCAACTTTCCTTGTTTTAACATCTCACCTGAAAGTCAGCTCCTCTGAGTGCAACACTCCCTCAGTACTGTCAGCCTCGATTACATGCTCAAGACTGTGAAATAGAACTCGAACCCACCACCTTCTGGCTCAGGGATGAAAGTGAAACCAATTGAGCCACTACTGACAGAACTCAGGCTTGTTCTTGTGTGAAATGTCTAAACTGCACGGTTCAAGCAGCAACTTTGGCTGGTTGCTCCTGTCCCAGGGATCCCAGAGAGTTAAACTTGTGATCTTCTGCTCTGGATGGCTCAAACCCATATTCAGCAATGCTGTTACCAGCTTAAGTCATTTTTTAAAATTAAAACTAGCGTCCACAACTCATTTTGAAGGTCATAGTCATCGAGGCCCATCGTGTCTGTGCCGGCCATCAAGCACCTATCTATTCTCATCCCATTTGCCTGCACTTGGCTCGTGGCCTTGTATGCTATGTCGTTTCAAGTGCTCATCTAAATACTTCTTAAATGTTGTGAGGGTTCCTGCCTCTACCACCTCTTCAGGCAGTACATTCCAGATTCCAACCACCCTCTGGGTGAAAATTTTTTTCCTCAAATCCCCTCTAAACCTCCTGCCCCTTACCTTAAATCTATGCCGCCTGGTTATTGACACCTCCGCTAAGGGAAAAAGTTTTTTCCTATCTACCCTATCAATGCCCCTGGTAATTTTGTATATCTAATTTCACAAGGCTGTCCTCTGATTGGACAAAACAAGCCATTGATTCTTTTTTTTCAGAATCCACCCATAGCCAAGGAGTATGAAGATTGACACAGTTATGTCACCCGATGCAAATGAGCCACATCCGATCAGATAACTTGTTTACAACATTGCATTCTGCAAGATTCCTTCTTGTAGATCCTTAACTATTAACGCTTTCCAAACTCTAGCACTCCATAATATTGCATTTCTCCCACATTGAAAAGATTGAATCAGAAACACCGAACACTTTTCAACCTCCAAACTAATCACTACTTTTCACGTTCTGTTATAGTCTGCCCAGACACTCCCAGCAGCAGCAGGTTAGATACAGAGTAAAGCTCCCTCTACACTGTCCCCATCAAACACTCCCAGGACAGGTACAGCACTGGGGTTAGATACAGAGTAAATCTCCCTCTACACCGTCCCCATCAAACACTCCCAGGACAGGTACAGCACTGGGGTTAGATACAGAGTAAATCTCCCTCTACACCGTCCCCATCAAACACTCCCAGGACAGGTACGGTACTGGGGTTAGATACAGAGTAAATCTCCCTCTACGCTATCGCAACAATGCACAGAACAGCGCCATTTAGTGCACTTTCTAGTGATAGACCTTTGCGTATACCATGCTGTCTCCTTTGCGATTTAATGTAAACTAGGGTGAACTTCGGGTCATTTGTGTGCTGCAAATCCATGCTTATAAGGGAGCTAAGACTAATAAAGCTCTCTCCAGCAATCAGCAGACATTTATATTGCCTGTCTGGGATGGAGTTAGAGTTTAGGTGCCCCAGATGTAGAGCCAATGTCTGAGCCACCCAGTCCTCCAGTTCAAGTCTGCTTGTATTTTTGGAGGGAGACCATTTGGAAACATTACCAGGGCATTCTAACCATCACAGAATGCAGCTTGCTTAGCAACCATCCAGCAGACATAGCAAATCAACCTCGCATCAAGATGGTTCCTGAGATAAAAAGTTACAGATCTATTTAGAACGCTAATCTGCTCATTAACATCATTTAGGGGGATATCCGGTGAAATGGGGCAATTTGGGGTTGTTTTGCATAAACATCCCAATTAGGGGCAGACACCAGGAAGTAATGCTTGCCTACTTCCAGCTCCACACCTGCCCCATCCCACCTCCCCTTTTGCCTCCACCCAACATCGCTGAAACTCTCATTGCCTCACCCCTAGAATGTTCATGCCAGTCTCCCAAGCTCCTCTCGATATCCCATGTCAACACCCCCGCCCCCGCACCTTCCCTGCCCACCTCCCCTTCGTCACCCACCCCCCCCCCCACCCCACCCCACTCCCCACCGGCTCCAAAACATATAAAATTCAAAATGCTTTCTCATCTACAAATCCTTCCATAGTCCCACTCCTTTAAAACCCCAACCTCCTCCAGTCCTACTTGCAAGCATCTATCCTGCACACATCCAACTCTGGCCAAATTTGTATCTCTCCCTCCTTGCACTCCAGCTCGAGGCAAAAAGTCATCAGTCACTTTGCGTCCTGCAGCGTCCCACTGAAGCCGTCCACTTTGTAACCTCGATCTATCCGTGAAAAGCCTTGGCCTCACCTTGAACCACCTCCCCTCACTCTTCTCCCGTCACCACTCGCTATGGATGCTATATAGCAACAACAACTTTTATATGCATTTACATCGCGCCTTTAACCTAGTAAAAACATCCCAAGGCATTTCACGGGACTGTCGTCAGACAAAATCTAACACCGAGATAAGGAGATAATGGGTCAGGTAGCCAGAATTTTGGTCAAAGAGGTCGGTTTGAAGGAGCAACTTAGAGGAAGGGGGAGAGAAGCGGAGAGGTTTTTGGGAGGGAATTCCAGAACTTCGGGTCGAGGCAGCTGAAAGCATGGTCACTAATGGTGGAGTGATTAAAATCAGAGATGCGCAAGAATCCGCAATTGGAGGAGCACAAAGGTCTCGGAGGGTTATGGGGCTGGAGGAGGTTACAGATAAAGGGAAGAGGCAAGGCCATGGAGGGATTTGAAAACAAGGATGAGAATTTTAAAATCGAGGCATTGCTAGACTGGCAGCCAGTGTAGATCAGCGATGATGGATGATTTGATACCAGTAATATATGGGCAGCTGGTCCTTCTGTTTAGCTGACAGGATGATCAACAGATAGCAATGGATGCCAGGAAACATTGTCGATGCCAGGATACTGAAACTCTAATGTGAAAACTGGAGGGTTGGCATTTTGGAAAGAAAAAAAAAGAACTGCATTTATATAGCACCTTTCATGTCCTCAGGAAGTCCCAAAGTGCCTTACAGCCAATGAAGCACTTTTTTGAAACGTAGTCACTGCTGTAATGTAGGAAACTTAGCAGCCAATTTGTGCATAGCAAGCTCCCACAAACAACAATGTGACAACAACCAATCTGTATTCTTTAATGATCTTGGCTGAGGGATAAATATTGGCCGGGGCACGGGGGTGAACACCCCTACTCTTCTTCGAAATAGTGACTATGGAGCCTTTTACACCGACCTGAGAGGGGAAAGGGGGGGCTTCGGTTTAACGTCGCATCCTGAAAGGTGGCACCTCCGACAGTGCAGCACTCCCTCAGTACGGGCACTGGGAGTGTCGCCCAGAATTTGTGCTCATGTCTCTGGAATCTGGATCTACAACATTCCGCTTTAGGGAGAGTGCTACAGCTGGTACCCAAAGAAGCAGAGGACCTTCTTCATCAGAATCTAGCTCCTGGGAAATATCACTGGGTCAACAGACCAACTAATCCCCTACTCAAAGCCTCCTCAAAAAGACAACAGTGTTCAAAAATGTTGGCCGTGAATTTATAACCGAATTCCATTATCCACTGGGTAAGGTGTTTCACTAGATCATCTTTACTCCGTGGACTTCCGGCCCTTCGGCCCCTTCCTTCTCCCTCTTTTCAAATATCATAAATACAAATGGAAAAGCTTCAGAATTTCTGCCTCCGCCCTTTCCAGGTTAGGCAGAGGGAAAAGGAAGGGATAGAGTTTCTCCACAAAGTGATCAGAGAAGGTGTAGAGATGGGACATGTCAGCAGCATTGTAAAATGACAGCTGACCCCCCTCGTAGTCCAGGTAGACCCCGATCCTCTCGGGCTGGACGTCAGCACAGCACAAAGCGCCAGAGCTTCCATGGGAGAAGTGCACTTTCCCGTTCCACAGTCTCACAGTCCAAAAGCCGTTGGCAGGCGTTAGCGGCACGTCATCGCTCCTGCTGACTGACTCCTTAGCCGCGCCGACAATCCAGCCGGACATGTTCTCTACGTCCACCTCCCAGTAGTGCCTCCCGGAGGTGAATCCTTCCGTCGCCAGCACTGAAGCACAGAAGGTGAACCTCTTGGGGGTGTCTGGTAGCTGCTTGAACTTGGTGCGATGTTTGACCATGGTGTGGTCCTTGGACAGGATAAGACAGGGATTTGCTGTCTCCGAATCCAGGGTTAAAGGAGCTGGGGCTGGAAGACAGACATCAGTCAGGTCAAGACACTCACTGTGGTCTAAGTGTTCAACTGTCAGACAGCAAGTGTTAAAAAGGAGCAAGCTAACAACGGCAAGTGCAATCAAGGAAAGAAAGACTTGCATTTATATAGCACCTTTCACAAACACCCGATGTCTCAAAGCGCTTCAAAATCAATTAAATACTTTGTGAAGTTAGTCACCGTTGTAATGTGGGAAGCTGGCAGCTAATTTGTGCACGGTAAGATCCCACAAACAGCAATGTGGTAAAGACCAGATAACCTGTTTTTGTGATGTTGATTGTGGGATAAATATAAGTCCAGACAAGGCATTGAGGTAGATGCTCAGCCACGATCGTATTGAATGACGGATCAGGCTTGACGGGCTGAATGGCCTACTCCTGCTCTATTCAATATAGTGCTATGGGATCTTTTACATCCAGCTGAGAGGGCAGGCAGGGCCTCGGTTTAACGTTGCATCTGAAAGACAGCACCTCCAACAGCGCAGCACTTCCTCGGCACCGAACCGAAGTATCGGCTTTGATTTTTGCACTCAAGTCCTGGAGTGGGACTTGAACCCACAGCCATCGGACTCAGAGGTGAGAGTCTTACCCACTGAACCACAGCTGACACCTACAAGGGAAGTTATATGCAGAAGGCAGTTGAAGTAGGTTCAAGGGCCGATTGCGTGTGTTTCCGAAAAATTAAAAAGATTTGGGGATATAGTGAGAATGTGGTAGGGCTGCTGCCAAGGAAAAAGATGATCTTAATGAGTCTGTGAGCTGTATCTAAAATCTCTTTGGGAGTTAGATCTCATGTGAGCCGAAGGCCCTATTGTGAGTTCCACATGACTTGAGCGAACACCACAGACTGGGTTATAACATTCAGTTTTAAGTAGAAAAGTGCCTGCGTGATGATGTTAACCTCAGTTGAGAATGAAACTCAGTGACAGTATTTCAAACTGCAGCTGTTTGACTCAAGCTTATTTTCAACATAGTTCAGTTGGACAGGGTGTGTTAGCTGGGCCGTTGTGTAGCTGTTAGTCTGTAAATCCACAACAGAAAGAGAGGGGACATTGGGATGTTACCTGGACGGATGATGCTCAGCATCTGTTTCCATGCTGCATACTGCAGAGGCCCATTAAACTCCCCAACACACATGCCAGGTGACTGTAGGATAGGCTCATTGTGCAAGTCACTTCTGAAAACACAGGAACATGATTAGCAAGTGTGTTTCTGTATGTGTGTCTGTGAGTGTGTGTGTGTGTGTTTCTGTACACATGAGCCTGAATGTGTTTCTGTATGTGTGTCTGTGAGTGTGTGCGTGTGTGTGTGTGTGCGTGTGTCTGTGTGTGTTTCTGTACACGTGAGCCTGAATGTGGTTCTGTATGTGTGTCTGTGAGTGTGTGCGTGTGTGTGCGTGTGTCTGTGAGTGTGTTTCTGTACAAGTGAGCCTGAATGTGTTTCTGTATGTGTGTCTGTGAGTGTGTGCGTGTGTGCGTGTGTGTGTGTGTGTGTGTGTGCGTTTCTGTACATGTGAGCCTGTGAGTGTGTTTCTGTATGTGTGTCTGTGAGTGTGTGCGTGTGTGTCTGTGAGTGTGTTTCTGTACACGTGAGCCTGAATGTATTTCTGTATGTGTGTCTGTGAGTGTGTGTGTGCGTGTGTGTCTGTGAGTGTGTTTCTGTACACGTGAGCCTGAATGTGTTTCTGTATGTGTGTCTGTGAGTGTGTGTGTGTGTGTGAGTGTGTGTGTGTCTGTGAGTGTGTTTCTGTACACGTGAGCCTGAATGTGTTTCTGTATGTGTGTCTGTGAGTGTGTGTGTGCGTGTGTGTCTGTGAGTGTGTTTCTGTACACGTGAGCCTGAATGTGTTTCTGTATGTGTGTCTGTGAGTGTGTGTGTGTGTGTGTGTGTGTGTGTCTGTGAGTGTGTTTCTGTACACGTGAGCCTGTGAGTGTGTTTCTGTATGTGTGTCTGTGAGTGTGTGTGTGCGTGTGTGTGTGTGTGTGTGTGCGCGTGTGTCTGTGAGTGTGTTTCTGTACTCGTGAGCCTGAATGTGTTTCCGTATGTGTGTCTGTGAGTGTGTGTGTGTGTGTGTGTCTGTGAGTGTGTTTCTGTACACGTGAGCCTGTGAGTGTGTTTCTGTATGTGTATCTGAGTGTGTGCGTGTGTGTGCGTGTGTGTCTGTGAGTGTGTTTCTGTACACGTGAGCCTGTGAGTGTGTTTCTGTATGTGTGTCTGTGAGTGTGTGTGTGTGTGTGTGTGTGCGTGTGTCTGTGAGTGTGTTTCTGTACACGTGAGCCTGAATGTGTTTCTGTATGTGTGTCTGTGAGTGTGTGTGTGTGTGTGTCTGTGAGTGTGTTTCTGTACACGTGAGCCTGTGAGTGTGTTTCTGTATGTGTGTCTGTGAGTGTGTGCGTGTGTGTGTGCGTGTGTGTCTGTGAGTGTGTTTCTGTACACATGAGCCTGAATGTGTTTCTGTATGTGTGTCTGTGAGTGTGTGTGTGTGTGTGTGAGTGTGTGTGTGTCTGTGAGTGTGTTTCTGTACACGTGAGCCTGAATGTATTTCTGTATGTGTGTCTGTGAGTGTGTGTGTGTGTGTGTGTGTGTGCGCGTGTGTCTGTGAGTGTGTTTCTGTACACGTGAGCCTGAATGTATTTCTGTATGTGTGTCTGTGAGTGTGTGTGTGTGTGTGTGTGCGTGTGTGTCTGTGTGTCTGTGAGTGTGTTTCTGTACACGTGAGCCTGTGAGTGTGTTTCTGTATGTGTGTCTGTGAGTGTGTGTGTGCGTGTGTGTGCGTGTGTGTGCGTGTGTCTGTGAGTTTTTTTCTGTACATGTGAGCCTGAGTGTGTTTCTGTATGTGTTAGTCTGTGAGTGTGTGTCTGTGAGTGTGTTTCTGTGAGTGTTTTCTGTATGTGTGAGTCTGTGTGTGAGTGTGTTTCTACATGTATGTGTTAGTCTGTGAGTGTGTTTCTATGTATGTGAGTCTGTGAGTGTGTTTCTGTACACGTGAGCCTGTGAGTGCATTTCTGTGTGTGTGTCTATGAGTGCGTTTCTGTATGTCTGAGCCTGTAAGTGTGTGTATGTATGCATGTATGTATATTTGAGTGTGTTTCTATATATCAGGCCAACCCTGAATGTTGTCCAGGTCTTGCTGCACAGACCTCTTCAGTATCTGAGGAGCTGCAAATGGTACTAAAGATCGTAAATCATCAGCGAACATCCTCAATTCTGACTTTATGATGGAGGGAAGATGAAGCAGCTGAAGATGGTTGGGCCTAGGACACTACCCTAAGGAACTTCTGCAGTGATGTCCTGGGACTGAGATGATTGACCTCCAACAACCACAACCATCTTCCTTTGAGCTCGGTATAACTCCAACTAGTGGAGAGTTTTTATTCTGATTCCAGTTTTGCTCTGGCTCTTTGATGCCATACCTTGATGTCAAGGGCAGTCACCTCTTGAGTCCAGCTCTTTTGTCCATGTTGGAACCGAGGCTGTAATGAGGTCAGGAGCTGAGTGGCCCTGGCGGAACCCAAACTGAGCATCACTGAGCAGGTTATTGCTCAGCAAGTGTTGCTTGATGGCACTGTTGATGACACCAATGACATTGAAGTGCCCCACCCAGAGTACATTCTGTGCCCTTGCCACCCTCAATGCTTCCTCCAAGTGGTGTTCAACATGGAGTACTGATTCATCAGCTGAGGGGTGGGGGGGTGGTGGTGGGGAGGTGCTGTAGGTGGTAATCAGCAGGAGGTTTCCTTGCCCATGTTTAACCTGATGCCATGAGACTTCATCGGGTCTGCAGTCAATGTTGAGGACTTCCGGGGCAACTCCCTCCCGACTGTATACCACTGTGCCGCCACCTTGCTGCATCTGTCCTGCCGGTGGGACAGGACATACCGAGAAATGGTGATGGTAGTGTCTGGCACATTGGATGTTTCCGTGAGTATGTCTAGGTCAGGCTGTGGGGGAAGTGTGAATTTATTCACTTTGGTGAATATAAGAATAGAAAAGCAGAATACTTAAAAGGTGTGACACTTGTAAGTGTTGATGTTCAAAGAGACTTGGGTGTACTCGTACAAGGAACACAAAAAGTTAGCTTGCAGGTACAGCAAGCAATTAGGAAGGCAAATGGCACGTTGGCCTTTATTTTAAGAGGATTGGAGTACAAGAATAAAGAAGTCTTGCTACAACTGCACGGGTCTTTGGTGAGACCACACCTGGAATACGGTGTGCAGTTTTGGTGTCCATATTGAAGGAAGGATATACTTGCATTGGAGGCAGTACAATGAAAGATCACTAGCTGGTCCCTGGGATGAGAGGGTTGTCGTATAATGGAGGCTGAGTAAATTGGATCTATATTCTCTGGAGTTTAGAAGACTGGGAGATGATCTCAATGAAACATTCAAGTTTATGAAGGGATTTGACAGGGTAGGTACTGAGAGATTGTTTCCCTGGATGGGAAATCTAGAACACGGGGGCACATTCTCAGGATAAGGGGTCAGTCATTTAGGACTGAGATGAGAAATTTCTTCACTCAGGGTTGTGAATCTTGGGAATTCTCTACCCCAGAGCTTTGTGGATGCTCCATCATTGAATATATTTAAGGCTGACATGGAGAGATTTTTAGTCTCTCAGGGAATCCAGGGATAAGGGGAGCAGGCGGGAAAGTGGAGGTGAAGCCCATGATCGTATTGAATGGCGGAGCAGGCTCGACGGGCCATATGGTCTGCTCTTGCTCTTATTTCTTATGTTCTTATGTTCTCCCCAGTGCCTGCCCACCATCTACATGTCACAAGTCAGGAGTGTGATGGAATACTCTCCCCTTGCCTGGATGGGTGCAGCTCCAACAACGCTCAAGAAGCTCAACATCATCCAGGACAAAGTATCCCGCTTGATTGGCACCCCATCCACAACATTAAACATTCACTCCCTCCACCGTCGGCACACAGTGCCAGCAGTGTATACTATCTACAAGATACACTGCAGCAACTCACCACAGCTCCTTCAGCCTAGCAAGCCCGCTACTTCTACCACCTAGAAGGACAAGGGCAGCAGATGCATGGGAACACCACCACCTGCAAGTTCCCTTCCAAGCCACACATCATCCTGACTTGGAACTATATTGCCATTCCTTAACTGTGGGTGTACTTACACCCCAGGGACTGCAGCGGTTCAATAAGGCAGCTCACCATGATCTTCTCAAGGGCAATTATGGATGGGCAATAAATGCTGGCCTAGCCAGCGATGCCCACATCCCATGAACAAATAAAAAAATACATGCACTCACACATTTACACACACTCACAGATAGATACATTCAATTATACACTGAGACATACATTCACACAGACACACTGATACAGCACACACGTATACACATACACTCGCTTATACACACTCACATACATTCAATTACACATTCACGCATACATACACACGGATACAACACACATATAAACACACTGACACAACACATTCACACTCACACTTAAATACAATGACACAAATACATATATGGATATACATACATTCATATACACACAATGAGGCGGCATTCAGAATGAAAGATGCACTTGTGGTTTAAATGGACAGAAATTGTAAGGAGCTACCTACCTTTGAAGGAATCTCTTGATATCCTATATAAAAAAAATGAAAATAAACAATTAATAAACCAAATGAATTTCTTTCCGCTGCAGGTAAGTACTTCCTTATTAACAGCGCCGTGGAATTACACACCGTCCTCCCACAATAACACTGTGGGATTACCCCCTAACAGCACTGTGGGATTACCCTCTAAAAGCACCGTGGGATTACCCCCTAACAACAGTGGGATTAGCCTCTAAAAGCACTGTGGGATTACCCCCTAACAACAGTGGGATTACCCTCTAAAAGCACTGTGGGATTACCCCCTAACAACAGTGGGATTACCCTCTAACAACACTGTGGGATAACCCCTAACAAAACTGTGGGATTACTCCCAAAAAACACTGTGGGATTATCCCCTAACAACAGTGGGATTACCCCCAAACAGCGCTGCGGGATTACCCTCTAACAACACTGTGGGATTACCCCCAAACAGCACTGTGGTATTACCCTCTAACAACACTGTGGGATTACCCTCAAACAGCACTGTGGTATTACCCTATAACAACACTGTGGGATTACCCTCATACAACACTGTGGGATTACCCCCAAACAGCACTGCGGGATTACCCTCTAACAACACTGTGGGATTACCCTCTAACAACAGTGGGATTACCCTCCAACAACACTGTGGGATTACCCCCTAACAACACTGTGGGATTACTCCCAAAAACACTGTGGGATTACTCCCCTAACAACAGTGGGATTACCCCCAAGCAGCACTGCGGGATTACCCTCTAACAACACTGTGGGATTACCCTCTAACAACACTGTGGGATTACCCTCTAACAACAGTGGTATGACCCTCTAAAAGCACTGTGGGATTACCCCCAAGCAGCACTGCGGGATTACCCTCTAACAACACTGTGGGATTACCCCCAAACAGCACTGTGGTATTACCCTCTAACAACACTGTGGGATTACCCCCAAACAGCACTGTGGGATTACCCCCTAACAACAGTGGGATTACCCCCTAACAACACTGTGGGATTATCCCTAACAACACTGTGGGATTACCCACTAACAGCACTGTGGGATTACCCCCTAACAACAGTGGGATTACCCTCTAACAACAGTGGGATTACCCTCTAACAACACTGTGGTATTACCCCTAACAACACTGTGGGATTATCCCTAACAACACTGTGGGTTTACCCCCAAACAGCACTGTGGGATTACCCTCAAACAGCACTGTGGGATTACCCTCTAACAGCACTGTGGGATTATCCCTAACAACACTGTGGGATTACCCACTAACAGCACTGTGGGATTACCCCCTAACAACAGTGGGAGTACCCTCTAACAACAGTGGGATTACCCTCTAACAACACTGTGGTATTACCCCTAACAACACTGTGGGATTATCCCTAACAACACTGTGGGATTACCCCCAAACAGCACTGTGGGATTACCCCTAACAATACTGTGGGATTACCCCCAAACAGCACTGTGGGATTACCCCCTAACAACAGTGGGATTACCCTCTAACAACACTGTGGGATTACCCCTAACAACAGTGTGGGAGTACTCCCAAAAACACTGTGGGATCATCCCCTAACAACAGTGGGATTACCCCCAAGCAGCACTGTGGGATTACCCTCTAACAGCTCTGTGGGATTACCCTCTAACATCACTGTGGGATTACCCCCAAACAGCACTGTGGGATTACCCTCTAAAAGCACTGTGGTATTACCCCCTAACAACAGTGGGATTACCCTCTAACAACAGTGGGATTACCCTCTAACAACACTGTGGTATTACCCCTAACAACACTGTGGGATTACCCCTAACAACACTGTGGGATTACTCCCAAAAAACACTGTGGGATTATCCCCTAACAACAGTGGGATTACCCCCAAACAGCACTGCGGGATTACCCTCTAACAACACTGTGGGATTACCTCCAAACAGCACAGTGGGATTACCCTCTAACAACACTGTGGGATTACCTCCAAACAGCACAGTGGGATTACCCTCTAACAACACTGTGGGATTACCCCCAAACAGCACTGTGGTATTACCCTCTAAAAGCACTGTGGGATTACCCTCCAACAACACTGTGAGATTACCCCCAAACAGCACTGTGGGATTACCCTCTAACAGCATTGTGGGATTACCCTCTAACAACACTGTGGGATTACCCTCTAACAACACTGTGGGATTACCCTCTAACAGCACTGTGGGATTACCCTCTAACAGCACTGTGGGATTACCCCCTAACAACACTGTGGGATTACCCTCTAACAACACTGTGGGATCACCCTCGTACAGCACTGTGGGATTACCCTCTAACAACAATGTGGGATCACCCTCTAACAGCACTGTGGGATTACCACCCTAACGGCACTGTGGGATTACCCACTAACAACACTGTGGGATCACCCTCTAACAGCACTGTGGGATTACCCCCCTGACTGCACTGTTGGATTACCCCCTAACAACACTGTGGGATTACCCCCTAACAACACTGTGGGTTTAGCCCTCTAACTGCACTGTGGGATTACCCCCTAACAACACTGTGGGATTACCCTCTAACAACACTGTGGGATTACCCTCTAACAACACTGCGGGATTACCCTCTAACAACAATGTGGGATTACCCCCAAACAGCACTGTGGTATTACCCTCTAAAAGCACTGTGGGATTACCCCCTAACAACACCGTGGGATTACCCCTAACAACACTGTGGGATTACTCCCAAAAACACTGTGGGATTATCCCCTAACAACAGTGGGATAACCCCCAAACAGCACTGTGGTATGACCCTCTAAAAGCACTGTGGGATTACCCTCTAACAACACTGTGGGATTACCCCCAAACAGCACTGTGGGATTACCCTCTAACAACACTGTGGGATTACCCTCTAACAACACTGTGGGATTACCCCCAAACAGCACTGTGGGATTACCCTCTAACAACACTGTGGGATTACCCTCTAACAACACTGTGGGATTACCCCCAAACAGCACTGTGGGATTACCCTCTAACAACACTGTGGGATTACCCTCTAACAACACTGTGGGATTACCCTCTAACAGCACTGTGGGATTACCCTCTAACAACACTGTGGGATTACCCTCTAACAACACTGTGGGATTACCCTCCAACAACACTGTGGGATTACCCTCTAACAGCACTGTGGGATTACCCTCTAACAACACTGCGGGATTACCCCCAAACAACACTGTGGGATTACCCTCTAACAACACTGTGGGATTACCCTCTAACAACACTGTGGGATTACCCTCTAACAGCACTGTGGGATTGGCCTCTAACAGCACTGTGGGATTACCCCCAAACAGCACTGTGGGATTACCCTCTAAAAGCACTGTGGTATTACCCTCTAACAACAATGGTATTGCCCCTAACAACACTGTGGGATTACTCCCAAAAAACACTGTGGGATTACCCTCTAACAGCACTGTGGGATTGGCCTCTAACAACACTGTGGGATTACCCCCAAACAGCACTGTGGGATTACCCTCTAACAACACTGTGGGATTACCCCCAAACAGCACTGTGGGATTACCCTCTAACAACACTGTGGGATTACCCCCAAACAGCACAGTGGGATTACACTCTAACAACACTGTGGGATTACCCCCAAACAGCACTGTGGTATTACCCTCGAAAAGCACTGTGGGATTACCCTCTAACAACACTGTGAGATTACCCTCTATCAACACTGTGGGATTACCCTCTAACAGCACTGTGGGATTACCCTCTAACAACACTGTGGGATTACCCTTAAACAACACTGTGGGATTACCCTCTAACAACACTGTGGGATTAACCTCTAACAGCACTGTGGGATTACCCTCTAACAACACTGTGGGATTACCCCCTAACAACACTGTGGGATTACCCTCTAACAACACTGTGGGATCACCCTCTAACAGCACTGTGGGATTACCCTCTAACAACAATGTGGGATCACCCTCTAACAGCACTGTGGGATTACCCCCCTAACTGCACTGTGGGATTACCCACCTACAACACTGTGGGATCACCCTCTAACAGCACTGTGGGATTACCCCCCTAACTGCACTGTTGGATTACCCCCTAACAACACTGTGGGATTACCCCCTAACAACACTGTGGGTTTACCCCTCTAACTGCACTGTGGGATTACCCCCTAACAACACTGTGGGATTACCCTCTAACAACACTGCGGGATTACCCTCTAACAACAATGTGGGATTACCCCCAAACAGCACTGTGGTATTACCCTCTAAAAGCACTGTGGGATTACCCTCTAACAACACTGTGGGATTACCCCCAAACAGCACTGTGGTATTACCCTCCAAAAGCACTGTGGGATTACCCTCTAACAACACTGTGGGATTACCCCTAACAACACTGTGGGATTACTCCCAAAAACACTGCGGGATTATCCCCTAACAACAGTGGGATAACCCCCAAACAGCACTGTGGTATGACCCTCTAAAAGCACTGTGGGATTACCCTCTAACAACACTGTGGGATTACCCGCAAACAGCACTGTGGGATTACCCTCTAACAACACTGTGGGATTACCCTCTGACAACACTGTGGGATTACCCTCTAACAACACTGTGGGATTACCCTCCAACAACACTGTGGGATTACCCTCTAACAGCACTGTGGGATTACCCTCTAACAACACTGTGGGATTACCCTCTAACAACACTGTGGAATTACACTCTAACAGCACTGTGGGATTACCCTCTAACAACACTGTGGGATTACCCTCTAACAACACTGTGGGATTACACTCTAACAGCACTGTGGGATTACCCTCTAACAGCACTGTGGGATTACCCTCTAACAACACTGCGGGATTACCCTCAAGCAACACTGTGGGATTACCCCCAAACAGCACTGTGGGGATTACCCTCTAACAACTCTGTGGTATTACCCTCTAACAACACTGTGGGATTACCCCTAACAGCACTGTGGGACTCCCCTCTAACAACACTGTGGGATTACCCTCTAACAACACTGTGGGATTACCCTCTAACAACACTGTGGAATTACACTCTAACAGCACTGTGGGATTACCCTCTAACAACACTGTGGGATTACCCTCTAACAACACTGTGGGATTACACTCTAACAGCACTGTGGGATTACCCTCTAACAGCACTGTGGGATTACCCTCTAACAACACTGCGGGATTACCCTCAAGCAACACTGTGGGATTAGCCCCAAACAGCACTGTGGGATTACCCTCTAACAACACTGTGGTATTACCCTCTAACAACACTGTGGGATTACCCCTAACAGCGCTGTGGGACTCCCCTCTAACAACACTGTGGTATTACCCTCTAACAACACTGTGGGATTACCCCTAACAGCGCTGTGGGACTCCCCTCTAACAACACTGTGGGATTACCCCCTAACAACACTGTGGGATTACCCTCGAACAACACTGTGGGATTACCCTCTAACAACACTGTGGGATTACCCTCTAACAACACCGTGGGATTACCCTCTAACAGCACTGTGGGATTACCCCCAAACAGCACTGTGGGATTACCCCCAAACAGCACTGTGGGATTACCCTCTAAGAGCACTGTGGGATTACCCTCTAACAACACTGTGGGATTAACCCCAAACAGCTCTCTGGGAATACCCCCTAACAACACTGTGGGATTACCCTCTAACAACACTGTGGGATCACCCTCTAACAGCACTGTGGGAATACCCCCTAACAACACTGTGGGATTACCCTCTAACAACACTGTGGGATTACCCTCTAACAGCACTGTGGGATTACCCTCTAACAGCACTGTGGGATTACCCCCTAACAACACTGTGGGATTACTCCCCTAACTGCACTGTGGGATTAGCCCCTAACTGCACTGTGGGATTACCCTCTAACTGCACTGTGGGATTACCCTCTAACTACACTGTGGGATTAGCCCCTAACTGCACTGTGGGATTAGCCTCTAACTGCACTGTGGGATTACCCCCTAACTGCACTGTGGGATTAGCCCCTAACTGCACTGTGGTATTAGCCTGTAACTGCACTGTGGGATTTTTCCCCCTAACTGCACTGTGGGATTAGCCCCTAACTGCACTGTGGGATTATCCCCTAACTGCACTGTGGGATTAGCCACTAACTGCACTGTGGGATTACCCTCTAACTGCACTGTGGGATTAGCCCCTAACTGCACTGTGGTATTAGCCTCTAACTGCACTGTGGGATTTTTCCCCCTGACTGCACTGTGGGATTAGCCCCTAACTGCACTGTGGGATTATCCCCTAACTGCACTGTGGGATTAGCCACTAACTGCACTGTGGGATTACCCTCTAACTGCACTGTGGGATTAGCCCCTAACTGCACTGTGGGATTAGCCTCTAACTGCACTGTGGGATTAGCCTCTAACTGCACTGTGGGATTAGCCCCTAACTGCACTGTGGGATTAGCCTCTAACTGCACTGTGGGATTATCCCCTAACTGCACTGTGGGATTAGCCTCTAACTGCACTGTGGGATTATCCCCTAACTGCACTGTGGGATTAGCCACTAACTGCACTGTGGGATTAGCCTCTAACTGCACTGTGGGATTAGCCTCTAACTGCACTGTGGGATTAGCCTCTAACTGCACTGTGGGATTATCCCCTAACTGCACTGTGGGATTATCCCCTAACTGCACTGTGGGATTAGCCTCTAACTGCACTGTGGGATTAGCCTCTAACTGCACTGTGGGATTATCCCCTAACTGCACTGTGGGATTAGCCTCTAACTGCACTGTGGGATTATCCCCTAACTGCACTGTGGGATTAGCCTCTAACTGCACTGTGGGATTATCCCCTAACTGCACTGTGGGATTAGCCTCTAACTGCACTGTGGGATTATCCCCTAACTGCACTGTGGGATTAGCCTCTAACTGCACTGTGGGATTATCCCCTAACTGCACTGTGGGATTAGCCTCTAACTGCACTGTGGGATTATCCCCTAACTGCACTGTGGGATTAGCCTCTAACAACACTGTGGGATTACCCCTAACAGCGCTGTGGGACTCCCCTCTAACAACACTGTGGGATTACCCCCTAACAACACTGTGGGATTACCCTCGAACAACACTGTGGGATTACCCTCTAACAACACTGTGGGATTACCCTCTAACAACACCGTGGGATTACCCTCTAACAGCACTGTGGGATTACCCCCAAACAGCACTGTGGGATTACCCCCAAACAGCACTGTGGGATTACCCTCTAAGAGCACTGTGGGATTACCCTCTAACAACACTGTGGGATTAACCCCAAACAGCTCTCTGGGAATACCCCCTAACAACACTGTGGGATTACCCTCTAACAACACTGTGGGATCACCCTCTAACAGCACTGTGGGAATACCCCCTAACAACACTGTGGGATTACCCTCTAACAACACTGTGGGATTACCCTCTAACAGCACTGTGGGATTACCCTCTAACAGCACTGTGGGATTACCCCCTAACAACACTGTGGGATTACTCCCCTAACTGCACTGTGGGATTAGCCCCTAACTGCACTGTGGGATTACCCTCTAACTGCACTGTGGGATTACCCTCTAACTACACTGTGGGATTAGCCCCTAACTGCACTGTGGGATTAGCCTCTAACTGCACTGTGGGATTACCCCCTAACTGCACTGTGGGATTAGCCCCTAACTGCACTGTGGTATTAGCCTGTAACTGCACTGTGGGATTTTTCCCCCTAACTGCACTGTGGGATTAGCCCCTAACTGCACTGTGGGATTATCCCCTAACTGCACTGTGGGATTAGCCACTAACTGCACTGTGGGATTACCCTCTAACTGCACTGTGGGATTAGCCCCTAACTGCACTGTGGTATTAGCCTCTAACTGCACTGTGGGATTTTTCCCCCTGACTGCACTGTGGGATTAGCCCCTAACTGCACTGTGGGATTATCCCCTAACTGCACTGTGGGATTAGCCACTAACTGCACTGTGGGATTACCCTCTAACTGCACTGTGGGATTAGCCCCTAACTGCACTGTGGGATTAGCCTCTAACTGCACTGTGGGATTAGCCTCTAACTGCACTGTGGGATTAGCCCCTAACTGCACTGTGGGATTAGCCTCTAACTGCACTGTGGGATTATCCCCTAACTGCACTGTGGGATTAGCCTCTAACTGCACTGTGGGATTATCCCCTAACTGCACTGTGGGATTAGCCACTAACTGCACTGTGGGATTAGCCTCTAACTGCACTGTGGGATTAGCCTCTAACTGCACTGTGGGATTATCCCCTAACTGCACTGTGGGATTATCCCCTAACTGCACTGTGGGATTAGCCTCTAACTGCACTGTGGGATTAGCCTCTAACTGCACTGTGGGATTATCCCCTAACTGCACTGTGGGATTAGCCTCTAACTGCACTGTGGGATTATCCCCTAACTGCACTGTGGGATTAGCCTCTAACTGCACTGTGGGATTATCCCCTAACTGCACTGTGGGATTAGCCTCTAACTGCACTGTGGGATTATCCCCTAACTGCACTGTGGGATTAGCCTCTAACTGCACTGTGGGATTATCCCCTAACTGCACTGTGGGATTAGCCTCTAACTGCACTGTGGGATTATCCCCTAACTGCACTGTGGGATTAGCCTCTAACTGCACTGTGGGATTATCCCCGAACTGCACTGTGGGATTAGCCTCTAACTGCACTGTGGGATTATCCCCTAACTGCACTGTGGGATTAGCCTCTAACTGCACTGTGGGATTAGCCTCTAACTGCACTGTGGGATTATCCCCTAACTGCACTGTGGGATTAGCCTCTAACTGCACTGTGGGATTATCCCCTAACTGCACTGTGGGATTAGCCACTAACTGCACTGTGGGATTAGCCTCTAACTGCACTGTGGGATTAGCCTCTAACTGCACTGTGGGATTAGCCACTAACTGCACTGTGGGATTAGCCTCTAACTGCACTGTGGGATTAGCCTCTAACTGCACTGTGGAATTAGCCTCTAACTGCACTGTGGGATTAGCCTCTAACTGCACTGTGGGATTAGCCCCTAACTGCACTGTGGGATTAGCCTCTAACTGCACTGTGGGATTATCCCCTAACTGCACTGTGGGATTAGCCTCTAACTGCACTGTGGGATTAGCCTCTAACTGCGCTGTGGGATTAGCCCCTAACTGCACTGTGGGATTAGCCTCTAACTGCACTGTGGGATTACCCCCTAACTGCACTGTGGGATTAGCCTCTAACTGCACTGTGGGATTACCCCCCCTAACTGCACTGTGGGATTAGCCCCTAACTGCACTGTGGGATTAGCCTCTAACTGCACTGTGGGATTAGCCCCTAACTGCACTGTTGGATTACCCCCTAACAACACTGTGGGATTACCCCCTAACAACACTGTGGGTTTACCCCTCTAACTGCACTGTGGGATTACCCCCTAACAACACTGTGGGACTACCCTCCAACAACACTGTGGGATCACCCTCTAACAGCACTGTGGGAATGCCCCCTAACAACACTGTGGGATTACCCTCTAACAACACTGTGGGATTACCCTCTAACAGCACTGTGGGATTACCCTCTAACAGCACTGTGGGATTACCCCCTAACTGCACTGTGGGATTAGCCTCTAACTGCACTGTGGGATTACCCCCTAACTGCACTGTGGGATTAGCCTCTAACTGCACTGTGGGATTACCCCCTAACTGCACTGTGGGATTACCCCCTAACTGCACTGTGGGATTAGCCTCTAACTGCACTGTGGGATTACCCCCCCTAACTGCACTGTGGGATTAGCCTCTAACTGCACTGTGGGATTACCCCCCACCCTAACTGCACTGTGGGATTAGCCTCTAACTGCACTGTGGGATTACCCCCCCTAACTGCACTGTGGGATTAGCCTCTAACTGCACTGTGGGATTACCCCCCCCTAACTGCACTGTGGGATTAGCCTCTAACTGCACTGTGGGATTACCCTCCCTAACTGAACTGTGGGATTAGCCCCTAACTGCACTGTGTGATTAGCCTCTAACTGCACTGTGGGATTAGCCCCTAACTGCACTGTGTGATTAGCCTCTAACTGCACTGTGGGATTACCCCCTAACTGCACTGTGGGATTACCCTCTAACTGCACTGTGGGATTAGCCCCTAACTGCACTGTGTGATTAGCCTCTAACAGCACTGTGGGATTACCCTCTAACAACACTGTGGGATTACCCTCGAACTGCACTGTGGGATTAGCCTCTAACTGCACTGTGGGATTACCCTCTAACAACACTGTGGGATTACCCTCGAACTGCACTGTGGGATTAGCCTCTAACTGCACTGTGGGATTACCCACTAACTGCACTGTGGGATTAGCCTCTAACTGCACTGTGGGATTAGCCTCTAACTGCACTGTGGAATTACCCCCTAACTGCACTGTGGGATTACCCACTAACTGCACTGTGGGATTAGCCACTAACTGCACTGTGGGATTAGCCTCTAACTGCACTGTGGGATTAGCCATTAACTGCACTGTGGGATTAGCCTCTAACTACACTGTGGGATTAGCCACTAACTGCACTGTGGGATTAGCCTCTAACTGCACTGTGGGATTACCCACCATCTGCACTGTGGGATTACCCACTAACTGCACTGTGGGATTAGCCTCTAACTGCACTGTGGGATTAGCCACTAACTGCACTGTGGGATTAGCCTCTAACTGCACTGTGGGATTAGCCACTAACTGCACTGTGGGATTAGCCTCTAACTGCACTGTGGAATTACCCCCTAACTGCATTGTGGGATTACCCACTAACTGCACTGTGGGATTACCCACTAACTGCACTGTGGGATTAGCCACTAACTGCACTGTGGGATTAGCCTCTAACTGCACTGTGGAATTACCCCCTAACTGCACTGTGGGATTACCCACTAACTGCACTGTGGGATTACCCACTAACTGCACTGTGGGATTAGCCACTAACTGCACTGTGGGATTAACCACTAACTGCACTGTGGGATTAGCCTCTAACTACACTGTGGGATTAGCCACTAACTGCACTGTTGGATTAGCCTCTAACTGCACTGTGGGATTACCCACTAACTGCACTGTGGGATTAGCCTCCAACTGCACTGTGGGATTAGCCACTAACTGCACTGTGGGATTAGCCTCTAACTGCACTGTGGGATTACCCACTAACTGCACTGTGGGATTAGCCTCTAACTGCACTGTGGGATTCCCCTCTAACTGCACTGTGGGATTAGCCTCTAACTGCACTGTGGGATTACCCCCTAACTGCACTGTAGGAGCACCTTTGCCACCCGGACTGCAGTGGTGAATGTCGTCAGTTCACGAGCAGGTTCTCAAGGGTGTGCAGGGATGGGCAATAAATGCCTGTTTTTGCTGGTGATGCCCACATCCCAGGAATGATTTTTTTTTTAATCCTGTCTGTATTTATAGTGGAGATCTTCTCACTGTCAGAAGCCTGCTTTGATCCTCCGTGTGTATCAGCGAGTGTATCTCAGCGATGAACTTCTCAATGGAGCTGCTCTTCTTGGAGATGTGTTTGAGGTTTCCCTCCAGTGACTGCACCAGAGTCTCTGATTCTCTCCTCAGCTTGTCACTCAGGGTGTTCTCCTGCTCCAGCAGAAACTGGTGCAATTTAGCAAATTCAGCTTCAATATTTTCCTGGAGGCTCTTCACCAGCTCCTAGAACATGAAGGGGGCAGGAGGGAAATGACGTGTTGACAGTCACAAGATGTGAAAGGGTGATAGCATTTCAGCCCATTCCATGTCACCCTTCCTCATTACCAAGCCAAGCCATCTTTCCGTGGCAATATGGAAGCTTATTTTGGCGTATTTTGGCTTATTGACAGCATTCACAGCATGGGTTAAACGCAGAGTAAAGCTCCCTCTACACTGTCCCATCAAACATTCCCAGGGCAGGTACAGCATGGGTTAAACACAGAGTAAAGCTCCATCTACAATGTGCCATCAAACACACTCCGGGTAGGTACAGCACTGGGTTAGATACCGAGTAAAGCTCCCTCTACACTGTCCTATCAAACACTCCCAGAACGGGAACAGCATGGGGTCAGATACAGAGTAATACTCCCTCTACACTGTCCCATCAAACACACTCCAGGTAAGTACAGCACTGGATTATATATTGAGTAAAGCCTCCTCTACACTGTCCCATCAAACACTCCCAGGACAGGAACAGCATGTGGTTAGATACAGAGTAAAGCCTCCTCTACACAGTCCCATCAAACACACTCCGGGTAAGGACAGCATCAGTTAGATACAGAGTAAAACTCCCTCTACATTGTCCCATCAAACACTCCCAGGGCAGGTACAGCACGGGGTTAGATACAGAGTAAAGCTCCCTGTACCCTGTCCCCCTCAAACACTCCCAGGACAGGGACCGCACGGGACTTTCTGCTGCCTGATTGAGGATTGCTCCGAGGTTCAGCTTTACTGTAGGCTGTGTGCTGAAGCTGGAGGCTGGAGACTGGAGGCTGGAGGCTGTGCAACTGCTGCAGGGAGAGAGAGACAGAGACCGAGAGGAAGATCTTTCCACTTATTCTGTCAACAAGGAAAAGGAACAGGTAGACAAAGGAACTGAAAGCTCTTCTGTGAGTTTGGTTTAACATTGCAGAGTTTTTGTATTTGATTATTGGAGGGGGAAAGAAGAGGAAGGACGAAGACCTAGGGTGGAGCTGCTTGTTTCAATAGGGGCCTCCTGTGTTGTTACCATCGAATCGGGAGCTCCCTTTCCAGCCCAAACACTTGGCCTGGGACAGCGGGAGCTGCCTGGGTGAAGAGACTGTACTGTTGTTTGATAACATACGGAGTAGTGTGTTCCTGGGCAGCTTCAGCTGTCCCAGGTGAAGACATCACCTCCCTCCAACCAGAAGACCAGCGATAAGACTGCTCTGTAATTTTGCAGCTGCAAAAGACTATTTCCTCCTGGCCTTCCTCCCCCTCAGCTTCTTCCCCTTTGCCTCTGACTCTTTGCACTGTCAAGTTGTTGTTATATTTGATAATTGTTTTTCCCCTCTCTCGCTCAACATACGGTGGGTGTAACTCTTCTGCCCCATGGCTTCCTAGTCCTCTCCGGTGGTGGGGCCGTCCTATGCTGCAGCAGCTGCTGTGGCCATTCCTGTTGCCCCGTCACCTTTCCAGCTTTTGACAACAAAGCATGGGGCGAAGAGTTACACCCACCCAAATATGACAATTGAGACATGCATGAAGGCAATGTCCAAGGTTGTCAGCCCCTCGGCCATTGTTGCAGCCTCAAAAATGCACGGGAAGGCGGTGTTTTCCCTGAAGACCGAGCGGGTGTTGTCCATGGCCCTGAGTAAAGGGTTCACAGTGGGTGGGACTTTCCTGCCAATGGACCCTCTGGGGGCCACTGCACAGCGAGTAACGTTACCCAACGTCCCGCCCATCATTCCCAGTGAGCTCCTCTTCACCCAGCTATACCATCAGCGGGAGGTGAGGTTGGGGACCACCCCAGTCCTGCTCGGTCTTCGGGAGAGCAACCTCCGGCATGTGTACTCCTTCCGCCACCAGTTATTTATGCAGCTGATGCAAGAGGAGGTCACAGAGGGCTGGGACATCCACCCCAAAGCATGTGATGGGTGTGTCGGCTGCTGGCGGTGACGACCCGAAGGAGGATGGGGACTCGGTGTGGGGCACAGAGGATGCTCTTGAATCCATGGCCAGTGAAGCAGTGGACTTTCTCATGCCTCCTACCAAGTCTCCTCTCATCCCCACCATGGAACTCCGGGACTTTCTCGCGACCTGCAGCGGTTGGCACAATAAAGTTCAGCTGGCCCTCGGCTGGTGGTCAAGTTTGGCGCTGATCATCCAGTCCATCCTTGCTACCCTCAAGAAGGGAGGGAAGGGTGCAGGCATGAAACTGGTTGAGATGCGCCAGTTTAAATTGTTCCTTGAAGGGTTGCTGGGGGAGTGGAAGGCGAGGTGCACTTCCGCTCCCTTCTCAAAATAAGGTGTTGGTGACGGGTCTCTAAGTTCTTTTGACATGAAGATAACCACAGCCAGCCTCAACATCAACGGCAGCAGGGGGCCTCACTGCAGATTTCACAATCTCTCAGTCCTCAGGGAAGGGAGATACGCGGTGAGCTTTCTGCAGGAAACCCACACCGTTCCGGGAGACGAAGCCACCTGGCTCCTGGAGTGGCAGGGTGGGGTCTGCATGAGTCACCTCACCCCTATTTCTAGTGGGGTGGCTAACTTGTTGGCCCTGATTTTTCGGCCGAGATCTTGGGGGTCAAGGAGCTAGTGCCGGGCCGCTTGCTCCACCTCGCCGTTCGCCTGGGTAGCGTGCCACTCCACTTTGTGAATGTGCACATGCCCAGGCCCGGCGCGTTGCAAGCGCGCTTCTTTAAACAAGTGTCCACTCTCTTGAGTTCTATCGATAGCAGCGAGTGCATCATCCTCAGAGGGGATTTTAACTGCACCCTCGAGATGGGGGATCGCTCCGGTCCGCAGCGCAGCCAGGTGTCAGTGGAGAAGTTGAGGGAACTGATCCGCTCCCTCGACTTGGTGGACATCTGGTGGAATCTCCATCCCGACTCCAGTGTCTTCACGTGGAGGTCTGGAGGAGGAGGGTTCCGAATCCACCGCCTCTACATTTCGCAGGCGTACGTCTCCCGCGTCTCAGGGGCCTCCATGCGGCTGGTGCCATGCTGGGACCCCCACCTGGTGTGGGCAGAGTTCACTCTGCTCCACACACGGGCGGGGTCCACGTACTGGCACTTTAACAACTTTAACATGGAGGACGAGCGACTCCAGGACTCGTTCCATTGATTCTGGGCTGACTGGAGAAGGAAGCTATGGTGGGATGTGGCAAGACTCACATCCGCGCCTTCTGTCAGGAGTACGCGAAGGGGTCGACCAAGAAACGGGAAGCAGAGATTGTGCACCTTGAGAGGGAGACTTGGAGTCCCATCACAGTCATGCTACAACAGACCCGTCCCTGTGGCAGGCGCACAAAGACAAGAAGGGCGTACTGAGGGACCTGCAGCTCGTCGGGTCTCGAGGTGTGTATGTGAGGTTGTGGATCCAGATTCTGGAAGATTTGGACCGCGCCGCACCCTTCTGCTACTGGCTGGAAAAATGCCAGGCAATCCGTAAACAGCTCGTTGAGCTGCTGGCCGACGACGGATCCTCCGTCATGGACCCAGAGGGAATGGGCCTCCTGTTCCGTACTTATTACAGTGCGTTGTTCTCTCCAGATCCGTCCAGCGAGGATGCGCGTAGATTTTGGTGGGAGGACCTGCCGTAGGTCAGCCCAGAGGGCACCGAAGGATTGGCGGCTCTGTTCACTTTGGCGGAGCTGACTGGCGTCCTCCACCAACTCTCGAGGGGCAAATCCTCTGGGCTTGACGGGCTGATTGTGGAGTTCCTCAGGGCATTCTTGGATGATCTGGTGGGCAATTACGCGCGGGTCCTAGGAGAAAGCCTGGTGACCGGAGAGATGCCCCTCTCGTTGCGCAGGGTAGTCATCGTCCTGCTGCTGAAGAGGGGTGATCTCCTCCTGCTTAAGAACTGACAACCAGTCTCCCTCTTCAGCACGGATTAAACGATCTTTGCCCGGGCTATGTCTGCCCACCTGGGTTCCATGCTGACCCACATGATCCACCCCGACCAGTCCTACAAGGTCCCGGGCTGGTCCATCCAGGACAATATTCACCTGGTCCGGAACCTGATCCATCTTTCCCAGAGGACTGGTCTGTCAGTCGCCTTTCTCTCCCTCGATCAGGAGAAGGCGTTCGACAGGGTGGATCATGAATACCTTTTCGGGACTCTGCACGCATTCGAACTCGGGTCACATTTTGTGGCCCGGGAAGCCGCAGAGTGTCTGGTCAAAATTAACGGGTCCTTGAAGGGGTCCCTCCAATTTGGGAGAGGAGTGTGCCAGGGATGCCCCATGTCCGGCCAATTACCATCTGCGTGGAGCCGTTCCTGTGCCTGCTTCGCAGGAGGTTGACGGGATTGGCTCTGTGCGGGCCGGCCATGCGGGTCATCCTCTCGGCTTACGCCGACGACGTGCTCCTCACGGTCACAGATCCCGTTGACTTGCGGAGGATGCGCGACTGCCAGCAGACCTTTTCTGCTGTGTCCTCCGCGAGGATCAATTGGGAGAAATGTTCCGGTCTCCTGGTAGGTCAGTGGAGGGTGGACTCCTTACCGGAGGAGTTAATACCTTTTGCGTGGAGCACCACGCAACTCCTCTATCTGGGAGTCCAGCTTAGCCCCGCTGAGGAAGCCTGGCCGGCAAACTGGCAGGAGTTGGAGGCGAAAGTCACCACTCGACTGGGGCACTGGACAGGACTGCTCCGAGTGCTTTCCTACAGGGGCCGAGCGCTGGTCATAAACCAACTCGTGGCCTCGATGCTGTGGTACCGATTGGTTACTTTGGCCGCGCCCCCTGCATTCACCACCAAGATCCAGAAGAAGCTCGTCTATTTCTTCTGGGGCAAGAGGAAACACTAGGTCTCTGCCACAGTCCTGAGTCTCCCGATTGAGGAGGGCAGCCAGTCGCTGTTGTGTGTCCGCACCCAGGCTGCAACTCTCCGCTTTCGGACCCTGCAGAGATACCTGTACGTCGAGCATCCTCCCAGATGATGTGCGCTGGCAACATATTTTTTCCGCCAGGGCACTGCCTTCAAGAAGACATGCAGCTTCCGGGGGAGGAAGCCACGTCTCTCTGAGGGAATTGCGTGACTTTTATCGGGATCTAGTCAGAGTCTGGAACATGGTAGCTTCCAGGCAGGGCGCTGCCCTGCCGGTGAAGGAGAGCGCCTTGGCTGTCCGGGCGGCCGGCTCCGGGGATGGACCGACAGACAGAGGAGTAACCGAAGCCCCCAGGATGCCCTTCACTGCAGGTAACAAAGGGGCTTGGGAGTGCAGCCAAGCTGACCCCCACTCAGCCGGAACTGCTCATCAGACCCAGGCCTCGAAACCCTCCTCGGGAGCTGGTCCCGCAAAACCCAAGCCGCCTCTCGGAAATGCCCTCTGTGCCATTCCACATGGCGCAGAGGGGTTTCCGGGTACGGGCTGCTCCTGCACACGCTCCACTTCCTCGCTCTGGTCAGCCGCCCAGTCAGGCTGTGGCAGTCCGTGTTGCCATCTGGCGGTCAGGGGAAACCCCGTTGGAGGTCTATCTACACGGGACTCCTCCCCCTTTACAACAGGTACCTGCGGTGGAGGGTATTACAGAGGGCAGTCCCGTGCAATAGACTTTTAAGTAGGTTCACGGACTCCCCGGCCGCCTGTAATTTCTGCGGCCTGGACGAGACTGTGTTCCACGTAGAAATGGAGTGTGTGAGGTTGCAGCCCCTCTTTGAGTATTTGAAGGGGCTGCTCCTCAGACTTTGGCTGCACTTCAGCCCCACGCTCCTGATCTTTGGGCACCCAGTGCGGAGGGGCGTGGGCCGGGGGGAGGATCTCCCCATTGGTCTGCTCCTGGGCCTGGCCAAGGTGGCAATTCACAGGTCCAGGCTGCGGGCCGTCGGGGGGCCCATCCGCCCTGGTTGCCTGCCCCTCTTCTGAGGTTATGTTCGTTGCCGGGTATCCCTGGAGAAGGAGCATGTGGTGTCCGCCGGTTCGCTTGCGGCCTTCCGCAACCGATGGGCACCGCAGGGGCTGGAGTGCATCACAGATGCCGAAAATGGCATCTTAATTTGTGCTTTGTTTTATTTATGCGATTTTAATGAAGCTATTTTATAAAATAATAAAGGAGGCCTGAGGAATAAAGGCCCCATCAACAAAAATATATAAAAGTGTCCTGGGGTATGAAGGCCACCAGAAAAAAAGAAAACAAGTTCGATACAGAGTGACGCTCCCTCTACGCTGTCCCCATCAAACACTCAATTTAGTGCAAAACCAGTAGCAGCTTTGCACTGTGGGCTAATGGGAACTCATTTCCCAAGCGTCAGTTGACCCCCTTTTCATGCCGTCATTCGCTTTTTGCTTTCCACTGTTGTCGCTGAAGTGACTGTATCTGTGTCTTACCCACCGCTCTACACTCACTGAAATCAGCTGGGCAGAAGCATGGGGTTGTACAATGATGATTTAGACAGTGCTGATCTCGTCTCCATTTCTCCCCCACCCCATCCTCTCTGAACAGACCCATCAAGCAAATTGACCAGAGCTGACACATTACAGAGTGAACAATTGGTCTGCTCTGTGTGTATTGATGTACTATTATATCCTACCCACCAGGTGGCACATACGCCTCTCAGTCAGAAGTTTCAATCCCACTCCAGAGGTTTGATGCTCGGGTTCAGTACTGAGGGAGTGCTGCACTGTCAGAGGTGCCATCTTTCAGATGAGACATTAAACCAGAGCCCCCGTTTGCTCTCCCAGGTGAAAGTAAAACATCCCATGCCACTATTCTTAAGAAGAGCAGTGCCCTGGTCAATATTTATCCCTCAATCAACATCACTAAAAACAGGTTATCTGGTGGTTATCACATTGCTGTTGGTGGGATCTAGCTGTGCGCAAATTGGTTGTTGTGTTTCCTAGATTTCAACATTTCAAAAAATACAATTACTTCAAAAGTAATTGGCTGTTAAAAGATTTTGGGATGTCCTGAGGTGCTATATGAGTGCAAGTCTTTTTTCTTTCCATACAACATTTTGCAAATTGCCTTAGGTAGCCAGTAGCAACCCCTGCTGGCAGCAAAGCAGTTTGTCATGCCCACAAGGAGCTGTGATGAAATAAACATTGAATTTTAAAAAATGTCCACTGTTCAACAAAACTGCAAGAACATGGGCACTTGCACCACAGTTGAAATGGAGTAGCGGTCGTGTGACCCCATCCTGTACTGGAAATCAACAAACCTGTCGACAAAGACGAGACATTGTTATGCTCATCTGAAATAGCTGTGGGGAGAACCCCTTCGAAATTGAAAGGAGGACTATTGCATATTGATGTCCCCTGTCGGCATGATTGAACTAACAAAGAATTTTGGAGACAGACTGACTCACAGTCCAAACTAACATGAATAGGTGTAAAGTAGCACCGTGTTGATGGAATAGTCCCCATTCAGACATCAATCAATAGCCATGGTTTCCATATCCTTGTCCATTGTGTGGTCACACCAGGGGAGAGGGCCATGTGTCTCCTAACAGAAACTCTAAAGTGATGGATCTTTACCTCTGGAGAGAGAGAGGGCAGATTAAGCAAACATATCAGGAAGCCAGTCCAGCCAGAGGCTGTGCAAGAGATTCAGCCAAGCAAGAAAAACCCTGCTGAACACATGGCACAGAGATGCTCTATCAATCAAGGTAACAAAAGTCCACACCACCAGCTTTGTGCTGAGTTGTAATCACTGGAACCCAAGTTCAAGACTATAGACACCTAGTCCTGCACCTTTAAAAAGACTTTCCTCCTGAGAAGATTCAACAGGTTTACTGTAAATCATGAACACTTGCCTCACTTTGGACTTTAAACTACATCCCAGCCTTTTCTCTCTATCAATTCTTGTGTGTGCGTGTGTTGAGTGAATGCTTGTCTCAGTATGGTTGCAACCAATTTGGGAACTGTTGAAAAATAAATAGTTTTTTTTCAAACCTATGAGAAAACCTGTCATTTGTCTGCTTATTTGACCCGAAAGACACTCAGGGGTTAACACATCATTTATAACAAAACACGATTGCTATCAATTGGGAGGTGAACAGTGGGAACCACCTAAAGCCCTTTCCACCTGTCAGTAACAAATTGGGGGCTCGAAGCCAGGAGTTTTTTTTGAAACATCAGATTAAATGAGAGATTTAGAAAAGGGAGGAAAATTGACCTCCACAACTGTCGGAAATTGAACAAACAGGTTTTCTCGTCTCATTCTTTACTTCCTTACAGTGCCAAAAACAAAAGACATGGCCACATTTAATTCTAAAGAGTTTGCAGAGCGGGGAGACATATCCCATGATAATTAAATCAAGTAAGTACTTAAGATTTGAAAACCCCAGCTGCCCAGCTGGGAAACCCATAAATTTTGTAAGTCAGTGAGCACAGGGGCTGATGGAGAATGAGAGACAGTGTAGGTCAGTGAGCACAGGGGTGATGGGTGAATGGGAGCCAGTGTGGGTCAGTTAGCACAGGGGTGATGGGAAACGCAGGACAGTATCGGTCAGTGAGCACAGCGGTGATGGGTGAATGGGAGCCAGTGTGGGTCAGTGAGCACAGGGGTGATGGAGAATGAGAGACAGTGTAGGTCAGTGAGCACAGGAGTAATGGGAAACGCAAGACAGTATAGGTCAGTGAGCACAGCGGTGATGGGTGAATGGGAGCCAGTGTGGGTCAGTGAGCACAGGGGTGATGGAGAAAGAGAGACAGTGTAGGTCAGTGAGCACAGGGGTGATGGGTGAATGGGAGCCAGTGTGGGTCAGTGAGCACAGGAGTAATGGGAAACGCAAGACAGTATAGGTCAGTGAGCACAGCGGTGATGGGTGAATGGGAGCCAGTGTGGGTCAGTGAGCACAGGGGTGATGGGTGAATGGGAGCCAGTGTGAGTCAGTGAGCACAGGGGTGATGGGTGAATAGGAGCCAGTGAAGGTCAGTGAGCACAGCGGTGATGGGTGAATGGGAGCCAGTGTGGGTCAGTGAGCACAGGGGTGATGGATGAATGGGAGCCAGTGTGGGTCAGTGAGCACAGGGGTGATGGGTGAATGGGAGCCAGTGTGGGTCAGTGAGCACAGAAGTAATGGGAAACGCAAGACAGTATAGGTCAGTGAGCACAGGGGTGATGGGTGAATGGGAGCCAGTGTGGGTCAGTGAGCACAGGGGTGATGGGTGAATGGGAGCCAGTGTGAGTCAGTGAGCACAGGGGTGATGGGTGAATGGGAGCCAGTGTGAGTCAGTGAGCACAGGGGTGAGGGGTGAATGGGAGCCAGTGTGGGTCAGTGAGCACAGGGGTGATGGGTGAATGGGAGCCAGTGTGGGTCAGTGAGCAGAGCGGTGATGGGTGAATGGGAGCCAGTGTGGGTCAGTGAGCACAGGGGTGATGGGTGAATGGGAGCCAGTGTGGGTCAGTGAGCACAGGGGTGATGGGTGAATGAGAGACAGTGTAGGTCAGTGAGCACAGAAGTAATGGGAAACGCAAGACAGAATAGGTCAGTGAGCACAGGGGTGATGGGTGAATGGGAGCCAGTGTGGGTCAGTCAGCACAGGGGTGATGGGTGAATGGGAGCCAGTGTGAGTCAGTGAGCACAGGGGTGATGGGTGAATGGGAGCCAGTGTGAGTCAGTGAGCACAGGGGTGATGGGTGAATGGGAGCTAGTGTGGGTCAGTGAGCACAGGGGTGATGGGTGAATGGGAGCCAGTGTGGGTCAGCGAGCAGAGGGGTGATGGGTGAATAGGAGCCAGTGTAGGTCAGTGAGCACAGGGGTGATGGGTGAATGAGATCCAGTGTGGGTCAGTGAGCAGAGGGGTGATGGGTGAATGGGAGCCAGTGTGGGTCAGTGAGCACAGGGGTGATGGGTGAATGGGAGCCAGTGTGGGTCAGTGAGCAGAGGGGTGATGGGTGAATGGGAGCCAGTGTGGGTCAGTGAGCACAGGGGTAATGGGTGAATGGGAGCCAGTGTAGGTCAGTGAGCACAGCGGTGATGGGTGAATGGGTGCCAGTGTGGGTCAGTGAGCACAGGGGTGATGGGTGAATGGGAGCCAGTGTGGGTCAGTCAGCACAGGGGTGATGGGTGAATGGGAGCCAGTGTGGGTCAGTGAGCACAGTGGTGATGGGTGAATGGGAGCTAGTGTGGGTCAGTGAGCACAGGGGTGATGGGTGAATGGGAGCCAGTGTGGGTCAGTGAGCACAGGGGTGATGGGTGAATGGGAGCCAGTGTGGGTCAGTGAGCACAGGGGTAATGGGTGAATGGGGGCCAGTGTGGGTCAGTGAGCACAGGGGCTGAAGGAGAATGTGAGACAGTGTAGGTCAGTGAGCACAGAAGTAATGGGAAACGCAAGACAGTATAGGTCAGTGAGCACAGGGGTGATGGGTGAATGGGAGCCAGTGTGGGTCAGTGAGCACAGGGGTGATGGGTGAATGGGAGCCAGTGTGAGTCAGTGAGCACAGGGGTGATGGGTGAATGGGAGCCAGTGTGAGTCAGTGAGCACAGGGGTGATGGGTGAATGGGAGCCAGTGTGGGTCAGTGAGCACAGGGGTGATGGGTGAATGGGAGCCAGTGTGGGTCAGTGAGCAGAGGGGTGATGGGTGAATAGGAGCCAGTGTAGGTCAATGAGCACAGGGGTGATGGGTGAATGAGATCCATTGTGGGTCAGTGAGCAGAGGGGTGATGGGTGAATGGGAGCCAGTGTGGGTCAGTGAGCACAGGGGTGATGGGTGAATGGGAGCCAGTGTGGGTCAGTGAGCAGAGGGGTGATGGGTGAATGGGAGCCAGTGTGGGTTAGTGAGCACAGGGGTAATGGGTGAATGGGAGCCAGTGTAGGTCAGTGAGCACAGCGGTGATGGGTGAATGGGTGCCAGTGTGGGTCAGTGAGCATAGGGGTGATGGGTGAATGGGAGCCAGTGTGGGTCAGTGAGCACAGGGGTGATGGGTGAATGGGAGCCAGTGTGGGTCAGTGAGCACAGGGGTGATGGGTGAATGGGAGCCAGTGTGGGTCAGTGAGCACAGGGGTAATGGGTGAATGGGAGCCAGTGTGAGTCAGTGAGCACAGGGGTGATGGGTGAATGGGAGCTAGTGTGGGTCAGTGAGCACAGGGGTGATGGGTGAATGGGAGCCAGTGTGGGTCAGCGAGCAGAGGGGTGATGGGTGAATAGGAGCCAGTGTAGGTCAGTGAGCACAGGGGTGATGGGTGAATGAGATCCAGTGTGGGTCAGTGAGCAGAGGGGTGATGGGTGAATGGGAGCCAGTGTGGGTCAGTGAGCACAGGGGTGATGGGTGAATGGGAGCCAGTGTGGGTCAGTGAGCAGAGGGGTGATGGGTGAATGGGAGCCAGTGTGGGTCAGTGAGCACAGGGGTAATGGGTGAATGGGAGCCAGTGTAGGTCAGTGAGCACAGCGGTGATGGGTGAATGGGTGCCAGTGTGGGTCAGTGAGCACAGGGGTGATGGGTGAATGGGAGCCAGTGTGGGTCAGTCAGCACAGGGGTGATGGGTGAATGGGAGCCAGTGTGGGTCAGTGAGCACAGTGGTGATGGGTGAATGGGAGCTAGTGTGGGTCAGTGAGCACAGGGGTGATGGGTGAATGGGAGCCAGTGTGGGTCAGTGAGCACAGGGGTGATGGGTGAATGGGAGCCAGTGTGGGTCAGTGAGCACAGGGGTAATGGGTGAATGGGGGCCAGTGTGGGTCAGTGAGCACAGGGGCTGAAGGAGAATGTGAGACAGTGTAGGTCAGTGAGCACAGAAGTAATGGGAAACGCAAGACAGTATAGGTCAGTGAGCACAGGGGTGATGGGTGAATGGGAGCCAGTGTGGGTCAGTGAGCACAGGGGTGATGGGTGAATGGGAGCCAGTGTGAGTCAGTGAGCACAGGGGTGATGGGTGAATGGGAGCCAGTGTGAGTCAGTGAGCACAGGGGTGATGGGTGAATGGGAGCCAGTGTGGGTCAGTGAGCACAGGGGTGATGGGTGAATGGGAGCCAGTGTGGGTCAGTGAGCAGAGGGGTGATGGGTGAATAGGAGCCAGTGTAGGTCAATGAGCACAGGGGTGATGGGTGAATGAGATCCATTGTGGGTCAGTGAGCAGAGGGGTGATGGGTGAATGGGAGCCAGTGTGGGTCAGTGAGCACAGGGGTGATGGGTGAATGGGAGCCAGTGTGGGTCAGTGAGCAGAGGGGTGATGGGTGAATGGGAGCCAGTGTGGGTTAGTGAGCACAGGGGTAATGGGTGAATGGGAGCCAGTGTAGGTCAGTGAGCACAGCGGTGATGGGTGAATGGGTGCCAGTGTGGGTCAGTGAGCATAGGGGTGATGGGTGAATGGGAGCCAGTGTGGGTCAGTGAGCACAGGGGTGATGGGTGAATGGGAGCCAGTGTGGGTCAGTGAGCACAGGGGTAATGGGTGAATGGGAGCCAGTGTGGGTCAGTGAGCACAGGGGTAATGGGTGAATGGGAGCCAGTGTGGGTCAGTGAGCAGAGGGGTGATGGGTGAATGGGAGCCAGTGTAGGTCAGTGAGCACAGGGGTGATGGGTGAATGAGATCCAGTGTGGGTCAGTGAGCAGAGGGGTGATGGGTGAATGGGAGCCAGTGTGGGTCAGTGAGCACAGGGGTAATGGGTGAATGGGAGCCAGTGTGGGTCAGTGAGCAGAGGGGTGATGGGTGAATGGGAGCCAGTGTGGGTCAGTGAGCAGAGGGGTGATGGGTGAATGGGAGCCAGTGTAGGTCAGTGAGCACAGGGGTAATGGGTGAATGGGAGCCAGTGTGGGTCAGTGAGCAGAGGGGTGATGGGTGAATGGGAGCCAGTTTAGGTCAGTGAGCACAGGGGTGATGGGTGAATGAGATCCAGTGTGGGTCAGTGAGCAGAGGGGTGATGGGTGAATGGGAGCCAGTGTAGGTCAGTGAGCACAGGGGTGATGGGTGAATGAGATCCAGTGTGGGTCAGTGAGCAGATGGGTGATGGGTGAATGGGAGCCAGTGTGGGTCAGTGAGCACAGGGGTGATGGGTGAATGGCAGCCAGTGTGGGTCAGTGAGCAGAGGGGTGATGGGTGAATGGGAGCCAGTGTGGGTCAGTGAGCACAGGGGTGATGGGTGAATGGGAGCCAGTTTAGGTCAGTGAGCACAGGGTTGATGGGGAATGAGATCCAGTGTGGGTCAGTGAGCACAGGGGTGATGGATGAACGGGAGACAGGGTAGGTCAGTGAGCACAGCGGTGATGGGTGAATGGGAGCCAGTGTGGGTCAGTGAGCACAGGGGTGATGGGTGAATGGGAGCCAGTGTAGGTCAGTGAGCACAGGGGTGATGGGTGAATGAGATCCAGTGCGGGTCAGTGAGCACAGGGGTGATGGGTGAATGGGAGACAGTGTGGGTCAGTGAGCACAGGGGTGATGGGTGAATGGGAGCCAGTGTAGGTCAGTGAGCAAAGGGGTGATGGGGAATGAGAGACAGTGTAGGTAAGTGAGCACAGCGGTGATGGGTGAATGGGAGCCAGTGTGAGTCAGTGAGCACAGGGGTGATGGGTGAATGGGAGCCAGTGTGGGTCAGTGAGCACAGAGTGATGGGTGAATGAGATCCAGTGTGGGTCAGTGAGCATGGGGTGATGGGTGAATGGGAGACAGTGTAGGTCAGTGAGCACAGCGGTGATGGGTGAATGGGAGCCAGTGTGGGTCAGTGAGCACAGCGGTGATGGGTGAATGGGAGCCAGTGTGGGTCAGTGAGCGCAGAGTGATGGGTGAATGAGATCCAGTGTGGGTCAGTGAGCACAGGGGTGATGGGTGAATGGGAGACAGTGTGGGTCAGTGAGCACAGCGGTGATGGGTGAATGGGAGCCAGTGTGAGTCAGTGAGCACAGGGGTGATGGGTGAATGGGAGCCAGTGTAGGTCAGTGAGCACAGGGGTGATGGGTGAATGAGATCCAGTGTGGGTCAGTGAGCACAGGGGTGATGGGTGAATGGGAGCCAGTGCAGGTCAGTAAGCACAGGGGTAATGGGGAATGAGAGACAGTGTAGGTCAGTGAGTAATGGGGTGATGGAGAATGAGAGACAGTGTAGGTCAGTGAGCACAGGGGTGATGGGGAATGAGAGACAGGGTAGGTCAGTGAGCACAGGGGTGATGGAGAATGAGAGACAGTGTAGGTCAGTGAGCACAGGGGTGATGGAGAATGAGAGATAGTGTAGGTCAGTGAGTAATGGGGTAATGGGGAATGAGAGACAGGGTAGGTCAGTGAGCACAGGGGTGATGGGGAATGAGAGACAGTGTAGGTCAGTGAGCACAGAGTGATGGGTGAATGAGATCCAGTGTGGGTCAGTGAACATGGGGTGATGGGTGAATGGGAGACAGGGTAGGTCAGTGAGCACAGGGGTGATGGGGAATGAGGGACAGTGTCGGTCAGTGAGCACAGGGGTGATGGGGAATGAGGGACAGTGTAGGTCAGTGAGCACAGGGGTGATGGGGAATGAGGGACAGTGTCGGTCAGTGAGCACAGGCGTGATGGAGAATGAGAGACAGTGTAGGTCAGTGAGCACAGGGGTAATGGGGAATGAGAGACAGTGTAGGTCAGTGAGCACAGGGGTAATGGGGAATGAGAGACAGGGTAGGTCAGTGAGCTCAGGGGTGATGGGTGAATGAGATCCACTGTGGGTCAGTGAACATGGGGTGATGGGTGAATGGGAGACAGGGTAGGTCAGTGAGCACAGGGGTGATGGGGAATGAGGGACAGTGTCGGTCAGTGAGCACAGGGGTGATGGGGAATGAGGGACAGTGTAGGTCAGTGAGCACAGGGGTGATGGGGAATGAGGGACAGTGTCGGTCAGTGAGCACAGGCGTGATGGAGAATGAGAGACAGTGTAGGTCAGTGAGCACAGGGGTGATGGGGAATGAGAGACAGGGTAGGTCAGTGAGCACAGGGGTGATGGGGAATGAGGGACAGTGTCGGTCAGTGAGCACAGGGGTGATGGGGATTGAGGGACAGTGTAGGTCAGTGAGCACAGGGGTGATGGGGAATGAGGGACAGTGTCGGTCAGTGAGCACAGGCGTGATGGAGAATGAGAGACAGTGTAGGTCAGTGAGCACAGGGGTAATGGGGAATGAGAGACAGTGTAGGTCAGTGAGCACAGGGGTGATGGGGAATGAGAGACAGTGTAGGTCAGTTACTAATGGGGTGATGGAGAATGAGAGACAGTGTAGGTCAGTGAGCACAGGGGTAATGGGGAATAAGAGACAGTGTCGGTCAGTGAGCACAGTGGTGATGGAGAATGAGAGACAGTGTAGGTCAGTTACTAATGGGGTGATGGAGAATGAGAGACAGTGTAGGTCAGTGAGCACAGGCGTGATGGAGAATGAGAGACAGTGTAGGTCAGTTACTAATGGGGTGATGGAGAATGAGAGACAGTGTAGGTCAGTGAGCACAGGCGTGATGGAGAATGAGAGACAGTGTAGGTCAGTTACTAATGGGGTGATGGAGAATGAGAGACAGTGTAGGTCAGTGAGCACAGGGGTAATGGGGAATAAGAGACAGTGTCGGTCAGTGAGCACAGTGGTGATGGAGAATGAGAGACAGTGTAGGTCAGTGAGTAATGGGGTAATGGGGAATGAGAGACAGTGTAGGTCAGTGAGCACAGCGGTGATGGGGAATGAGAGACAGTGTAGGTCAGTGAGCACAGCGGTGATGGGTGAATGGGAGCCAGTGTGGGTCAGTGAGCACAGCGGTGATGGGTGAATGGGAGCCAGTGTGGGTCAGTGAGCACAGAGTGATGGGTGAATGAGATCCAGTGTGGGTCAGTGAGCATGGGGTGATGGGTGAATGGGAGACAGTGTGGGTCAGTGAGCACAGGGGTGATGGGTGAATGAGAGCCAGTGTAGGTCAGTGAGCGCAGAGTGATGGGTGAATGAGATCCAGTGTGGGTCAGTGAGCACAGGGGTGATGGGTGAATGGTAGCCAGAGTGGGTCAGTGAGCACAGGGGTGATGGGTGAATGAGAGTCAGTGTAGGTCAGTGAGCACAGAGTGATGGGTGAATGAGATCCAGTGTGGGTCAGTGAGCACAGGGGTGATGGGTGAATGGTAGCCAGTGCAGGTCAGTAAGCACAGGGGTAATGGGGAATGAGAGACAGTGTAGGTCAGTGAGCACAGGGGTGATGGGGAATGAGAGACAGGGTAGGTCAGTGAGCACAGGGGTGATGGGGAATGAGAGACAGTGTGGGTCAGTGAGCACAGGGGCGATGGGGAATGAGGGACAGTGCCGTTCAGTGAGCACAAGGGTGATGGAGAATGAGAGACAGTGTAGGTCAGAGAGTAATGGGGTGATGGGTGAATGGGAGCCAGTGTGGGTCAGTGAGCACAGGGGTGATGGGTGAATGGGAGCCAGTGTGGGTCAGTGAGCACAGGGGTGATGGGTGAATGGGAGCCAGTGTAGGTCAGTGAGTAATGGGGTGATGGGTGAATGGGAGCCAGTGTGGGTCAGTGAGCACAGGGGTGATGGGCGAATGGGAGCCAGTGTGGGTCAGTGACCACAGGGGTGATGGGTGAATGGGAGCCAGTGTGGGTCAGTGAGCACAGGGGTGATGGGTGAATGGGAGCCAGTGTGGGTCAGTGAGCACAGAGTGATGGGTGAATGAGATCCAGTGTGGGTCAGTGAGCATGGGGTGATGGGTGAATGGGAGCCAGTGTGCGTCAGTGAGCACAGGGGTGATGGGTGAATGAGAGCCAGTGTAGGCCAGTGAGCACAGAGTGATGGGTGAATGAGATCCAGTGTGGGTCAGTGAGCATGGGGTGATGGGTGAATGGGAGACAGCGTAGATCAGTGAGCACAGGGGTGATGGGTGAATGGGAGCCAGTGTGGGTCAGTGAGCACAGGGGTGATGGGTGAATGAGAGCCAGTGTAGGTCAGTGAGCGCAGAGTGATGGGTGAATGAGATCCAGTGTGGGTCAGTGAGCACAGGGGTGATGGGTGAATGGGAGCCAGTGTGGGTCAGTGAGCACAGGGGTGATGGGTGAATGGGAGCCAGTTTGGGTCAGTGAGCACAGGGGTGATGGGTGAATGAGAGCCAGTGTAGGTCAGTGAGCACAGGGGTGATGGGTGAATGAGAGCCAGTGTAGGTCAGTGAGCACAGGGGTGTTGGGTGAATGAGAGCCAGTGTAGGTCAGTGAGCACAGGGGTGATGGGTGAATGGGAGCCAGTGTAGGTCAGTGAGCACAGAGTGATGGGTGAATGAGATCCAGTGTGGGTCAGTGAGCACAGGGGTGATGGGTGAATGGGAGCCAGTGCAGGTCAGTAAGCACAGGGGTAATGGGGAATGAGAGACAGTGTAGGTCAGTAAGTAATGGGGTGATGGAGAATGAGAGACAGTGTAGGTCAGTGAGCACAGGGGTGATGGGGAATGAGAGACAGTGTAGGTCAGTGAGCACAGGGGTGATGGGGAATGAGAGCCAGTGTAGGTCAGTGAGCACAGGGGTGTTGGGTGAATGAGAGCCAGTGTAGGTCAGTGAGCACAGGGGTGATGGGTGAATGGGAGCCAGTGCAGGTCAGTAAGCACAGGGGTAATGGGGAATGAGAGACAGTGTGGGTCAGTGAGCACAGGGGTGATGGGGAATGAGAGACAGTGTAGGTCAGTGAGCACAGGGGTGATGGGGAATGAGAGACAGTGTAGGTCAGTGAGCACAGGGGTGATGGAGAATGAGAGACAGTGTGGGTCAGTGAGCACATAGGTGATGGAGAATGAGGGACAGTGTGGGTCAGTGAGCACAGGGGTGATGGAGAATGAGAGACAGTGTGGGTCAGTGAGCACAGGGGTGATGGAGAGTGAGAGACAGTGTGGGTCAGTGAGCACAGGGGTGATGCAGGATGAGAGACAGTGTGGGTCAGTGAGCACAGAGGTGATGGAGAATGAGGGACAGTGTGGGTCAGTGAGCACAGGGGTGATGGAGAATGAGAGACAGTGTGGGTCAGTGAGCACAGGGGTGATGGGGAATGAGGGACAGTGTAGGTCAGTGAGCACAGGGGTGATGGGGAATGAGGGACAGTGTCGGTCAGTGAGCACAGGCGTGATGGAGAATGAGAGACAGTGTAGGTCAGTGAGCACAGGGGTAATGGGGAATGAGAGACAGTGTAGGTCAGTGAGCACAGGGGTGATGGGGAATGAGAGACAGTGTAGGTCAGTTACTAATGGGGTGATGGAGAATGAGAGACAGTGTAGGTCAGTGAGCACAGGGGTAATGGGGAATAAGAGACAGTGTCGGTCAGTGAGCACAGTGGTGATGGAGAATGAGAGACAGTGTAGGTCAGTTACTAATGGGGTGATGGAGAATGAGAGACAGTGTAGGTCAGTGAGCACAGGCGTGATGGAGAATGAGAGACAGTGTAGGTCAGTTACTAATGGGGTGATGGAGAATGAGAGACAGTGTAGGTCAGTGAGCACAGGCGTGATGGAGAATGAGAGACAGTGTAGGTCAGTTACTAATGGGGTGATGGAGAATGAGAGACAGTGTAGGTCAGTGAGCACAGGGGTAATGGGGAATAAGAGACAGTGTCGGTCAGTGAGCACAGTGGTGATGGAGAATGAGAGACAGTGTAGGTCAGTGAGTAATGGGGTAATGGGGAATGAGAGACAGTGTAGGTCAGTGAGCACAGCGGTGATGGGGAATGAGAGACAGTGTAGGTCAGTGAGCACAGCGGTGATGGGTGAATGGGAGCCAGTGTGGGTCAGTGAGCACAGCGGTGATGGGTGAATGGGAGCCAGTGTGGGTCAGTGAGCACAGAGTGATGGGTGAATGAGATCCAGTGTGGGTCAGTGAGCATGGGGTGATGGGTGAATGGGAGACAGTGTGGGTCAGTGAGCACAGGGGTGATGGGTGAATGAGAGCCAGTGTAGGTCAGTGAGCGCAGAGAGATGGGTGAATGAGATCCAGTGTGGGTCAGTGAGCACAGGGGTGATGGGTGAATGGTAGCCAGAGTGGGTCAGTGAGCACAGGGGTGATGGGTGAATGAGAGTCAGTGTAGGTCAGTGAGCACAGAGTGATGGGTGAATGAGATCCAGTGTGGGTCAGTGAGCACAGGGGTGATGGGTGAATGGTAGCCAGTGCAGGTCAGTAAGCACAGGGGTAATGGGGAATGAGAGACAGTGTAGGTCAGTGAGCACAGGGGTGATGGGGAATGAGAGACAGGGTAGGTCAGTGAGCACAGGGGTGATGGGGAATGAGAGACAGTGTGGGTCAGTGAGCACAGGGGCGATGGGGAATGAGGGACAGTGCCGTTCAGTGAGCACAAGGGTGATGGAGAATGAGAGACAGTGTAGGTCAGAGAGTAATGGGGTGATGGGTGAATGGGAGCCAGTGTGGGTCAGTGAGCACAGGGGTGATGGGTGAATGGGAGCCAGTGTGGGTCAGTGAGCACAGGGGTGATGGGTGAATGGGAGCCAGTGTAGGTCAGTGAGTAATGGGGTGATGGGTGAATGGGAGCCAGTGTGGGTCAGTGAGCACAGGGGTGATGGGCGAATGGGAGCCAGTGTGGGTCAGTGAGCACAGGGGTGATGGGTGAATGGGAGCCAGTGTGGGTCAGTGAGCACAGGGGTGATGGGTGAATGGGAGCCAGTGTGGGTCAGTGAGCACAGAGTGATGGGTGAATGAGATCCAGTGTGGGTCAGTGAGCATGGGGTGATGGGTGAATGGGAGCCAGTGTGGGTCAGTGAGCACAGGGGTGATGGGTGAATGAGAGCCAGTGTAGGCCAGTGAGCACAGAGTGATGGGTGAATGAGATCCAGTGTGGGTCAGTGAGCATGGGGTGATGGGTGAATGGGAGACAGCGTAGATCAGTGAGCACAGGGGTGATGGGTGAATGGGAGCCAGTGTGGGTCAGTGAGCACAGGGGTGATGGGTGAATGAGAGCCAGTGTAGGTCAGTGAGCGCAGAGTGATGGGTGAATGAGATCCAGTGTGGGTCAGTGAGCACAGGGGTGATGGGTGAATGGGAGCCAGTTTGGGTCAGTGAGCACAGGGGTGATGGGTGAATGAGAGCCAGTGTAGGTCAGTGAGCACAGGGGTGATGGGTGAATGAGAGCCAGTGTAGGTCAGTGAGCACAGGGGTGTTGGGTGAATGAGAGCCAGTGTAGGTCAGTGAGCACAGGGGTGATGGGTGAATGGGAGCCAGTGTAGGTCAGTGAGCACAGAGTGATGGGTGAATGAGATCCAGTGTGGGTCAGTGAGCACAGGGGTGATGGGTGAATGGGAGCCAGTGCAGGTCAGTAAGCACAGGGGTAATGGGGAATGAGAGACAGTGTAGGTCAGTAAGTAATGGGGTGATGGAGAATGAGAGACAGTGTAGGTCAGTGAGCACAGGGGTGATGGGGAATGAGAGACAGTGTAGGTCAGTGAGCACAGGGGTGATGGGGAATGAGAGCCAGTGTAGGTCAGTGAGCACAGGGGTGTTGGGTGAATGAGAGCCAGTGTAGGTCAGTGAGCACAGGGGTGATGGGTGAATGGGAGCCAGTGCAGGTCAGTAAGCACAGGGGTAATGGGGAATGAGAGACAGTGTGGGTCAGTGAGCACAGGGGTGATGGGGAATGAGAGACAGTGTAGGTCAGTGAGCACAGGGGTGATGGGGAATGAGAGACAGTGTAGGTCAGTGAGCACAGGGGTGATGGAGAATGAGAGACAGTGTGGGTCAGTGAGCACATAGGTGATGGAGAATGAGGGACAGTGTGGGTCAGTGAGCACAGGGGTGATGGAGAATGAGAGACAGTGTGGGTCAGTGAGCACAGGGGTGATGGAGAGTGAGAGACAGTGTGGGTCAGTGAGCACAGGGGTGATGCAGGATGAGAGACAGTGTGGGTCAGTGAGCACAGAGGTGATGGAGAATGAGGGACAGTGTGGGTCAGTGAGCACAGGGGTGATGGAGAATGAGAGACAGTGTGGGTCAGTGAGCACAGGGGTGATGGAGAGTGAGAGACAGTGTCGGTCATTGAGCACAGGGGTGATGGAGAATGAGGGACAGTGTTGGTCAGTGAGCACAGGGGTGATGGGGAATGAGAGACAGTGTCCGTCAATGAGCACAGGGGTGATGGAGAATGAGGGACAGTGTTGGTCAGTGAGCACAGGGGTGATGGAGAATGAGGGACAGTGTTGGTCAGTGAGCACAGGGATGATGGAGAATGAGAGCAAGTGTGAGTCAGTGAGCACAGGGGTGATGGGGAATGAGAGACAGTGTCCGTCAATGAGCACAGGGGTGATGGAGAATGAGGGACAGTGTTGGTCAGTGAGCACAGGGATGATGGAGAATGAGAGCAAGTGTGAGTCAATGAGCACAGGGGTGATGGAGAATGAGAGACAGTGTCGGTCAGTGAGCACAGGGGTGATGGGGAATGAGAGACAGTGTCGGTCAGTGAGCACAGGGGTGATGGAGAATGAGGGACAGTGTCGGTCAGTGAGCACAGGGGTGATGGAGAATGAGAGACAGTGTAGGTCAGTGAGCACAGATTCTAATACGTATTACCAGAGGAATGGCTTACCAGAGTCTCAGTGATGTCGGACCCTCGGGCTGACTGTGCTTCGCAATACTCCTCCAACCTCTTCTCAAGGAATTCAACCAAATTCTCCAATTTTCCCTGCAGGAAAACACACAGAAGATCAGCCACAAGGAAGTTCATCCATTATCAAGTAACATCAATACGACCCAACCTCCATGATAACACTAGGAAAAGGAGGAGGCTATTCAATCCCCCGGACCTGCTCTGCTATTCAGTTAAATTATGATCTGTACCATACCTCCATTTACCTGTCTTTGCTCCATATCCCTTGATACTTAACCAACAAAAATCTAACCATCTCGCTCTTGAAAGCTTCAATTGATCCCCAACACCTATAGTTTTTTGGGGGAGAGAAGATACCAGATTTCCACTACCCTCTATGTGAACAATTGTTCCTGCTTTGTTCCTGAACAGCCCACTTGTAAGTTTAAGATTATGTCCCCTTGATTTTGACTCTTGTCTCCAAAGGAATTAGTTTCTCGATATCTACCAAATTGAATCTTTTTAACGGTTTAGACACTGATCAGATCACCCATTAATCTATTTTTAAGAAACAAAGATTGCATTTATGTAGCACCTTTTGTGACCCTACGATGTCCTGAAGCCATTTACATCAATTCAGTACTTTTAGAGTTCAGTTACTGCGGTAAACAATAAACAATTGCACAGCAAGATCCCGCAAACAACTGTGAGATAACGACCAGCTAACCCATTTCAGTGATGTTGGTTGAGGCATAAATATTGGCCAAGACATGGTGGAGAATTCCCCTGCTCTTCATTGAAATAATACCACGGGATCATTTTGGTCCACCTTAGAGAGTAGGCAGGGCCCCCGTTTTAATGTCTCATCCAAAAGACTGCACCTCCAACAATGCAATACTGGATTGTCAGCCTACATTTCGTGCCCTGCGGCAAGTCTTGAACCCACAGCTACCAACTGAGCCACAGCTGACAATGTGGCTTGGGTCCTAGCCATGTGGTAAATGCTGAGTGGCTAAAGAGCTGCTTCCAGAATCACGGTGTGGTTTTGGCCCATCGGGAATCACCACAGACAAGATCTTTAATGCTCGGCCAACCCAGGAAAAATGCAGGGAACAATGCCAACCGCTGTACATGGCATTTTTCAACCTCGCGAGAGCCTTTGACTCTGTCAACTGCGAAGGGCTGTGGAGCCTCCTTCTCCATTTTCCTTGCTGCAATGCTACACCTCACCTCCAGCAAATTACCCAGCCGTGGAGATAACCTACGGAACGGACAGGAAACTGTTCAACCTACACCGCCTTCAATTCAAGACCACAATTGCTCCAATCTCAGTTGCCAAGCTTCAGTATCCAGCTGACAGTATCCTTGCCGATTGTCCCCGGCGAGGCCCTAAAAAATTACCTGAGTTCCGGGGCCATCCATCCTCTTGCCTCCGAGGGCTGGGTTGCAGTCCCAGCAATGGCCACTGTGCTCCTGGTGGAGCTGCTGGGACCAAGAGCTGCTGGCCCACTGATTGGCCGGCAGCTCCATTAGGCGGGACTTCCTGCCTCAAGGAGGTGGAAGTCCCGCCCAAGACCAATTAAGGGCCTGAGGAGCGAAAACTCCCGGCCTAGCTCCCCAGGCACAGCGGAGGCAGGCTCGGCACCGACTTTTCGGCCGGTGGGCGGGGCTTCCCGCCCAACGTAAAATTCCGGCTTGTGATTCTACCAGTTATAAAAAAAACTGGAGATGGGGCGGGGGAGCAATAGATGATTGTTTGACCAGGTGGGGCAGTTGGAGGTGAAAGGCCATGTCATTACACTCCAGGGATAGATCCAACTAGAGTTGTCCACCCCAATCACAGAAGTGCCCAGCCTGATTAGCCTAGTCAGGTCTGTCTTCCTGTGTCTGATGTGCCCTCAGTTTCCCCCAATATTGCGATGCCATTGAGTGTCTGAATACAGCAGCCATTCATAAACCACTCTTCGGTGCCCGTTACCTCTGCATCATGACATGAATTGGCTCACAAAGCCAACAAGAGCCAATTTGCCCAATTTTGTTTGCTGTCATGTCATACTCCTTCCACACCAGCAGGTAGCGACATTGCACTTTGCACACAGATTTCCCTATTGCAGAGCCAATAGTCCAGAAATGACTTTGGCAACTAACTTAAACCTCAGGCAAAATTGTCAAACGGGCAATAGGCGAACGGCCGCCCATTATACCACACTCCCCTGGTTATTCCTTCCCATTGACTTCAGAAGAAACATTATCCCCTGGTGTGTGATGCTCGTGGACGAACATTTCATTGTTTTCAAATTAAATTTTGTAACTCAGTGGAGGCGTTATCTCAAATAGCTGAGTGACATTCTGCATTCAAGCATCAGCTGAAGACATTTTGCACAAGTATAATAATCTTTCAAATATCGCAAACAGCGGCTTCGTAACTTAGCTGGACTGCTGTCACCCCCGAATCGGCGGGTCACACACTCAATGAACCAGAAGGTTGTGGGGTCAAATCCCACTCTCGATACTGGAGCACCTCATCCAGGCTGACAATCCCAGTGCAGTGCTGAGGGAAAGCCACACTGCTAGGGGTGCTGTCTTTCAGCTCAAGGCTCATAAAATTTCAAAGAAGAGGAGGGGAGTTCTGAACCATTTCCTGGCCAACACTTATCTCCCAATTAGCATCAGCAAAAACAAATCATTTGGTCCTTGTCACATTGTTGTTTCCAGGACCTGGATTTGCACAAATCAACTGCTGTTTTTTCTACATTACAACAGTGGCTACACTTCAAAAATATTTCATTGGATGTAAAGCACTTTGGGGCTTTGGGGCACATCCTAAGATTGTTAAAGGTGCAGCATGAATTATGTAATCGGGCCTAGTCGGGTTTAGGTCGGGTAGCCAGGATTTAGCAGGAAGACATTTTTCTAATACTGTGCTTTTGTCCACAATCTAAAGATAGAATAGTTTCACTTCCTGTAATTGTCTCTGTTAGTTTCTCCTAATCCTTCATTCCTTCCATCTCCCTTTCCCTTTCCTAAGTTATTTTTCTCGATGTCTCAGTTGCTCTCCCCATCTGTTTTTCACTCTATTTTCCCCTATTTATGTAAAACTTTCCCACCTGTTTCATCTGTCCCACGCTTTGGATAGACTTTGTTATTTTTACAGGAATATAAGGCCTGGGTTAGATACAGAGTAAAGTGTCCTCTATAATGTCCCATCAAAAACTCCCAGTCAGATACTGCATGGGTTAGATAGAAGGTAAAGCTGCCTCTACACTTCTCCATCAAGGGCAGGTACAACACAGGTTAGATATAGAGTAAAACTCGCTCTACACTGTCCCATCAGACATGCCCAGGTCAGGTACAGGAAGGGGTTAGATACAGAGTAAAGAACCCTCTACACTGTCCCCATCAAACTCTCCCAGGACAGGTACAGCACGGGGGTTAGATACAGAGTAAAGAACCCTCTACACTGTCCCCATCAAACTCTCCCAGGACAGGTACAGCACGGGGGTTAGATACAGAGTAAAGAACCCTCTACCCTGTCCCCATCAAACTCTCCCAGGACAGGTACAGCACAGGGGTTAGATACAGAGTAAAGAACCCTCTACACTGTCCCCATCAAACTCTCCCAGGACAGGTACAGCACGGGGGTTAGATACAGAGTAAAGAACCCTCTACACTGTCCCCATCAAACTCTCCCAGGACAGGTACAGCACGGGGGTTAGATACAGAGTAAAGAACCCTCTACACTGTCCCCATCAAACTCTCCCAGGACAGGTACAGCACGGGGGTTAGATACAGAGTAAAGAACCCTCTACCCTGTCCCCATCAAACTCTCCCAGGACAGGTACAGCACGGGGGTTAGATACAGAGTAAAGAACCCTCTACACTGTCCCCATCAAACACTCCCAGGACAGGTACAGCACGGGGGTTAGATACAGAGTAAAGAACCCTCTACACTGTCCCCATCAAACTCTCCCAGGACAGGTACAGCACGGGGGTTAGATACAGAGTAAAGAACCCTCTACCCTGTCCCCATCAAACTCTCCCAGGACAGGTACAGCACGGGGGTTAGATACAGAGTAAAGAACCCTCTACACTGTCCCCATCAAACACTCCCAGGACAGGTATAGCATGGGGTTAGATACAGAAAAAAAAGAAAAAAAAAGAAAAAAAAAAAAACGGGGTTAGATACACATGCGGTGTCCGCCGGTACGCTTGAGGCCTTCCGCGACCGGTGGGTATCGCAGGGACTGGAGTGCATTGTCGACGCCAAAAATGGCATTTTAATTGGAGTTTTTGTTTATTTCTGTTTTTAATAAAGTTATTTTAAAAATATAAGTATGTATATAAAGGGGGCCTGAGCAATAAAGGCCCCCTCGACATGAAAAATTTACAAGGGGCCTGGGGTATAAAGGCAACCTTATAAAAAAAAAAGAAAAAAAAAGAAAAACGGGGTTAGATACAAAAAGAAAAAAGAAAAAAAAAGAAAAAAAGAAAAAAAAAGAGAAAAAAACAAAAACGGGGTTAGATACAGAATAAAACTCGCTCTACACTGTCCCATCAGACACTCCCAGGGCAGGTACTCCATGATCTCCCATAATACGAGCAAATTCATGGCATTACATATTTCAGTGTTTTGTGGACATAAAAAGAATTTAAAAAGGATCAATGCAAAAAATGATTTGAACTTTTCAGTGACCTGTTCCAATTAAACTATGGAAATTTGCAAAAAAACAAAAAAACAGGATTAGATACAGAGTAAAACTCGCTCTACACTGTCCCATCAAACACTCCCAGGGCAGGTAAAGCATGATTAGATTAAACAAATGGGTTAGATACAGAGGGTAAAACTGGCTCTACACTGTTCCATCAAACACTCCCAGGGCAGGTAAAGCATGATTAGATTAAACAAATGGGTTAGATACAGAGGGTAAAACTGGCACTACACTGTCCCATCAGACACTCCCAGGGCAGGTACAGCACAGGATTAGATACAGAGTAAAACTCGCTCGACACTGTCCCATCAAACACTCCCAGGGCAGGTAAAGCATGATTAGATTAAACAAATGGGTTAGATACAGAGGGTAAAACTGGCACTACACTGTCCCATCAGACACTCCCAGGGCAGGTACAGCACAGGATTAGATACAGAGTAAAACTCGCTCGACACTGTCCCATCAAACACTCCCAGGGCAGGTAAAGCATGATTAGATTAAACAAATGGGTTAGATACAGAGGGTAAAACTGGCACTACACTGTCCCATCAGACACTCCCAGGGCAGGTAAAGCATGATTAGATTAAACAAATGGGTTAGATACAGAGGGTAAAACTGGCACTACACTGTCCCATCAGACACTCCCAGGGCAGGTAAAGCATGATTAGATTTTAAAAAAGGTTAGATACAGAGGGTAAAACTGGCACTACACTGTCCCATCAAACACTCCTAGGGCAGGTAAAGCATGATTAGATTAAACAAATGGGTTAGATACAGAGGGTAAAACTCGCTCTACACTGTCCCATCAAACACTCCTAGGTCAAGTGTAGCACGGATTAGATAGAGTGTACAGAGCTTGGACCTGAGCGGAAGCGGCAGGAGCATAAATAGAGCAGGAGAGAAGACTCAGGACAGTGACTAAACCTCAGCAGCAGATATATTGAGTGAGTCCAAATAAACATAAGCAAATTGATAATCAGTTCTGAATAGTGGCGAAGACAATGATTCCACTGGGGAATAAAGCCAGAGCCAAGCCCATTCACCATGGCTGACTGTGTTGTTTAGGGTGGGAGGAGGAAGATTAGACCCCTAAACAGTCAGAGGGAGATAGAAGAGAATATGTGTAGGCAAATTGAGGAGAAGTGTAGAAACGAAAGGGCCTTCAACTAGTCTAATATTAACTGGGATAAAATCAGAGTAAAAGATATAGAGGGTGCAGAATTCTTAAAATGCGTTCAGGAGAACTTTTTTAGCCATTACCTAGCAAGTCCAAGAAGAGAAGGGGCAATTCCGGACTTAGTTTTAGGAAATGAAGCTGGACAGGTGGAAGAGGGCTCAGTGGGAGAGTTATGGAAAAGGACAAAGATAGACCAAGAGTTTAAGTTTTAAATTGTGGAAAAGCCAATTTTACTCAGCTGAGGTGTGAGTTGGCGAAAGTGGACTGAAAGCAGCTACTTGAAGATAAATCAGTATCAGACCAGTGGAAGGCATTCAAGGAGAAGATAGAGAGGGTTCAGAAGAAATATGTTCACTAAAGAAAAAGCATGGGACTCCCAAATCTAGACCCCTCTACCAGATGTCAAAGAGCATACAGAATAGGATAAGGCAAAAAAAAGGAAGCTTATGTCAGGTACTGAGAGTTCGATACTGCAGAAAGCCCTATAGGAGTGCCGAAAATACTTGGGTGAAATTAAAAAGGGAATTCTGAAAGCAAAGAGAGGGCATGAAAAAATATTGCCAAATAAAATCAATGAAAACCCAAAGGTGTTTTATAAATGCATAAAGATCAAGAGGATAACTAAGAGTAGGGCCAGTTAGAGACCAAGAAAGTAACCTGGCTGTGGAGCGGGAAGACATCAGCATGGCTCTTAATTAGTATTTTGTATCTCTTTTCACAAAAGAGGGGAGAAATGCGGACATTTTAGTTAAGGGGAATGAGTGTGAAATATTAGATGGGATAAACATAATGAGGGAGGAAATGTTAAGGGTTTAACATATTTGAAAGTAGATAAATAACCAAGCCAGGATCAAACTCCCAGGCTGCTAGGATAAGCAAGGGAGGAAATAGTGGAGGCTCTGACCATCATTTTCCAATCCTCTCTGGTAACAACTGTGGTGCCAGAGACCTGGAGGACTGCTAATGTATCGTTGTTTAGATAGGGAGGAAGTGATAGTCCAAGTAATTATAGGCCAGTCAGCCTAACGTGTGATGGGCAAATCTTTGGTAAAAATTCTGAGGGACTGTATAAATCATCATTTAGAAGGGCACAGATTAATCAAAGACAATCAACATGGATTTGTTAAGGGATGGTCACATCTGATTAACTTGATTGAATCGTTTGAGGAAGTAACATGGAGGGTCAATGAAGGTTGCGCCTTTATTGTCGTCTACTAGATGTTTGCAAGGTTTTTTGACGAGGTCCCACGTGGCAGATTTCTTACAGAGATAAAAGTCCATGGAATCCAAGGGAAAGTGGCAAGACAGCTCACCACCATCTTCTCAAGGGAAATTAAGGATGGGCAGTAAACGCTGGCCTGGCCAGCGACGCCCACGTCCCATGGATGAATTAAAAAAAAAATAGTTGGATCCAAAATTGCCTCAGTGGCAGAATGCAAAGGGTAATGGTCGATGGGTGTTTTTGTCAGTAGAAGGATGTTTCCTGTGGGATTCTGTAGGGCTTTAGAACTGGGACCCCTGCTGTTTGTGGTATATATCAATGATTTAGACTTAAATGCAGGGGCATGACTAAGAAAATTGGCCATGTGGTTGTAAGTGAGGAAGAAAGCTGCAGACTGAGGAAGATATTGATGGACTGGTCAGGTGGGCAGAAAAGTGGCAAAAAAAAGATCAGTCTGGAGAAGTGTGAGCATTTAGAGGGGGGAAACTTGGCAAGTAAATACACAGTAAATGGTAGGATACTGAGAGGTGTATCAGAACAAAGGGACCTTGGAGTGCATGTTCACAGATCCCAGAAGGGAGCAGGGCAGGTAGATAAGGTGATTAAGACATACAGGATACTTTCCTTTATTGGCCAAGGCATAGGGCATAAAAGCAGGAAGGTTATGCTAGAATTGTTAGTTACACTGCAGCTTGAGTTCTGCGTACAGTTCTGGTCACCAAATTATAGGAAATATGTGATCGCATTAGAAAGGATACAGAGGAGCTTCACGAGGATGTTGCCAGGACTGGAGTATTTTGAGGAAAGATTAGATAGGCTGGGCTTGTTTGAAACAGAGGAGGCTGAGGGGAAATTTAATTCAGGTGTACAAAGTTATGAGGGGCCTAGATAGAGTGAATAGGAAGGACCTATTTCCTTTAGCAGAGGGGTCAATAACTGGGGCTGGGGGGCGGGGAGGGAGGTTTTGTTTTAATGTAATTTTTAGAAAGATCAAAGGGGAGTTGAACGTACGAACAAACGAATTAGGAACAGTAGTAGGCCACTCGGCCCCTCGAGCCTGCTCCGGCATTCAATAGGATCGTGGCTGACCTGATTGGAACTTCAACTCCACATTCTCGCCTATCCCTGATAACCTTTCACCCCCTTGCTTATCAAGAACCTACCTTCATCTGCCATAAAAATATTCAAAGACTCTGCTTCCACTGCCTTCTGAGGAAGAGAATTCCAAAGACTCATGACCCTCTGAGAGAAAAAATTTCTCCTCATCTCTGTCTTAAGTGGGCGACCCCTTATTTTTAAACAGTGACCCCGACTTCTAGATTCTCCCACAAATGGAAACATCCTTTCCACATCCACCCTGTCAAGACCCTTCAGAATCTTATATGCTTCAATCAAGTCGCCTCTTACTTTTGTAAACTCCAGCAGATACAAGCCTAGCCTGTCCAACTTTTCCTCATAAGACAACCCACCCATTCCAGGTATTAGTCTAATAAACCTTCTCTGAACTGCTTCCAACGCATTTACATTATTCCTTAAATAAGAAGACCAATACTGTACACAGTACTCCAGATGTGATCTCAGAAATGCCCTGTATAGCTGAAGCATAACTTCCCTCCTTTTGTATTCAATTTCCCTCACAATATATGATAACATTCCATTAGCTTTTATAATTACTTGCTGTACCTGCACACTAACCTTTTGCGATTCATGCACTGGGACACCCAGATCCCTCTGCATCTCAGAGCTCTGCAATCTCACACCATTTAGATAATAAGCTTCTTTTTTATTTTTCCTGCCAAAATGGGCAATTTCACGTTTTCCCACATTATACTCCATTTTCCCGATCTTTGCCCACTCACCTAACCTATCTATAATAAAAGCAAAGCACTGCAGATGCTGGAAATCTGAAACACAAACAAGAAATGCTGGAAATGGTCAGCAGGTCTGGCAGCATCTGTGGAGAGAGAAGCAGAGTTAATGTTTCGGACTGAGCGGAGGTGTTCCGCAAAGTAAATTGCTGCTTCACTATCCCAGGCCCAAACAATCCTTTCAGGTGAAGCAGTGATTTACTTGTACTTCTATCAATGTAGTATACTGTATTTGCTGCTCACAATGTGGTTGCCTCTACAGTGGGGAGACCAAACACAGACTGGGGTGACCATTTTGCAGAACACCTCTGCTCAGTCTGAAAACATGACCCCAAGCTTCCAGTTACTTGCCATTTCAACACACCCCTGCTCTCATGCTCACATCTCTGTCCTGGGATTGCTGCAGTGTTCCAGTGAACATCAACGCAAGCTCGAGGAACAGCATCTCATTTACCGATTAGGCACGCTACAGCCTGCCAGACGGAACATTGAGTTCAATCATTTCAGAGCATGACGGGCCCCCCTTTTTATTTTTAGTTCTTTTTTCTTTTTTCTCTTTTATGTGTTTATTTTATTTTAGTTTGTTTAGTTTGTTTCTACTGTGCCTACCCACTGCTTTTTTCATGTTTGTACTTGTGGCCAGGGCAGCTCAGTTTTCGGTCCATTAACACCCTCCCTGTACTAACTCTTTGTCTTTCAGCACACCATTAACATACCATTTGCCTTTGTTCCATGACCTTCTGGTCAGTTATTCTCTGTGACATTGTCCGATCTACACCTTCTCTTTCATTATCTCTTGCCCCACCCCTGCTTTACTTGCTTATAACCTTTTACATTTCTAATATCTGCCAGTTCTGAAGAAGGGTCACTTACCTGAAATGTTAACTGTGCTTCTCTCTCCACAGATGCTGTCAGACCTGCTGAGTATTTCCAGAATTTCTTGTTTGTGTTTCACCTAACCTATCTATATCCCTTTGGAGCCCCCTCATGTCCTCTTCACAACGTCCTTTCCTACCTATCTTTGTGTCATCAACAAATTTAGCATACCTTCCATCCCTTCATCCAAGTCATTTATATAAATTGTAAAAAGTTGAAGCCCCAGCACTGATCCCTGTGGCACACCACTTGTTACATCTTGCCAACCAGAAAATGACCCATTTACGCCTACTGTCTTTTTCCTGTTAGCTAGCCAATCTTCTATCCAGGCCAAAATGTTACCCCCTACATTATGAGCTTTTATTTTCTTCAGTAACCTTTGATGTGGCACCTTATCAAATGCTTTCTGGAAATCTAAGTACAGTACATTCACCAGTTCCTCTTTGTCCACAACACATGTTACTTCTTCAAAGAACTCCAATAAATTGGTTATACATGATTTCCCTTTCACAAAACCATGTTGACTCTGCCTGATGACCATGAATTTTTCTAAGTGCCCTGCTATAATGTCTTTAATAATACCTCCTAACATTTTCCCAATGACAGATGTTAAACTAACTGGCCTGTAGTTTCCTGCTTTCTGTCTCCCTCCCTTTTTGAATAAACGAGTTACAGCCACTATTTTCCAATCTAATGGAACCTTCCCCGAATCTTGGGAATTTCGGAAAATTAAAACCAACGCATCAACTTTCTCACTCGCCACTTCTTTTAAGACCCTAGGATGAAGTCCATCAGGACCCGAGGACTTGTCAGCCCATAGCTTCAACAATTCGCTCGGTACCATTTCCCTGGTGTTGTAATTTTCTTGAGTTCCTCCCTCCCTTCCATTTCCTGATTTACAGCTATTTCTGGGATGTTACTTGTATCTGCTATGGTGAAGATCGATGCAAAATATTTGTTCAATTCATCTGCCATCTCCTTATTTTCCATTATTAATTCCCCAGACTCACTTTCTATAGGACCACGCTCACTTTGTTAAGTCCTTTCTTTTTTAAAATATCTATAGAAACTCTTACTATCTGTTTATATATTTCGAGCCAGCTTTCTCTCGTACTGTAATTTTTCCCTCCTTATTAATCTTTTAGTCGGTCTTTGCTGCTTTTTATATTCTGTCCAATATTCTGACCTGCCACCCACCTTTGCACAATTATACGCTTTTTCTTTAAGTTTGATACTATCTTTTACTCTTTTAGTTAACCATGGATGGTGGGTCTTCCACTTGGAATTTTTCTTTCTCGTTGGAATGTATCTATTCTATGTATTCTGAAATATCCCCTTAAATGTCTGCCACTGCATCTCTATTGACTTATCCCTTAACCTACTTTGCCAGTTCACTTTTGCTAGCTCTGCTTTCATGCCTTTATAATTGCTGTTATTTAAGTTTAAAATACTAGTCTTAGACCCACTCTCCTTTCCCTCAAACAGAATGTAAAATTCAATCATGATATGATTGCTGCTACCTAGGGGAGCCTTCACTATGAGGTTATTAATTAATCTTAGCTCATTGCACAATACCAGGTCTAGTGTAGCCTGCTCTCTGGTTGGCTCCAGAATATGCTGTTCTAAGAAACTATCCTGAAAACATTCCATGAACTCCTCATCTAGGCTACCTTTGCCCATCTGATTTTTCCAATCTATATGTGATTAAAATCCCTCATGATTATCACCATACCCTTCTGACAAGCACCCATTATTTCTTCTTTTATACCCCGTCCTACCATGTGGTTACTGTTAGAGGGCCTGTATACCACTCGCACAAGTGACTTCTTGCCGTTATCATTTCTCATCTCGACCCAATTCGCTTCGACATCCTGGTTTCCTGAACTTAGGTCATCCCTCTCTATTGTGCTAATAGTATCATTAATTAACAGAGTCACCCCTCCACCCTTTTCCTAGCTTCCTGTCCTTCCTAAATGCCATGTACCCTTCAATATTCAGGTCCCAATCTATGTCGTCCTGCAGCCATGTCTCTGCAATGGCTATCAGATCGTACTTATTTATTTCTATTTGCACTATCAGTTCATCTGCTTTGTTTCAAATGCTACCTGCATTCAGATACAGAGCTTTGTCCTTTTATTATTTTTGGAACCTCTAGCCTTGTCGGCTGATTTACTCTTAGATTTGTTCACTCTGTCCCTTCCTGTCACAGTTTGTTTGTCTTTTCCCAAATTAATACCTTTCTCTCTTGTCTTGTCTCTACTCTTTGATTTACCACATCTTCCCAAATGTGATCCCTTGCCCCCACTATTTAGTTTAAAACCCTCTCTACTTCCCTACTTATGCAGCTCGCTGGAACACTGCTCCCAGCATGGTTCAGGTGCAGACTGTCCCAATGGTACAGCCCCCACTTTCCCTAGTACCCCACGAACCGGAACCCACTTCTACCACACCAGTCTTTGAGCCATGCATTCATTTCTCTAATCTTATTTGCCCTACTCCAATTTGCAGGTGGCTCAGGTAATAATCCAGAGATTATTACCTTTGAGGTTCTGCTTCCAAATTTGGTGCCAAGCTCCTCATACTGACCATGCAGAACCTCTTTCCTTGTCCTGCCTATGTTGTTAGTACCTACATGGACTAGATCCTCCCCTTCCCACTGCAGGTTCCTCTCCAGCCCTGAGCAGATGTCCCGAACCCTGGCACTGGGCAGGCAACATAGCCTTCTGTACTCTCGCTCGTTGCTACAGAGAACAGTGTCAATCCCCCTACTACCAATACTTTCCTTTTTTGCTCCCCCCACTTGAACGTTTTCCTGTACCATGGTGCCATGATCAGTCTGCTCATCCACACTACAGCCCTCGCTCCTGTCCATAAAAGCTGCAAGAACCTCGAACTTGTTGCTCAATTGCAAGGGCTGAAGCTCCTCCACTCCCACCTTCTCAATCCCCTTACCTGCCTGACTTGCAGTCACACCCTCCTGTCCCTGACCACTGAACAAATCAGATGACCCCATCCTAAGGGGTATGACTACCTTCTGGAACAAAGTGTCCAGGTAACATTCCCCCTCCCTGATGCATCGCAGTGTCTGCAGCTCAGCCTCCAGCTCAATGACTCTGAGCCGAAGCTCCTCAAGCCACAGACACTTATTACAGACAAGGTTGTCATGGATTGCCGTGTCATCCAGGAGCTCCCACATACTGCAGCCGTGACACATCACCTGTCCTGCTATCTTTCATGTGTTAATTTAAGTACATTTATTTTATCTTAATTAATTTATAGTTCCTCTCCTTACCGAACTCCCTCACTTCCCAAACTCCCTCCTTCACACTCTGTGCCCTGCTGCTGCACTAAATGCAGACAAGCAGCACTGAGTCCCCTGAATTTATACTCTCTGAAAACAATGATGTGTCAGTTTAAGCTAGCTACCTAATTAATTAGCTACAGTTACTCTCAGAGAACGCGTATACCCCTATTTAAAACTGTAAGAAACCTAACTTGCCTCTGAACTTAAACAGTAATTTCAGTTAATTGCTAAATGTAAAACAAAGACAAAAACGAGACTTAAATGGATTAACCCTTAAACCCCACTCACTTACCAAACTCCCTTCTTCACAGTCTGTGCCCTCCAGCAGCAATCAGACTTAAGGAGTAAGCTTTTCACCCAAAGGGTGCTGTGGGTCTGAAACTCACTGTCTGAAAGGATGGTAAAGACAGAAACCCGAATCACATTTAAAAAACACTTGGATGTGCACTTGAAGTGCTGTAACCTACAGGGCTATGGACCAAGAGCTGGAAAGTGACATTAGGTTGGATAGCTCTTTTCAGGCTGGCACAGATATGATGGGTTGAATGGCCTCCTACTGTGCCCTAAGTTTTCTATGTTTCTATGTTAAAGCTCCCACTACAATGTCGCATTAACCACCCTCGGGTCCGGTACAGCACGGGTTAGATACAGAGTATAGGCACTCCCGCCCTCAGAAGAGCAGCCCCTATTTGTGTTTGCGTAACATTTAATCGCTGAGTGAAATCACAACCCATAATAGTAATGCTTTTTTAGTTAGCTTTATTCTGGTCTTGTAAAGTGGAGTCGGTGAAGAGAGAATAGGACCTGCAGCGGTTACATCTTGCTGGGTCGTGTGAGGATGGTCTGAGAGCATCCACTTCATACCAAACTGTATCAACGACTCTATTTAGGGCCCAGTGACTTGGCCAGACCGGGGACAAAGTTCAGTGGATCACAAATAGTGCCTGCCGCAGCGCTACAGAGCACATCCCCTGGAACAGATTCAAGCCCCAAGAGTTGCATTGTCTCACACAGTCACTAACTGTCACTTCCTGCAATGCAGTGGCTTCATCCAAACGGCTGTAGAGATTACATCTCCGAGTAGCTGGGCCGGAACCTCAGAACCAACTACACGAGATTGTAATTTTTTTTAAAAACACACTTAAAGTGGAAAGTTTGCACTCAACAGCTACCACTTGCACTGATAAAATAGGGTAGCACTTAGAATCATAGAATGAGATCACACAGGAGGAGGCCATTCGGCCCCTCACACCAGCATTCTTCGAAAGAGCGACCCAGTTAGTCCACTCCCCTGCCCCCTTGCCATGTCCCAGCATTTTCTTTTCTTCAAGTATTTATCCGACTCCCTTTTGAAAGTTTCTATTGAAACTGCTTCTGTCACCCTTTCAGAAGCACATTCCAGATCGCAACACAAAAACTCAGCATGCAAACAAGGTTTTTTGTCGTTTTCCGACCTCTGATTATTTTAATTTTTCTCCTGGATTTTCTCCCAGCAGTGTCCTGGAAATTAATTTTCAAATCCTGGAGACTCTGGAGGGTTGACAACCTCCACGTGACTTTTCAATTTAACAACATCTTTTAGATGAGGAGTTAAAATGAGGCCCTGTCTGCCCCCTCAGGTGAAGGTAAACAGCCCCATGGCTCTACTTTGAAGAAAGAACAGGGGGGTTATCCCAGGGTCCTGGCCAATATTTATCCCTCAGCCAACATCACAAAAACACTGCTATTATTATCCCATTTCTGTTTGCGGTACTTTGCTGTACGACCCCTCGAGCCTGCTTCGCCATTCAATAACATCATGGCTGATCACTTTCCTGCCCTATCCCCATATCTCTTGATAGCCTTGGTAGCTAAAAAAAAGTGTATCGACCTTCAGTCTTAAATATACTGAACAACTGAGGATGCAGAGCTCTCTGGGGTAGAGAATTCCAAAGATTCACAACCCTCTGTGGGCAGAAATTTCTCCTCATCTCAGTTCTAAATGGCCATCTCCTTATCCTGAGCCAATGGACCATAGTTCTATACTCCCCAGCTTCTCCACATCTACCCTATCAAGCCCTCCAAAAAGTTTGTACATTTCAATGAGATCCTCTCTTATTCTTCTAAACTCCAGACAATGTAGGCCCGTTCTATTCAATCTCTTCTCTTAGGATAACCATCTCACCCCAAGAATCAATCTAATGAACCTTCATTGTAACTCCTCTAAGGCAAGTATATCCTTCCTGAGGTAAGGAGACAAAAACTGTACACAATACTCCAAGTGTCGTCTCACCAAAGCCCTGTATAATTGCAGCAAGACTTCCTTACTTGTGCTCCAAAACCCTCGTAGCACAGGTTAACAAACAATCTGCCTTCCTAATTGCTAGCTGTATCTGCATGTTAACTTTCTGCAATTTGTGTACAAGAACACCCAGATCCCTCTGATTACCAATACTTACTGGTCGCTCGCCTTTTAAAAAATGTTCTGCTGTTCTATTCTTCCCACCAAAAATGGATAATTCGACAGTTCCCCACAATCTCCTCCATCGTCCCCTGTGCACATTGGCCGACATTGACTCCTGGTCTCCCTATGCTTCTGATCCTCATGTTCAAATCCCTCCGTGGTCAGACCCTCCTCACCTCCATATCCTCCTCCAGCTCTACAACCCTCTCAGAATTCTGCATTCCTCCAATTCTGGTCCCGAGCGCATTCCCATTTTTAATCGCTCCCGCATTGCTGGCAGTGCCTTTAGCTACCTCGGCTCTAAGCTCTCGAATTCCCTCCCTAAACCTTTCTCCCCTCTCTGCTTTTCTTTCCCTCGTTTAAAACCTATCTCTTTGATCAAGCTGCTGGTCACCTGTTCTGGTATCTGCTTATGTGGCTCGGTGTCAAAATTTGTCTGGTAACGCTCCTGCGAAGTGTTTTGGGAGCGTTACATAGAAATACAAGTTGTTGTCAATTGTGCTGAATAAGTTAGTTCATGACTTGCTATGTTACTTTTCTGATAGCTCAGTGCAGAATAGAAGAAAGAGAAAAACAAAGAAAAGAGAAATAGTAACTTTAAGATCCATCTGATTCACTCGAGCAGGAAGTGAGGGACGGCGTGCAATGCCTCAGCTAAATGCAGGCAGCTCACAGTTGTGATACAGAACCACGTAGAGTGGGAGGATCCCAGCTGCTATGCCCTCGTTGTGCCACGTTACCAATTGAAGTGTTACAGTTGAGCTCAGTTTCTACTTTGCTTCTTTATCTTCCTTCCATGCCTGGTGGTATGTGAAACATCCTGGGACGGGAGAAATTAGTTTTGTTCGATAGCAAACCACCAGGCTGTTTTAAGCCCCACCGGATTTACTCTCCTATTGACACCTGATTTGCACTCCTGCCAATGACTAATTTCACCCCCTTCACCAAATCACCACCACCCCTTATTTTGTCCACCACTTTACATCCTGAAGATGGGTTCTTCTGTAAGGTTAAACCTATTTTATACGGACAAGTTGGAAGCCTGACTCACAATCCAGGTGACTAGGATGACTGGCTTTAGGCAGGTGGAGTTGAGCGGGTGGGTCACCACTCTGCTTCCGTCTGACCTGAGCAAACCACCCCCACCCCCCCCCTCCCCCAAGCTGCGAACCCAGTGCCCAGCGACCAGAGCTCTTCTCTCTTTGATGCTTTCTTCCCGGCTAGCTGGAGGAGTAATGACCCGGGGATCCTCCTCGTCATCCGGAGCTTCCCGCTGGAATGTTAGAGCAGGGAAGGTTAAGGGAGGGGGGGGTGCTGAATGGAGGGATTCAAAATTGTGAGGAAGTTTGATGGAGCTGGTGTGGAGAAGCCATCTCCTCCGGCAAGTTGATTGGCGAAAGAGGTCATAGATTTAGAATAATTCACGCAAAATCGAGGGGGAATATGACGTGAAATTTCTTCACACAGAGTGTTACTAGATGTGGAACACACTGTCTGAAAGGGAGGTGGAATCAGATTCCATGGGAAATTTCAGAAGGAAATTAGGCACATACTTGCAGGGTACTAATTTGCAGGGTTATGGAAAAAAGCCGAGGTGTGTGGGATTAAACTGGACAGCTCTTTCAAAGAGCCAGCACAGGCACAAAGGGCCAAATGGCCTCCTTCAGTCTGTCAGCGTAGGTCAGGCAAGGACAGGTCGAGACTCAGCTCTGACCCCCGAATGCCCTCTGCCCGCATTGCCGTGGCATCAGTGCATGGAGCCAAAACTCAGGAGAGGAATTTTTTTCTGTCGGAGGGAAAATAAGATTGACACTTGCCATTCATTGTTTGGTGCTGGGAGGAGCTTTCATTAAAGTGTTGAGAATAGCTACCACTTCTTGTCTGCTTTGTGACCTAACAATAGAGATAAGGAAAAGACGAATACAGTGCTTACCTATGTCGTATTCGCTCCCAATGTACAGAATCAAAATGGACCAAACACCTTCACATCACTCGCAAAATTATCCTTTCTCATTCGCCACTGTTGTACAGAATAATATTCCAGTAAGATCCTCCCTACAATTGGAATCCAGCAGACCAGAAGCACAGGTTGTTGGTGCTATCATGTGCTGTGGTGTTACAACTAGGGTGTCAGAACCATAGAGCCAGTGAAAACTTACGGCACAGAAGGAGGCCATTCAGCCCATCGTGTCTGCGCCAGCTGAAAAAACAATCCAATCCCACCTTCCGGCACCTGGTCCATAGCCTTGCAGGTTACAGCACTTCAGGTGCATGTCCAGGTACCTTTTAAATGAGTTGAGGGTTTCTGTCTCCACCACCATTCCTGGCTGTGAATTCCAGACACCCACCACCCTCTGGATGAAAAAGTTTTTCCTCATGTCACCTCTAATTGTTCTACCAATCACCTTAAATCTGTGCCCCCTGGTAATTGACCTCTCCGCTGGGGTAAACAGGTCCTTCCTGTCTACTCTATCTAGGCCCCTCATAATTTTATACACTTCAATCAAGTTGACCCTCAGCCTCCTCTGTTCTAAGGAAAACAACCCAAGCTGATCCAATCTTTCCTCATAGCTGCAACTTTCAAGTCCTGGCAACACTCTTGTAAATCTCCTCTGTACTCTCTCCAGAGCAATTATGTCCTTCCTGTAATGTGATGACCAGAACTGTACGCAATACTCCAGCTTAACCAGTATTTTATACAGTTCCAGCATTACATCCCTGCTTTTGTATTCTATACCTCATCCAATAAATAATACCTCAACCTTCCATATGCCTCCTTCATCACTCTATCTACCTGTCCTGCCACCGTCAGGGACCTGTGGGCATGCACTCCAAGGTCTGTCACTTCTTCTACCCCTCTCAATATCCTCCCTTTTATTGTGTATTCCCTCACTTTGTTTGCCCTTCCCAAATGCATTACCTCACAGTCTGGATTGAATTCCATTTGCCACTTTTCCAGCCACTCAACCAAATCATTGATATAATTCTGGAGTCTACAGCTATCCTCTTCACTATCAACGACATTGCCAACTTTTGTGTCATCTGCAAATTTCACGATCATGCCTCCCACATTTAAGTCCAAATCAATAATATATACCATAAATAGCAAGGTACCCAATACTGAGCCCTGTGGAATGCCACTAGTAACTGCTTTCCATTCGCAAAAACTTCCATCGACCATTACCCTCTGTTTCCTGTCACTGAGCCAATTTTGGATCCAACCTGCCACATTCCCCTGTATCCCATGGGTTTTTATTTTATTGATCAGTCTACCATGTGGGACCTTGTCAAATGCCTTACCACAATCCATGTGGACCACATCCACTGCACTACCCTCATCAATCCTCCTTGTTACTTCCTCAAAAAAATTCAGTCAAGTTAGTAACACACAACCTTCCCTTAACAAATCCATGCTGACCATCTTTGATTAAGCCATGCCTTTCTAAGTGGCAGTTTATCCTATCTCTCAGAATTGATTCTAATAATTTACCCACCACCGAGGTCAGACTGACCGGCCTATAATTATTTGGCCTATCTCTCGCAACCTTTTTAAACAATGATACAACAGTTGCAGACCTCCAATCCTCTGGTACCTTTCCTGTAACTAGTGAGGATTTGAAGATGATCCTCAGAGCATCTGCTATTTCCTCCCTGGCTTCCTTTAACAGCCTGGGATACAATCCATCCGGCTCTGGTGTTCCAATCCCTTCTGTTGGACCCATCCAGGCAAGTGGAGAGTATTTCATCACACTCCTGACTTGTGCCTTGTAGATGGTGGACAGGTTTTGGGGAGTCAGGAAGTGTGCTATTTGCCACAGAATTCCCAGCCTCTGACTTGCTCTTGTAGCCACAGTATTTATGTGGTTGGTCCAGTTCAGTTTCTGGTCAATGGTAACCCCCAGGATGTTGATAGTGGGGGATTCAGCGATGGTAATGCCATTGAACATTAAGGGGACATGGTTAGATTCTCTCTTGTTTAAGATGGTCATTGCCTGGCACTTGTGTGGCAAGAAAGTTACTTGGAACTTATCAGCCCAAGCCTGGAGTTGTCCAGAGGCTGCTTCATTATCTGAGGAGTCATGAATGGTGCTGAATATTTATTAGAAACAAAGGTTAAACAGCTCAATGAGCAGCAGGTATGTATGTCCAATTGCCTCATCAAAACCTGCTTCATGATGACAGACCTCGGGCGTCCTGCAGAATTGTTCACTACCACACCAACTGCATGGAGTTAAGTGCAAAACACCTATCCCCCTTTCTCCCCTCTCCCCAACTCATTTTCTGAAAGACCTCACTCCTCTCTGGCGGGCGGCACAGTGGCGCAGTGGTTAGCACCGCAGCCTCACAGCTCCAGGGACCTGGGTTCAATTCTGGGTACTGCCTGTGTGGAGTTTGCAAGTTCTCCCTGTGACCGCGTGGGTTTTCGCCGGGTGCTCCGGTTTCCTCCCACAGCCAAAGACTTGCAGGTGATAGGTAATTGGCCATTGTAAATTGCCCCTAGTGTAGGTAGGTGGTAGGGAATATGGGATTATTGTAGGGTTAGTATAAATGTGTGGTTGTTGGTCGGCACAGACTTGGTGGGCCGAAGGGCCTGTTTCAGTGCTATATCTCTAAATAAATTTTTTTTTAAAAATAAATAAATTGTGCCTCCACAGCAAACTCCCTAGTACCTCACCCAACTGGTCTATCTTCCCCTGTGACCCCACATACCGAGTGTTGGCAGGCTATTCAACTGCGAAGGGCATTGCACGCAAACCCGATTCTGTGCCCCCTCAAGACCTGAAAATCCATATCAGCTGGGGGGAGTTCGGGAAGTCGCGGGGGGTGTGTGGGGGAGGGCGGGGAGGGGTGGTGGTGGTGTGGTGGATGTGTCTTCCAGTTATCCCACTGTGATCTCAGCAGGTAGAAACGGTGGATAACTGAAGATGGAGAAAGTAATGCCATTTCTCAGGAGGTGTGGAGGGAGAAGTCTCTGCCAGGTCTCCCATCCATGTTATTGTGGTTGACCAGGAGAATTCCTTTGCAGTATTTCAGGGGCCTCTGCATCTAGGTACAAAGTCAAGGAAAAAAAAGAGCAGCAGTTCAGAATGTCCCAAGGCACTTTGCCTCCAATTAGCACCTTTTGAAGTGCAGTTATGCAGTGTAATGCAGGACATGCGACTGCCATTTTTCTGACAGCAAGGTCCCAAAAACAACAATAACACAATCTGGCTAAATTAAAAAGCAGAACTACAAAGGTAATAATCTCCGGATTCCTCCCTGAGCCACGTGCAAATTGGCGTAGGGTAAATAAGATTAGAGAGGTAAACGCGTGGCTCAAAGATTGGTGTGGGAGACATAGGTTCAGATTCATGGGGCACTGACACCAGTACTGGGGAAGGAGAGAACTGTTCCGTTGGGACGGGCTCCATTTGAACCATGCTGGGACCAGTGTCCTGGCGAATCGTGTAACTAGGGTTGTAGATAGGACTTTAAACTAATTAGTGGGAGGGAGGTTTCAATTGAAGGGAAGTTTAAAAAATCAAAAAGAAACGAGAGAACAGAGGTGCAGGGTAGTGAAGAGGTGAACGGTTACCAAAGTGCGACAGGAAGGGGCTGAAAATTTAAGCAGAAGAGTGCAGCAGAAATTAGAACCAGAATGAGTTAATAATGGTAAAAAGTCAAAGCTTAAGGCTCTTTATCTGAATGCATGCAGCATTTGTAACAAGATAGATGAGTTGATGGCACAAACAGAAATAAATGAATATGACTTGATAGCTATTACAGAGATGTGGTTGCAGGGTGACCAAGACTGGGAACTCAATATTCAAAGGTAGTCAGCGTTCTGGAAAAATAGGCAAAAAGGAAAAGGAGGTGGGGTAGCTTTGTTAATAAAGGAAGGTATCAGTGCGGTGGTGAGTAGGGACACAAGTGCAATAGATCGTGATGTGGAATCAGTTTGGGTGGAAATAAGGAATAGCAAGGGGAAGGAGTCACAGGTGGGAGTTGTCTATAGGCCCCCGAAGAGCTGCCTCACTGTAGGATAAAGTATAAATCGGGAAATAATGGAAGCATGTAAGAAGGGCGCTACAACTGTCATGGGTGATTATAATCTGCATATTGATTGGAGAAATCAGATTGGCAGAGGTAACATGGAAGACGAATTTGTAGAGTGCATCAGGGATTGTTACATAGAGCAATATGTTGCAGAACCTACCCGGGAACAGGTTGTTTTAGATCTAGTAATGTGTAATGAGGTAGGATTAATAAGAGATATCGTAGTTAAGGATCCTCAAGGGGGTAATGAGCACAACATGGTAGAATTTCAAATTCAGTTTGAGGGCGAGCAACTCGGGTCTCAAACCAGTGTCCTCAACCTAAACAAGGGCAATTACAGAGGTATGAAGAAAGAGTTGTCTAAAGCGGCTGGGAAAATAGACTAAAGGGAAAGTCAGTGGATGAGCAGTGTCAGATATTTAAGCAGATATTTCATAACGCTCAGCAAAAATTAATCCTGGTCAAAAAGAAGGACTCGATGAGAAGGATGAACCACCCGTGGTTAATAAAGGCAGTCAAGGAAATTATCCAATCTAAAACTAAGGCATACAAAGCAGCAAAAACTAGTGGCAGGCCAGAGGATTGGGAATGTTTTAGGAACCAGCAGCAGATTACTAAAAAGCTAATAAAGAGGGAGAAAATTGATTATGAAAGTAAATTGGCAAGAAATATAAAAACAAACAGCAAGAACTTCTACAGGTATATAAAAAGAAAGAGTAGCTGAAGTGAGTGTGGGACCCTTGGAGGATGTGACTGGAGAATTGATAACAGGGAACAGGGAAATGGCAGATAATTTAAACCAATGTTTTACATTGGTCTTCACGGTGGAGGACACTATAAACATCTCACAGATATCAGATAAGCAAGGAGCTAATGGGAGAAAAGGTCTTTTAATAGTCTCTATCTCGAGGGACAAAGTATTTGACAAACTAATGGGATTAAAAGCAGACAAGTCGCCAGGACCTGATGGCCTACATCCAAGGGTTTTAAAGGAAGTGGCTGCAGAGATAGTGGAGGCATCGGTCGAAAAATTCCAGAACTGACTAGATTCCGGGAGGGTCACAGTGGATTGGAAAACCGTTAATGTGACGTCCCTGTTCATGAAGGGAGGGAGACAAAAAGCAGGAAACTATAGGCCAGTCAGCCTATCATCGGTCGTTGGGAAAATGCTCGAGTCCATTACCAAGGAAGAAATAGCAAGACATTTAGAAAAGCTTAACACAATCAAACAGAGTCAACATGGTTTTGTGAAAGGGAAATCATGTTTGACAAATTTGCTAGAGTTCTTTGAGGATATAACAAGCAGAGTTGATAAAGGGGAACCGGTAGATGTAGTGTATTTAGATTTCCAGAGGGCATTCAATAAGATGCCACATAAAAGATTATTGCACAAGATAGGAGTTCACAGTATTGGGGGTAATGTATTAGCATGGATTGAGGATTGGTTAACACACAGAAGACAGAAAGTCGGGATTAATGGATCTTTTTCAGGTTGGAAAGATGTGACTAGTGGAGTGCCACAAGGATCAGTCCTAGGGCCTCAATTATTTAGTATCTATATCAATGACTTGGAGGAGGGGGCAGAGTGTAATCTATCCAAATTTGCTGACAATACAAAAATAGGTGGGAGGGCATGTTGTGATGAGGACATAAGGAATCTGCAAGGGGATATAGATAGGTTGAGTGAGTGGGAAAAAACTTGGCAGATGGTGTAGACCCAGTAAAAACACATAAAAACTTAGTTAAAACAAACGGGCCACAAACACACAGATAGCCGAGGAATTGTAAACAGTATAGATAAGACATATTGATGATACCAGACCCTGTCTTTCATGTAGCAGATAAAGGGGGCTGTCATGGATACCAGATAAGATCTGATTCATAGCAGATAATGGGAAACTGTGAAGTTTTTTTTTTGAACAGGTTCTCACTGAGCCAAATAAGGAATTATCATTATTTCATTATACCAGACCCCTATGAGTAAGTAAGAGGGGAGGGTCTTGGAAACAAGACTTAACCCCTGACTGAAACTGAGGAGGGTACGAGAACCCCGGGGAAGAACACTCAAGAAGATACCCTGAGCCAGGGGCTCAGGGAACAGAAGAGCAGCCGCAAGTCCGAGACTGATCACCTCGTGTCTTGACGGGTAGTATACTGTACAAGTAGTGAGAGCTTGTATTTGATGATTTAATGTGTGAATAAAATATTGATATACCTTTCACCAATCAGATTCCTCAGATTCTTTAAGAGTAGAGTGCGTATTAGGCACAACAGATGGAGTTTAATGTAGGAAAGCGAGAGGCCAGGCACTTTGGTAGGAAGAATCAAAATGCAGACTATTATTTAAATGGAGAGAGACTCCAAAAATGTACAGCACAGAGGGATCTGGGTGTTCTTGTGCATGAAACACAAAAAGTTAACATGCAGGTGCAGCAAGTAATTAAGAAGGCAAATGGAATTTTGGCCTTTATTGCTAGGGGGTTGGAGTTTAAAAATAGGGAAGTCTTATTACAACTGTACAGGATGTTGGTAAGGCTGCACCTGGAGTACCGTGTACAGTTTTGGTCCCCGTATTTAAGAAAGGATATACTGGCATTGGAGGCAGTACGAAAGAGATTCACTAGGCTGATTCCTGGGATGAAGGGGTTGACTTATCAAGAACGGCTAAACCGGTTAGGCGTTTATTCATTCGAGTTTAGAAGAATGAGGGGGTGATCTTATTGAAACATAGAAGATTCTGGGGGGGGGCTTTCAGGGTAGATGTTGAGAAGATGTTTCCACTAGTCGGGGAATCTCGAACTAGGGGACATAGTTACAGAATAAGGGGACACTCATTTCAAATTGAGATGTGAAGGAATTTCTTCTCTCAGAGGGTGCTGAATGTCTGGAATTCTCTACCCCAAAGAGTTGTGGAGGCTAGATCACTGAAAATATTTAAAGAGGAGGTAGATAGATTTTTGAAATATCGGGGAGTTGAGGTCTGGTGCAGATTAGCCATGAGCCTATTGAATGGTGGGGCAGGCTTGAGGGGCCGAATGGCCTACTCCTGCTCCTATTTCTTATATTCTTATGATATTGGTCGAGGGAAAGAAGTTATTCAGGACCCCTTACTCTTCTTCAAAATAGTGTCAGGGAATCTTTTACATCAACCTGAGAGAGCAGACAAGGCCTTGGTTTTATGTTGCATTTGAAAGACTGTGCCTCTGACAGTGCAGCGCTCCCTCTGTACTGCCAGCCTGGATTACGTGGTTAAGTCTCTGGAGTGGGACTTGAATCCCACTTTCTGACTCGGAGTGAGAGTGCTACCCACTGACCCACAGCTAAAACCTCGCTAGCAAAAGCTGGGAGAACTCACTCGCTTCCTTGGTTTGATATGTCAGCAGGCGAGAACATTACTTTCATCTCGGATTTTAAAGGGCAATGGGCAAAAACAGAAAGAGACACTGGGGCTAAGATTTTAAACATGTAGCCCAGCTGTAAAACTGCAGTTGCTCATGACATACGCTACCCAATTTTTGTTTCTGTTTAAATCAGGGTTGTCCAACCTTTTCGTGTGGGGGGGCTACATTACAAAATTGTCTTACATGGGGGGGGGGGGGGGCGGAGCAGTGAGACAATTTCAGAAAGATAAAGGCATTAAAATTGATCTTGCTCTTAATCAAAACAGTAACAAATGTACATTTTGGTGAAGAAGCTTGAAATGAGAAGACTAATTTATTGACTTACTTTCTTGATCACTCTCTCTCTCTCTGCCCCTCCATCTCCCTCTCTCTGTCGATCCCTGTCTCCCCCCACCCTCTCTGTTCCCTTCCCTCTCTGTTCCCCTCCCTCTCTATCCCCCCTCTCCCACTGTCCCTCCCGCTCTCTCTCTGTCGCCCTCTCTCTCTCTGTCCCCTTTCTCTCTCCCTCTTTCTGTCCCCCTTTCTCTTTCTCCCCCCTCTCTCTGCCCCCTCTCTCTGCCCCTCTCTCTCTGCAGCCCCCTCTCTCTCTGTCCCTCTGTCTCTCCCACTCACTCTTCCCCCCCCCCCCTTTCTCTCTCTCTCTCTGACAGTTGCAGAGAGCAGGAACAGCCGTTTCCCCACAGTCGCACAGATTCAGGGTTTTCCGATGGGCTTTTAGAAAACCCCGAATCTGTCCGAGGCTGGGGGACGGCCGTTCCCACCGTCAGCAACTGTCAGCAGTGAAACTGACAGTGCAATGTTTTTAAATAGGTCGGTCTGCAAGAAGGAGACAATGGGAAATTTCCCATCTCCAGTCACGGAGCCCTGGTGAGGATAAGGAACGGCCCCGGGTACAGTTTACACGCGGGGGCCGGATAGAAACCTTTGGCGGGCTGGATCCTGGCCCTCAGGCCGTTTGTTGGACAACCCTGGTTTAAATCAGTGGGACAAACATCATAGAGTTATATCAAGTGCACCGTACAGAAACAAGCCATTTGGCCCAACTAGTCTATGCCAGCGTTTCTAATTCACACGAGCCACCTCCTGTTCCTTATCATCTAACCCTATCAACATATTACTTATGCTATTCTTTCCCTCATGTGTTTATCTAGCTTCCCCTTAAATGTATCTATCTCATTCATCTCAACCACTCCATGTGATAGCAAGTGCCCACATTCTCACCACTCTCTGGCTAAAGAGGTTTCTCCTGAATTACTTATGATTCGGGTTCTGCGGATTGCAGGTGATCCGCGAGCTCACTGCCAAGGCAGTGAAGCGGAAAATTACAATCCCCACCCGACCAGCCCCACCTCTGCCCCATCCCCCAACAAAGGTGCCGTCTACGGAAACGCCGGCTTCAAGTAGCCCTACCTTGCAGAACGTGTAGGCCTCCTCTACAGGTATCAAGGTAGGGCTCCCCTCCTCGCCCAGTGCCAAGCAGGTGGAACAGACCAGCTTGAGATCCTTGGAGCAGAAGAGCTTTGCCTGCTCACTGTGGACCGGGCACCTCAGACCACTGTCCCCGGCTCCTGCCTCCAGGTTCAGACGCCGCAGGCTGGCCACGATGGTCACCAGCAGCTGGTTGGTCATCAGCTCCCTCCGGGGGAACTGCTGCCCGCACTGGGGGCAGGAAACAGTGCCCTGCGCTGCGCCCCACAGCTCCAAGATGCAAGCCTTGCAGAAGTTATGCCCACAGTCCAGGGTGACAGGGTCAGTGTACATCTCGGCACAGATGGTGCAGCTCAGATCCCTGTTCAGACTGTCAGCCATTTGTCCTCCCTCTGCAGCCTCAGCCTCTGTGTGAGGCTCTGTGCGAAGCCACTATTTGTATTTTTAGACATTGTACTTCCTGCTTTCGTTATCACTACACTCGCAATGGCCAGTGACACAAAGGCTGAAACCACCTGCTCTTTCTTAGCTCACTGCCCTTCATCTTATTTTTCAATTTCCTACTGATCGTGCGAGGGACATAATACCATTTTACAGACTTACTGTAATTATCAGCTACAGAGCAAACTCCTTCTACACTGTCCCATCAAACACTCCCAGGGGAAATACAGCACGGGTTAGATACAGAGTAAAGCTCCCTCTACACTGTCCCATCACACACTCCCAGGGGAAATACAGCACGGGTTAGATACAGAGTAAAGCTCCCTCTACACTGTCCCATCACACACTCCCAGGGGAAATACAGCACGGGTTAGATACAGAGTAAAGCTCCCTCTACATTGTCCCATCACACACTCCCAGGGGAAATACAGCACGGGTTAGATACAGAGTAAAGCTCCCTCTACATTGTCCCATCACACACTCCCAGGGGAAATACAGCACGGGTTAGATACAGAGTAAAGCTCCCTCTACACTGTCCCATCACACACTCCCAGGTTAGATACAGAATAATGCTCCCTCCACATTTCCTGGCCATTGGCTGAGGATCCTTGCAGGTGGCACAAGCGTGAAAATAGATTTTTCTGAATGTGCTGAGTGAGCTTCTGATACATGGTGTGAATCAATAATCCAGAATATTACTCTGAGTTTGGGGGTCGTTGCAACTCATTGGAATTGAGTAGAAAAGGCGTTCTCTTTGTTTTGCACACAAAAGGAGCGATTATGAACCATGAACTGACACACATTTGTTGAAAGACAAATGGAGTTAGAGGTCAGGTGACCTCTCCTGTATTGGAAATATACATCGTGACTGCTGGAGAATAAAACCATCATGTCTGGACCAGCCTTTGAGAAAGCACTACAAATGTCCATGGCCCCAGTCAATGTAAATGGCTACCTTTTTCAACCAGTTGGTCGAACAATGACTTTTGTAGACATACAGTCTCCAGACCCAAACTCAGGATAACAGGGGTGAGCAAATGCCACTTTATCAAGATGAGCACCATTAAAACACTATTGTCTAACAATGACCACACAGAGACATTGTATGAACACAGGACAAGGAGTAGGCCATTCAGCCCCTCAAGTCATTCCTGCTATTCAGTTGAATTGTGGTTGACCTGTACCTTACCTCTTTTTACCTGTCTTGCTTCTATAACCCTCAGTAGCCTTGCCTGACAAAAATCTATCAGTCTCAGTTTTGAAATTTTCAATTGACCTCCAGACTCAGCTACTTTTTGCAGGTTCCAGAGAGTTCCAGATTTCCACTACCCTTTGTGTGAAGAAATGCTTCCTGACATCGCCCCTGAACAGCCCTGGTTTTGTCCCATGTCACTTAACTCGTTTAGCCCTGTGCCATTTGCAGAAGGAGCCATGATGAAACTAGCAATGAAATGGAAGAATTATGAAGTTAAAAAGTCAACTTTTTCAACAAAATCACGAGAACATGGACCCTTTGCCACAGTCAGAATGGAGTAGGGGGTCACGTGATCCCTCATGTACTGGAAATCAACAAACCTGTCTACAAAGACTGAACTGGTTAACCTTATCTGAAATAGCTCTGGGGTGAACCCCTTTTGAAATTGACAAGCACTATTGCATTTTAATGACTGTTATCGACATGAATGAACTAACAAAGGATTCTGGAGACAGACTGTCTCATAGCCCATACCAACGTGAATAGGTGTGAAGTAGCACCATGCTAACAGAATGGTCCCCATCCAGCCATCAATCAATAGCCATGGTTATCATAGCCTGGCCCATTCTATAGTCACAACAGGGGAGAGGGCCATGTGTCTTCTATCAGAAACTCCAATGTGATGAATTTTTAACTTAAAACGGTAGCCCTCTCGAGAAAGAAGGAAGTTCAAGCCGACGCTTCAAAAAAGCCAGCCGAGTCAGAGGCTGTGTGAGAGATCCAGCTAAAGCAAGAAGAACCCTTCTGAACAGTAACTGAATTACAGCAAAGACATTACAAAGTGACTTTAAGACTCTATATGTGAAGGTAACAAAATCAAAATCAATAGCATTACCATTGCTGAATCCCCCACTATCAACATCCTGGGGATTACCATTGACCAGAAACTGAAATAGATCAGCCACATAAATCTTCTTCTTCTTTGGCCTCCTTGTCTCGAGAGACAATGGGTAAGCGCCTGGAGGTGGTCAGTGGTTTGTGAAGCAGCGCCTGGAGTGGCTATAAAGGCCAATTCTAGAGTGACAGACTCTTCCACAGGCGCTGCTGTTAAAATTGGTTGTCGGAGCTGTTACACAGTTGGCTCTCTCCTTGCGCTTCTGTCTTTTTTCCTGCCAACTGCTAAGTCTCTTCGACTCGTCGCTCTTTAGCCCTGACTTTATGGATGTCTGCCAGCTCTGGCGATCGCTGGCAACTGACTCCCACAATTGTGGTCAATGTTACAGGATCTCATGTCGCGTTTGCAGATGTCTTTAAAGCGGAGACATGGACGGCTGGTGGGTCTGATACCAGTGATGAGCTCGCTGTACAAAGTGTCCTTGGGGATCCTACCACCTTCCATGCAGCTCACATGGCCAAGCCATCTCAAGCATCGCTGGCTCAGTAGGGTGTATATGCTGGTGATGTTGGCCGCCTCGGGGACTTCTGTGTTGTAGATACGGTCCTGCCACCTGATGCCAAGGATTCTCCCGAGGCAGCGAAGATGGAATGAGTTGAGACGTCGCTCTTGGCTGACATACGTTGTCCAGGCCTCGCTGCCCTAGAGCAAGGTACTGAGGACACAGGCTTGATACACTCGGACCTTTGTGTTCTGCGTCAGTGCACCATTTTCCCACACCCTCTTGGCCAGTCTGGACATAGCAGTGGAAGCCTTTCCCATGCGCTTGTTGACTTCTGCATCGAGAGACAGGTTACTGGTGATAGTTGAGCCTTGGTAGGTGAACTCTTGAACCACTTCCAGAGCATGGTCGCCGATATTGATGGATGGAGCATTTCTGACGTCCTGCCCCATGATGTTTGTTTTCTTGAGGCTGATGGTTAGGCCAAATTCATTGCAGGCAGCCGCAATCCTGTCGCTGAGTCTCTGCAGACACTCTTCTGTGTGAGATGTTAATGCAGCATTGTCAGCAAAGAGGAGTTCCCTGATGAAGACTTTCCATACTTTGGTCTTCGCTCTTAGACGGGCAAGGTTGAACAACCTGCCCCCTGATCTTGTTTGGAGGAAAATTCCTTCTTCTGAAGACTTGAACACATGTGAGAGCAGCAGGGAGAAGAAGATCCCAAACAGTGTAGGTGCGAGAACACAGCCCTGTTTCACACCACTCAGGATAGGAAAGGGGTCTGATGAGGCACCGCTGTGCTGAATTGTGCCTTTCATATTGTCATGGAATGAGGTGATGATACTTAGTAGCTTTGGTGGACATCTGATCTTTTCTAGTAGTCTGAAGAGACCACGTCTGCTGACGAGGTCAAAGGCTTTGGTGAGATCAATGAAACCAAAGTAGAGGGACATCTGCTGTTCGTGGCATTTCTCCTGTATCTGACGAAGGGAGAACAGCATGTCAATGGTCGATCTCTCTGCTTGAAAGCCACACTGTGCCTCAGGATAGACATGCTCAGCCAGCTTCTGGAGTCTGTTTAAAATGACTCGAGCAAAGACTTTCCTCACTATGCTGAGCAGGGAGATTCCACGGTAGTTGTTGCAGTCACCGCGGTCACCTTTGTTCTGATAGAGGGTGATGATATTGACATCGCGCATGTCCTGTGGTACTGCTCCCTCATCCCAGCACAGGCAAAGCAGGTCATGGAGTGCTGAGAGTATAGCAGGCTTGGCACTCTTGATTATTTCAGGGGTAATGCCGTCCTTTCCAGGGGCTTTTCCACTGGCTAGAGAATCAATGGCATCACTGAGTTCCGATTTTGTTGGCTGTTCGTCCAGCTCATCCATGACTGGCAGAGACTGGGCTGCATTGAGGGCAGTCTCAGTGACAACATTTTCCTTGGTGTACAGTTCTAGGTAGTGCTCCACCCAGCGGTCCATTTGCTTCCGTTGGTCAGTGATCGTGTCCCTTGATATAGACTTGAGGGGGCGATCTTCTTGATGGTTGGCCCAAAAGCTCTCTTAGTGCCATCATACATTCCTCTAATGTTTCCACTCTCAGAGGCCAGCTGAATACGACTGCATAGGTGTTGCCAGTAGTCAATTATATAGCGCCTGGCTGTTCTTTGTGCAGCGCACCTGGCTATTTTAAGTGCTACAGATGTTAACTCACTGGGGGCTTTCTTGTAGTTAAACAGTACAATGCACTTAGCGGCTCTGACAGGTTCTAGCTCTTCAAAGTGAGATTGAAACCAGCCTACATTCTGCTTCACACATTTGCCAAAGGCAGTTATTGCTGACTCATAGATGGCGTCTCTGATGTGGGCCCCCTTGGTCTCTGCATCCCCTGCAGGAGTGTTTTGGAGGGCTTTTTCAAGTGAATTTAGAAACTTATCTAACAGCCATGGATAAGAAATTCTGTTCGTGTTGATGCGCGGGAGGCCCGTCTGCTTGGAGTGATGCAGTTTCTTTGGTTTGAGTCTAACCTTGCTGCACACCAGGGAGTGGTCGATGTCGCAGTCCGCACTGTGGAAGCTGCGTGTGATTTGAACGCTGTTTAGAGAGGCTCGACTTGTGACGATGAGGTCCAGCTGGTGCCAACGACGTGATCTTGGGTGCCTCCATGAAACCTGGTGACAGGGTTTAGTATGGAAGAATGAGTTGGTGATTCAGAGGTTATGATAGGTACACAACTCCAGCAGTCTTTGTTCATTCTCATTCATCCTTCCAACGCCATAGCGCCCAAGACAGGAGGGCCATGAGTCATGGTCGGCCTCAACCCTGGCATTAAAGTCCCCCAACAGGAACAAATGTTCATTATTTGTTAATCATATTATGGAGTTCCTTGTAGAACTGGTCTTTAACTTCAGGTGGGGAGCATAGATGCTGAGTAGGTGTACTGGACCAGAGGCGGTGAGCAGTCAGATGGACAGTATGCGTTCCTAGCCATTTGAAGGTGGCTCTATCATTCTGAACAAACAGTTTCTGATGGTGAAGCCCACTCCACGCTGTCTTGGTTTTTCAGGATCCCTACCCTGCCAGTAGAAGGTGTAGTCTTGCTCTCTTTGAGATCCGCTCGCAGGGAGGCGTGTCTCCTGAAGTGCTGCAATGTCTACATTGAGTCTACTGAGCTCGTTGTTAATGATGGTGATCTTCCAAGAATCGTTGATTTGTGTAAGGTCTTCCGACAGCCAGGACACATAGTTCTGACGTTCCAGCTTGCAAAACGAAGGGCTGGTACCTTCTTTCCTTTTTTTGTCATGCTGTTTGGTGCGGTGTTACAGTTCACTTGTCGGGCAATGACCCTGAGCTCCAAGCACCCATTGAAGCAGGTGGACTGTGGCGGGACAGAACCTCACTGACTGGGGGCTGCCCGGTTTGAGGCGGGCGGTAGCTGTCCAGTGAGATGCAATGACCTCTCCCACCGACAAAGGCAACCCGTGGCGCCCAATCTCTACGCCAATTGAGCTGGACTTATAACCTTCCGTGTTGTTTTGGGCGCTGTGAGGCGACTATGGAGTGACCTTTCCATGGCGCATGCCTGGGCGGATGTATGGAGGTTGTGAGTTGCCCAAGCGTCAAAACCCCCCTCTCGGCCTTCCTGGTGGGGTCCAAAGGAGTGTAGAGCATGACATTTGGCACTGGTATGGCTGCAGGAACTGCCGGAAACATGCCAAAGGTGACACATGACCGCCTTCGGGGTTCCGGTCCGGATTTTCTGTTAAGGTTTACTCCCTTAGCCTTGGCCTCACCCGAGACACCCACAAAGCAGTGGGGCTGTGAGCTCCTATCCCTGAGCAAAGGCCCTAACAAGTAAACTGTGCGATTTCATGGAGGGAGAGGGAGGGGGTGCAAGGAGGAGGGGGTGCGAGGAGGAGGGGGTGCGAGGAGGAGGGGGTGCAAGGGGGGAGGGGTGGGGGGAAGGGGCTGTGAGGGGGAGGGGGTGCAAGGGGAGAGGGACTGCGGAAGGGGAGTGAGGGAAGCGGTTGCGGGGGGAGGGGGTGGGGGGAAAGGGAGCAGGGGAGAGGGTGGGGGAAGGGGGTGCAGGGGAAGGGGGAGCGAGGGGGGAAGTGGTGCAGGGGGGAAGGGGGAGAGGGAAGGGGGTGCAAGGGAGGAAGGGGTGGGGGAAGGGGGTGCGAGGGGGTGGGGGTGCGAGAGGGGAAGGAATGCAAGGGGGAGGGGGAAGGGGTGCAAGGGAGGAGGGGCTGGTGCGAAGGTGGTGCGAGGGGGGGAAGCGTCCGGCGGGGGTCGCGACCATGGCGAGCGGGCCAGCCCACAGACTGCATGGCCTCCTCGATGTCGCCCGAGGTTGGATTGAGGCCCTGAGCCTCGACGGCCTCCTCATGGGCACTCAGGGCACCTGCTCCTCCCCGTCGAGCTCCCAGTAGACTGTAGGCTGCTGCGCTTGTTCCAGATCAAGATGCTGCCCGGGTATCAGTTCAGTGCCAGCAGTAGCTTGTGGATCTTCTGTCCTGTATCCCTGGTACCGGCTGTGAGGGCAGACACTCTCCAAATTAAAGACAAGATCATTTCCCATTCACTGCCATTCAAATTTAACACCGCCTTCGATCGCCGCCATACTGTCCTTTAGGAGCCACATAAATACTGTGGCTACAAGAGCAGGTCAGAGGCTGGGAATTCTGTGACATGTAGCTCACCTCCTGACTCCCCAAAGCCTGTCCACCATCTACAAGGCACAAGTCAGGAGTGTGATGGAATACTCTCCACTTGCCTGGATAGGTGCAGCTCCAACAACACTCAAGAAGCTCGACACCATCCAGGACAAAGCAGCCCGCTTGATTGACACCCCATCTACAAACATTCACTCCCTTCACCACCGACACACAGTGGCAGCAGTGTGTACCATCTACAAGATGCAGCTGCAGCAACTCACCAAGGCTCCTTAGACAGCGCCTTCCAAACCTGCGACCTCTACCACCTAGAAGGACAAGGGCAGCAAAAACATGGGAACACCACCACCTGCAAGTTGCCATCCAAGCCACACACCATCCTGATTTGGAACTATATCGCCATTCCTTCACCGTCGCTGGGTCAAAACCCTGGAACTCCCTTCCTAACAGCACTGTTGGTGTACCTACACCCCAAGGACTGCAGGGGTTCAAGAAGACAGCTCACCACCATCTTCTCAAGGGCAAATAGGGATGGGCAATAAATGTTGGCCCGGCCAATGACGCCCACATCCCATGAACAAATTTTTTAAAAGCCACACCACCAGCTTTGTGCTGAGTTGTAACCAAGAGAGCCCTGTAACCCCACAACAAGATCAAGACTACAAACACCCAGGCTGGCACCTTTAAGAGACGTTCCTCTTCGGAAGCTTCAACAGGTTCACTGTAAACCACAGCACCTCACTTTCGACTTTAAGCTACATTCTACCCTTTTATCTTGATCTATTTATTCTTGTGTATATGTGTGTGAGAGTGAATGTGTGTGTGGGTAAGGTTATGACCATTTAGAGAATTGCATAAAAATAGTCATTTTTAACCAAGAGAAAACGTATCATTTGTCTGTTTCCACTACCCGAAAAAAAACATTCAGGGACTAACTCACCATTTTTTAAAAAACACGATTGCAGTCAGTTGGGACGTAAGCAGTGGAAACCCCTGGCACCCCTTCCCACCTGTCCATAACATCTGGTATTATTCTGTTGAATCTTCGCTGTTCCAAGTCCAAGATCGATGTACCGCAGATGCTGGAAATCTGAAATAAAAACAGAAAATGCTGGAAGTACTCAGCAGGTCAGGCAGCCTCTGTGGAGAGAGAAACAGACTTAATGTTTCAGGTCTGTGACCTTTCATCAAAACTGCCTGAAGTTAAGTGTGAAGTTAAGGTTTGGAGCAAGTGAAAGAGGGGAGGGAGAAAGAAAAAGCAAAAGAGAAGATAGGGTCGAGGGCTGGACGTATTAAATGGCAAAAGGTTTCATGGTGCAAAGCTAAAGGGAGTGGTAATGGGACAAAGAAAGAAACAAAAGATATGTCTAGATGAGGTGTGAATGGCAGGATGGAACGCAAAGTAAAGGGATTAAGAAAGAAACAAGGGGGAGGGGAGAAAACAAACCAGCAAAAAAAAATGAAAGGAATGGGGGCAGAGGTTATGTTCTAAAATTTTTGTATTCAGTGTTGAGTCCAGAAGACTGTAAGGTGCCCAGGCGAAAGATGAGGTACTGTTCCTTGAGCTTCATTGGAACACTGTAGCAGGTCAAGGAGAGAAAGGTCGGAGTGGGAGCAAAATGGAGAATTGAAATGACAAGCGACTGGAAGCTCGAGGTCATGCTTGCGGACTGCATGGAGGTGTTCCGCAAAGCGGTCACCCATTGGCATTTAGTCTTGCCAATGTAGAGGAGACCACTTTGTGAGAAACAAATATGGTATACTAAATTGAAAGAAGTGCAAGTAAATTGCTGTTTCACCTGGACGCAGTGTTTGGGGCCCTGGACGATGAGAAAGGAGGACATAAAAGAGCAGGTGTTGCATGTCCTGCGCTTGAATGGAAAGGTTTTGTAGCAAAGGGGAAAGGTATCGGGGGTGGCCGAAGACTGGAGCAGGGTGTCGCGGAGGGAACGGCCCCTTCAGAATGCTGAAAGGGGATGGGAAAATGTTTTTGGTGGTGGCATCATGCTGGAGGTGGCAGAAATGGCGGAGGATGATCCATTGAATACGGAGGCTGGTGGAGTGGAAGGTGAGGACAAGGGGAATCAAGATCGATATATCCTTCTTGAGGTGCTGTACCCAGAACTAAACGTAATATGTTAAGAATTGATCGAGGCGCACCAGGAAACATAGAAACATAAAAAGGTTTATAGCACAGAATGAGGCTATTCAGTCCATCATATCCATGCCAGCTAAAAATGACCAAACAATTTAATCTCACTTTCCAGCTCTTGGTCCATAGCCCTGTAGGTTATGGCAGTTCAAGTGCATTGCCAAGAGTTTTTTCTTTAATTCAGTGATGGTTTTTGCCTCTACCACCCTTTCAGGCAATGAGTTTCAGGCAGTGAGTTCCAGACCCCCACCACCCTCTGGGTGAAAAAAGATTACTCCTCAAATTGCCCCCTAATCCTTCTCCAATTTCTTTAAATCTATACCTCTTGATTATTGACCTCTCTGCTAAGGAAATAGGACCTTCCTATCCACTTTATCTCAGACCCTCATAGACACCTAAATGAAATCTCCATTGAGCCTCCTCTTTTCCACTCTTTCCTGATAGCTAAAATTCTCCATTCCAGGCAACATCCTCTATAACTCACCTTTGTACCCGTTACAGTAATGCAGTGCTGATTGTTGTGCTTCCATTATTAATATTTTTGAGGGCCTGTGTTTAAAAGGCCTCGAGGAGATGCCAGACATTGTTTTTGAAAGGGTCACTGGAAGGGCACTTGGGACTTTGGTTAAAAACAAACACTTCATGGAAGTGGCAATGAAGTTAAATCAACATAAGGAGCCTTGCTGGCTGCTGGAGTTGTTTACAGAGAAGTCACATGTCTGGGTTTATGGCTCAGGAGAGTTGGTTTTGTTTTTGGATATTGTTTGGAGTTTAGTTGGGGTGTAAGCCTGCTAAGAGAGAGAGGCGATCAGCTCCTCCTGTTCCACCTCTTTGAGAAACCCTGAGAATCCAGCGTGCGAACTAGAGAAACTGATGAAGCATTTCTCCTGAAAAGCCTGCTAGGCTAATCCTCGAAGTCACCTGAAGAGAACTGCTCCAGAAAAATCCCAGTGACAGCATTCTACGTTTACCTCGACATCGGACTAAAGGGCCCTCTGGAACATTCCATATCGTATCCCTTTTCTTCAAGAATTAACAAGTATTTGTCAAACTATTTTTGTTTTTGTAAAGTTGAACTCTTCAGAGAATTTGTCTTTATTTTTTCTTTAACTGGTGTGTGTGCGCGTGTTGGGTTATTTTAGATGGATATTTATATTTATACTTTCATATTTCAAACTGTGTGTTAAAGCTTTACATCTTTATTGAATAAGTCTTGTTTTATACTAAATTATTAATTTTGTTGTTTATTAAACAAACTGGTTGGCGGATCTTATTCTGAAGTTGAAATAGATAAAGTATATAATTGTCCTGTATTGGTAACTGGGTAAAACATTTAAATATATGCTGTGATCCGTGGAGAAGTGGAACTAGAGAAAGACAGTGCACTCCTTCAGCCTCGGTCGTAACACCATGGGACCATGGTGACTCCCCCACCATCAAAACTGGGGAGATAAACTTGAGTTCATGCAAAACTCTGCTGCCCATATGCTAATTTGCACCAAGTCCTGTTCACTCGTCAGCCCCACTGTCCCCCCCACCACCACCCCTCCTGCCCTTCCCCCTCCCCCCCGCCACGCTCGTCAACCTGCATTGGCTCTCGGTCCAGCATAGTCTTGATTTTAAAATTCTCATCCAAGTTTTTCAAATCCATCCATGACCACACCTCTCGCTATCTCTGTAATCTCCTCCAACCCTACAAACTTCCGAGACCTCTGCGCTCCTCCAGTTCCGCCCCCTTATGTATCCCGATTTTCCTGTGCCGGTTGCCGAGGCCCGAAGCTCTGGAATTCCCTAAACCTCTCCGCCTTTCTATTTCCCTTTCCTCCTTTAAGACACTCCTTGAAACCTACCTCTGACCAAGCTTTTGGTCACCTGTCCTAATATCTCGAACGACTTGGTGCCAAATCTTGTTTGATAACACTCCTGTGAAGCACCTTGGGACATTTTACTATGCTAAATGTGCTATATAAATGTAAGTCCTCATTGTTGTTGTCACCGCTGGCCAGACTGAACCAGCCATATGAGCAGCGCACCTCCTAACCCCTCAAAGCCTCTCCACAATCTATAAGGCTTGAGTCAGGAGTCCGATGGTATAACCACCACTGGTCTGGATGGGTGCAACTGCAACAACATCCAAGACAGGGCAGCCCTTTTGATCAGTACCGGTACCACTGGTCTCAAGATCAAATTTTTTGTTATTCGTTTGTGAGATATGGGTGTCGCTGTCTAGGCCAGCATTTGTTGCCCATCCCTAATTGCCCTTGAACTGAATGGTTTGCTAGGTCATTTCAGGGGGGCATTTAAGAGTCCACCACACTGCTGTGGGTCTGGACTCACATGTAGGTCAGACCAGGTAAGGACGGCAGATTTCCTTCCCTAAAGGGCATTAGTGAACCAGACGGGTTTTTTACAACAATCGGCAATGGTTTCATGGTCACCATTAGACTAACTTTTTAAATTCCAGATTTATTAATTGAATTCAAACTTCACCATCTGCCGTGGTGGGATTCGAACCCATGTCCCCACAGCATTCGCCTGGATTTCTGGATTGCTAGTCCAGTGACGGTATAACATATTAGTGGTGTTGGTGCCCCGATCGCCAACACATCGTGGCTGCAGTATGTACAGTCAACTGAGTACATTGCATTGTACATCAGACTTCTGCAGTACCTGCCAACCCTGCACTTTCCTTAGCTAGAAGGAACAATAGGAGTGACATGCTGGGATGACCTTCACCGCAAGGACCACAGAGGTTAAAAAAATAATTAAAGGCAAGACTTGCATTTATATTAAAGTGCTTTCACAATTTCAGCCTGTCCCAAAGTGCTTCACAGCCAATGAAGTACTTCTGATGTGCAGTCACTGCTGTCATGTAGGAAGCACAGCAACCAATTTGTGTGCAACAAGGTTCCGCAAACAGCAATGTGATAATGGCCAAATAACCTGCTTTATAGTAAAGTTGGCTGTGGGGTAAATATCGGCCCAGGGCTCTGAGCAGAACCGTCCTGCTCTCCTTTGAAATAATGTTGTGGTATCTTTTATGCCCACCAGAGAGAGGGGGTCCTCGGTTTGACGTTTAACTTGAAAGACAGCACGTCTCCAAGATTGCAGCACCGGGGTGGCAGCCTAGATTATGTGGTCAAGTTTCAAGAGTGCAACTTGAACCCGCAGCCTTCAGCCTCAACGGTGAGTGTGCCACTGAGCTCAGGCTGACATGCAGCTCACTGCGTGTGTGCAAAATATCTGGTTATCTCTCAGTGAGTGCACCTCAAATGAATTCATGGTATGCAACGTGCTTTGAGACGTCTCTGAGAAACATGATACAACAATATTTGACTCCAAGCCTTTCTTTTGTAGTACAGCAAGTGCTTTTACCCTTGGTCGTTGCTGTGACTTGCGTTCCACCAGAGGGCAGCAGTGAGCAAAGAGGGGGTGGGGTTGCTTGGCTGATTAACTATTAAAGATCGGGGCTTGTTATTGGCTTAAATTTAAAGGGTCAGCATCACTGTGAAGCAGTGCAATGTGGTCTTTATTTCACAGAGAAGGACAAGTTGTCATCAGTGCTGATGTGAAGTCAATAACCTCCAGGAGCAGTAACTTTATTAATTTCTAAAAATAAATGTAATTACATATTCTGTGTGCAGCACAGAATAATGGGGACAAGAGTAGGCTCTTCAGCCCATTGAGCCTGCCCTGCTATTTTGCGAGCTGTTGACAGAGTGCCGACTGGCATCATTGTTCCAGCCAATGAGATGGAGGCACTTATAGCAGGAATCACAGCAAACAGCTCATTTTACAGCAAGCAAAGGCTGTTTACTCAGCAAAGAGGTTCAGTTTAAACAGCAGGCAAAAGCAAACAGTCTGCAGAGTCTAATTAAAAACAGTCTCTGCGAACAACAAAAAGTAGAATACAAAGGGGTCGAGGTCATGCTTCAGCTATACGAAGCCCTGGTTAGACCACACCTGGAGCACTGTGAGCAGAGTTGGGAGAGCTGTCCCACAGACTAGTCAAGCAACAGCTGGACATAGTCATATCACTGAATCATACCTTGCAGACAATGTCCCAGATACCACCATCACCATTCCCGGGCATGTCCTGTCCCACCGGCAGGACAGGCCCCACCAGAGGTGGCGGCACAGTGGTATGCAGTCGGGTGGGAGTTGTGCTGGGAGTCCTCAACATTGACTCCGGACCCCATGAAGACTCATGGCATCAGGTCAAACATGGACAAGGAAACCTCCTGCTGATTACCACCTACTGCACTCCCTCAGCTGATGAATCTGTACTCTTTCATGTTGAACACCACTTGGAGGAAGCACTGAGGATGACAAGGGCACAGAACGTACTCTGGGTGGGGGACTTCAATGTCATCACCAAGAGTGGCTCGGTAGTACCACTACTGACCGAGCTGGCCGAGTCCTGAAGGACACAGCTGGTAGACTAGGCAGGTGGTGAGGGAGCTAACAAGAGTGAAAAACATACTTGACCTCCTCCTCACTAATCTGCCTGCCGCAGATGCATCTGTCCATGACTGTATTGGTAGGAGTGACCACCGCACTGTCCTTGTGGAGACGAAGTCCCGCCTTCACATTGAGGATACCGTCCATCGTGTTGTCTGGCACTATCACTGTGCTAAATGGGATAGATTTCAAACAGATCTAGCAATGTAAAACTGGGCATCCATGAGGCGCTGTGGGCCATCAGCAGCAGAAGAAGTGTACTCAACCACAATCTGCAACTTCATGGCCCGGCATATCCCCCACTCCATCAAGCTGGGGGGTCAACCCTGGTTCAATGAAGAGTGCAGGAGGGCATGCCAGGAACAGCACCAGGCATACCTCAAAATGAGGTGTCAACCTGGTGAAGCTACAACACAGGACTATCTGCGTGCCAAACTGCATAAGCGGCATTTGACAGACAGAGCTAAGTGATTCCATAACCAACGGATCAGATCTAAGCTCTGCAGTCCTGCTACATCCAGCCGTGAATGCTGGTGGACAATTAAACAACTAACTGGAGGAGGTGGCTCCACAAATATCCCCATCCTCAATGTTGGGGGAGCCCAGCACATGAGTGCAAAAGATAAGGCTGAAGCATTTGCAACAATCTTCAGCCAGAAGTGCCAAGTGGATGATCCATCTCAGCCTCCTCCTGAAGTCCCCAGCATCACAGATGCCAGTCTTCAGCCAGTTCGATTCACTCCACATGATATCAAGAAACGACTGAAGGCACTGGATACTACAAAGGCTATGGGCCCTGACAACATTCCGGCAATAGTACTGAAGGCCTGTGCTCCAGAACTAGCCACACCCCTAGCCAAGCTGTTCCAGTACAGCTACGACACTGGCATCTACCCAGCAATGTGGAAAATTGCCTAGATATGTCCTGTACACAAAAAGCAGGACAAATCCAACCCAGCCAACTACCGCCCCATCAGTCTACTCTCAATCATCAGTAAAGTGATGGAAGGTGTCATCAACAGTGCCATCAAGCGGCACTTGCTTAGCAATAACCTGCTCAATGACGCTCAGTTTGGGTTCCGCCAAGGCCACTCAGCTCCTAACCCCATTACAGCCTTGGTTCAAACATGGACAAAAGAGCTGAACTCAAGAGGTGAGGTGAGAGTGACTGCCCTTGACATCAAGGCAGCATTTGACCGAGTATGAATCAAGGAGCCCGAGCAAAGCAGGAGTGAATGGGAATCGGGGGAAAACTCTCCACTGGTTGGAGTCATACCTAGCGCAAAGGAAGATGGTTGTGGTTGTTGGAGATCAATCATCTGAGCTCCAGGACATCACTGCAGGAGTTCCTCTGAGTAGTGTCCTAGTCCCAACCATCTTCAGCTGCTTCATCAATGACCTTCCTTCAATCATAAGGTTAGAGGTGTGAATATTCGCTGATGATTGCACAATGTTCAGCATTTTTCGCGACTGCTCAGATACTGAAGCAGTCCGTGTAGAAATGCAGCAAGACCTGGACAATATCTAGGCTTAGGCTGATAAGTGGCAAGTAACATTCGCACCACACAAGTGCCAGGCAATGACCATCTCCAACAAGAGAGAATGTAACCATCTCCCCTTGATATTCAATGGCAAGTGAATCCCCCACTATCAACATCCTGTGGGTTACTATCGACAATGACCTGCCCCAGTGCCCCATCTGTCCTTACTAAAGCTCTCAACAGCCAACCAAGTGCTTTTGAAATGTAGTCACTGTTCAAATGTACCGAAACGTGGCATCCAACTGATGGAAGGCCCCACAAATAGCAATGACATGAATGTCCAAATCGCCCCTGTATAGTGTTGTTTGAGGTATAACTGGAACACCAGGGAGAACTCTTGATTTCAAACAGTGCAATAAGATCTTTTACATCCCAATTGTTTTAGATGTCGCACTGCACGTTTGCAAAAACAGAGCATTCTCTGAAGAGGTGTAGTTCAGGAACTGGCAGTGCTGGCCCTTATTCAGTGGTGGGATCTCGCCTGTTGACGGGTTAACACCCAGAGCTGAAAAAGCAAGGTCAGCCTGGCTCCCAGAGCCCACAGACCGTAAGTGATGCCAGTTTGACTGCAGAAGCATTTGAGAAATAGGGTGGCAAGCGAAGGACAGGGTTGCTCGAGCCCGGTCGATCTACTGAAAAATCTCTTGAATTAGACCTCATGTACCCTAATATCTAGGTGTGTTTTGGGAAGTTAGTTAAGCTAATGGCTCATTTCAACACCAACATGGACCTGTTGCGCCAAATGGCCTGTTTCTCCGCTGTAAATTCTGCGTAAAAAGTGCTGTCAGGACCCCCGTGAGATAAATCCTGTCATCCCCAGGCAAATAGCAAAACCCCGAACAATTCTGCAGAGAGTGGTTGGTGCGGCAGAGGCTGTGATCATTAGAACAGTGAAGATTATCGGATGATTTGGTAGAGGTGATTAAAGATATAAAGGAACAGGATAAAGTAGACAGAAGCAGATTGTTTTCAGTGAATGAGGGATATAAAATGATGAGAGGCATAGATAAAAGATTGCATGTAAGAAATTTCAGGCAGAAAGCAGGAGAAAAGGTTTCTACACAGAGGGTGGTGAGGTTGTAGACTTCTTGAATTAGTGATTAAAACAGAGACCATGTGAACATTTAAGAATAGCTTGGATAGGTGGTTGAAGGAAACAGGGATAAAGAGATACATGAATACAAGCAGGCCCATTGGACTAGGGCTACTACTGCAGAATGAAGGACAACACGGGCTGGATGGGCCAAATGATCTGTTTACACATTGAAATTTCGATAGAATTTTCTTAATTACATGACAATGCTGGGAATTATACACTGTGTCTGCACCGCACTTCATTCTTATTCACTAGGTTGTTCTGGTCAAATTTTGTGGAGTCTGGAGATGTGGAAAGGGCTGTTCTTAGTGTTGTCACAACATGTGAGAAATGCTGGTTGTTGCGGTCAAGTGAGGAGGGGTCAAAGTGCTTCCCTCTTTTCCCTCTCCTTTGTTTGACCACAAAAGGTTTAATTCTTTCTTAAAGTGGATGCACTTGGTGTTTGATTACTTACTTGCTGTGATCGTAACTTTCAACTTTCATTCATGTACAGACACTAAAGGTTTATACACACTCACAAATAGGCTACAGAGTGGGGAAATGTAGATTGGTTGAGTTAGAGTCCAGAAAAAAGGGGTATACAGTCTGTGGGGTTTGGTGACTCAGCTGGCTTCTAACTGAATCCAGTGGTCCTAAGGCTTATTAGTTTAAAGAGGTAGATGACTGGTTTGGTGGGTCTCTTGGAGACAGCGATGTGGATGATTTCCTCCAATGGGGTTTCTGAGTGTAGCCAGTGGTCAGTCAACAGGCAGAGTTTGATGTTTGTAAGCTGAAATGGAGAGAGAGAGGGGGCCCTCCACTTGGGTCTGCCTGTGTCAGAATGCAGAAGCTTCTTCTTGCTGCTGTAGAGAGACACAAGCTTAAAACCACAGGTGGGGAGGTGCTTGTCACATGACAGTCACCCAATTATTCAAATATGGTAGCATGCTTCTCTCCTTGCTAAAAGAAAAAGAACAAGCAGTTCCCTTAAACTTCTGGGGTCTTGGTTCTTGCTGGGGAATGAGCAGACATTTCATCTCCCTCCTCACTGGCCTTGCAATGTAGAATACAGTGTTGCAAATTAGGTGGCCATCCGAAGCTGCCAGCAAAGTCATCCTCTATCTGTTCTCTCTTAACTTTCTTCAAAAAATAGAAATTCAGATCTCCAGTCAGTGGATTAAAGAAAATTATGATTCAACGAAGCAAGTTGGCGTGACATGGTAAATAGGAACATGGATTTAAACATGTGAGATATGCTGGTTAATAGGAACACAGATTAAACATGTGAGATGTTCTGGTTAATGGGAACATGAACTTAAATATGTGAGACATGAAGGTGAATGGGAACAGATTTAAACATGTGAAATATGCTGGTTAATGGGAACACGGATTTAAACATGTGAGGCATGAGGGTGAATGGGAACATGGATTTAAACATGTGAGGCATGAGGGTGAATGGGAACATGGAGTTAAACATGTGAGGTTATTGCAAAAAATAAAAGCTCATTGTGTAGGCGGTAACATATTGGCATGGATAGAAGATTGGCGAGCTAACAGGAAATAGAGAGTAGGCATAAATGGGTCATTTTCTCGTTGGCAAGATGTAACAAGTGGTGTGCCACAGGGATCTGTGCTGGGGCCTCAACTTTTTGCAATTTATATAAATGACTTAGATGAAGAGATCGAAGGTATGGTTGCTAAATTTGCTGATGACACAAAGATAGGTAGGAAAGTAGGTTGTGCAGAGGGCATAAGGAGGCTACAAAGGGATATAGATCGGTTAAATGAGTGGGCAAAAATCTAGCAGATGGAGTATAATGTGGGAAAATGCGAGCTGTCCATTTTGGCAGGAAGGATAACAAAGAAGCATATTATCTAAATGGTGAGAGATTGCGGAGCTCTGAGATACAGAGGGATCTGGGTGTCCTAGAGCATGAATTGCAAAAGGTTAGTATGCTGGTACAGCAGGTAATTAGGAAAGCTAATAGAATGTTATCATTTATTAGTAGAGGAATTGAATACAAAAGTAGGGAGGTTATGCTTCAGCTATACAGGGCATTGGTGAGATCACAGCTGGAATACTGTGTACAGTACTGGTCTCTTTATTTCAGGAAGGATGTAACTACATTTGAAGCAGTTCAGAGAAGATTTACTAGACTAATACCTGGAAAGGGCGGGCTATCTTATGAGAAAAGATTGGACAGGTTAGGCTTGTATCCGTTGGAGTTTAGAAGAGTAAGAGGTGGCTTGATTGAAACATATATTATTCTGAGGGGTCTTGACAGGGTGGATGTGGAAAGGATGTTTCCCCTTGTGGGAGAATCTAGAACTAGGTGTCACAGTTTAAAAATAAGGGGTCACCCATTTAAGACAGAGGAGAATTTTTTTCTCTGAGGGTCGTGAGTCATTGGAATTCTCTTCCTCAAAAGGCAGTAGAAGCAGAGTCTTTGAATATGTTTAAGGCAGAGGTAGATAGATTCTTAATAAGCAAGGGGGGGTGAAAGGTTATCGGGGGTAGGTGGAAATGTGGAGTAATCAGTTCAGCCATGAACTTATTGAATGGCGGAGAAGGCTCGAGGGGCCGAGTGGTCTACTCCTGCTCCTAATTCGTATGATCGTATGAGACATGAGGGTGAATGGGAACAGATTTAAACATGGGAGACATGCTCGTTAATGGGAACACAATTTTAAATTGTGAGATGCGCTGTTCAATAGGAACTCAGATATAAACATGTGAGATGTGCTGGTTAATAGGAACATGTATTTAAACATGTGAGATGTGCTGGTTAATGAACACAGATATAAACATGTGAGATGTGCTGGTTAAGTGGAGACGTTCAGTTTGCCAACCCTCCAGTACTGGCTTGGTGTGTCAAATACTTGAAGGTAACTTTCCTCGACACTGCTGCAAGCAAGCCAGCGTGGCAGTGGGGAGTGGGGGTGGGGGGGTGGGGGGGAGGGTGTTGTTGGGGGATAATTCATGGGGTTACTTAAAAAAATTGTGTGTTTTTTCATTTTCTTTGAATACATTTGTTTATTAACTATGCAAACATGTGAATTAGGAACAGGAGTAGGCCATTCAGCCCCTCGAGCCTACTCTGTCATTTGATAAGATTGTGGCTGATCTGGCTGTGGTCTCAACTCTAATTTCCTGTCTATCCCCATAACCTTTGACTCCCTTGTCTATCAAGTATCTAACTCAGCCTTGAATATATTCAATGACTCAGTCTTGCACTGCTTTCTGAGGAAGTGAATTCCACAGACTAACGACCGTCTGAGAGAAACAATTTCTTCTCGTCTCCGTCTTAAATGGGAGACGCCTAATTTTTAAACTGTGTCCCCTAGTTCTAGTCTCACCCATATCCTTCCAGAATCCACCCTGTAAAGTCCCCTCGGGATCTTTTGTGTTTCAATAGGATTCTCATTCTTATAAACTCCAATGGGTATAGGCCCAACCTGTTCAACTTTTCCTCATAAGATAACCCCTTCATCCCAGGAATCAGTTGCGTGAACCTTCTCTGAATTGCTTCTAATGCAGTTTTATCCTTTCTTGAGTGAGGAGACCAAAACTGTACACAGTCCTCCAGATGTGGTCTTACTAAAGCCCTGTACAACTGTAGCAAAACTTCCCTACTTTTATATTCCATTTCCCTTGCAATAAATGACAACATTCCATTTGCCTTTCTTTTATTCGTGCGTGGGATGTGGGCATCGCTGGCTAGGCCAGCATTTATTGCCGATCCCTAATTGCCCTTGAGAAGTTGGTGGTGAGTTGCCTTCATCAACTGTTGCAGTCCTTGGGATGTAGGTACACCCGCAGTGCTGTTAGGGAGTTCCAGGATTTTGACCCAGTGACAGTGAAGGAACGGTGATATAGTTTCAAGTCAGGATGGTGTGTGGCTTGGAGGGGAACTTGCAGGTGGTGGTGTTCCCATGCATTTGCTGCCCTTGTCCTTCTAGTTGGTAGAGCTCGCGGGTTTGGAAGGTACTGTCGAAGGAGACTTGGTGCATTGCTGCAGTGCATCTTGTAGATGGTACCACTATGCATCGGTGGTGGAGGGAGTGAATGTTGAAGGTGGTGGATGGGGTGCCAATCAAATGGGTAACTTTGTCCTGGATGATGTCAAGCTTCTTGAGTGTTGTTGGAACTGCACCCATTCAGGCAAGTGGAGACTGTTCCATAACACTCCTGACTTGTGCCTTGTAGATGGTGGGCAGGCTTTAGGGAGACAAGAGGTGAGTTACTCACTGCAGAATTCCTAGTCTCTGACCTACTCTTGTAGTCACAGCATTTATATGGCTGGTCCAGTTCAGTTTCTGGACAATGGCAATGACCAGGATGTTGACAGTGGGTTATTCAACAATGGTAATGCCATTGAACCTTATGGGGAGAAGGTTAGATTTTCTCTTGTTTGAGATGGTCATTGCCTGGCACTTGTGTGGCACAAATGCTACTTGCCATTTATCAGCCCACGCCTGGATGTTGTCCAGGACTTGCCTGTGAACACGGGCTGCTTCAGTATCTGAAGAGTTGCTTATGGTGCTGAACATTGTGCAATCATCAGTGAACATCCTCACTTCTGACCTTATGATGGAGGGAAGGTCATTGATGAAGCAGCTGAAGAGTGTTGGGCCTAGGACACTAGCCTGAAGAACTCCTGCAGTGATGTCCTGGGACTGAGATGATTGACCTCCAACAACCACAACCATCTTCCTTTGTGCAAGGTATGACTCCAACCAGTGGAGAGTTTCACCCTGATTCCCATTGTTTTGTTAGGGCTCCTTGATGCCATAGTCGGTCAAATGCTGTCTTGATTGCTTCCTAATCACTTGCTGTACCTGAAAGCTAACTTTTTGTGATGCATGTACCAGGACACCAAGATCCCTCTGTATTGTTGAGTTTTGCATTCAAATGGTATTCTGCTTTTCAATTCTTCCTGCCAAAGTGGACATGTTCATATTTTCCCACATTATACTTCATCTGCCAAATTTTTGCCCACTCAATTAACCTATCTATATCTTTTTGTAGACTCTTTATGTCCTCTTGACAAATTACTTTCCTACCTAACTTTGTGTCATCTGCAAATTTAGCTACCATACATTCAATCCCTTCATTGATATAGATTGTAAATAGTTAACGCCCCAGCATTGATCCCTGTACCACTTCACTACTCACATCCTGTCAACCCCAAAATGACCCATTTATCCCTACTGTCTGCTTCCTGTTTGTTAACCACTCCTCTATCCATGTTAATATGCTACCCCGTACACCATGAGCTCTTATTTTGTGTAGTAACCTATGATGTGGCACCTTATCAAATGCCTTTTGGAAATCCAAGTACACCACATCTACAGGCTCCCCTTTATTACCTGGCTTGCTACTTTCTCAACGAACTCTAACAAATTTGTCAAACACAATTTCCCTTCCACAAAACCATGTTAACTCTGCCTGATTGCATTAATATTTTCTAAATGACCTGCTATAACCTCCTTAATAATGGATTCTAGCATTTTCCCTATGACAGATGTAGGGTAACTGGCCTATAGTTTCTTGCTTTCTGTCTCTCTCCTTTCTTGAATAGAGGTGTTACATTAGTTATTTTTCAAACCTCTGAGACCTTTCCAGGATCTAGGGAATTTTGCAGGATCACAGCTAATGCATTTACTATGTCGCCACTTCTTTTAAGACCCTAGCATGAGTTCATCAGGTCTTGGGGACTTGTCTACCTTTAGCTCCAATAGATTTCCCAGTACCTTTTCCTTGGTGATTTTGACTGTTTTAAGTTTTTCCCTCCCTTTTACTTCTTGTTTTTCAAGTATTTTTGGAATGTTTTTTATGTCTTCATTGTGAAGACTGACACAAAATACCTGTTCAATGCTTCCGCCATTTCCTTGTTACCCATTATTAATTCCCCAGACTCACTCTCTAGAGGACCAACGTTCACTTGAGTTACTCTTTTCCTTTTTAAATACTTGCAGAAACTCTTACCATCTGTTTTTATATTACCACCTATCATTCTCTCATACTCTACTTTTGTCCTTCTTATTTCTTTTAGCCATTCTTTGCTGGTTTTTAAAATCTTTCCAATCTTCTGATCTACCACTCGTCTCCGCAGAATTGTATGCTTTTTCTTTCAATTTGATACTTTCTTTAACTTCCTTAGTTAGTCACAGATGGTGCATCACATCCTGTGAAAGAATAATAAGAACAAATATTTGCTTCTCACCCTCAATCTGAATGTAAAATTCTATCAAGTTATGATCACTGTTGCCTAGAAGCTCCTTTATTATTAGTAGGTCTAGAATGGCCTGCTCCTTGGTTGGCACTAGAATGTACTGCACTAAGAAATGGTCCCGAATACTCTCGATGGCCTCATCTTCCAGGCTACCTTTGCCAATCTGATTCGTTCAATCTATTTGTAGATTAAAATCACCCATGATTAATGCAGTACCTTTCTTACAATTCTCCATTATTTCTTCCTGTATACTCTGTCCTAACAGTGTAGCTACTGTTAGGGACCTATAAACCACTCCCACAAGTGACTTCTTTCCTTTGCTATTTCTTATCTCTACCTAAACTGATTCTACATCTTGATCTTTTGAACTAAGGACATCTCTCACTAATGTAATAGTGCCACCCTTAATTAACAGAGCTATCCCACTACCTTTTCCTAGCTTCCTATCCTTCCAAAATGACAAATACCCTCAAATATTCAGGTCCCAGCCATGGTTACCTTACAACCACATCTCTAAAATGACTATCAGGTCATACATATTTATTCCTATTTGTGCTAACTATTCATCTGTTTTGTTATGAATGCTGCACGCATTCAAATGCAGAGCCTTCAATTCTATCTTTTTACCATTTCTGCAAACTCTAGCCTTATCTGCTGGTGCAGTCTTAGGTTTCTTCGCTCTGTCCCTTCCTGCCCACTCTGGTTATCATTACCCATGTCACTACCCTGTTCTATTGCCTTGTCCTTTCCCTTTAATTTACCACATCGGCCCGCACTTGATCCCTCCCTTTAGTATTTAGTTTAAGGCCCTCTCTACCGTTCTAGTTATGCGACACGCCAGCACACTTCAGGTGAAGACTGTCCCAACAGTATAGCTCCCACTTTCCCCAGTATTGGTGCCAGTGCCCCATGAATCAAAACCCATTTCTCCCACACAAGTCTTTGAGGCATACATTTAACTCTCTAATCTTATTTACCCAATTTGTTCGTGGCCCAGGTAGTAATCCAGATAGTATTACCTTTGAGGTTCTGCTTTTTAATTTAGCCCCTAGCTGCTCATAATCCCTAGGCAGAGCCTCTTTCCTAGTCCTATGTATGGCATTGGTACCCACGTGGACCACGACAACTGGATCCTTCCCCTCCCACTGCAAGTTCCTCTCCAGCCCCGAGTAGATGTCCCGATCCCTGGCACCAGGCAGGCAACACAGCCTTCTAGATTCATTCTGTCAGCTACAGAGAACTGTGTCTATCCCCCTTACTATACTGTCCACTACTACCACTGCATTTAAATATATTGGAGAAGCAGGAAGGACAGGGCAGGGGCAAGCAGAGGTGGGAGGTCATGTTGTGAAATCTGCAGGAATACATCGAACCAGGATTGGCAACCCTTGAGTAAAATGAGAGAAATGCTGGTTAATAGCAACATGGGTTTAAACTTAATGGGCAGGATTTTTACATGGGCTTCCTTTGAGATTTTATGCACTTCCCTCAGCTTGTCAGCACACATCACTAGTGCCTGGAGCATGCTAGGCTGCAAGTGGCCCACTCCTAACATTTCCATGCCCTTTGGTCATGCCCACCAGCAACTGGGCATCATTCCCAGTGGAACAATTCAGACGCAGTGATGGGAGGTTGTGGAACGAGTGTGGGGGAGTGTGGGAATCTGGTGGAGCAGCTCCCAGATTGGTTTTCCAACCATATTTGTTTAAGTTGCGGGAGGGAGCTGATACAACTTCAGGCAAAAATCTGGCTTTACACCATCTTGCTAACTGTCCACACTCAGACTGTTGTCATCCAGATGGGACCAGCTTAGCTGTGTTAGGCATTCAACTATGGCTCAGCACTCTCGCCTCTGAGTCAGAAGGCCGTGAGTGTTACGAGCTCACAGGACACCAGTCTGATGTATACTGAGTCTTTACTGAAACTGACTGTAATGGCTGCCCCCAGTCAGAGTACCTCATGGTAGAGGTCACATGACTACGGCAAGCCAGGAGGCACAATTGGTACAGTATTGCATTTCTATCTCAGACGTCCCCCTTTTCATACAAAAAAAACAAAAAAAATTTGCATGCATCATCATTGACACTGTGAGGTGCCCAAGTTACCCACTATGAACACAACTGGTTTCATACATTAGCAGTTCGTCATTCTTGACAGTCTCTACACATTCATTGCACAAATAGTCATTAAATTGTGCCAATCTCTTAATGGTGCGCGTTGTCGTTGGTTGTTCATCTGGTTGATTTTCCTTCTCTGGCGAGTGTCGTTCCCTTGTCACTTGTTACCGCGGTAACTTGTTGTTCCATTTCCGTTGTAGGGAAGCTGTGGATCTCTTGGGCTGATGGTTGTTCTGTGGTCGGTGCAATTGGTGAGTTCTCATCTTCCTGATTGGCCGCCTGCTGTGAAGGAACAGCTTCTCCAGTTGTGCATATGTGTCTGCTGTTACAACGGTATATCTGGTTGACCACTTCCACAGCATACGATTGAGATAACAACTGCTCTACACAAGACCCAAGTTGGCACTTGGGCTGACTCTTGTTGATAGCATTAAAAGTTTGCACCCTGACTGGCTCTCCAATGCTCAGTTCTGGCAATGGTTTGACAGTTTTATCAAAGTGAAATTTTGGCTTCTGCTGTTTCAACTTGATTTTGTCACTCGCACCTATTAATACTTCTGGCTTCAGTAGCTTTTTTTTCCATTGAAAGAGTAGTTTGGATGCGGCATGATATTAGTCTTTGTACCAGACTACTTTCCATACCTTCAGTAGGTGTGTTTCTCCCCTCGAGGATTGCCTTGTATACATCTGTGTCAGATTTGCTCAATTTCTTAATGATTCCTTTGACGAGTTTTAACACACGCCTCAGCTTTTCCATTGGACTGGGGGTAGTGTGGAGATGATGTGTGGTGTTGAATTTCCCAATCCTTTATGAAGTGGCTGAATTCTTCACTCGTGAACTGAGGGCCGTTGTCGGTCATCACAATGTCTGGAATGCCATAATGACTGAAGTGTGCTTTCAGGCATTCTACAATCTCACCGCTAGTCATTGAGGTCAGCTGGTCCATCTCCCAGTAGTCAGTGTAGTTGTCTACGGTACAAGATATTCAGTTCCTGAGAGAGTGAAGAGCTCTACTCCCAGCTTCATCCAAGGTCTGTCTGGGATGTCATGTGTCATCAGCGGCTCTTTAGCTTGCTTAGCTTGATACTTGTTGCACACACGGCACTGGCTGATGTGGTCATTGATTTCATTGCTCATGTTTGGCCAGTAGATCACTTCTCTTGCCTTCTTCAGACTCGACTCAGTTCCTTGGTGGCTTGCATGGATGCGCTTTAGCATCTCTCCTCTCAACTCTTTAAGGATAATGACTCTATTTCCTTTGTACAAGAGGACATCTTGGAGCTGCCAATTCATCTCTGTAAGCCCAATACGCTCTTATAGCCACAGGAGTGTCCTTGATGCTGTCAGGCCATCCTTTCATCATTACTTCTTGCAACACTTGTGGAGTTGGATCTTGTTGGGCAGTTCGCTTGATTTGACCAAGGCGTTGTCTGTCATATTCAATGTCTCTGCTGGGCTGATGACTTCCAGAGTACGTCGAGCTGCAGCTTCACGTTGGATCTGGAAGATTTCACACTCTGTCGTAGCATTTCTTTATAGGGAGTGGAGCTCCCGACAGTATGTCAGCAATGTACATCTGTTTCCCTTGCTTGTATGACACATCCAGATGATATCTCTGCAACTGGAGTTTGCAGACACTTTGGAGCAGATAGTAGCAGCTCGAGGAAAATGCTTTCAAGTGGCTTGTGGTCGGACTCGACTGCCACTTTATCTCTTCCAAGTAGGTATTGATGAAAATGTTCACAAGCAAAGACAATGGCCAGGCACTCTTTCTCAATCTGAGCATTGCATTGTTCCGTTTGCGTTAACGCCCTGGATGTAAATGCAACCGGTTGTTCTTGCTGCATTAGGGTTGCTCCAAGTCCTACCTCGCTGGCGCCACACTGCAGGGTAACGTCATCTTTTACGTCACAGTATTTCAGCACTGGCGTTGCAGTCACTAGTTGTTTGATTTTAGTGAACGCTACTTCTTGTTCTGTGCTGCAGTACCACTGCGCGTCCTTGGCGGTGAGTTGACGTAATGGTTCACACCCCGACAACAAATTGGGCAAGAATTTTGCTAAATATTTGACAAATCCAACAAATCATTGCACTGCTTTTACATCTGTTGGTCGCCGCATCGCTACGACTGCTCTCCTCTTTTCGGGATCTGGGCGAAGATCTTTTGCTGTCAGTACATGACTGAGGTATTTGACTTCGGGCATCTTTAATGACAATTTTTTCTTCTTCAGCTTCAGTTTCATCTGGCGAGCTTTGTCCAGCAGTTGCAGTAGATTTTGATCACAGTCAGCAATTGGCTTCTTCCATTGCGTCTCCGCATCCATAAACTAGCAGACCATCCACTATAGCTTCCACTCTGGGAAGATCACTAACTATCTCATGCTGTCTGCGTTGATCCTCCCCTGGAACAGTGGAAATGCCAAACGGAATGTGCAATGATCTGTATCTCCCGAACGGCATCGGGAATGTGGTTAGAAAGCTGCTGCTTTCATCCAGCTTCACTTGCCAGTAACCATCCTTCGCACCTAGGGTAGTGAAGATTTTTGCCTTTGCAAGTTGTGGCAAAATTCCTTCAATGCTTGGCATGGGGGTAGTGTGATCTCTTCAGAGCTTTATTTAGATCCTTTGAGTCGATGTATACTCTCTGCTTTCCAGATTGTTTCACTGCTACATGCTGCTAATCCATTCTGTAGGGATTGTCACTTTCTTAATTACTCCTTTCTTTTCCAGCTCTTCTATCTTGTCTTTCAGGCTGGTCTTGAGGGCATCTGGAACTTTCCGCAGCAGATACTGAATTAGTCTTACCCTCTCATCTACTTCGAGATGATAATCCCTAGGAAGACATCCTAAACCTGTATATCGTTGTACTCCTCTAGGATCTGTTCCACAGTCAATGGTTTATTGTGCTGCGACACGTTGCAAATCTCTTTCTGCATGTTGAGGGTTACCAGTCCAAGCTTTAGACTTGCTTCGTCTGAGATGAGTGGCTTTTGCTTGCCATCTATGATCTGGAACTCCATATCTTCGTTCTTGCCATTGCATTGGGCTCTCAGGGTAACTTGTCCTCTTGGCACTAGTATGATGCCATCGTATAACCTCAACCTTACTTTCGAGGGCTTCATTTTTGGATCGCCATGTTGAGCCACTTTGCAGAGGTCTGTGAAGGTCACGATGTTGCATTACGCACCGGTGTCTATCTGGCACTTTATGTTGACTCGATATTCTCCTTCTGCAGTCATCATTCCAACAGTCACAATCCATTTATCACCCATCGACCTGACTGAACCAACCTGTTGTATGGTGTCTCGTGATTCGTCAGAATCTTCAGCTGACATCTCTCCAGTGGCCATCTGTACCTGCTTGTTGTGCTTCCTTCTAGCCAAACACTTGTGTGCAAAATGATTCAGCTTCGTGCCGTGAGAACACTGCCCACCCCACGCTGGACATGTCTTCTTTTCCTGTGCGTGATGTCCTCCGCAGTATTTACATCCTGCCCTTTGTCTGTGATCTTTCTGCCCTTTTCGGCCTGGAATGTCGATCAGCGTAATGCAAGGCCTGGTCTGTCCTGCCATGAATATGGTATAGCTGCTGATTTACAACCTTTGCACCTCTGCACACGTCAATCACTTTCCTGAGAGTCAGCTTGTCTTCTCTCAGTAAGCGCGCTCTCACTGCGGGATCTCTTATGCCTAATACAATCCCTGTCTTTAATTAGATCATCTCTTAGTTGCGCAAATTCACAGAATTCTGTGAGCTATGATAATGCAGTCACATATTGATCAATGGACTCTTTTTCATCTTGGGCCCTAATATTGAACACACACCATTCATAGCTTACGGTCGCTTGGGGTTCAAAGTGTGCCTTCAGGGCTTTCAAAATTTTGCTGTCTGTTTTTTTGTTCTTCCGAGAGATTTAGGATGGAATCTACTTTGTAACAGTCTCTCCCCAACAGTGATAAAAGTGTAGCTACTCGCAGCTGCTCTGGTTTGTTAATTAAATCTGTCGCAATTTCGTAATCTTGCCATTGCAAGTGGGAAAAACTGCCAGTTCAGTTTCATATCCCCTTTCATTTGGACCAGTGCAGGCAGAGGAAATTTTGCAGCCATTGTCTTGCTCTGTGCTTTCAGCTGTTTCTTTGTTCCTTTTTTCTGTGGCTTCATGGGGCTTTTAGCAGTTTTTCACACCTCTGCCCATTCGTGGGGACTTTGTTCCATGGCTGTGCTTCTAAACAGCTCTTCAACACTCACCTCAGTGCCATTTCTGACACCATGTTACAAACTCACAGGACACCAGTTTGGTGTATATTGAGTCTTTATTGAAACTGACTGTGATGGCTGCCCCCAGTCAGAGATGCCTCATATATAGGTCACATGACTACGGCAAGCCAGGAGGCACATTGGTACAGTATTGCATTTCTATCTCAAACAGTAAATACAAGTCCGACCCCAGAGACTTAATCTAGGTAGGCACTTCCAGGACAATACCGAGGGAGCATTGCATTGTAGGAGGAGCATCGCTGAGGGAGTGCTGCACTGTCAGAGGGGCAGTACTGAGGGTGCACGGCACTCTCAAAGGGACAGTACACAGGGCGTGCTGCATTGTCAGAGGTGCCATCTTTCAGATGATAGCTCAAACTGAGACCTCTTCTACCCCCGATAGGTAGACATAAAAGATTTCATGGCGCTATTTCAAAGAAGAGCAGTGTCCTGGTTAATATTTATCCTTCATCAACATCAGATGGTCTGGTCATTTATGTCATTGCTGCCTGTGGAATCCTGCTGTGCACAAATTGGCTGCTCAGTTTCCTTGCATTCAAAAATACTCCATCAGCTGTGAAGCATTTTGCAATGTTCTGGGGTTGTGAAAGGTGCTACGAAAGTTTTTTTTGTGCATGGGATTTTCATCATTTCCAAATCAGGATCAAGCAGTCTCTCCCATTAAATGATGCCCATTTATTCCACGTACTGACATGGTGGCATTGGCTACAAAGTACTACAACCAATTCTCATCAACTGCAAGACACAGCTCAGAGCCTGAACCACGAAGCCCTCACTCTGCCCTGCACCCTGCAGTCTGTCATTGAGCCACAGATGCCCGGATAGTCACGATTCCACCTCTGCTTTATGCGGCACAGTGGCGCAGTGGTTAGCACCGCAGCCTCACAGCTCCAGCGACCTGGGTTCAATTCTGGGTACGGCCTGTGTGGAGTTTGCAAGTTCTCCCTGTGTCTGCGTGGGTTTTCTCCGGGTGCTCCGGTTTCCTCCCACAAGCCAAAAGACTTGCAGGTTGGTAGACAAATTGGCCATTATAAATTGCCCCTAGTATAGGTAGTTGGTAGGGAAATATAGGGATAGGTGGGGATGTGGTAGGAATATGGGATTAGTGTAAGATTAGTATAAATGGGTGGTTGATGGTCGGCACAGAATCGGTGGGCCGAAGGGCCTGTTTCAGTGCTGTTTCTCTTAAAAAAAAAGCTCTCAGCCACGGCCGTGCTCAGGCTTGTGGGGAGGAGAAAAGTCAGGTTTACCACCCCTGCTTCCTATCCAGTGATCCTCCTCCACCCTACAGTTAGAATGAGTGTGTGTGTCTTTGTGCATCTTTTTGTATAAATGTGTCTGAGGCCAAAATTTTACGTTGGGTGGGAGGCCCTGCCCACCAGCCAAAAAGTCGGCAGCGAGCGCGCCTCTGCCAGGCCTGGGAGCCACGCCAGGATTTTACCACCCCCAGGCCCTTAATTGGCCTTGGGCGGGACTTCCACCCCTCTGAAGCAGGAAGTCCCGCCTCCAAGAGCTGCCAGCCAATCAGCGGACCGGCAGCTGTCAGTCCCAGCAGCGCCATCGGGAGCGGTGGCCACTGCTGGTACTGCACCCAGCTTCAGCAGCAAGAGGGACTCCGGCCCCGGAAATTCGGTACGTTTCTGGGGCCTCGCCGGGGATGACCGGCCAGGCCCCGGTGAGACAAGGGGCGGGGTCGGTTGTGGGGGTGGAGGAGTGCTGTGTAGCGGGGGCAGTTGGACCATGGAAGGGGCCCTCTGTGGGGCAGAGCGTGTCCAATCAGGTGGGCCCCCCCCCCTCCACCAGCCCGCAAGGAGGCCGTCAAGTTTTACTTGACCTGGCAGTCTCCCATCGGTTTCCGGGTTGGGGGGTAGGGCCTCCTTTTTGGGCATTCGTTGCCCCCCCACCCAGTGGCAATGGCTGCTCCGCAGCCAAGGTGTCACCTAACTACCAAGACATCCCCCCCTCCCACTTCCTGATTATGGGGACCTGCCTGCCAGGCCCCAGCTACCCCCAACCCCACTTACCCCTTTTCAAGGGTGCTGGCCCCCTCTGATGGGCCGGCAGCTCTTGGGGGTGAGTCACCATCACTTAGAGGGACGTCAGTCAGTTAATTGGCAGAATGAGGCCCCGTGCCCCGCTGCCTGCCAAAGCAGTGTCACCTCCTGCTATTGGCCCCGGCAGCAGGACGTCTGTCACCTCCTCAAAATTCTGCTCTTTGTGTATATGTCTATGTGTGTGTGTGTGTGTGTCTGTGTCTGTGTCTGTGTATCTGTTTGTGTGTGTGTCTGTGCGTGTGCGTGTCTGTGTGTGTGTGTCTGTGTGTGTGTGTCTATGTGTGTGTGTGTCTGTGCGTCTGTTTGTGTGTGTGTGTGTCTGTCTGTGTGTATGTCTGTGTGTGTGTGTGTGCTTGTGCGTGTCTGTGTGTGTGTGTCTGTGTGTGTGTGTCTATATGTGTGTCTGTGTGTGTGTGTTTGTGTGTCTGTGTGTATGTCTGTGTGTGTGTGCTTGTGCGTGTCTGTGTGTGTGTGTCTGTGTGTGTGTGTCTGTGTGTGTGTGTGTCTGTGTATCTGTTTGTGTGTGTGTGTCTGTCTGTGCGTGTGCATGTCTGTGTGTGTGTGTGTCTATGTGTGTCTGTGTCTGTGTGTCTGTTTGTGTGTGTGTGTGTGTGTCTGTCTGTGTGTATGTCTGTGTGTGTGTGCTTGTGCGTGTCTGTGTGTGTGTCTGTGTGTGTGTGTCTGTGTGTGTGTGTCTGTGTGTGTCTGTTTGTGTGTGTGTGTGTGTGTATGTCTGTGTGTGTGTGTGCTTGTGCGTGTCTGTGTGTGTGTGTGTGTCTGTGTGTGTGTGTCTATGTGTGTCTGTTTGTGTGTGTGTGTCTGTCTGTCTGTGTGTGTGTGTCTGTGTCTATGTGTGTCTGTGTCTGTTTGTGTGTGTGTGTGTGTCCGTCTGTGTGTATGTCTGTGTGTGTGTGCTTGTGCGTGTCTGTGTGTGTGTGTGTATGTCTGTGTGTGTGCTTGTGCGTGTCTGTGTGTGTGTGTGTGTGTGTGTGTGTCTATGTGTGTCTGTTTGTGTGTGTGTGTCTGTCTGTCTGTGTGTGTGTGTCTGTGTCTATGTGTGTCTGTGTGTGTCTGTTTGTGTCTGTGTCTGTGTGTCTGTTTGTGTGTGTGTGTGTCTGTCTGTGTGTATGTCTGTGTGTGTGCGCTTGTGCGTGTCTGTATGTGTGTGTGTGTGTGTGTGTCTGTGTCTGTGTGTCTATGTGTGTCTGTGTGTGTGTCTGTCTGTCTGTGTGTGTGTGTCTGTGTGTGTGTCTGTGTGTGTGTCTGTCTGTCTGTGTGTCTGTGTATCTGTTTGTGTGTGTGTGTGTGTCTGTCTGTGCGTGTGCGTGTCTGTGTGTGTGTGTGTGTGTCTGTCTGTGCGTGTGCGTGTCTGTGTGTGTGTGTCTGTGTGTGTGTGTCTGTCTGTGCGTGTGCGTGTCTGTGTGTGTGTGTCTGTGTGTGTGTGTCTATGTGTGTCTGTGTCTGTGTGTGTGTGTGTCTGTCTGTGTGTATGTGTGTGTGTGTGTGTGTGCTTGTGCGTGTCTGTGTGTGTGTCTGTGTGTGTGTCTGTGTGTCTGTGTGTCTGTGTGTGTGTGTCTATGTGTGTCTGTGTCTGTGTGTCTGTTTGTGTGCGTGTGTGTGTGTCTGTCTGTGTGTGTGTGCTTGTGCGTGTCTGTGTGTGTGTGTGTGTGTGTGTGTCTGTCTGTGTGTGTGTGTCTGTCTGTTTGTGTGTGTGTCTGTCTGTGTGTGTGTGTGTCTGTGTGTGTGTGTGTCTATGTGTGTCTGTGTCTGTGTGTCTGTTTGTGTGTGTGTGTGTGTGTCTGTCTGTGTGTCTGTCTGTGTGTGTGTGCTTGTGCGTGTCTGTGTGTGTCTGTCTGTGTTTCTCTGATTATTCAATTGTGCATGTTTGCATGTATCACACTGTGTGTGTCTTTATGTGTGTCTATTTATGTGTGTGTCTCTGTGTGTGAGTGCCTGTGTGTGTTTATTTTATGTGTGTGTGTCTACATCTGCATGTGCATGCCTATGATTATTCATTTATGTGCATGTTTGCATGTATCACCTTGTGTATATGTGTGAGCGTATGTGCATGTCTGTGTGTGTGTGTCTACACATGCGCCTGTGTGTGTGTGTCGATGTGTGTGTATCTGTGTGTGTGTCTGTGCATGCGTATGTGCATGGCTTTGTGTGTGCTTGTCTATGTGCTTGTGTGTGCTTGTGTGTGCATGTATGTTTTTGATGCTTGTTTTGTGTGTAACAATAGAGGCCAGAATCAGATGCCCACCCTAGCCAAACATGCTAACACTCACAGCCCAAACTGGGGTGAGGCACTCAAGGGCTGCACCTGAAGCTGCGGAGCCCAATCCGATCAACAGCAAGGAAAGGAAGGGGCCAGAAGATCGCAGGGAGAAAACAAGGCAACACAAGTAGACAGAAACAAGCTGAAATGAATTACCCACCACTTAGCGTCTGCAGCCCTGAGCCTTGACAATTAGAGCAATTACAACAATTAAAGCAGCTAATTAAAAAGCAATTACACCAGTAAAGTGTGGTGATTATAGGATTTTAAATGATAATAGAGATGGAAATTAGATTAATTACATATTCATAGGAGTCAAATTAGAGCAGGGCATCCTCACTGCCTCCCTAGCAGTCATTCTCCATACATAAATCTAAATGGTTTTAATCAGCCACTTGTCGACATTTACAGTGTGAAGTGGGTAGGACGAGTCAACTCTTATTTAACAGTAAAGAGACTGACAGGTTATAGTGTTGATCAAAGGGCTGGTAGCTAATAGGAGTGCTCGCCTTATCTTAAAAGGGAAACAGCGTTAATTCTAGTAAAGGGGTGGGTTGTTTCTGTTACTTGGCTGCATTTTAAAGACAGCTTCCCAATGAAAAGCAATAGCAATTTACTCATTTGTTAATGTGCAGAGGAGGGTGCATTGGTGCTTTGGCACGTGTGTGTGTTGTTGGGATGGTGTTATCGGGTTGGCTGGCACAGTACTTAGCGGAGATGGGAGCAGGAAGTTGCAAAGGGATGCTGATCGATTAAGTGACTAGACAAAACTGTGGCAGATGGGGTTCAACGTGAAGGGGTGTGAGGTCATCTATCTCAGCCTTGAAAGATCCAATTGGCCCTCAGCATCCATAGCCTTTTGGGGGAGAGAGTTCCAGATTTTCTCCTACCCTATGGGGAAGAAGTGCTCCCTGATATTGCTCCTGAATGGCACAGCTCCGATTTGAAGATTATGTCCCCTCATTTTTGATTTCCTCCACCAGAGGAAATAGATCCTCCATATCTACCCTATCAAATCCCTTTATAATTTTAAAAAACCTCAGTTAAATTACCTTTCAATCTTCGATAGTGGAGGGAGGTTAAGCCAAATCTATGCAATCTGTTTGGTGAGGGCATGCTGTGTTAAAGCATTGGGAAGATATTTAAATAAAGTAACCTCGATTACATAAGAATATAGAAGCACTGGATGACACCAGAACAGAGAGGGCATCACGATCAGGAAGGACCAGAGGAAGCGGAGGCTCTTTTCCCTAGAAAAGCCAGGCCGAGGAGGTGACCTGATTGAGGTTTTTAAAATTGTGAAGGAGTTTCATAGGGGAGATGTCGAGATGTTTCCACTTGTTGGGGGGACGCGGGGGTGGGGGGCAGGTGTGAGACCAGAACTAGGGGCCATAAATATGATAGTCACCAATAAATCCAATAGGGGATTCAAGAGAAACTTCTTTACCCAGTGGTTAGAATGTGAAACTCACTACCAAAAGGAGTAGCTGAGGCAAATAGCATAGAGACATTTAGGGTGAAGCTGAATGAGTACATGAAGGAGTAAGGAATAGCAGGAGATGTCTGAGAGAACGTAAAGTGGGGGGAGGCTCGTGTGGAGCATAAACAATGCAATGGACCAGATGGGCCGAATGGCCTGTTTTTGCACTGTACAATTCCATGTACTATTGGAAAACAGCTTTTCGCCTTCTAATACATCCAGTATCCGATATACATAGTAACGGTATCAGGTCAACATTATTGGCCCCCAGGCATGCAGAAGCTTCAAGAGGCAACTTTTGCTCTTCCATGTGTCCCGTGAAACTCCCACTTAGCATCAGGTCTGCCCAGTGAGTGATGTACATTAAACATTTGTTAGCAAGGGCCCAGTTAAAGGAAGACTGGGGTCTATTTTCTTTTCAGTATTCATTCTTCAGATGTGGGCATCGCTGGCCAGGCCAGCATTTATTGCCCATTCCCTAATTGCCCTTGAGAAGAGGGTGGTGAGCTGCCTTCGTGAACGGCTGCAGTCCATGTTGGGTAGGTGCACCCACAGTGCTGTTAGGAAGGAAGTTCCAGGATTTTAACCTAGCGACAGTGAAGGAACAGCGATAAAGTTCAAAGTCAGGATGGTGTGTGACTTGGAGGGGAATTTGCAGGTGGTGGTGTTCCCATGCATCTGCTGTCCTTGTCCTAGTTGGTAGAGGTCGCGGGTTTGGAAGGTGCTATCGAAGGAGCCTTGGTGTGTTGCTGCAGTGCATCTTGTAGATGGTAGCCACTGTGCGTCGGTAGTGGACGGAGTGAATGTTTAGGGTGGTGGATGGGGTACCGATCAAGCTGGTTGCTTTGTCATGGACGGTGTCAAGCTTCTTGAGTGTTGTTGGAGCTGCACCCATCCAGGCAAGTGGAGAGTATTCCATCACACTCCTGACCTGTGCCTTGTAGATGGTGGACAGGCTTTGGGGAGACAGTTACTCACTGCAGGATTCCTAACCTCTGACCTGCTCTTGTAGTCATGGTATTTATATGGCTACTCCAGTTTAGTTTCTGGTCGATTGTAAACCCCAGGATGTTGATAGTGGGGGATTCAGCAATGGTAATGCCATTGAATGTCAAGGGGAGATGGTTAGATTCTCTCTTGTTAGAGATGGTCATTGTCTGGCACTTGTGCGGCATGAATGTCATTTGCCACTTAAAGAGCCCAACCTGGATATTGTCCAGGTCTTGCTGCATTTCTACACAGACTGCTTCAATATCTGAGGAGTCGCATATGGTACTGAACATTGTGCAATCATCAGCGAACATCCCCATTTCTGACCTTATGATTGAAGGAAGTTCATTGATGAAGCAGCTGAAGATGGTTGGGTCTAGGACACTACCCTGAGGAACTCCTGCAGTGATGCCCTGGGACTGAGATGATTGACCTCCAACAACCACAACCATCTTCCTTTGTGCTAGGTATGACTCCAACCAGCGGAGAGTCTTCCCCCTGATTCCCATTAGCTCCAGTTTTGCTAGGGCTCCTTGATGCCACACTCAGTCAAATGCTGCCTTGATGTCAAGGGCAGCCACTTTCACTTCACCTGTTGAGTTCAGCTCTTTTGTCCATGTTTGGACCAAGGCTGTATTGAGGTCAGGAGCTGAGTGGCCCTGGCGGAACCCAAACTAAGCATAAATGAGCAGGTTATTGCTGAGTAAAAGCCGCTTGATAGCACGGTCGACGACACCTTCTATCACGTTGCTCATGATCAAGAGTAGACTGAGGGTGGCAACTGACCAGACTGGATTTGTCCTGCTATTTGTGTACAGGACATACTTGGGCAATTTTCCACATTGTTGGGTAGATGCCAGTGTTTTCGCTGTACTGGAACAGCTTGGCTAGGAGCGTGGCAAGTTCTGGAGCATAAGTCTTCAGTACTACAGCCAAGATGTTGTCAGGGCCCATAGCCTTTGCAGTATCCAGTGCCTTCTGCCATTTCCTGATATCACTTGGAGTGAATCGAATTGGCTGAAGACTGGCATCTGTCTTGGATGGGACCTCAGGAGATCATTCACTCAGCATTTCTGGCTGAAGATGGTTGCAAATGCCTTAGCCTTGTCTTCTGCATCGAGGAGAGGTATGTTTCCGGACCCTCATCCTTCGCCTGTTAGTTATTAATTGTCCGCCACCATTCACGACTGGATGTGGCAGGACCGCAGAGCTTTGATCCGGTGCATTTGTTGTGGGATCGCTTAGCTCTGTCTATTGTGGGATCACTTAGCCCTGTCTATCACATGATACTTGCACTGTCTAGCATGAATGTAATCCTGAGTTGTAGCTTCACCAGGTTGGCACCTCATTTTTAGGTATGCCTTGTGGTAATGCCACAAAACATGATGGATGGTATCCTCTGTGTGAAGACGGGACTTCATCTACACAAGGACTGCGCGGTGGTCACTCCTTACAATACTGTCATTGTTATGTCCAAGGCGGGAGTAATGCACTGTTAATTCAGTCCCACTACTCCACAGGTCACAGCCTATTAGTAAAGTTTCCCAGATTAAAGCATGCCAAAAACAGGTTTCTTTAAACAACAATAAAATTAACTATTTATTAATAAACCAAGTTTTAAACTATAATGAGATGAATTTATATGTATGAAGCGATTTTATAACTCCTTAATCTGCCTAACCCTCATGCACACACATACATTCAATCACCAATGGTTAAACCAGGGAAAACGGAAATATTTATTTTACAAGAGTTTCTTGGGAATAAATAAATAACTGGATTGTAACTTTTGGTAGTATTTTCCTGGTTCGGTGTGGTGTCCCAGAGCCGAATAGTCAGTTGCCATTCAATGTCTCTCCAGATGAAATTAATGAACAGTCTATGATGAGTAGGTGTTCAAGGTAGTTCGTCTGCAGCAGGCATCACACAGATCTTTCAGCAACAGGTCTAAAGTAGCAGCCTAACAGTAGAAACCTTCTTGAGAGTTCAGGAACTTCCAAAAACACAAAAGTCAACAAGACTTATTCTCAGCAATGGAGCCTTCTCCCACAGAGCACAGCAATTACAGAACTCACTCCTCAGCCACTACATTCTTGAATGGAGGCCACAGAAATCTGCCCTACTCGAAACACAGGCTTTCTTTCTGCAAAACAGTGTCTCTCCACAGAGTGTAGTGACTCCTCCTTTCTCTGGGTCTCTTCCGCTTTGAGGAATTATTTTTCAAGAGAGAGTGTTTTCTGGGCTGTATTCCTGGCCAGTATCCAGCAGTAACTCTTTCAGCTGCTCACAGCCACCTGGTTTCTTCTTTCACTGACAAATTGGAACTGAAAGTCTTTCTCAATCGGAGTCATAGACTGCCATAAAACCATCAGGTCGCTTGGATACAAATTGCTCTGCAGCCTGGACTCTACACACATTAAACCTCTGCAGTTATCGTCCACAGAGGGTTTTTTTCAGTCTTAAAGGCGTACAGACCTCCTAGTTTTTAAAAATAAACAAAAGCGCTTATGACATCTTGGACAGATGCATTGACAACAGGTAGACTGGCGAGGCCGAGGTCAGTTAGGTTTTTCCCTCTTGCTGGTTCTTCCACCATCTGTTGCATGCCCAGTCTGGCAGATATATCCTTCAAGACTCGGCCAGCTCGGTCAATAGTGGTACTACCGAGCAACTCTTGGTTATGGACATTGTAGTCTCCCACCCAGAGTACCTTCAGTGTAATTTCTACCCTCAGTGCTTCTTCCAAGTGGTGTTCAACATGGAGGAGTGCTAATTAATTAGCTGAGACTTCATGGGGTGCTGCATCAATGTTGAGGACGCCAGGGCCACTCCCTCCTGACTGTGCTGCCACCTCTGGTGGGTCTGTCCTGCCAGTGGGACAGGGCATACCCAGGGATGGTGATGAAGGAGTCTAGGATATTGTCTGTAAGGTATGATTCAGTGAGGATGACTATGTCAGGCTGTTGCTTGAGTAGTCTGTGAGGCAGCTTTCCCAATTTTGGCACAAGTCCCCAGATGTCAGTGAGGAGGAGTTTGCAGGGTTAAGTGGTCAGGGTGTGTCTTTGTTGTTTCTGATGCTTGGTGGTCCACCCGTCAATTCTCACTGAAGTCGTCTGTAGTTTGATACAACTGAATGGCTCGCTGGTCAAAAGTCAACCACATGGCTGTGGGTCTGGAGTCACCCTGCCTCAGGACGTCTGCTGCTGAAACCCTCATCCATGCCTTTGCCACCTCTAGACTCACCTATTCTAATGTGCTCCTGGCCAAACTCCTACCTTCCACCCTCCGCCAATTTCAGCTCATCAAAAATATGCACCAAGTTCCGTTCAACCATCACCCCGATGCTCTCTGACCTGCGTTAGCTTCATGTCCAGCAATGCCTTGAATATATTCAAATTCTCATCCTTGTTTACAAATCCCTCCATGGCCTCTCTGCCTCCCTATCTCTATCCTCCAGCCCTACAACCCTCCGAGATCTCTGCGCTCCTCCAATTCTCGCCTCATCCCAGATTTCTAACGCTCCACCATTTGTGTCTTCAGCTCCAAGGCCCTAAGCTCTGGAATTCCCTCCCTAAACCTCTCCCCCTCTCTACCACCCACTCCTACTTGAAGACATACTTTAAAACCGATCCCTTTGACCAAGCTTTTGGCCATCTGCCCTCATATCTCGAGATGTGGCACAGTGTCAGAAATTGTTCAACTGTGAAGCCCCTTGGGTTGGTTTAATGACATTAAAGGCGCTAAGGCACTATATCAGGGTTGTCCAACATACAGCCCTCGGGCCAGAATGGCTTCCATCCAGCCTGCCGGTGTAAACTGTACCTGGGGCCATTCCTCATCCTCGCCAGGGCTCCATGATTGGAGATGGGAAATTTCTGATTGTCTGCTTCTTGCAGACCGGCCTTTTGAGAAAACATCGCAAGTCAGTTTCACAGCTTTACAGGGGTTTTTTAAAGCCCACTGGAAAACCCCGAATCTGTCCAAATTTGGGGAATGGCTGTTCCTGCTGTTGGCAACTGTCAGAGAGAGAGAAAGCGGGGGAGAGAGAGAGAAAGCGGGGGTGGGGGGGAGAGAGAGAGAAGGGGGGGAGGGAGAGAGAGAAAGGGGGACACAGGGAGAGAGAGGGACAGAAAGAGAGAGAGAAAGGGGGACAAAGAGAGAGAGGGACAGAGAGAGAGAAGGGAATAGAGAGAGGGAGGGGGAGACAGAGAGGGAGAGGGGACAGAGGGGGAGGGGGAGGGGGAGAGAGAGAGAGGCAGAGTCAGGGCCAGAGAGGGGGAGAGGGAGGGGACAGAGAGAGAGAGGGACAGAGAGAGGGGTGGAACAGAGAGAGGGAGGCAAACAGAGAGGGAGGGGGGACAGAGAGGGAGGGGGAGACAGAGACACAGGGGAAGACAGGGACAGAGAGCGAGGGAGAGGGAGGGGACAGAGAGAGAGGGACAGAGAGAGGGGTGGAACAGAGAGAGGGAGGCAAACAGAGAGGGAGGGGGGACAGAGAGGGAGGGGGAGACAGAGACACAGGGGAAGACAGGGACAGAGAGAGAGGGAGAGGGAGGGGGCAGAGAGAGAGAGAGAGGGGAATACCGAGAGAGAGTAATCAAGAAAATAAGTTAATAAATTAGTTTTCTCATTTATAGCTTCTTCACAAAAATACACATTTGTTGCTGTTTTGCCTTTATCTTTCCGAAATTGACTCACCGGCCCCCCCAATGTAAGACAAAAATTGTAATGTGAACACCCCCCCCCCCCTCACACGAAAAGGTCAGACAACCCTGTGCCATATAAATGCAGGTTGTTTTTCTTGTTGCTCTGAAGACTTCTGCAGTATTATCCAACATGCTGCCCACAGATATATGAGGCGAGTGACCGAGAGGTCAGCAGGGTCAGCACTTTCATTTCCGTTGACCACCGGAGGCCACAGGAGCAGGACCCAGCTTGACCATCCTGCGGCCTTCCTCAAAGTACAGTGGGTGGGGGAGGTCGTCCTTCAGTCCATCAGGAAAGTGAGCCCATGCTCCTCATTGCCATTTGTGGGATCTTGCTATGCGCTGATGACTCTGCATTTCAACAAAGCACATTTTTAATGAGTGGACGGAGCCTCATTAAGAATTCTTGGGGCCCTGGATGTCAGGAATCTTGAGGCCTCTCCCCTCCCTCTCTGCACCTGGAGTGAAAAAACCCTTACCCCCTGTCCCCCACCTCCCCACACCCGTCCATTAACCCTCTTAAGCGGCAGAACCTCTGAGCTAGATGGTTGTGGGTTCAAGTCCCACTCCAGATGACTTTGGCACAAGATCTGACTGATATTCCAGTGCAGTACTGAGAGAGGGCTGCAGTGTCGGAGGCACCATCATTTGGAGGAGAAGCTAAATCGAGGCTCCCAACTGCTCTCTGAGGTGGGCGTAAAAAGTATCCCGCCGATTATCTGGTCGTTATCACCCCGCTGTTCGTGGGATCTTGCCGTGCACAAACTGGCTGCCGCATTTCCTACGTTGCAACAGTGATTCCACTTCAAAAGTATTCAGTCGGCTGGAAAGTGCTTTACGACATCTGAGGTTATGAAAGGGGCAAAATAAATGCGAGTCTCTCTCTCTCTCTCTCTCTCTGGCATCACCATTTGTTCCTCCTGACTTATACACAGGAAATATAAAAACAAAGATATTTGTTCTGTGAGTGTGGGCAATGTTTGCAAAGCTGGCTTTATGGCCCATTTCCCAATGGGCCTGATGTGGTGATCCTCCTGGATCTGTTGCACTCACTGTGCCAAGGATTCTCTTCCTGTTCGCTACTTCGCAGTATGTGAGTGTGACCTGTTGTTGGCGTGAGGTGCAGCTTCCTCGACAACACTAGCAGGCCTACAATAACAGTGGAGCATTTCTTAGAACTCATTACATTTTAAGGCACTCGGCAGTAGATCTTGACTTTGTGGGATGATGTAAAACTGGTGACAATGAGTCATCAGCCCACTTAACATCTCTCCCCATTTTTATTTCCACTGGAGGGATGTGAAACAGGCTGCCAAGTTGTTAACACTCGTTTCACACTAACACACAAAGTCAAGATCTAAGTCACTGCTGTTTACATGCTTCATCGCCTGCCTGTGCATTCATGAGTGAGAATGGGGATGCAGTCGAACGTGTCAGCTGTGGCTCAGTTGGCAGCACTCTTGCCTCTGAATCCGAACCGTCTAGGACCGCAAAAAAACCTAGGCTGATATGCCAATGCAGTACTGAGGGACTGCTGCCTTTCAGATGGGATGTCGAACTGAGACCCCTGTCTCCCCTCTCTGGTGGGTGTAAAATATCCCAGGGTGATATTTTTGAAGAAGAGTAATGAGTTATCGCTGGTGTCCTGGTCAATATTTAACCCTCAATCAACGTCACAAAAACAGATGATCTGGTCCTTATCACATGACTGTTTGCGGGAGCTTGCTGTGTGCGAACTGGCTGCTGGGTTTCCCACATTACAACAGTGATTACACTTCAAAAGTACTTCATTGACTGTAAAGTGCTTTGAGACACCCAGTGGTCATGAAAGGTGCTATATAAATGCAAGTCTTTCTTTAACTACAGCCAGTTAATACTAGCCCTCAGCTTTCATGGGCAAGGGCCTTCATGATCAACATTCATGCAACCTGTTTCCAGAATTAAACCCTCTAAGCCCTGATATTAGTCTGGTGAATTTGCACTGCACCCCCTCCAAGAACGATTTTTTTTTACCCTTTCATCGGATGTGGGTATCACTGGCAAGGCCTGCATTTGCTGCCCATCCCTAATTGCCCTTGACACCTGAGTGGCTTGCTGGGCCATTGCAGAGGGCAGTTAAGAGTCAACCACATTGCTGTGGGTCTGGAGGCACATGTAGGGCAGGCCAGGTAAGGACAGCAGATTTTCTTCTCTAAAGGCTATTAGTAAACACAATGGGTTTTTACAATCGATGATTGTTTCATGACGCCATTACTGAGACTAGCTTTCAATTCCAGGTTTATTAATTATCGCTGAGACATGTTGTCAAAGCTTTTCGTCTTGCACTCATCAGGACAATCCTCGGGAATACCAACGTAAGGGAAATTGAATGCTTGCGGATTGTTCGGATGAGTGCAAGACGAAAAGCTTCAACAACACGTCTCTATTTTCAGCAATACTCAAGTTCTGTACTCCCAAATGACGATTAATTAATTAATTGAATTTAAATTTCACCAGCTGCCATGGCAGGATTTGAACCCATGTCTCCAGGACATTAGCCTGGGGTTCTAGATTACTAGTTTAGTGACATTACCACTATACCACCACCTCCCCTGTATATGTCCTTCTTGAGGTACTGTGTACAGAATTGATGTGGTCTGACTGAGGCACTCTACACCTGACGCGTAACTTCCTTCCCTTTGTGTTCCAGACCCCTTGAGTTAAAGGCCAACATTCCATTCACTTTTTTGATTGTTTTTTTTGTACCCACCTACTGGCCTTTGAAATGTAGAATGTTTTAATTCACTCACAACCTTGCGGTGATTCATTCCCTGACACGTCTAAAGCCTTGCAGTCAGTTCCCTTGCCTCTGCAGTGCATGTGCGGGTCTGTAGGCTTCCGTTACTGCCCTTTTCCCTCTCTCTCCAAGGCCGGAATTTCTTCTGAACTACTCCCGATCGTCTGCATTAACTTCTCCAGGTCTGCAGCTACCAAAAGCAGCTCCCTGAAATCTGCTGATTTCACCTTGTGGGTTTCTGAGCAGCAAAGTTCCAAGGGGTAAAACGTACAAGTTACAAAGTACTAACAAGTATGGTACCTCTGAGCAGCAAAGTTCGAAGAATGGAACTTCCGAGCAGTGAAGTTCTAAGGGTGGAATTTTCAAGTGTGGAAGTTCTAAGGGTAGAACCTCCGAGTGGTGACGTTCTTAGAATGGAATTTCTGGGTGTTGAAGTTCTAAGGGTGGAACTTCTTCCTTCTATTCTCTTCAGGTAACCATTATTTCCCTGTCACAGGTTATCTAAGTCCTTTTCCCTATGGATGGATCTTTCCCTCCAGTCCTCTCTCTCGTTCTCACCCTAGTCCTATCCTGATTTCTCCCTCTATTGGCATCTCCTATTCTCTGTTGGTATATTTCTCTTTCTTTCCTTCCACCATGTCTCTGTCTGGCTGACTGATTTTCCCCAATTCTTCATCCATATCTGCTCACTGCCTTCCTCAATGCGCCCTGGGCCTTTTCTTGAATTTTTGGCTTCAAATTTCTGAACTTCGCTGGACATCAAGATTATGCTTCTGCACTGGACGACACAGGATTACACTGCAAGACTCAGCTGCTGTATCGCTGGTCTGCTGATCTGTTGCTTATATTTTAAAGTAACTTTGATCAGCTTCAGACCTTTCCCCACTGCTGCTGCGATGCAGGATCTGTGGGATTCAGTCCCCTGCTGAGCTTGCGATTGGACTGGTTCTTCTGATTGGTCAGCATCAGCCACAATCTGGTTCCTGGCCAGGGCAGAAGAACATCTCTCTGCCGTCTCTGGATCATATGGTGATCTCCAACTTTGCCGTCATCTTTTTGCCCTGCAACTAATTCTGCACATGTCTTGGACCTTCATTCCAATGGGAATTCCTCCATTAATGCGTCCTCCAATACTCGACCCTTCAAATAGCTTCTGGACTCCAATCGCCCACCATACCTGCCTCTGAACTCGGGCAATAGTTCATCAATGCACCACAGTGACTCCACCTACCTGTGGCAAATTTAACTCACTACAGGACTTATGATTTTAACTCTGTACTCTCTCCTATTGTCTCCTCTCTAGTCATCATTCATTACTAGGATATATAGATCCTAATTAATACTGCATAACCAGCCTATGTAACTTAATTTTCCCCATGTCCATTGGCATGTGCACTTTGAATGCCACTCCGGACCCGAGCTCATTGTTGTGATATCACTTTACCAATATAAGTACTCTGCACAGCATTACAGGAAGTGATGTCATTCAGCAGATGATCAGTTGGTTGGAGTTGAGCAAGACTTCTAGTCACATGTGTATGACAGAGCTCTCTTGTAAATGTATTAGTCTACAAATAAAGAGCCCACAGCTTTAGAACTACTCAACCTAAGATTGTTTGGTAACTTATTGCAACATAAAAGCAATAACACAATATGGTGGCAGCATATGGTTTCTGAATATTTTTTGACTTTCAAGAGCACCACCCTTGGCATGATAGCAGCATATGATCTCTGAGGAATCACACCCTCAATGGCATCGTGGCAGTGTTTGGTCTCTGAAGCGGCATACCATTCGCAATGTGGTGATTGTGATGCACAAGGAAGATCATAGCTCCAAGGTAAGACTACTGCAGACCAGTTAAGGAACAGTACTCATCGAGACCAACAATCTCTCCCGTTGTTCTGCAACACGCACAGGGCAGCGCAACCCATTGTCGGGGGTGGCGGCGATTCGGCACGGGCAAGTTCGACGGCCTTCAATAAAGTAGGTGCTCAAGCCACAGTGAGTACAAGAAGGGGGTTGTTCAGACCGATGGTAACCAGAAAGAAACAACAGAAATATGGTGGACTCGTGCTCGGAAACAGCCTCTCGTTGAGGCCGCGGATCGGCATCACCATTACGCGTTGGGTGTTTTCTTGTCATTGTGCTTCGTAGGCGGGGCCTGCCTGACTGCAGGCAGAAAGCTCACGCTGCAGGTGCATGATCTCGACAGTGGACCTGCAGGTTTATTTTTCCCTCCAGAGAAAAGGCCCAAGAAAAAAAAAGAGGCTGCAATTTAAAGGGAAAGGTCCAGCTGCATTTGTGACACTGGGAATTTGGCACCATATCCACTCAGTAGCCTTCCATGAATTGGAAATCCCAAGACCTTCTCCACAAGTTTCAACTTTTTAAACAACATGTGGAGTTGTGTTTTTTGGATCTGACTGTCACATGGCTGGAAAAACAAGCAGTCAAGATAAAAATAGCAATCGGTAGTGATGGACTACACTGGATTAACACCTCGGGACTTTTTGAAGTGGAGCGGAAGGACCCGGCAAGACTATGGTCTACAGTAGAGGGCCAGCTCAAGGTCAGGATTAATTTCAGAATTGACCGCCTGGATCTGATGACATATAGGCAGCAATCAAGAGAGACTATTGACCAATTTATAAGCAGATGCCGGGAGAAAGGCAAACTTCTCAGAGGTGGTATTTCTAAATACAAATGACCTAAAGGGATATGAGGATAATGTGGGAAAACGGCATTGAAGTGAATGATCTGCCATGATCATATTGAATGGCGGAGCGGGCTAAATGGGCTAAATGGCCTATCCTGCTCTTATGTTCCTATGTGGCAAGTGTGGTCTGCTGGACCAGCCAAGGAATTGTCCCACCTTCGTGGACAACTGCAAAGTGTGTGGCTATAAAAGGGCACTGGGCAAGGCTGTGCAGGTGCTCCAATAATGGAAAACTGGCCAGGAATCACAGCAGACCACGACCTGGTAAGAATCAGACAGCACCTGGTGGAAGAAATGGGGACACGTTTGCCAAAAACCAAACCAAATACAGGCATGTCCACGAGATTGACAGTGATGTAAGTAACACGCAGGACACTGAAGGTGAGCAAGCCACCCACACAGTGATCCTTATACACCAAATGGATGCGGTTACACAGAGAGAAGCCTTCATGGCCATTGACATAGTGTGCCCAGAGAAAAGTGGTGAACATACATTGCAGCTCAACGTTGATAAAGGGGCAAGTGCAAACATTTTAGCGCTGCGCATACTGAAGAACATGTACTTGGTGAGATGGACAGCCATGATACAACCGCCGAAGACAAGACTCACTGCGTACAATAGCACACTGATCAACTGCCTAGGTACCCCAGGGTTGAAGTGCAGGTATGGAACCTCTGTTTGGTCACAACAGGTTTTATGCATCGTCGACACAGATGGTCGAGCAGTTTCAGGCTTGCCAGCGGGCTTCAAATCATAACGATCCATGGGATCAGCAGCGTGCCAAAGACACATGAGCAGAATTGTTTCAACCCTATCGAGTCAATCCAAGATTTACAAGGAATGTACTCAGACCGTTTTGACAGAGGGGGAAGTTTCAAAGGAGAAGTTGTCCTACGTGTGAATGATGATATGGTTCCTTCTATAGATCCACCAAGGAAATGTCGCGTCTATGTCACGAACAAGCTGAAAGCAAGAGCTGGTTACGATGGAGAGGCAAGAAATCAACAGGCATGTTCAACAGCAAGAAAAAGTGTGCTTCCCTGCAGAAGTGTCCAAAGTCTGCAACAAACCAAGAGCTCAGGAAGTAATCACCCTCAATGGAGCAGTGCTAAGAATAAATCAAAGCCAGCGAAGAGAACGAGCTAACAACACTGTGCCTGACAACCCTGTTGGATCGAGAACAGGGTCACACTGAGACCTGAAGAACGAAGCAAGACAAAATGAACAGCGTAACAATCCAACGCAGGATAACTGCCAGAATACACACAAAAGTCAAGCAAAGAAAGCTGATAAATCTAGCTCTCATTGAGCGACACTGTGACAAGACCAGGTCGAGTCAGTAGACCGCCTGTTCGGTTTAGGGACACTTGACTAATGAACATTAGAGTCAATGCATGTCTAGATATTTTTCAAAGTCGTTTCATTCTATAATATACATAGTTTATCTTTGTGTATTTCCATTTTAGGAAATTTAAGATTGTTTGGTAACTTATTGCTACATAAAAGCGATAACCCAACATCAATCACTTCTATTTCCACTTAATTATTTTCCTCCCTCTTTTAGCCTCATTTCTCTCAGATTCCCTCTCTCTGGCAACAGTCTGAGATTAAGCCAGTCTGCTCATAACCTTGGTGTCACATTTGACCCTGAGATGAGCTTCCGGCCTCATATTCATGCCAACACTAAGACCACCTATTTCTACTTCTGGACATCACCCGACCGCCCCTGTCTCAGTTCATCTGCTGCTGAAACACTCATTCATGCCTTTGTTACCTCAAGACTTGACTATTCCGATGCACGCCAGTCTGGTCTCCCACATTCTACCCTCCGTAAACTTGTAAACTTGAGGTCATCCAGTACTCTGCTCCCCTTGTCTTAACTCACAGCAAGTCCTGTTCACCTATTACCACTGTGCTCGCTGACCTACAATAGCTCCCGGTCAAGCAACGCTTTAAAATTCTCATCTTTCTTTTCAAATCCCTCCACGCTCTCGCCCCTCCCTATCTCTGTAATCACCTCCAGTCCTACAACCTTCCGAGATATCTGCACTTCTCTAATTCTGGCCTCTTGATCATCCCCACTGAGCATCCGCTGTTGGTGGCTGTGCCTTCAGGTTCCTGGGCCTCAAGCTCTTCTCAAAAAAAAACAACTCTTGACCCCTCCGCCCTTGCAAACTACCACCCCATCTCCAATCTCCCATTCCTCTCCAAAGTCCTTGAATGTATTGTCACCTCCTCATTTACTTTGTTTGCTTTAGAACATAGTACATAGAACAGTACAGCACAGTACAGGCCCTTCGGCCCACGATGTTGTGCCGAACCTTTAACCTACTCTAAAATCAAACTAACTACCTACCCTTCATTCTACTATCATCCATGTACCTATCCAAGAGTCGCTTAAATGCCCCTAATGTATCTGCTTCTACTACCACCTCTGGCAGCGCATTCCACGCACCCACCACTCTCTGTGTAAAGAACCTACCTCTGACATCTCCCTGAAACCTTCCTCCAATCACCTTAAAATTAAGCCCCCTGGTGATAGCCCTTTCCACCCTGGGAAAAAGTCTCTGGCTATCCACTCTATCTATGCCTCTCATCATCTTGTACCCCTCTATCAAGTCACCTCTCATCCTTCTTCGCTCCAATGAGAAAAGCCCTAGCTCCCTCAATCTTTCTTCGTAGGACATGCCCTCCAGTCCAGGCAGCATCCTGGTAAATCTCCTTTGCACCCTCTCTAAAGCTTTCACATCCTTCCTATAATGAGGCGACCAGAACTGAACACAATATTCCAAGTGTGGTCGAACCAGGGCCTTATAGAGCTGCAGCATAACCTCGCGGCTCTTAAACTCAATCCCCCTGTTAATGAAAGCCAACACACCATACGCCTTCTTAACAACCCTATCAACTTGGGTGGCAACTTTGAGCGATCTATGGACATGGACCCCAAGATCCCTCTGTTCCTCCACACTACCAAGAATCCTGTCTTTAAGCCTGTATTCCGCATTCAAATTCGACCTTCCAAAATGAATCACTTCACACTTTTCCAGGTTGAACTCCATCTGCCACTTCTCAGCCCATCTCTGCATCCTGTCAATGTCCCGTTGCAACCTACAACAGCCTTCCACACTATCCACAACTCCAGCAACCTTCGTGTCATCGGCAAACTTGCTAACCCAGCCTTCCACTTCCTCATCCAAGTCATTTATAAAAATCACAAAGAGCAGAGGTCCCAGAACAGATCCTTGCGGAACCCCACTGGTCACCGAGCTCCATGCTGAATACTTTCATTTCCTACCACCCTCTGACTTCGATGAGCCAGCCAATTTTGTATCCAGACAGCCAACTTTCCCTGAATCCCATGCCTCCTTACTTTCTGAATGAGTCTACCACGGGGAACCTTATCAAACGCCTTGCTAAAATCCATATACATCACATCCACTGCTCTTCCTTCATCAATGTGTTTTGTCACATCTTCAAAGAATTCAATAAGGCTTGCGAGGCATGACCTGCCCCTTACAAAGCCATGCTGACTGTCTCTAATCAAACCATGCTTTTCCAAATAATCATAAATCCTGTCTCTCAGAATCCTCTCCAATAATTTGCCCACTACTGACGTAAGACTGACTGGTCTATAATTCCCAGGGTTATCCCTGTTCTGTGGATGCTCAGAGACGATGGCCAGGACTTTACCGCAGGCTTCAGATCCCCAACATCGGGACCAAATGTGGATCTTGAGCCTGCACTTGCCGGCAGTGGGGCCGAGCCAGCGATTTTACAGAGGCGGCCTACTAATTGGCCATCTCCAGGCTCACTGTACTATTAAGTATGGCAGTCAGGTTGTCGATGCTGCCGTCTCAATCTGAGGCAGCTCAGAGACCTTGGAGCACCTCAAGATGGAGGCACCCTCGGGGAGGTAAGTAAAAATTTTAAGATCAGAGGGGTCAAGCAGGCAGGCCTCTCTGGATGGCCCACTGGGTTCGCGGGGCGGCCTTACCTGCCCATGGCCTCCTTTTTGGGGCACGGAGCCTCAAGCTTCATTGCCCCCCCCCCCACCCCCACCGGATGGCTGCAGGGAGGCTGCCTCCATGAAGCAAAATGTCAGAAAAATCTTCCTTAAGGCCCTTTAATTATTTAAAGCGGCCACCTGCCTCTTTTCTGCGGCAGCCGATTCACATTCCCTCCTGCCCCTGGGAAACTACACCGGCGGCGGGACTGCATCAGGGAACTATCCCAACGCGATTTCCCATTATTTCCCTGCCCTCCACCAACATACCCCACCCCACACGACCTCCCATCCCGCAGCCCAGGCCGGGAATATCCTGACTAATGTGCTTTAGACAGCAGAGTAACTCACGACTCAATGTTTCTACACACATCGGCCAATTCACCGATTCAGTAACCCTGTGCTCAAGCACAGGCACCAACTAACGTGGCTGTGAGTGCCAGCTACTATCATCAGGATCAGGGCTGGAGTTGCTAACTCTGAACGGACGTATTCCTGGAGGTTTCATCAGTTGACTGCCTGTCCTCAACCGCCCCCACCCGGTCAGACCTGATCTCCCAATATATTTAAAGCGAATGAACAGAAGTATTCAGCAGTGTGCCGAAGACTAATCTTTAATTCCTGGAGACTCCATTGGAGTGTTGGTAACCGCTAATCCGCAGTGCAAACACAATGAGATATCACTGGCACCAAAACAAGTGATGTCCCAATCCTTCCAACAGATTCTTTAAACCCCTTCACAAAATACAATTTCTATACGATTGCTGCTATCGAACATGTCCTTCTGACACCTGCAACCTCAGTTACAAATAGAGTCACGAGCTAACAGCTTGCTAGACCGTGATAATAGCAGACAAATACATCATACATACAATTCTACACAGGCAACTTAGGCAAAAGTGAATCTACATACAAGCTGTCAGCAACTCCAGACAGTCTGGCTCCAATCAAACATTTCAGAGTTCCCAAGTGATTCTTAAAAGGTCCACTACTTTAAAGGGCAATAAGGCCCTTGTTCACTTTATTAGACCAGTTTTCCAAATGAGGTCCTTGCTCCACCAGGGAATTCCAAGGGGTCATCCATGTCATCACACCCCACACCATCTATCCTCAGATTTCAGTACCTCTTGTTTTACCAGCACGCACTTTCTGTTGCTCTATACTATTTTCCTGCAATGATATTTATTTTGTGCTAGCCACCACGGTACTTCAGAGAAAGAGAAAGGTCAATATTTGCAGGGTATACCCAGGATTGTGTCCTTATTCCAAAAGGTTACACGGGACTATCCCAGTATATCATTATTATGAAATGTGTCAATATTTGTAGAAGGTACCTGGAAATGTATCAATAATTGTAGGGGTACCCGGAAATGAGGCAACATCCGGGAATGTGTCAATATTTGTAGGAGGTACCCAGGACTGTATCAATAATTGTAGGGGTACCCGGGAGTATGTCAATATCCTGGCTGTATCAATATTTATAAGAGGTACCCGGGACTATAACAATATTTGTAGGGGTACCCGGGAGTATGTCTATATCCTGAAATTTATCGATATTTTCAAGGAGCATCTTGGAATTTCTTGACATTTGCAGGGGGCACTGAGGTGTTTGTCGACCTTTGCAGGAACTCCCCAGTATGTGTTGGCATTTGCAGGGATTCCCCAGAAGTGTTTTGATATTTGCAGGGGCAACACTGGAACGTATTGGTATTTTATTTTTATTCATTTCATAGGATTTGGGGGTTGCTGGCAAAGCCGGCATTTGTTGCCCATCCTTTATTGCCCTTGAGAAGGAGGTGGTGAGCTGCCTTCTTGAACTGCTGCAGTCCACGTCGGGTAGGTACACCAAACGTACCGTTAGGAAGGGAGTTCCAGGTTTTTGACCCAGTGAAGGAATGGCGATATAGTTCCAAGTCAGGACGGTGTGTGACTTGTAGGGGAACTTGCAGGTGGTAGTGCTCCCATGCATCTGCTGCCCTTGTCCTTCTAGGTGACAGAGGTCATGGGTTTGGAATGAACCTTGGTGAGTTGCTGCAGTGCATCTTGTAGATGGTACACATTGCTGCCACTGTGCGATGGTGGTGGAGGGGGTGATTGTGGATGGGGTGCTGATCAAGTGGGCTGCTTTGTCCTGCTTCATGTCGAGCTTCTTGAGTGTTGTTGGAGCTGCACCCATCCAGGCAAGTGGACAATATTCCATCACACTCCTGACTTATGACTTGTAGATGGTGGACAGGCTTTGGGGAGTCAGGAGGTGAGTTAATTGCTGCAGAATTCCTAGCCTCTGACCTGCTCTTGTATCCATGGTATTTATGAGACTGTTCCAGTTCAGTTTCTGGTCAATGGTAACCCCTAGGATGTTGAAAGTGGGGGATTCAGCGATGGTAATGCCATTGAATGTCAAGGTGAGATGGTTACATTCTCTCTTGTTGGAGATGGTCATTGCCTGGCACTTGAGTGGCACGAATGTTACTTGCCATTTCTCAGGCCAAGCCTGAACGTTGTCCAGGTCTTTCTGCATATTGACACGGACTGCTTCAGTATCTGAGGAGTTTCAAATGGCATTGATCATTGTACAATCATTAGTGAACATCCCCACTTTGACCTTATTTGCAGGGAGTCCCCAGAAGTCTGTTGGTACTTGCAGAGGAATCCCAGGTGCATGTTGCCATTTATAGGGACTCCCCAAGAAATTGTTGTTTTTTGCAGGGAATCCTCAGGAGTGTATTAGGAATGTAGGAGCAGGAGTAGGCTATTCAGCCCATCGAGCCTGTTCAATCGACCCCATTCAATACAATCATGTCTGATCATCCACTTCAATGCCTTTTGCCCACACTATCACCATCTCCCTTTATGCCATTGGTATTTAGAAATCATTCAATCTCTGCTTTAAACATACTCAATGACTGAGCTTCCACAGTCCTCTGGGGGTAGAGAATTCCAAAGATTCACAACCCTCTGAGTAAAGAAATTTCTCCTCATCTCGGTCCTAAGTGGCTTCCCCCTTATTTTGAAATTGTGTCCCCTGGTTCTATACTCCCCAATCAGGGGAAACATCTTAGCTGCATCAACCCTGTCTATCCCTTGAAGTATTTTGTAGGTTTCAATGCGATCACCTCTCATTCTTTGAAACTCTAGAGAATACAGGCCCAGTTTTCCCAATCTCTCTTCATGGGACAATCCCACCATCCCGGGAACAAGTCTGGTGAACCTTCGTTGCACTCCCTCCATGGCCAATAATATCCTTCCTAAGGTAAGGGGACCAAGGATCCATACAATTGAAGCAAGACTTCACTACTCCTGTACTCAAATCATCTTGTGATAAAGGCTAACATACCATTACCCTTCCTAATTGCTTGCTGCACCTGCATGTTAGCTTTCAGCTACTTATTGACAAGGACACTCAGGTCTCTTTGTACATCTGCACTTTCTAATCTCTTACCATTTAACGAATACTCTGCACATCTGTTTCTCCTACCAAAATGGATAACTTCACATTTTTCCACATTATATTCCACCAATGGCTCTTGCCCACTCACTAAGTCTGTCCAAATACTCTTTACATCTGCCTCACAACACACATTACCACCTAGTTTTGTGACATCCACAAACTTAGAAATATTACATTTGGTCCCCACATCCAAATCATTGATATATATTGTGAACAGCTGGGGTTCAAGTACTGATCCTTGTGGTACCCCACTAGTCACAGCCTGCTGACACGAGAATGACCCGATTATTCCTACTCTCTGTTTTCTGCCTGTTCACCAATCATTAATCCATGCCAGTATATTATATAGAAACATAGAAAATAGGAGCAGGAATAGGCCATTCGGCCCTTCGAGCCTGCTTCGCCATTCATTATAATCATGGCTGATCATCCAACTCAGTAACTTGTTCCCACTTTCCCCCCATATCCTTTGCTCCCTTTCGCCCCAACAGCTATATCTAACTCCTCCTTGAAAAAATACAATGTTTTGGCCTCAACTGCTTTCTGTGGTAGCGAATTCCACAGGCTCACCACCCTCTGGGTAAAGTAATTTCTCCTCATCTCCGTCCTGAAAGGTTTACCCCGTATCCTTAAACTATGACCCCTGGTTCTGGACTCCCCCACCATCGGGAACATCCTTCCTGCATCTACCCTGTCAAGTCCTGTTAGAATTTTATAGGTTTCTATGAGATCCCCCCTCACTCTTCTGAACTCCAGCGAATATAATTTTAACCGACTCAGTCTCTCATCATACATCAGTCCCGCCATCCCAGGAATCAGTCTGGTAAACCTTCGCTGCACTCTCTCTACAGCAAGAACATCCTTCCTCAGATAAGGAGACCTCACCACAGGTCTCACTAAGGCCCTGTATAATTGCAGCAAGACATCCCTGCTCGAATCCATTCGCTATGAAGGTCAACATACAATTTGCCTTTTTTACCACCTGTTGCACCTGCATGCATACCTTCAGTGACTGGTGTACAAGAACACCCGGGTCTTGCTACATATTCCCCTCTCTCAGTTGATAGCCATTCAGATAATAATCTGCCTTCCTGTTTTTGCTACTAAAGTGGATAACCTCACATTTATCCACATTATACTGCATCTGCCATGCATTTGTCCACTCACTCAACTTGTCCAAATCACCCTGAAGCCTCTCTGCATCCTCCTCACAACTCACCCTCCCATCCAGTTTTGTATCATCTGCAAATTTGGAGATATTACATTTAATTCCCTCATCTAAATCATTAATATATATTGTGAATAGCTGGGGTCCTAGCATCGATCCCTGTGGTACCCCACTAGTCACTGCCTGCCATTTGGAAAAAGACGCGTTTATTCCGACTCTTTGTTTCCCATCTGCCAACCAATTTTCTATACATTGCAATACACTACTCCCAATCCCATGCACTTTAATTTTACACACTAATCTCTTATGTGGGACTTTGTCGAAAGCCTTCTGAAAATCCAAATAAACCATATCCTGGCTGTCCCTCATCAACTCTATAATAGTTACATCCTCGAAGAATTCTAGTAGATTTGTCAAGCATGATTTCCCTTTCATAAATCCATGCTGACTCTGTCCGATTCTACCACTGTTTTCCAAGTGCTCTGCTATGAAATCTTTGATAATGGACTCTAGAGTTATCTCCACTATCGACGTCAGGCTGACTGGTCTATAATTCCCTGTTTTCTCTCTACCTCCCTTTTTAAATAGTGGGGTTACATTATCTACCCTCCAATCTGCAGGAACTGTTCCAGAGTCTATAGAATCTTGTAAGATGACCACCAATGCATCCACTAATTCGAGGGCCACTTCCTTAAGTATTCTGGGATGTAGATTATCAGGCCCTGGGGATTTTTCAGCCTTCAATCCCATCAATTTCCCCAACACCATCTCTCTACTAATACTGATTTCCTTCAGTTCCTCTCTCTCACTAAATGCTCCCCAACATTTCTGGTATGATAGTTGTGTCCTCCTTTGTGAAGACAGAACCAAAGTATGTATTTAGTTGGTCAGCCATTTCTTTATTCCCCATAATAAATTCCCCTACTTCTGACTGTAAGGGACCTACATTTGTCTTCACCAATCTTTTTCTCATCACATACCTATAGAAACTTTTACAGTCAATTTTTTTGTTCCCTGCAAGCTTGCTCTTGTACTCTATCTTCCCATTCTTAATCAATCCCTTGGTCCTCCTTTGCTGAATTCTAAACAGCTCCCAATCCTCAGGTCTGTTGTATTTTCTGGCAAATTTATATGCTTCTTCCTTGGATCTACTGGTATCTCTAATTTCCCTTGTAAGCCATGGTTTGGCTACCTTTCCCATTTTACTTTTGCGCCAGACAGGAATAAACAATTGTTGCAGTTCATCCATGCACTCTTTGAATGTTTGCCATTGCCTATCCACCATCATCCCTTCAAGTAACATTTCCCAATCCATCATAGCCAACTCGCGCCTCATACCTTTGTAGTTTCCTTTGTGAAGATTCAGGACTCTAGTCTCAGAATCAACTACGTCACTCTCCAGCTTGTTGAAGAATTCTATCATATTATGGTCGCTCCTCCCCAAGGGGTCTCGCACAGCTGGATTGTCAATTATTCCTCTCTCATTACACAATACCCAGTCTAGGATGGCCTGTTCTCTAGTTGGTTCCTCAACGTATTGGTCGAGAAAACCATCCCGTGTACACTCCATGCATTCCTCCTCTACGGTATTGTGAATAATTTGATTTGCCCAATCTATATGCATATTAAGTTCACCCATAATTACAGATGTTCCTTTGTCGCATGCGTCTCTAATTACTTCCTATCCCATGTGCTTTAATTTTGCTCACCCACCTCCTGTGGGGGACTTTATCAAAATCCTTCTGAAAATCCAAGTATACTACATCCACTGACTCCCCTTTATCAATTCTGTTAGTAACATCCTAAAAACCTCCAACAGGTTCGTTGAACATGATTTTCCATTCATAAATCCATGTTGACTATGCCCAATTAGATCATTATTATCCAAGTGTCCATTTATCACATCCTTTAGAATAGGTTCTAACATTTTCCCTACTACTGATGTAAGGCTAACAAGTCTGCAATTCTCTGTTTTCTCTCTCCCTCCCTTCTTAAATAGTGGGGTGACATTTGCTACCTTTCAATCTGCAGGAACCATTCCAGAATCTATAGAATTTTGGAAGATGATCACCAATTCATCCACTATCTCCATAGCTACCTCGTTCAACACTCTGGGATGTAGAATATCAGGTTCTGTGGACTTATCAACCTTCAGCCCCATTAATTTCTCCAGTACAACCTTCTTGCTAATACTAATTTCCTTCAATTCCTCATTCTCCCTAATCCCTTGAATCTCTAATTCTGGGAGATTTCTTGTATTTTCCTCAGTGAAGACAGACACAAAGTAATCATTTCGTTTCTCTGCCACTTTTCGATTCCCCGTTATAAGTTCTCCTGACTCTGCCTGTAATGGATCCACATTTGTCTTAGCCAAACGTTTCCCTTTTATGTACCTATAGAAGCTTTTACAGTATGTTTTTATGTTTTTTTGCTCATTTACATTCAGATTCTATTCTCTTTTTCTTTATCAGTTTCTTGGTCCTCCTTCGCTGTATTCTAAAATCCTCCCAATCCTCAGGTTTACTACTATTTCTGCCAACTCTAGAGGCCTTTTCTTTTACTCTAATACAGGGAGCCATCAGGTCTGTGCCTGGTATCCCTCCTCAGCACGGATTATAAGATCTTTGCCGGGCTTTGTTTGCCCGCCTGGGCTCCCTGCTGGCCCACATGTTCTACCCCGACCAGTCGTAACTGTCCAGTCGGTGCATCCAGAGTAACATCCAACTGGTCGGGGACCTAATCCATCTTTGCCAGAGGCCTGTCCATCGTCTTTCTCTCCCTCAATCAGGAGAAGGCATTCATTCGGGTGGATCACGAATATCTTTTTAGGACTCGGCGTATGTTCGGCTTTGGGCCACATTTTGTGGCCCCGCTCCGACTTTTGTACACTGCTGAAGAGTATCTGGTCAAAGTTAATGGGTCCATGATGGTGTCGCTTTGCTTTGGGAGAGGAGTATGTCAGGGATGCCCCTTGTCTGGCCACTTATATACCATCTGCGTGGAGCCATTCCTGTGCCTGCTTTGCAGGAGGTTGGGCATGTGGGTCATCCTCTCGGCTTATGACTATGATGTGCTCCTCACAGTCGCAGACAGCCACTAATGACCAAGCTGGCCGAGTCCTAAAGTACATAACTGCTAGACCAGGTCTGCGCAGGTGGTGGGGGAACCAACAAGACAGAAAACCTACTTGACCTCATCCTCACCAATCTACCTGTCACAGATGCATCTGTCCATGACAGTATTGGTAGGAGTGACCACTGCACAGTCCTTGTGGAGACAAAGTCCTGTCTTCACATTGAGGATACCCTCCATCGTGTTGTGTGGCACTACCACCGTGCTAAATGGGATAGATTTGGAACAGATCTAGCAATGCAAAACTGGGCATCCGTGGGGCGCTGTAGGCCATCAGCAGCAGCAGAATTGCACTCAACCACAAACAGTAACCTCATGGGCTGGCATATTCCCCACTATACCATTACCATCAAGCCAGGAGACCAACCCTGGTTCAATGAAGAGTGCAGGAGGGCATGCCAGGAGCAGCACCAGGCATACCTCAAAATGAGGTGTCAACCTGGGGAAGCTACAACCCAGGACTACATGCATGCCAAACAGCAGAAGCAGCATTGATAGACAGGGCTAAGCGATCCCACAACCAACGGATCAGATCGAAGCTCTGCAGTCCTGCAACATCCAGTTGTGAATGGTGGTGGATAATTAAACAACTAAACAGAAAGAGGAGGCTCCACAAATATCCCCAAATTCAACAATGGGGGAGCCCAGCACATCAGTGCAAAAGATAAGGCTGAAGCAGTTGTAGCAATCTTCAGAGTTGATGATCCATCTCGGCCTCCTCCTGAGCTCCCCAGCATCACAGATGCCAGACTTCAGCCAATTCGATTCACTCCACGTGATATCAAGAAACAGCTGAAGACACTGGATACTGCAAAGACTGTGGGCCCTGACAACATTCCAACAATAGGACTGAAGACCTGTGCTCCAGAACCAGCCACCCCCCTAGCCAAGCTGTTCCAGTACAGATACAACACTGGCATCTACCCTGCAATGTGGAAAATTGCCCAGGTATGTCCTGTACACAAAAAGCAGGACAAATCCAACCCGGCCAATTACTGCCACATCAGTCTACTCTCAATCATCAGTAAAGTGATGGAAGGGGTCAGCTCCCATTGAACAGCAATAACCTGCTCAACAATGCTCAAATTGAGTTCCACTAGGGTCACTTGATTCCTGACCTCATTACAGCCTTATTCCAAACATGGACAAAAGAGCTGAACTCAAGAGGTGAGGTGAGAGTGACTGCCCTTGACATCAAGGCAGCATTTGACCGAGTATGGCATCAAGGAGCCCGAGCAAAACTGGAGTCAATGGGAAACAGGGGAAAACTCTCCACTGGTTGGAGTCGTACCTAGTGCAAAGGAAGATGGTTGTGGTTGTTGGTGGCCAATGATCTCAGCTCCAGGGCATCGCTGCAGGAGTTCCTCAGGGTAGTGTCCTAGGCCCAACCATCTTCAGCTGCTTCATCAATGACCTTCCTTCAATCATAAGGGCAGAAGTGGGGATGTTCGCTGATGATTGCACAATGTTCAGCACATTCGTGACTCCTCAGATACTGAAGCAGTCCATGTAGCAATGCAGCAAGACTTAGACAATATCCAGGCTTGGGCTGATAAGTGGCAAGAAACATTCGCGCCACACAAATGCCAGGCAATGACCATCTCCAACAAGAGAGAATCTAACCATCTCACCTTGACATTCAATGGCATTACCATCGCTGAATCTCCCACTATCAACATCCTAGGGGCTACCATTGACCAGAAACTGAACTGGAGTAGCCATATAAATATCGTGGCTACAAGAGCAGGTCAGAGGCTAGGAATCCTGCAGCGAGTAACTCACCTCCTGACTCCCCAAAGCCTGTCCACAATCTACAAGGCACAAGTCAGGAGTGTGATGAAATACTCTCTACTTGCCTGGATGGGTGCAGCTCCAACAACACTCAAGAAACTGAACACCATCCAAGACAAAGCAGTCCGCTTGATTGACACCCCATTCACAAACATTCACTCCCTCCACCACCGACGCATAGTGGCAGCAGTGTGTACCATCTACAAGATGCACTGCAGCAACGCACCAAGGCTCCTTAGACAGCACCTTCCAAACCCGCGACCTCTACCAACTAGAAGAAAAAGGACAGCAAATACATGGGAACACCACCGCCTGCAAGTTCCCTTCCCAGTCACACACCATCCTGACTTGGAACTATATCGCCGTTCCTTCAGTGTCGCTGGGTCAAAATCCTGGAACTCCCTTCCTAACAGCACTGTGGGTGTACCTACCCCACATGGACTGCAGCGATTCAAGAAGGCAGCTCACCACCACCTTCTCAAGGGCAATTAGGGATGGGCACTAAATGCTGGCCTGGCCAGTGACGCCCACATCCCAATGAATGAATAAAAAAAAGTAACCATTCTCAGAGAACCAGCAGCACTGCGATGGGCCAAATGGCCTCGTCTTATGCTTCGAAGCGCTGAAAGGTATAGTTTTAGATTTCCCATGCACATGAGTAATGTGCTTCAGGATTAAAAGTGACCCTTTTAGTGAGATATTTTGTAGCAGTACTTTTATGCAAGATGTCCACCTTGCAATGTCACTATCTTCTCAAGGAAAACCATTATGCTGTCAGTATCAATCAAATTTACTGCAAGGGAAGGATCGAGGAAAGAAATCTAAAGAGGATATAAGGGAACGAAATATAATGTACAATTTAAGATGAATGGTCCTGTGATTCTGTGGGGATTTTTCCAGGTCTCCCATTGTGTTCACAGCATTAGAGTCTGCCAGTAAACCACTGCCTCCACCTGACATACATAGATTGAACAGCTGAGCTCACCATTTAGGACTTTTTGTCTGGATGTTTCAGGGGCCACTGGCCAGATCCTGGCACGCCATTGAGGCAATGAAGTACATTTGTTGTGTAGTCACTGTTGTAATGTAGCAAATGCCCTGAGGTTGTGAAAAGGTGCTACAGAAAATGCAAGTTTTATTCTCTGTATTTACCACCGTCCTCTCCAGATATGCCTGACCGTCTCACTCCTTTGCAGATTATGATTTACTTATTCTGTTTCTTTATCCCTCATTCTCAGAACTTGGGCCTTGCTGGCCAGGGTAGCATTTAGTGCCCTTCCCTATCTCCTCTTGAGAAGGTCGGGGTGAGCTGTTTTCTCGAGCCGCTGCAGTCCATGTGGGGTAGGTACACCCGCAGTGCTGTTAGGAAGGGAGTTCCAGGATTTTGACCCAGCGACAGTGAAGGAACGGCGATATAGTTCCAAGTCAGGATGGTGTGTGACTTGGAGGGGAAACTTTCAGTTGGTGGTGTTCCCATGCATTTGCTGCCCTTGTCCTTCTAGTTGGTAGAGGTCGCGGGTTTGGAAGGTGCTAACCGCAATTCCACCAGTTGCCCGGATCATAGCAGACTGGGAAGATTCCTCCAGAATTAGGAGCTGATAACCTTGATACCTCTCACACTGGCAAGCTTACATAAATCATCTTTACTCGTCAATCCAGCCCAGCCTGACTGGAAAGAGAAACAGTAAAAAACACAAAATACTCAGTTGGTCAGGGCGGCATCTGCAGAGAAAGAAAGGGAGTTAACATTCCAGGCTGATGAGAACTGCAAGAGTAAGAGATTTCACAACTTCTAAGCAAGTACAGATGGTGGGGTCGGAAGTAACAAAAGGTGGAGTGCAGGGGGTGTAAGAAGGGGGTGGTAATGGGACAAGTAAAGACACCAAAAAATGGGCCCAGACAAGGTGTTAATGGCAGCAGAAGCCTCCCATCAGCTGTTGTCTGAAAACAAAAAACAAAAAAAATGGGAGCTGTGGTTAGGATCTGAAGTTTGTTGAATTCAATGTTGAGTCCAGAAGGCTGCAAAATGCCTAATCCTAATCGATGAGGTGCTGTTCCTCGAGCAGTGAGCTTTCATTGGAACAGTAGAGGAGGCAGAGGACAGAGAGGTCAGAGTGAGAGTGGAACGGAGGATTAAAATGGCAAGCGACTGAAGGTTCAGGGTCATGCTTGTGGGCTGAACGGAAGTGTTCAACAAAGTGTTCACCCAATCTGCGTTTGGTCTCCCCAGTGTAAAGGAGACTGTATCACGAGCTGACTAGAGTCTGCTTACAAACAGTATAAACAGAACTAAGCTGTTGTTATTGAGTATGCATAGTGAACTCCTTACAGCATTGTATATTGTTGACAGTAAAACGTCTGAAACAAAAACAGAAGAGTCCTATCAGAAGCAGCTATCAGTGCTCCATTTTGAAGTCAAAGTATAAATCATTAGCTGCAATTCCACATGGACAAGATGCATGTCATAGACATATTTTATGACGGAGCATTATTTGTCAAATGCTCCTTCTTACCTGCATCTACACTAAAACATCAAGCCCCAATGCCCACTTTCAGTAGATGTCAATGATCACATTTTATTTAAAGTATAAGAGCAAATGTGTTCTCCTAGAACCCACGTCATCATGCATTCCTCAACTAACGCCACCAAAATCACATTAACAGTTCATTTAATCTGAGTGCCATTGTGGGACCTTGCTGCGTGCAATTTAGCTGCTAGATTTACCTACATAACAACAGTGATCATACTTCATGATATTAGTCATTGGTTGTGAAATGCTTAGTGCTAATTGTATTTTAATTGTGTTAAATTTATGCAGGTCGTGGGCATTAACTGGGCATTCTCAACTCCTCAGATACGGAAGCAGTCTGTGTCCATATGCCGCAAGACCTGGACAACATTCAGGCTTGGGCTGATAAGTGGCAAATAACATTCGTGCCACACAAGTGCCAGGCAATGAGGATCTCCAACAACAGAGAATCTAACCACCTCCCTTTGACAGTCAATGGCATTACGATCGCTGAATCTTCAATAAAAGAACCTACCTTTTAGATTCACTGATCATGTCCATGTGAATCACATAATATGGTGGCAGCAGTGGGATATTGAAGATACTAACTTTCACAACAATACTGGGGAGGTTCTTTACTTGGTTGTCAATCCTTTAGCTGCTCTCAGTGAATGCTTTGAGCTCAAAAAGGTCTGTGCATCATATACTATTTGGGTGATAGACAGTCATTTAAGATACGCTCCTTAAAGCAACACTGTAATATTTAAAGCAATACCACAACTTCCCTTTTCTTTCCAAATTAAAAATATGTCATGAAATAATCAGAGCAATTTACAATACAGCGATGAGAGAGGTATGAAACGTCAACAATAAACAGTAATAAAGTTTCAAGTCTCAATAGCGTGTTGGGGTCTGATGTTACACCCCGACCTGGTGACTGTTGGTTTGGTTTGTGGATGTTGTACAGTCTCATGGTCTGAACTGACATTGGGAATGTTGGGTTTGGATGGTGTCTTTCATTTCTCTTTGCCTGTCGGGCAATTTTTTTTTCTGCTCGACATGGCTGATTACTAACTTCCCAGCGTTGCTGTGAAAGTTAATATCTTCAATAAAAGATATAAGATTCATTGATCGTGTCCGTATGAATCACCCAACAACCAATATTGCTGCCTGCAGTCTGAAACCTTTTATTTATTCACTCATGGGATGTGGGCGTCGCTGGCCAGGCCAGCATTTATTGCCCATCCTTAATTGCCCTTGGGAAGATGGTGGTGAGCTGCCTTCTTGAACTGCTGCAGTCTGTGAGGTAGGTACACCCATTGTTTCATCAGTGAGACCTGGTGGAAGTCTGTGCCTGGATGGTTCTGGCTGTCCCAGTTGAAGGCATCCCTTCCCCCTACCGAAAGATCATTATGGCAATGACCATCTCTAACAAGAGAGAATCTAACCATCTCCCCTTGACATTCAATGGCATTACCATCGCTGAATCCCCCACTATTAACAGCCTGGGAGTTACCATTGACCAGAAACTGAACTGGAGTAGCCATATAAATACCATGGCTACAAGTGCAGGTCAGAGGCTAGGAATCCTGAGGCGAGTAACTCACCTCCTGACTCCCCAAAGCCTGTCCACCATCTACAAGGCACAAGTCAGGAGTGTGATGGAATACTCTCCACTTGCCTGGATGGGTGCAGCTCCAACAACACTCAAGAAGCTGAACACCATCCAGGACAAAGCAGCCCGCTTGACTGGCACCCCATCTACAAACATTCACTCCCTCCACCACTGACGCAGCAGTGTGTACCATCTACAAGATGCACTGTAACAACGCACCAAGGCTCCTGAGACAACACATTCCAAACCCGCGACCTCTACCACCTGTAAGGATAAGGGCAGCGAATGCATGGGAACACCACCACCTGCAAGTTCCCCTCCAAGTCACACACCATCCTGACTTGGAACTATATCGCCGTTCCTTCACTGTCGCTGGGTCAAAATCCTGGAACTCCCTTCCTAGCAGCACTGTGGGTGTACCTACCCCACATGGACTGCAGCGGTTCAAGAAGGCAGCTCGCCACCACCTTCTCAAGGGCAATAAATGCTGGCCTAGCCAGCGACACCACATCCCAATGAATGAATTTAAAAAAAGGACTCTTTGATATCGGAAAGATGTACATCCCTGCAGTGCCCACCCAACCACCCATTTCAACATCAGGTGGAGACCCCACCCTGTGGCCGCCCTCCTTCCGCTGTTTCTCTTTCCACACTCTCTCCTTGAGGGGCAGCTGCCTGGACAATTGTATTTGTCATGAACTTGGAGTGGGAATTCCATGGCGACTCCATCTTCACCAGTGATGGGTTCTGCAAGGACCAATGCGGGTGTGGCTGCATCAGCTGCTCCTGCAGCCTCATCACTGTTCACATTACTGACAAAGCAACATGGGGTGAAGAGTTAAACTCACCCCAATATAACTATTGAGGCATGTGTCAGAGCCATGCCTGGGGTTGTCGGCCCTTCAGTCATCGTAGTCGCCTCGAAAATGTACGGGAAAGCCGTGTTCTTCCTGAAGACCGAGCGGGTGGTGCACTTAGCCCTGGAGAGCTGGCTCACGGTGGGCGGGACCTTCCTGCCGGTGGACCCTCTTGAGGCCACCGGGCAACGGATCGTGACATTGGACGTCCCGCCCTTTATCTCGAGTGAGCTCCTCCTCCCCTACCTTCGCCAACAGAGGGAGGTGAGGTCAGGGGTAGTGCCGATTCTGCTCGGCTTCGGGAAGGCCAGCCCTCGACACGTTTTCTCCTCCCGGCGTGGGGTCTTTGTAGAGACTCCATTTTGTGGCCCGGCTCCAACTTTTATATGCTGCCTGCTCAAAATTAACGGGTCCTTGATGGTGCTCCTTTACTTGGGGAGAGGAGTACATCAGCAATGCCCCATGTAACGCCAATTATAGACCTCTGCGTGGAGCCATTCCTGTGTTTGCTTCGCAGGAAGTTGGCGGGTTTGGCTCTGCGCGGGCCAGACATGTGGGTCTTCCTCTCGGCTTACGCCAATGACGTGCTCCTCATGGTCACAGATCCCGGAGACTGAAAGCCTATCCTTTTGACCAAGGTTTCGGCCAGCTGTCTTAACATCTTCTGTGGCTCAGTATCAGATTTTGTCTGATTACGCGCCTGAGAAGCACCTTGGGACTTTTAACTGCATTGACGTCGCCATATTAATTATTAATGGGAAGGTGGTGGCGTAGTGATGATGTCACTGGTCTACTAATCCAGAGGCCCAGGCAGAATGCTCTGGGGACATGGGTTCAAATCCCACCAGGGGAGATGGTGAAATTTGAATTCAATTAATAATGGCGACCATGAAACCATTGTTGTAAAAACCCATGCACTTTAGGGAAGGAAATCTGCTGTCCTTACCTGGTCTCGCCTACATGTGACTGCAGACCCGCAGCAATGCGGTTGACTCTCAAATGCCTTCTGCAATGGTATAGCAAGCCACTCAGTTTCTCAAGGGCAAATAAGGATGGGTAATAAATGCTGGCCTACTCACATCCCATGAACGAATAAAAAGAATGCAAGTTGTTCTTGTTAGCTGATTGTTTCTTTACCTTGTACTGCAACCATCCTTTTTATCCCATATAATCTCTCCCCTCCCCCCCCCCCACTGCATCTACCACAAGCAAACAATGCCTCTACTCCTGATTTCAGGACCATTTCCTCCGGTTCGAGTTTAACAGCAAGAAGAGTTGAGGGGCACAGACATTGACCGCAGTCGACGTGAACACTTCTTCCTTCTGCTGCAAAGACCGCAGTTCCTTTTACAGATCCCAGGGCTGTCGTTACATTTATGGATAGTAAATACATTGCAATCAAAGAAAATACAGCAGCTCTCTGCTGTGGTCATTAATATGTCAGCGGGCATGCCCAGCCTCTTTTTAATTTAATGGGAACCTCTTCAAAAGGCCAACACGGGCTTTAAAAAAACCCATAAATTTCCCTTTAATATTCTCCCTTTGAGTACACTAGGGTGGATTTTCTTGAACCTGTTTCTGGGACTATTGGATCGCCTGGGAGCAGGGACTAGAGGAAAATACAAAGAGGGCAGAACAAACTGATAAAGCTCTTATTAAAATGCGCTATTTAAACACAAGTTCTTTCTTAGAATAACTTACTTACACTTCAAAGCCCTATGGTCCATGTCTGCTACAATATTAATGTTTGACTTTTCCCCTGTCTCAGGTCATCTGCTGCTGAAACCTTCATTCATTCCTTTGTTACCTCTAGACTTGACTATTCTGGCTGCTCTCCCACATTCTACTCTCTGTAAACTTGGGGTCATCCAAAACTCTGATGCCCATGTCTGAGCTCGCACCAAGTCCCGTTCCCCCATCACCCCTGTGCTCGCTGACCTGCTCTGGCTCCCGGTCAAACATCGCCTTGACTTTAAAGTCCTCATCCTTGTTTTCAAATCCCTCTGTGGCCTTACCCCTTCCTATCTCTGTAATCTCCTCCAGGCCCACAACTCTCCGAGCTATCTGTGCTCCTCCAATCCTGGCCTCTTGTGCATCCCTGATTTTAATCGCTCCACCATTGATGGCCGCGCCTTCAGTTGCCTAGGCCCCAGGCTCTGGAATACCCTCTCTAAGCCTGTCCATCTCACTTTCCTCCTTTAAGACCTTAAAATGTACCTCTTTGACCAAGCTTTTGGCCATCTGACCCGATATCTCCTTTTTTTGGCTCAGTGTCATTCTTTGTTTTATAATGCTCCTGTAAAGTGCCTTGGAATGTTTTATTATGTTAAAGACGCTAATTAGATTTGTTGTTGTTGCAGTGTTTAAGAGGTTGCATTATGAATGAGCAATCCTACAATTTCATCTACGGAGGGAGGGAGGGAGACGGGTTCCTGTTTCACTGAGATCACTAATGACATAGCGTTGACAACCTATCTGGTTTTGGGCTGAGCAGCTCAAATTCTGGACCCGATTGCTTTATGAGAGTCAAAGGTATGGGTTTCCAGCACCCAGTCACCATTCACCCAGTCTTCAGAAGTTTCTGTCAGTCAAAATTGGGGATCTTACACCCAAATATCAACACCCGAATGACCTGCATTGCTCCTGCAGCTGCTAGTGCTGCAGGTTACTTCAGTCCCACTAAGCTGGCAAAGATTCAGAGAGTGAGGAGAGAGAATGCAGTGACGGGACGGGGAGTGAGGAGAGGGAGAGTGAGGCGAAGGAGAGAGAGAGAGAGAGAGACAATGGAGTGAGGAGAGGGAGGGGAGAGAGAGAGAATGAAGAGAGGGGAGGGAGAGAATGGAGTGACAGGAGGGAGAGTGAGGAGTGGGAGAGTGAGGCGAAGGAGAGACAGAGGGAGAGAGAGACAATGGAGTGAGGAGAGGGAGAGTGAGGTGAAGGAGAGAGAGAGAATGCAGTGATGGGAGGGAGAGTGAGGAGAGGGAGAATGAGGCAAAGGAGAGAGAGAGAGACAATGGAGTGAGGAGAGTGAGGGGAGAGAGAGAATGGAGTGACAGGACGGAGAGTAAGGAGAGGGAGAGTGAGGTGAAGGACAGAGAGAGACAATGGAATGAGGAGAGGGAGAGTGAGGTGAAGGAGAGACAGAGAGAGAGAGACAATGGAGTGAGGAGTGGGAGAGTGAGGTGAAGGAGAGAGAGAGAGACAATGGAGTGAGGAGAGTGAGGGGAGAGAGAGAATGGAGTGACAGGAGGGAGAGTAAGGAGAGGGAGAGTGAGGTGAAGGAGAGAGAGAGAGACAATGGAGTGAGGAAGGGAGAGTGAGGGGAGAGAATGGAGTGAGAGTGAGGGAAGAGAGAGAGAAAGGAATGGGGGAGGGAGAACGAAGAGAGAGAGAGAATGGAGTGAGGGGAGGCAGATTGAGGGGAGGGAGAGTGAGGGGAGAAAGAGAATGGAGTGAGGGGAAGGAGATCGAGGGAGGCAGAAAGAATGGAGTGAGGAGAGGCAGTGAGAGAATGGAGTGAGGAGAGGGAGAGTAAGGGGAGAGAGAGAATGGAGGAGGGGAGGGAGATTGAGGAGAAGGAGATAGAGAGAAAGAATGCAGTGAGGAGAGGGAGAGTGAGGAGGGAGAAAATGCAGTGAGAGGAGAGAGAGAGAATGGAGTGAGAGGAGAGAGAGAGAATGGAGTGAGGGGAGAGAGAGAGAATGGAGTGAGGGGAGGAAGAGCGAGGGTAGAGCGAGAGAATGGAGTGAGGGGAGGGAGACTGAAGGGAGGTAGAGTGGAGAGAAGAGGGAGAAAGAAAGGAGTGAGGGAAGGGAGAGTGAGGAGAGAGACAATGGAGTGAGGGGAGAAAAGGTGAGGGGAAAGAGAATTGAGTGAGGGGAGGAAGAGTGAAGGGACAGTCACTGAGTGGGAGAGAGAATAAGGGACGGTAGCATTGTGGTAATGTTACGGGACTAGTAGTCCAGAGGACCAGACTAATCCTCTGGTGATATGAGTTCAAATCCCAGCCTGCCAGCTGCGGGCTATATAAATTCAGTTAATAAATCTGGAATAAGAGGCTAGTCTTGTTATTAATAATCATAAAACTACTGGATTGTTGTAAAAACCCATCTGTTTGATTAGTGGAAGTGAGGAGAGAGAGAATGGAGTGAGGGGAGGGAGACGAAGGGGAGGGAGAGTTGGGGGGGGGGGGTGGGGGGGTGGAAGAGAGAGAAAGAAAGAAAGTCACCCATCTGGTTCACAAGTGGAAATCTACCACCTTTACCTGGTCTGGCCTACGTGTGACTCCAGACCCACAGCAATGTGGTTGACTTTTAACTGCTCTCTGTAATGGTCCAGCAAACAGCTCAGTTGTATCAAAGCACTGGGGTTACCTACACCACATGGACAATAGCAGTTCAAGAAGGCAGCTCACCACCAATTAGAGATTGGATTAAATACTGTCCCTGCCAGTGATGCTCACATCCCAAGAATGAAAAAAAAATGGTACGAGGGGAGGTGCAGTGAGGGGGAGAGGGCAGTAGGGAGGGAGCAGAGGCAGGAGAGAGAATGCTGATTTTTTTGTGGGGGTACAGTTCCACTAAGTGCTATCCAGTCCCTCAGCCAAGTGGCCATTGTGACCCCCTCCTAATGTAATGTGTGTCAACAAGCAACTGACCCACAGGTCCCTGTGTGGAGGACGGGACACTTGTCCTCACTGAACATTAACACACTCTCTTTCCAGCCACAATCATTGGACAGCAGTAGGAGAAGGCACAAAGACCAAGAGTAAGCTTTCATACCGGCAAGGTGAGGGAGATTTGTTTTATATTCTTCCTCAGGATGTGGGCAAGGCTGGTGTTTTAATGTCTATCGCTAATTGCCCCAAGTAGGTGGTCCTCCTCCTTTGCACTGATGCTATTTAAACGCTGGTGAGAGGTCAGAAATTGCAGGATTTTGATTCGATGATTGAATTATGTTATATTGCCACGGCAACGCAGTATGTGACTTGGTGGGGGAGTTGGAGCCAAAGGCATTCCAAGGAGTTTGCTGCTCTCGTCTTGGTGGTAGGGGTCTCGATTCATCCTATAGATAGTGCCCGATGGGTCAGCTAACTGAACACAGATAAGGATTGTAGCTGGGACCTCTCTGTCCTGCCTTCCTCGTTTTCAAACTGGGCAGCGAGCTTTAACCAGCTGAACCTTCGGTAGGAGGAAATGCAATATAAACTGAAGCGTACACTTCGAAAGGGGGTGGAGGGGCAGAGAGATCTGGAGGCATATGTGCATAAATTGTTGAGGGTGGCAGGGCAGGCTTTATAAATAGAGGCACAGAGTACAGAAGCAAGCAAGTTATGGCGAATCTTTATAAAGCACTGGTTCAGCCTCAACTGGAGTATTGTGTCCAATTCTGGGGATCACACTTTAGGAAGGACGTGAAGGTGTTTGAGAGGGTGCAGAAAGGTTTATGAGAATGGTTTCAATGATGAGGGACTTCAGTTACATGGATAGATTGAAGAGGCTGGGGTCGTTACCCTTGGAGAGGAGAAGGTTAAGAGGAGATTTGATAGAGGTGTTCAAAATCATTGGGCGGCTAGACTGAGTAGGTAGGGAGAAACTGTTCCCATCGGCAGGGGGTGGGGTCAAGAGGATACAGGTTTGGGGTAGTTGGAGGGGGAACAAGGGTCGACATTAGGAAAGGTTTTTTTTATGCAGCGAGTGGTCGTGTTCTGAAGTGCACTACCTGGGAGGGTGGTGGAGGCAGATTCAGCTGCGATTTTTGGAGGGGCATCTGAGGGGAGAGGATTTGGAGGGTTGTGGGGAAGGAGTGGGACTGGCTAAGTTGCTCTTGCAGAGAGCCGGCATGGGCTCGATGGGCCGAATGGCCTCCTTCTGTGCCAACGTTGTGCAAGACGATTTGACGGTTTGGAATTGGACCATTTGATGTGGTGGTTATTGAGTTGGGCATGCTCGATGATAGCTGACTTGTCCCATTGACTGTGTTTGAAGCACGCTTGGTGTTCCTTGAGTCTAGTGTGTAGGCCGTGGCCTGTTTCTTCGATGTAGACAAGTCCGCAGTCGCATGGTATGCTGTAAATTCCTGGTTTGTCGTGAGATGAAGGATGGAGTGGAGCTTCTTGGATGACTTATGCCAGACTTTTATGTGCACTGACTTGAGTATGCGTTGTAGTCTGTGTGAGGTGAAGCAAATGTATGGGAGTCTGACTCTTGCCTTGGTTGATGTAGTGTTGCAGTGCCAGTAACAGGTGGACGTGTATTGATCTTGTGAATGGTCCAATTCCAAACTCATCTCATCCATTTGCACGGGTAAACAAGATGCGTCAGGAGGCTATGGAGATCTATCAACACCACATCGCACCCACCTCCACCCCGCCGACCCCTGAAAGACATTAGTGATATCTAGCTATCCCTACTCAAGAAACACATCACCACCTGCTGTACAGCCAACAGACCCTGACAAGAACAATAGTATGTATCGACTTACCACGAGACACAATCGTTAACCAATCAGCAGCAAGAACAATCGCATGTACCGACCTATCAGGGAACACAATTAGCCGACCAATGGCAGCAAGAACATGCGATGACCTATCAGCTGTAAGATCCCGCCCACGTTCCCATGCTCCACCACATATAAACCCACTATTCCTCCAGATGATGGGTAGAGCACACTACTCCAAATGTCGAGGCCTACCAGTGAAAATTCTTCTTCCCAAGGAAACAACTGCTCTTTTCAGATCAAGCTCACGTAGTGTAAAACTGTGAAATCACCTTACTCAACGTTACTGCTCTCACCACGAGAACCTTCAAGCAACTCCTTCTGTGCTGCAACCACTCCATAATTCTAACCCCTGGGGGGAAGCCACTTATGTGATATGCTTATTGGGACCAGGATCACGTTCCACTCCGTGCGCATAGGTTATAAACATCAAAAACTCTGGATACTTCGAAAACTGTACCAGAGAGGAAGTTGAGGAGTTTCAGCCACAGCCCAGTCAGAAGTACTCATGACTGAGTCACAAAGGTCGTGGCTTCAAGCCCCTCGCCAGAGTCTTGAGCACGAAATCTAAGCTGACATACTGGTGCAGCACTGAAGGAGTGCGGCACTGTTGGAGGTGTGCTGCCTTTCAAATTAAACATTAAACAAGGGCCCTGTCTGACCTGGCAGGTGGACTTGAAAGATCCCACAGCACTATTGTGAAGAAGGTCAGCTGAGTTCTCCTCAGCGTCCCGGTACTGAAGGAAGATTTCTGTGCCAGATCACTGGCACCCTGAAGCAACAATGTTAAAAAAACTGATGATCTGGTCCTTATCACATTGCTGTGTGCGAATGAGGTTTTCCACATTACAATAGCGACTACAGTTTAAAAGTACTGTTCCTGGACACCCTTCAGTCATCAACTAACTGAGCAGGAATTACACAGTCTGGTGAACCATTTCTGCCAGACCTGTTCCCACGTGATGGAGGTTAAGTCCTTGATTTGATTGCAAATGCAACGATAGGAGAATTTCAAGTCCTCGAGCCCCCTTCTGGTGCCCCTCCCCTTACCATTGCTGGTGATTGCAAATAATTCCTGGGACATCTGGGAGTCGCTCAAAGATCCTGCCCTCGGTTCGGCTGGATAGAGCACAGCACGGTGAAATGGGCAGGTAATTAGTGAAGGACACTTGGTGCTCAATGAGCTAATCAGATTCACCAAACAATAACACTACCTCGACTTTGGGATAAATGCAATTGTTCCAGGACATGATAGGATTTTCCGATTGGATAATCGTAAATAAGCAGTCCCTTAGCCCTTTATGTGATGGTACCCGTAGCATTATTTCATAAGAGGGCAGGTTTTCTTTATATTTCATTTGAATATTGAGCTGATGGAATATTAGAATCTAATCGAGGGGTTCCGATGGTTTATACATAGAATAATGGATACCTGGGAGTGAGTTACAGACTGGAATCTAATCGAGGGGTTCAGATGGTTTATATATAGAATAATGGATACCTGGCAGTGAGTTACAGACTGGAATCTAATCGAGGGGTTCAGATGGTTTATATATAGAATAATGGATACCTGGGAGTGAGTTACAGAGTGGAATCTAATCGAGGGGTTCAGATGGTTTATATATAGAATAATGGATACCTGGGAGTGAGTTACAGAGTGGAATCTAATCGAGGGGTTCAGATGGTTTATATATAGAATAATGGATACCTGGCAGTGAGTTACAGACTGGAATCTAATCGAGGGGTTCAGATGGTTTATATATAGAATAATGGATACCTGGGAGTGAGTTACAGGCTGGAATCTAATCGAGGGGTTCAGATGGTTTATATATAGAATAATGGATACCTGGCAGTGAGTTACAGACTGGAATCTAATCGAGGGGTTCAGATGGTTTATATATAGAATAATGGATACCTGGGAGTGAGTTACAGACTGGAATCTAATCGAGGGGTTCATATCAATTGCAATGTAAAGAACCTTGCAGAATAGGGCATAAAGGACCTGGATGCGGGAGGGAGAGGTGAATTGTGATGATCAAATGCTTGCTCGGTGATGGGGTTTCTGAAGATTTCTAAGCTTTGCAAATAAAATAATGGATACTTAATGCCGCAGCCACAAAGAGCATAGTGACCTCGCACAGAAACCTTCCTTCAGTACTCAGTAGGTTAATGGTGTTAACAACTGCTCCAACAGCCATGACCTATTTAGCAATGGTTTGATTCAGTACGCTAACCTCTGGGTACTCCGCATTCGCACGTATAAATGGCACCTTCCTGATGGAAATATTAACGCCTCAGCTGTTGGGGGTGTGGGGGGAGGGCCGACAGCTGCCAGCGTCAACGAGTAAATAATCAGTGTGAAATGACTCTTGGACGTACAGCTGCTCATCACCCTGGCAACCAGGTTAAAGGACAGGCACTTTTTGTTGCATGTTCATTGGGCTGCAGACAGTGGGAGGGGAGGGTGGGGGGGGTGGGGAGAAGAGAGAGACAGAGAAATTGGCCAGCAGCTAGACAGGGCCACAGGGGAAAGGGCTACAGTCAATGATCCAAGTGACTGGTTCATTCAAGCTAGAGGTACTTGAGTTGATTGACATTGTGAAGTGAGAATGGGGTTGGGTCAGGGCGTGAAGTGGGGGATTGGTAAACCAATGCAGACGCCCTCTCTTCTATCTTGACTAGGCCAGAGCTCAAGCCTGACTCCTTTCTCTGACAAATAAAGAACCTGCCTCTATATAGCACCTTTCACAACCCTCAGGACATCCCAAAGCACTTTACAGCCAATGAAGTACTTTCTGAAGTGTGGTCACTTGATGTGTCGGAAACGCAGCAGCCAATTTGTGCACAGCAAGATCCCACAAACTAATGACCAGATCATGTTGAGGGATAAATATTGGTCAGGACACTGAGGATAACTCCCCCTGCTCTTCTTTCAAGTACAGCGGTGGAATATTTAGCATCTGCCTGAGGGCAGAATACAGAACTTCCCTCAGTACTGACACTGAAGTGGGGCTTGAACCCACTACATTCTGGCTTAGAGGCAAGCGTATTTCCCCCTGAGCCACAGCTGATGCAAATGTCTCAATGGCTGGGGAGGTTGTGGCAAGTTTGTATATTCTTCATGACGATCTTCCCACTCCCGATTGTTTAAAAACTATATTTGCTTTTCATGTTGAGTAATGAAAGGGTTAACAGAACACAAAATTAGACACACAAAATGCTTCTTTAATTTTAAGTGAATAATTAATTCATGATTAATTTGAAAGAAAAAAGACAAACTTTATTTCAATGTGCAACAATAACAAAACATGGCCCTCACACTAGGAGAATGAGGAGCTTATGTGCTCTATCTTAAGAAAACTAATAAAGCAACACAAGGATTTGTGCAATAATGACTGCCAATTTGGATTTCAATGTTTTAATTTTACAGAAATATGGCCTTCCTCTCACTCCACTGCTCCTACCAAAATCAAGGTCATAGGTTACATTGGCGATGCTATACAGAGGAAGTTTGGGGGCCAGCCGGCAGGAGGAGAGTAAAATAAACACAAAACACATAAGCGTTAATAGTTAAGATTCTGAGAAAATCAACCCATCGCCCCGAGGTAAGCCTTATTTAAAATTGTGCTTTCGACATCATTTTGAAAATTCGATCAGTGAGTCAGAGACAGAAAGGTTAACCTGTTTTATTTATAGCTGTGTGCTGCTTCCACCGCCCAAAAAAAAAAATGTTTTAGTCTGAACATTTCAATTTTCTATGCACTGTAAAATGAAAACACTTTTCACCATCATATGCCAAGTCTATTGTGGTTTTAGGCGTCTTAGCTGGTGCAAAGTGTGCTTTTCGCTGTCAATTAGGCCCAACATCAAGTTGACGCAAATGAAACCCAATCTCCTTCCCGGCACGTTTTCCCCAGTAACCCTTTACACGAGAGCAAAACAGAATTTGGGGTGGGTGGGGAGGAGCAAAACAAAAGAAAGTTCCAGAAGGTGCAGCCAGCAATCTCTTGCTGGTTTGGACAAGTGGGGCAACGTTTGCTCTGAGATTTGGCTACCATTGCAGATCAAGTTATTACACCTTTCGGAGGAAGGGTCACATCAAAAGCTGATTGATCTGCTTTGCATTTCTGGTGCTCATTTCAGTTATCCTGTTTTCTTTTTGCTGCCTTTATCCCACACCTGTGACACTTTAATTCGGTTTCATTTTCCAGTGAAACTTGAAGTCAACTTTTAAGTGAACTGCCCATTCACAACCATTCATTTTTATTCACGTGCATTTGAACACAACTGTCACGGCTGAATACGATTTTAGCTTGTTTGTTTGCTTTATTTTTAGTGCGCATAGTTTCTGCAGAAACCGGGCCTTAACTCTCACGCTGGTTATTAGTCCCAGGTTTCCGCACTTGCCATTCCGAGGAGCTTTCAATTATCCAGGCCTCCTGTGCACAGGGATTTTGGGGGGGGGGGGGGGGGGCATCCATCCACTCCAAATTTACAGCAATTTCATATTTAACCTTGCTCCCCAAACATTTCAGGATCATAGCTATCCCCGACTCAAGCCCTCCCCAAGCCAGAGTGGCCGCGGGTCCATGTGTGAAAGGGGAATAGCCCCTATTGGTTATGCTGTGGGATTATGCCCAGTAGGAATTGGATGGAGACTGCTTAGAGAGCCTCTACAAGCAGCAGAACACAGCGAGAGATGGCTTTCATTCCATATAGTCTGACCTCGAGTTCAACAAAGGTCCTGCGGCTGAAAGGTCAGTGCCCCAGCAGTCTTCCTTGCTCCTGAAATAGCTCTTTGCTTCTTCGACAATCCCTGAAAACCATCAGCTTGTTCCTCGCCTCACCATTCGTAATTCCGATGCTCCATTCAGTTGCCTGGCATCAGCGTCGAGTGATTGGCTCACAGATCAACAGCAAGGCCGAGCCCGAAACCTCTTCGAGGACTGACGTCACACAAATGGGTGAGCTGGCCGAGCAACATCCTTTCCCATCCCATCACAGACACCTTGCCCCCTTCCTCTGTTCTAGAGCAAGTGGAAACTCCTATGCAGTTACCTTGGGCCTTGAGTGGGTGACCGATGGAGAAGATTCAGGCTTCCTATGGTTTCATTACCCCTTACCCAAGCACCACCATGTCTCCCTATTCAAGCAGGACAGTGGGACAGTAGGACAGTAGACGGCAGATGCAAGGAAAATCTCTCTTCCCTTCCCCCCCCAACTTTTCTATATCTGTCAAACTCAGGTGATCCAATAAATCCAGTTTGCTCCTGGATGTCTATGTGGTTACTCTTGGTGTCTTGCTGCAGCAGCCCACAGGAGGGGCCATAGGTCTGCCTTGTCAAGGTCAAATACTCGAGCCTCCCAACACTCTCCACCTCGGGTGCTAGGAATTACTCAAGTGAGTGTTGTCGGGGTGAGAACAGCAGGTCAGGGGTAACTAGCCGAGATACAACAACAGATGAACATAGTGTATGATTACCTTTGGAGATGAAGGGATATTGATAAAGAACTTCGCTCAGGAGATGAATAAAAAGGGCAGGCTCCACAACAGAGTCTATGGAAACAATGGATTAGGGTGGCACAGTGGCGCAGTGGTTAGCACCGCAGCCTCACAGCTCCAGGGACCCGGGTTCGATTCCGGGTACTGCCTGTGTGGAGTTTGCAAGTTCTCCCTGTGTCTGCGTGGGTTTTCTCCGGGTGCTCCGGTTTCCTCCCACAAGCCAAAAGACTTGCAGATTGATAGGTAAATTGGCCATTATAAATTGTCACTAGTATAGGTAGTTGGTAGGGAAATATAGGGACAGGTGGGGATGTTTGGTAGGAATATGGGATTAGTATAAATGGGTGGTTGATGTTCGGCACAGACTCGGTGGGCCGAAGGGCCTGTTTCAGTGCTGTATCTCTAATCTAAAGAGTCACTCTCTTGCCCCAGGTTCTCTTGCATTCTTTAAATTACTTGTGCAAAAACAAGATTTACTAGAATCAGACAAAGAGGTTTCAATTCTCAGGGAAGGCTGAACAGGCTGGGACTCTTTCTCTAGAAAGCACCGCAGCCTCACAGCTCCAGGGACCCGGGTTCGATTCTGGGTACTGCCTGTGCGGAGTTTGCAAGTTCTCCCTGTGCCCGCGTGGGCTTTCGCCGGGTGCTCCGGTTTCCTCCCACAGCCAAAGACTTGCGGGTTGATAGGTAAATTGGCCATTGTAAATTGCCCCTAGTGTAGGTAGGTGGTAAGGAATATGGGATTACTGCAGGGTTAGTATAAATGGGTGGTTGTTGGTTGTCACAGACTCGGTGGGCCGAAGGGCCTGTTTCAGTGCTGTATCTCCAAAATAAATAAAAAATAAAAAGCGAGGGCTGACGGATGACCTGATAGAGTTGTTTAAAATTCTGAAGGGGCTTGTTAAGGTAGATGTGGAGAAGCTGCTTTCACTTGTGGGGGGAGACCAATACTAGAGGCCATAAATAGGAGAGAAACACTGTCAGAACCAATAAGGAATTCAGGAGAAACGTCTCTCCTCAGAGAGCGGTTATGTGGAACTCACTACCACAAGGGGTGGTTAAAGTAAACAGCACAGATGCATGCAAGGGGAAGCTAGATAAGCACCTGAGGGAGAAAGGAACAGAAGGATATGGTGATAGGGTGAGATGAAGAAGTGTGGGAGGAAGTTTGTGTGGAGCAGAAACACTAGCATAGACTGGTTGGACCAAATGGCCTGTTTCTGTGCTATACAATGGCCTTGGGCAGAGGAGCCCTTAAAAAAAGGGACCTGAAAGGGAGAGGTGGTGGTGTAGTGATAATGTCACCGGGTGTGTAATCCAGAGCCCGGTTCAACGCTCTGGGTCCATGGTTCAAATCCCACCACATCAGATGGTGAAAATTGAATTTAATTAATAAATCTGTTTTGAGCGGCGCAGGGGTTAGCACCGCAGCCTCACAGCTCCAGCGACCTGGGTTCAGTTCCGGGTACTGCCTGTGCGGAGTTTGCAAGTTCTCCCTGTGACCGCGTGGGTTTCCGCCGGGTGCTCCGGTTTCCTCCCACCTCCAAAAGACTTGCAGGTTGACAGGTAAATTGGCCATTAAAAATTGCCCCTAGTGTAGGTAGGTGGTAGGGAATATGGGATTAATGTAGGATTAGTATCAATGGGTGGTTGTTGGTCGGCACAGACTCGGTGGGCCGAAGGGCCTGTTTCAGTGCTGTATCTCTAAATAAATAAATAAAACAAGGCTGAATGTTTTGACACAGGCTGCTGTACGCAGAACTAACAGGACCACCAAAAGATTGCTTACATGGCTAAAGCAAAAGTGTAAATCGACAACACCAATGCTGCCATTTGTACTGAAAACTTGTTGGTGAAATAAAGACTACAGGGATGTCAAAAGTAACACATTCCAGAAAAGCCCAGCGACATCACAAGTCCCCAGGCTAACGGGCAACGTTGCCTGATATTTCAGTAATTTGCCCTCTACTTACAGCAAGGGGCGAGAGAGGGTGAGTGGGACAGGGGATGAGAGCAGAGAGAGGGGCGAGTAGAGACAAGAAACCATGTTGAAAATCTACTGAATGATTTCCCCTCTTAATCATCAATACCTTTACCCTCCAATCTGATGTAAACATTTTGACTATTTGCTGGCCTTGAAAGCAAATTCAACATTTGAAACAAAAGAAAAATTGTTTTAACAAAACACAAAAAAAAACTGCATGGAACAATAAAGTTTATTGAAAGCAATTATGGTTACTTAGCAGCACAGAATGGCAGCATAACGCTTAAAGAGACAGATTCTGGTTTCGGCAGTCCCCTGCAGTGTGCATTTCAAAACATTTTTTGTATTTAGAAAAAAAAAAGTACACTTTTGGCAAATAGCTTTGTCAAACCTAAGCCACTTGGAGGTCTCGCTCAAGATTTCTTTGCCAAAAGAACTTTGAAGAGCTCCCAAAAGATCAAGGTTTCAAACGTAGGCCCAGATTTCACTCATCAATTTCCTTTCCCCTAACCCCACCGATTCTGGACTGGCAGACATTCGCTGTGTCGTTCATCCGACGTGACACTAGGAGAATGGCTGGGTGGGGAGGGGACTGTGGGAAGGACAGGCGAGGGTACACACTGATGACGCGTGCTTTACGACCACAGCACGCTCATGAATGGCCTGCACTCTGCAAAAAAATAAAGGGACACTCTACCTCTCCACTAAAGACCATTTGAAATAGAAATAACAATTTAAGAGAGCTAAAACCACAACCCATTTTCTGTTCGCCAATTTTTTCCTTTCTTTAAAAAAAAAAATGTGCACAATCATATAAGCAAACAAGGAATACATCAAAACCGGAGGGAAAAAAAAAATAAAAGTCAGAAATGATTAAGAGTTTCAAATCAAATCAAGACAGCAATGGCCACAGGCTACGGTTGAGGCAACTTTCAAACCTGACCCTCCCCCTCTCTGCTAACCAATCTCATGCACACAGGGGAGCATCAACACTGCTCACATTGCAGTGATGCACAGGGAACCTCGAACCCCATCTCAGCTTGGGTTCACAATCCTAGGGCTTGTGAAGACAATATTTTTATTTTGGGGATGTAGGACATTAACAGGCAATCGCACGTGCAACCTTTTATGTTGGAAAAAAAATCATTGCCGCAAGTTTACAGCCCAGCCCCGGCCTTAACGTAACGGAGGCTCCACGTGGATACTCGATTGCCAACAGGAAGGTGTGGACAGGAAGTAGTTCCTCCTCAAATAAATCCCCGCTCTAACTTAAAACCAACAATCGGCCTGAAGAGACACTTGTCCTCACTGAAGGCCAAAGCAGAACAGGATTTGAAAACCCCAGGACAGCGGCCTAGCAGTTGCTAAAGCATTTTAAAAGCGGAGGCAGTGGGGGAAGAGAAAGATGCCATTCCGTTGCTTCACTGCTCAGGTCCCCCGTGGGCGGAAACGGGACGATGTTACCATGGTAACCCAGTCAGGCTATCCTAGGAACTGATTCTACATGAAAACTTCCCAACTGCAGTGGCAAACAGAAACTCCACCCGCCCCCCCCCCCACCTCACCAAAACAAAATCCCACCACCCCTCCCCAACTGCTGAACGTTGCCTCATTAATCTCTTGCTTCTTGTTATTTACAGTATAAAGTATTGCAGTTTTATAGGCCATTTGATTCTTTATGGGTCCATTTGGCAGCATTAGCTAGACCGAGCACCAGAATGGGAAGAGATTCCCCCCCCACCAAAAGATGATAATTCATGGAGAATAATACAGCATTAAAAGTAGCCAGTCAGCACATTGTGCCTTTGCTGGCTGCTTGAAAGGGTCACCCAATTACTCAACAACAAAACATAATTTCCCATCCAATGTTTAGCAACATCTTTGGTGCAGGAATAGGCTCCTACTTTTGCACATTCCCATAACTGTGGTAGCTCATTTGGTTGTCAGGAAGGGAAGGCTCTCTAATCAGCAGGTCTTTGCTAACTATGCATCTGTGACACTCGCAAAAAGAGCTGGGGAAGTGCTTTCGTTTTCTTTGTTCCTAGCATCTTCCCAAACTCTAAATGCTAATCACCAAAAACGTCCTCCATCTGACCAGAAGACAGCACACCGCCTTTTGAAAAAGGCATCAGTGAGGAGAACATTCGTGCCAAACCCTAACCTGGTCACCAAACCCATGACTTCAGCAAAGGACAATCGGGATGGAGACGCCAACTTTTGGCCAACTGCCTGTTCTGCCTCCTGAGAGAGTTATGGAGGTACGAGGCCAATTTTTCTCATTCAGCGCCCCAGTTTCCCCGAGCGTCACTCATCAGGAGCCCCCTTTGCGGACATGGACACAAAGCTGCCCCAACATTTCCTCATCCATTGATTGCAAATGCCTGTGCCCAGATCAGCAACGGGGTGAGACTGTGGATGATGCCCTCGTGGCCTGGAACACTGGCCCCAGCGCCCTCTCCCTTCCCATCCCACCACTATAAAGGGGCCACTGTCATCAGGAGTAGCTTGACCTACGTACGCAGAGACCAGTCGTAAGGGCCATCCATAACAGGGAAGGACCAAGGAACTTCACTTTGGTCAGAGAACATTTTATGCATAAGTTTCAAGGACAGGGCCTGAACTACATCTTTGAAGGGAGACAGAGATGGAGAGCAGGAACACACTGTTTAATGAGAAGTGTTTGTCTCTCACTGGAACGAAAGCAGAAGAGATCAAGAACACTTTGTAAAAACAAAAAGGTCAAATCAATCCCTCAGTCACACATGCTTGATGGCCCCTTTAAGGCCAAAGATCCATGATGACAGTGCCCCTTTAAATAACATTTGAAAATCAGCCAGAAATATTAAAAATTGGTTTTCGATTTACACTTTTTAAAAAGAACTCTGCCTACCACCATAATCGCAGAGTATGTCGAAATTGTCAGAATTTTTCTGAGCGCCTTCAGATAAAAATCATTACACTGCAATTTTGTGCTGACCTGAATAACACTTTAAAGGAAAAACAAAAAAAAGATTTTCTAGTGTGAATGTTGTCAGAGGTAGTATGTGAGCAGTCTAAATTGGTAGAACGTGTAGTAAGTCTATTGGTTTATATGAGCTTGCATGAGGTAATAAAGCTGTTTATTTTTTTTTGATTGGCTAGTCATGTACAAATACTTCTTTCTACAGTATATACAACGTGCCGCGTAAGTTGGCACAACTAAAACGCAGTGTTAAAAACCTCACTGTAAAACCCCCGCCTTCAGTGTGGGACCAAACCTTAAAACGTAACCGAAACAAAAAAAAGGACTCTTCCCTCCGATTTACCGTTCAAATGTATAAAAACGCAGACAGACAGTCACCACCTTTGTGGCTTTGAAACTTTTAAGAACAGATAGATCAGAAACCATTGACATTTAATGCCTTTAGCTGCAGGGGATATAGATCACCTTTTCCTGGGCTAGCAATCAGCTCTATGGGTCACTTGAAAGCAGTATCGTGACAAACGGGAGAGGTAATGTCACAAATCACCGTCAGTCTGGCCTCGTGTCTTTGATCACTCACCTTGCTCTCTGGGGAAGAACAAGGACCATTTCTTACAGGCTTCTGGACTCGTATTCTACCAGACATGCATGCTGCTCTAAAAGGCATCTTGTGCTCCTCCAACCAGTCGGGCAGCCCAGCACTATTCCCGCACCCTGCAAACAGTTGCTCCAAGCCAGATGGGAAGCCAATTGACTGCTTCGCCAACCTTGACCTTTGTTCAAGGTGGAACGTCTCGGACGGTGATGGCACTATCAAAAGTTGCCAACCTTTGGTTGGCAAGTATTCCTGGAGGCATCATCATGTGACCCCGCCCCGCCTCTCACTCCCGCCACTGGTTGCCCGACACATCCATTATCACTGTGCGCTACCTTCCCACACCAGACAGAAGGCGAGTAGGCTCATTGTTACCTGATTAGGTGACTCCTGACTATCAGGAAAAACACCTTTCCCCCTCCCCCCACCCCCGTCTCCAATACCTGTACAACTAAAACACAGACAGTCAAACTAAATAGAAAATAAACTTATTAAACACCCTTATGATTTTTCTCCAGAGTTGCCACAAACAGCATCTATGAGATTAATCTTTAATACCTCCAGCACAATCCTGGAGGATTGACAACCTTATACTCTCCCCTTGTAGGACCTGGCTAAAAAGAGTTGGACAATCGCCACTTGCATTCTCGACACCCCAGCAGCACATCCCTCCTAAAAGCAACCTGAAGAGACAGCCTCAAGATGTCAATTCATTGGCCTACACGGCTGGGATGGAGCCCTGTTAATTATCATGGGAGGTCAGAAAACAAGAGCATCGCTCTTTTAACAACAGCCCTTGCCCAATACCAGTGTGAGCCACACTTGTAGTCTCGCGGGGTGAGACTGATGAGGCTAATAGTCTCGAAGTTGGGCAGTTTTGTGCTTATGGGTTCACACTGCTGAGGAACTGAGGCAAGAGACTCCATCTGCATTTTAGTCAGGGGTTTTCCAACTGTTTGGGGGGGGGGGGGGGGGAGGTGAAGAGAGACAGAGAGAGAGAGAGACAGAGAGAGAGAGAGAGACAGAGAGAGAGACAGACAGAGAGAGAGAGAGACAGAGAGAGAGACAGACAGAGAGAGAGAGACAGAGAGAGAGAGACAGAGAGAGAGAGACAGAGAGACAGAGACAGAGAGAGACAGAGAGACAGAGACAGAGAGAGACAGAGAGAGACAGAGAGAGACAGAGAGAGACAGAGAGAGACAGAGAGAGACAGAGAGAGACAGAGAGAGACAGAGACAGAGACAGAGAGAGACAGAGACAGAGACAGAGAGAGACAGAGAGAGAGAGAGAGAGAGAGAGAGAGAGAGAGACAGAGAGAGAGAGAGACAGAGAGAGAGAGAGAGACAGAGAGAGAGAGAGACAGAGAGAGAGAGAGACAGAGAGAGAGAGAGACAGAGAGAGAGAGAGACAGAGAGAGAGAGAGACAAGAGAGAGAGAGAGAGAGAGAGAGAGACAGAGAGAGAGAGACAGAGAGAGAGACAGAGAGAGAGACAGAGAGAGAGACAGAGAGAGAGACAGAGAGAGAGACAGAGAGAGAGACAGAGAGAGAGACAGAGAGAGAGACAGAGAGAGAGACAGAGAGAGACAGTGAGAGACAGAGAGAGACAGAGAGAGACAGTGAGAGACAGTGAGAGACAGTGAGAGACAGTGAGAGACAGTGAGAGACAGTGAGAGACAGTGAGAGACAGTGAGAGACAGTGAGAGACAGAGAGAGACAGAGAGAGACAGTGAGAGACAGTCAAAAACAGTATGCGTGTTTCAATCCATCATTCTAGGCGGCAGTCAAAAGGTCTGAAGTCCGAACTGAGAGGTCACACGAGTTTACCCCACACCCCAAAAAAATTCCAAAACTGTAGAGATTTTACAATCTCATTACCTTCAAAAATACACAAATGCAATTTCCACTTTATGTATATACATATATATGTAAAAAAAATTCAAAAGTAAAATGTTACACAGGATATCCTCAACTTAAAAAAAAAAATCACTCCCAAATGAAACTATAGTGTAGGAGCTCTTAGTTTGTGAAGAGACACTCTTGTATAACCTACAAAGCATAGTCTGACCTTTATAAAGCTTATAAAAGCAACAACAATATCCAAGTTTTATAGGGCAAGTTGCTTGAATACAAAAGGTGATCGGCAGACCGAAAGGAGAAAATGAGAGGAGGAAAAGGGAAGAGAGGAGGAAAGGACAAAAGAGAATGGGATAAAAGAGATAAAGAAAGTGTGGGAGGGGGTGGTGGAAAGGAGATAAAAAAAGTGACAAAGCGAGAAAAGAGACAGCAGGAGAAAGGAAAAGAGAGAGAGAAATGAGAGAGAGAGATATATAGAGATAGAGATTTCCTTTCCCTTATCCAATTCACAGTGCAAACTTATCTTAATGTTAATTGCACCATAATCATATCTTTCCAAATAGAGGAGTAAAGCAGTTAACAGCGCAGTAACTGTCCAGATTAGAATTTGTCTAGACTGGTCTTTCTTCATTGGATTAAAGATGTTGCTTCCACCACAATCACCGCCCCCACCTCCTGCCCTACAGACATCAAAGTGTTTCTAAACACAATACCCCTCCAAAAACAGATAAGTAAAAATGTGAAGAATCAGGAAGAAAGATTAAAGTACGCACGCGTGTGCACTTTTTACACAGAATGTTCTCTCGAGGTTACCTAGCAACCCCCTCTCCCGGCCTCCTGACACCCCACCTGCCTCCTGTGCTGGTTCTATGGCAACCGGCCACTGCTGGACTGTTGAGGCTCCACTCCCCGCACTGTAGACAACATCTTTTCTGCCGCGAGGGGCCTTTCTTATGTTGGACGTACTCGGCTGCCCAGGTACTGCAAGCATCTGAATTCAGGCCAGAATGCGTGGCAGTACAGATTGCAGGCATGAGCAGGCACTGTTACCATGGAAACGGCGCAACTCAAAGCCTCGCACAGAAGTTTGTGACATTTTGGGGGGGTTTTTTTTAGTATAAAATAGCAGCCTTTCCTTTAATCACCACACTGAAGCCAAAGGTTTTACAGTAAAACATAAGGTGATTAGTTAGTATCAACATCACCCCCCCTTTTTTTGTAATCCTCGTCTCTTTTTTTCTTCTTCTTTCTTATTGGTCAACTCTGGAGAAAACCCATTGGATCAGGGAATGGTTCTGTTGCTAGGAGATCAGTTGGAGGTATCCGAGTGTACGCTTCCGGGTCCTTCTGTTGGCGATGTCACAGAAGACGGGGTGGCTGCATCTTGCCAACCTCCATTAGCCTAAGAGGGCACGAAGGAAAAGAGAGCGGTTTAGAATTGGTTTGCCAAGCTTATAATGTAGTTAACGCGGCAGCCAATTTGCGCACAGCAAGCTCCAACAAACAGCAATGTGATAACAACTATTCAGCCTGACGTTAGTCAGGGGATAAATATTGGCCAGGCCACCGGAGAGAACTCCCGTTCTCTTCTTTGAAATCACGCCGGGGAATCTTTTTGCACCCGCCCGAGAGGGCAGACTGAGCCCCAGTCTAATGTCTCATTCAAAAGACGGTACCTCTGTACTGCATTCAAGTGTTCGCCTAGATTCAGTGCTCACGTCTCTGGAGTGGGACTTGAACCCACAATCTTCTGACTCAGGAGGCAGGAGCGCTACTAACTGAGCCACAGCCGATGCAGCCCAGGTCGATTCTGGCCTTATTTTTGAAAGAAGAAAGTGCAAACATCTCAACATGGGAAAAGTTGCCTGCCTTGTCCAAAAGCAAGACAGCGCAGCTCCACACGCGCCACTTCAGCTAGGAAGTGATTAAGGAGACGGGCGTCTCTTTTTAAATCGTGAAATGATCGCATCCTAACGCCAAACAATTCAGTCTCAATCAATCAGGTTTGATCGACACAACCCACAAGAACCCTGCGTCTGAGCGTACACATGTGCCCAGGCCCAACAACCCAGGACCATTGCCCGTTCCATCAGCCCAGCCAGAGGCTAAGATGCCCTCAACATATCCCTGTGGCTTAAAGAGACCCGATTCCTCACAGAACGCACGTGCCCAGTCCTTCATTTTCTCATCGAATCATACAATTTGACAGCGCCGACAGAGGCCATTCCGCCCATCGCAGCCGGGCTGACCCGCTGAAGGAGCTAATCAATCGGTCTCATTCTCCGACCCTCTCAAATGCTTGTTTTCCCAAAAGCGACCCACTACCCTGTTACGCTGAGGATATATAAAGTGGGCCCTTTGGTTAGAGACTCCCCAACCAGTGGAATTAAATTTTTGATTCTGGATTTCCATTCATTGCAGATTCTGGACTATTGAATCGTTTTTTTTTGAAAAAAGGTACAGGAACTACGTGCTGTTCTCTCTGCCCAGGCGGAGAAGCCCCGTTCAAAATGATACTGCAACCTCCGTCGAACACGGTCCATTTAACTACCAGCATATTCCTGCAGCAAAGCCTTGCATGAATTGGCACCTTATTGCGTAAGCCTGCTAATAGAAATCCCCACCGGCCTGCAATTCATCACTCTCCGCTTGAATAAGACGGTGTTCAAGCCTCTTTTAATTATTTGTACTCTACATCTTTGGTTCTTGTGCCCAGTGTACCGTAGCAAGATCAAGATCTGCTCTTCCTATGGCTATTGGATTATCTGCTTGTCCAGTGTGTAGTTGTTTGTGGAGTCTTGCTGTGCACAAAACGACCATCCTTCCCACATTGCAACAGCGACAACACTTTTAGAGTACTTCATCGGGGGACGAAGCACCTTGGGATGACCTGAAGTATCTCTTTCCGAGTTGCAGCTGTAGCATGTGGGAGATGGTGGACACCAGCTTGATCCGCGGCAACCACATCTGCAGTAAGTGTCTGCCGCTCGGGGAACTGCGGCTCAGGGTTGAGGAGCTGGAGTCCCAGCGTCGGACACTACGATGCATCAGGGAGGGAGAAAGTTACCTGGACACTTTGTTCTAGGAAGCTGTCGCATGCCTTAGGCTAGGTACTTCATATCTGGTCTGTGGTCAGGGACAGGAGGGTGTGACTGCGAGGGAGGCAGGTCTGGGGATCCAGAAGGGTAGCAATGGAGGGCCCTCAGCCCTTGCACTTGTCCAACAGGTTCGAGGTTCTTACAGCTTTGTGTGGACGAGAGCAGGAACTGCCGGGACGGTGAGCACACTGACCACAGCACCATGGTGCAGGGGGCCATTCAAGTGGGGGAGTAAAAAGGAATGTAACAGTTGTAGGGGACAGTATAGTTCAGGGGGGTGGGGGGTGGGGAAGAGATACTGTTCTCTGCAGCCAAAAGCGTGAGTCCCAAAGGCTGTGTTGCCTGCCCAGTGTCAGGGTTAAGGACATCCCCTCGGGGCTGGACAGGAACTTGGAGTGGGAGGAGAAGTCCAGTTGTTGTGGTCCACATAGGTACCAGCGACATAGATAGGACTTAGAAAGAGGTTCTGCTAAGGGCAGGGGCTTAACTAAAAAACAGAACCGTAAAGCTAATAATCTCTGGATTACTACCTGAACCACAAGTAAATTGGCATAGGGTAAATAAGATTAGAGAGTTAAATGCGTGGTTCGGAGATTGGTGTGGGAGAAATGGGTTTCAATTCATGGGGCAGTGGCACCAGTACTGGGGAAAGAGGACATTGTACCATTGGGACTGGCATCACTTGAACTATGCTGGGAGCAGCGTCCTGGAGAATTGTATAACTAGGACTGTAGAGGGGGCTTTAAACTAAATAGTCCGGGGTGGGGGTTCATGAGAGGGGAGATGTAGAAAGTTAATGAGAAAGGACAAGGCAATTGTGCAGGGTAATGATAACCAGCTGCAACAGGAAGGCACAGAGTGTACAAACATAAGGGTGCACCAGCAAATAGGGTTAGAGTGGGCAAAAATGCTAAAAAGACAGAATTAAAAAGTTAGCATGCAGTAAAGCAAGTAACTAGGAAGGCAAATGAAATATTGGCCTTTATTGCAAGGGAGGTGAAGCATAAAAGTAGGGAAATCTCGAACTACTGTACAGGGCATTGGTGAGACTGCACCTAGAGTACGGCGTACAATTTGGTCTCCTTATTTAAAGGGGAATTTTGCATTGGCAGTTCAGAGAAAGTTCACTAGATGCTGATTCCTGGGATGAAGGGAGATTGCCTTATGAGTAAAGGTTGAGCAGGTTGGGCCTATACTCATTGGAGTTTAGAAAAATGAGAAAATGATCTCATTGAAATATACAAGATTCTGAGGGGGCTTGACAGGGTAGATGCTACTGTGCCTCTACCCATTCTACCACTTGCCAAGATAGATCCCTGAAAGTCACTGCCCTCTCCCCCAAGCAGCTTCCTCCTTTCCAGCCCTTCCTAAAAACCCTCCCCCCACCCACCCCCCCCCCCCCCCCCCCCCACCCCAGCAACCCCCATAACGACTCCAGACAGCCCCATCAATTCTAATGGAAACGGAAACCAGGGGTAATAATAGGCAGCTGATCCCCAACGCCGGCCTCACGCCCAGCCAGCACGCTGAAGATCTACCCCATGACGCACTGATGGAGAATGGGAAGGGCAGGTCCAAGAAGAGCTAGAGCTGGCCTTAAGCCTGCAGTGGCCTCAAGGTCTCTAGCCAAAGGGAGATGAAGGGGCCCTTCAAAAAAACAGCAAACACAAGTCAGCAGAGTCACAAAGAGACCCCAACACCACACCCCCCCCCCCTGTGCCCTCGTCTGGAACCCTCACTAGGGAATAGTTTCTCCTCAGCCCTATCAGAATCCTTTTGACAAACAAATCGATCAGGCCACTCATCATTTAAAAGTCTAACGTAAGGGGTGCAGTGTTCCTGAACGTGTCACCATTACTTTAAGTAACACTTTCCCAATCACACATTGATGAACCCCTACCATTGAACCCCCTACCACCAAAAAAAACACACCAACTCGGATTCGCCATGAGCATGCCAAGGATCTGCCATAGTACTTGATCAGGTGACTGGGATCTGTGACGTACAGTCCTCGAGTGCTGGACAGGTTAGTAAAAGGCCCTTGTGGGGAGTCATGTGCTGAGCGCTCATTAATATTGAGGGAAGTTGTCAAAAAACAAAAAAAAAAGACAGCACACTTCAAGGTCCTTATAGTTTTGTATAATGAGGTCTCTCCCTGCCCCCACCCATCTCCCCACTCAAGGCAGGGCAGCAACTGACCTACCCTCACATCCCGTGGACTGTACATCTGATTCACACCCAGTCCTTCTCCGTAGCCCCCGGTCTGGTTGAGAGAGTGACGAAGTGACTCGACCTGCAAAGCAAGATTTAAGAGAGGCGTTTTAGCAGAGCCCCATATCCCCCAGCGACTTTGCAAAGATATCATGTTGTCTTTTCATAGATAGGTTGGGGGGGGGTGGGGGGGGCGGGTGTAAAAAAGAGAGGGGCAAGCTTGCAGACATTGAACTGGACACGTGGA